>NC_092814.1:221802800-223002800 GCF_023375885.2 Dermacentor andersoni
GGAAGGATGCAATAACGCTGCATGCCCTGCATGTTTCTGATTGCGCCTGCTGCCTGTATGGATTGCTAGGAAATGGAACACAGTCCAGCCACTGGTAAACCGCGGCGGCGCTTTCTGTTGACCTCGCATGTGCGCTTCCTCTCCTGTCTGCACAGTTACTCGATTGGTGATTTACTACCAGTGACGTGCGTGCGCACAAACCACATGCAACGTTGACCAGCATTGCGCAGTTTGTGACAAGACGTGCCGGAAGCGCCTAAAACGTCTCATTATTAGCGCGTGAGTAACAGTGACGCTCATCAGAAACGACAAGCGTTTGAATTGTATTTGCACGGAAAGTTCGAGGACCACTAATACAAGATGTTACCAGTCTCTTGCATGTGCATGCGCAGAAGAGATTACACGATTCGTGTAATATAATCTATTATGTATTTATCATCCAGCGATCTGAAGTGGTTGATTCTGATGATACTGTAGGGCGAGGAGCCACTAGAGCCAGCGACAATGCCAAAAAACGCTAGGGAATTTGAAGGTGCTGACCTCGATGTCCCGGGTTCGATCATGGCCGTGGTGGCCGCATCTCGATGGGTGCGAAATGGAAAAAACGCTCGGGTACTTTGATTTAGATGGACGTAAAAGAACCTTCGATGGTCAGAATTATTCCGGAGTCCCCCACTTCACTTGTCAAGTTATTGTAAGTAGACGCTCAGGCGCAACGACATAATTTGTTCTGGATACATGCTGCATTACGACATTTATAAAATTCACAGTGTACGTGACACAACACTGGTTCCTTGTGTTCAAGGCGGCGGTTATGGCTAGGCGCGCCCTGGCACACACGTCAGGAACACGTCGTTACGGTCTGTTGAAACTACTTATTATTCGCGTTAAAGCCTTAGTGCAAAATCATGGTTTTCGAAATTAGTGCCCCACCATTTCAAAACGTAATTTCTCAGCCAAAAGAAAGCATCATTATCCAAGTTCCAACAGGCTACTCTAACCACTATGTGATCACGGCTACCCGACCAGGCAGACTTGGGATGAAAAAAAAAAAAAAGAAAGCAGAGAGCGGGAGAGATCAACTCGCCTTTGAGGAGAGCAGCGATTGAAGCGTTTCATCAGCCTGAGAAGAAATACCTTTTTGAACGCTCAATATCCGAGCAAGGAGGATGCAATGTTGAAAGGATAATAAATACAAAAGAAGCTCCGAATGTCGGCGTATGCAGACCTCGTCTTCATTTCGTCTTCCGACTGTCACCAGACGGCTAACAGTGTTCTTCCCTCGAGCATAAAGCGCACGTAGAGCACATGCTTATTTTGTGCGTACAAACAGCGATCGATAAAGAGACCGACAAACCGTGCTGCGCATTCCGATCCTACCAAGCGTCAGAGCAGACACGGCAAAGACGGACCGAAACGGTGGTATACCGGCGGAAGCACGCTGGATGCCAGCCATCTTGAAGACGAAGCAATCAGCGGTGCACGGGAGCGCGGGTGACCAAACACGCGAAAAACGAGCGCCAGAAGCTGCACACGGATGCCACTCCGGCTGGCCTCCTGATCGCGCTCGCTTCACTCCGCCACCACAATCCGGGCTAACGACAGCGGCGCGGTCACCGTAGGATCGCGCGCTCGCAAGCAAACACTGGGCGCTCGCAAACGCCGCCACCAATACCGCCACCCGTCGGTGCGTCAGTGCTCACTTTATACCACCGCCAGGATCAAAGGATCTGCCCCACGCTATTGGATCCTGCAAGGTGTGAGCACATGCGTGCACGCATACGCGCGTGTGGATTAAAGGGCTGAGCTAAGAAGCGAGCGGGCAGCCCCTGCGCTCTGCTCAATTTGAGGCGGCGACCTTCGTTATAGAACACCCGTTGGACGTCTTGCGCGATTCAGACCTATAGTCTATTTGTGTCTGCTTCTTCCTCCCCACTGCGTCAGTCTTTGCACAATTGAGGCGAAATATCGATGACAGCAAAAAGAAAAAGTACAACTGCGCTCTGAATGCACAGCTAAAAGCATGCACCGGCACAACAATAAATTACACGGCAAGAACCGCAGACGAAAGCAGGAGAGTGAATGTGTCTATTATGGTTTGAGTATAGCCGTCATCGCTCGAAAAGCTTAAAATGACGCAGCTTAAAGAGCAGGTGCGCTCACGCCACAAACACAGAAGTTGTGTCATTTCTCGTGCATTAGAAACGCAGTACAAAGGGGGGTATTCTGTAAGAGTCCACCTAGTGGATTTTCCATTTCTGCCGCTGCTTATGGAATGCAGCTGTACGAGACAGGAGCAGACGAACGGCCCTAGCCAATCAGCAGCGGCCGAAATGGACAGTCCACTTGGTGGACTCTTACAGAATAAACCCCCTGTAGTGTGTTCTAAGTCCTCACTGCGTTATCCTTCCACGTAAGCGTTACCAGTTTTACATGGACACATAAAACTGAATTCGCTGTTTTCGTTCGCAAGTGTTCGGCACTGCCGAACATATTTCGTGTCGTGCCGTTTCTCCCAGAATTCACGAACGCCCGTAATGTGGCCTGGTTCTTGTGTGTGAACAGCTACCCATATCCGAGCACTGTGCCGCCGCAATACCAATAATTCGACAACTAGCTCCCTCGTTTTCCCAGGTCCTTATTCCAGGTCCTTTGTTCTCGCCGTTCGTCATTTGCTCGAGTGGCGCCACGCCCCTGAATGCGGAATTAGCTGACTGAGTGTCAAACCTGATGACGAATTTCTCGCAACAGAAGCACTCTAGGCTTCGGCAATGAATGCGGCTACAAGCCGTCTTTTAAAGATGTGACCTATTTGTGAAAACACTGTGATGACCGCGCACGTCTCATTGCCGAAGCATTTCGCATTCGCAATAGCGGCGAAGCATATGTAAGCCTCCCCTCCATTTCTCTCCTTCCGAAGGAGATAGCCTTCCTATCTCGTTGACAGCAATTTATTGCCCCTGCGCATGTTGAATTTATGTTGCTTTTGTGCTTTGAGTTAGCGGTAGAAGAGCATATACATATGCTGACTGAAGGAATAAAGACACTTGGTTCTTATTCAGCGCTGTGGTCTGTGTCCCTCTTTTCGTCCTGTTGTTGAGCGCTGTTCACTGCTCGTAATCATGAACGAACCAGCCTAAACGCGTTCTGTAATAAGTTTCACAGGGCAGATGACAGCAATGGGCTAACGCACTTAGACCGCGAGTTTCATAGCTTTTCATAGCTGGCGTCTAACGTATCCTATGATATACATACTCTTTGAATTACGTTCAAATCGATAGTATTTTTTGTATTGATAAGTATATTTCGAAAAAAATAATGAAACAGCAAAGGTCGAACTCATAGATCACGCGAGAGGTTATTCAGTGGAAGAACCTAGTTAATTGGCTTTGGAAAACAGCAAAGAATAATCCAAGCCAATAGAGAACTTTAAAACTCCTGTACGCTATAGCAAGCTACAGAACTAAAACCAAGACAGCGAAATATAATTATTTTAACGTAACTCTTCCGAATTTCCTTACACATAGTCCACAGATTCTGGAAGCACCTCAGTAGAAATGTAGTAGAGCCACAACTATCTGCAGAAGAAAACCAAATGAAAGCTGATTCATTTAACGATTTTTTCCACTCGGTATTTACGGTAGCGAATGAGTGCGTACCCTCCGTTGATTGGTGCATTACTATGAGCATCGATGACCTAAACATTACAGATGCCGGTACCTTGAACCTGCTGTTGAACGTTGATTCTTAGGAATCTACTGGCCCCGATGGCATTCCGAACTACTTTCATTAAAGGTACGCACAATGGTACAGCAGATATATCGGCTTAAGTTTTAGGAAATCTTTTCAATTATCCAAATTACTGTCAGAATGGAAAATAACTAAAATCATACCAATACATAAGTCCGGAGATAAAGCTATGGTATCAAATTCTGGGCCCATATCTCTTACTAGTACATCGTGCAAACTCTTGGAACATACTTTACACATATTTTACACACATTTTTACACATATTACAGTTTTCCTTGAACGAGTAAACTTTTTCTCTCCTAAACAGCACGGATTCCGAAATGCCTTATCAACGATTTAATTCTGGGGTTTTGCATGCTAAAACAACGATTTGATTATGAGGCACGCTGTAGTGGAGGACTCCAAAAATTTGGACCACCTGGGGTTCTTTAACGTGCACCCTATCAACTATTACACAATTGGCTGAAGTTGTACATGACTTTGGGCATAGCCTGATTGACCGTAGCCAAACAGGTATGGTTCCACTAGATCTATCGGAAGCATCTGCTAGCGCATGCCACAAAAAGCTAATTTCGAAAGTAGAAGACGTTTTAAGAAATAAGCCCATCACCTCTTGGATTAAATATATTTTATTAAACCAGAAACATTTTGTACTCTTCGAACAGGCGACATCAAAAACTATTTCTTTATGATGAGAAGTACCACAAGGATCAGTCCTAGGGCCGTTTTATTCCTAACCTTTATTAATGACATTTCAGTAAACATCGATTCTAACACAAAGCTTTTCGCCGATGGCTCTGTTCAGGCATGTACCCTAGGAGGGACCCCCCCCCCCCAATCTCCGCCCCATGCCGCCACTCCTGACGCACATTCTTAAAGCGCCGCCAAATCAATCTTGAGACTTATTCGGTGGTCAAAATATTGCTGCTTTTTTCACTTCTCTAGGAGGGCGGTAGTTATCGGCATCTCCTGGGGTGTGAAGGCCAGTTTTCTCATCGATTCGGTGCCCGCGCGATTAACTCTCTATGCGTTCAATTGTCACCATCTATTCAACGATGACGAGCATCCCTCTTGCTTCGTAAGTTCAACCTTCTTTGTTTAGACTGATCCAGGGACCAGGAAAGGGATTTAGTTCGCAGGCAGCTGGTCTGTATGCTTGAGGAACGAGTTGCGGCCGAAGAAAACGCGAGCTGCGTTTAACTTTTCCTTTTTCCTCATTACTTCCTCGAGTGACGGCTCACCGCGACGCTTGCAGATCCTGGGAATCATATTCCCTTGTCTGTACATCTTATATGCTCCAATTAACATACGATGTAACAATAATAAACTGATTTGACCTGATATGGGTTAGATAAGGTGGGAAATAAAATAATGCGAAACAGCATCCATCATCAAACCCTGTAATAACCGTTAAACCCATAAGCAATATGACTGGCACCCTTTACGTCTGTTTTTTTCCCTAATTGTACAGCACGTTTCGTGCAAAATTGGCAACTGGAAACAAGACTCGCAAAGAGATGACAAATTAAGCGGTCTACTAAGGAAGAGAGCCAAGGCGACTGCGTAACAGGAAGGAAAAGCAACATTTAACACGTTGTTTGTGAAAATATTTATGGATCAAGAAATGAAAAAATATAAGCCCATTAGCTTACTCCTAGTATTACATAAAATATTCCCCAAGATAACTTGCAATATAATAAGGGCAATACTGGACTTCAGCCAACCAAAGGAAAAGGCTGACTTCAGGAAGGGATACTCTACAATGGATCACATCCATGTCACTAATCAGGTAATCGAGAAATCTGCAGAGTACAATGAGCCTCTCTATATGGCTTTCATAGATTACAAAAAGGCATTTGATTCAATAAAGATACCAGCAGTCATAGAGGCATTACGTAATCAAGGAGTACAGACCGGTTACGTAAATATCTTGGAAAATATCTACAGAGATTCCACGGCTACCTTAACTCTATACAATAAAAGTAGGCAAGAGACCTATAGAGAAAGGGGTCAGACAAGGAGACAATCTCTCCAATGCTATTCGCGGCGTGCTTGGAAGAAGTATTCAAGCTATTAAACTGGGAAGGTTTAGTAGTAAAGATCGACGGCGAACATCTCAGCAACCTTCGGTTTGCCGAGGACTTTGTCCTATTGAGCAACGCTGCAAGTGAGTTACAAGAAATCATTGAGGACCTTAACAGAGAGAGTGTAAGAGTGGGGTTGAAGATTGATATGCAGAAGACAAAGGTAATGATGAATAGCCGGGCAAGAGAACAAAATTTTAGGATTGCCAGTCAGCCTCTAGAGTCTGTGAAGGAGTACGCTTAGCTAGGTCAATTAATCACAGGCAACCGTGATCATGAGAAGGAAATACATAGAATAAATATGGGTTGGATCGCACACGACAGACATTGTCAGCTCCTGACTGGAAGCTTACCATTACCACTGAAAAGGAAGATGTACAATCAGTGCATTTTACCGGTGCTGACATATGGGGCAGAGACTTGGAGACTGACAAAGAAGCTCGAGAACAAGTTAAGGACCGCGCAAAGAGCGATGAAACGAAGAATGCTAGGCATAACGTTAAGAGACAGAAAGAGAGCTGTTTGGAACGGGGAGTAAACTGGTATAGCCGATATTCTAATTTACACTAAGAGAAAAAAATGGAGCTGGGCAGGTCATGTAATGCGCAGGTTAGATAACCGTTGGACCATTACGCTTACAGAATGGGTACCAAGATTATGGAAGCGCAGTCGAGGACGGCAGAAGACTAGGTGGAACGATGAAATTAGGATATTCGCGGGCGCTTGTTGGAATCGGTTGGCGCAGGACAGGGGTAATTTGAGATCGCAAGGAGAGGCCTTCATCCTGCAGTGGACATAAAAATAGGTCGATGATGATGATTATCTTTTTATTTAATAAGGAAGTAGAGAAGACGCCGCCGGAAGGGGAGAATAATTCCGTATGTTTTGAATGGCGCCTCTGCAGTTATCATTGGAGACGCCTGACATAGCCACTTCTCTGCTGTGCAAATGTGGGTGTTTTTCAAACTTTTCACGGTGGCCTCACTACGTCTAGAACCGCAGCGTCCTGCGCTCTACGTGGTTGTACAGGACTGGCGGCCACGCATCGTTACGCAGCTTCCCATATAGCAGCACGAGTCGGTTTTGGCACTTGGTAGAGCAGTAAACGAGAGATCCAAAAGAACTGTGATTGTTCGGCAAGTATATATTTCTCTATAATTCTTCCAGAGCTAATTAAAAAGAAACGCTACTAGAAATCTATATTTTACACTTTCGCTTCTTTAGTTGTTCTTGGCAGTGTTCTTCCTGCGCTTCTTTCATTCGCGAGTCCATTTGATGTAGTTCGTTGTTTGCCAAGTAAAGGAGAAATGTATCTCACAGGCGTACCTGTGAGATACACCTTATTTCATTTATCTTTGGCGGGTTTATGCGTCTTTATGACGAATGGTGGGCATTGTTCACATTTGTACTAGTAAAAGTACCCCCCTCCCTCATTTGCATAGAAAAGGAAAAGTTACCCCCCCCCCCCCCCGGAAGAAAAGTCCTGGGTACGTTCCTGGCTGTGTTATCTACCGAGAAATTACCAATCATGCAGACCATCTTTCTCTGAGTGCATCCCTTAAAACAATATCTGAGTGGTGTGAGCAGTGGCAGATGTCAATTAATGTAAAAAAATCCGCCGTAATTACGGTCACTAAAAAAAAGAAACCATACATTTTATTTACGCAGTCAACTGCGCAGCCCTGTATAGCTACAGTAAATGAGCACAAATATCTAAGTGTCACGCTTACTCCTGACCTTAAATGCTACTCGCACATTGACAACATTATCGCAGATGCACTGCGTCAATTATTCGAACAAACGAGTTGGACTGTTAAGCAAAGGTAGCCGGATTTCGCACATACTACTTGCTTTCACTCTCTTCCCGTGGTAACTAAGGCAGCTTCTGGCACGAGCAACGTTGGCGTTTCTTCACATCAAACTGAAGAACATTGAGCACAAGGACTCAGAGTAATTGAAGCAAAATAAATATGAAAATTAAGCTATGTGATTGAATATTACCCAGGCGAAGGGATGTCTTTTGTGTCTTAAAGATCACATTTAGTTGATATAGTATAACCTGTGAGCCAAGCCTCAGAAGCCAGAACCATACTGCAGCGTGCTTTTTAATGCGCTAGGCAAAAAAGAAAAAGAAAAGAAGAAAACGGTAGGATTATGGAAGTGATTCCTTTTTACGTTTAGGTATTCCACTCACTTTATGACCGCCGTCCATTCACTGGTTCCACCTTAGCAAATTTAAGAACACTCAGTAAATGTAGTACATCTGACGTTGCTGTCTCGCGCAATCAGATGCGCGGTAATAGTCACAACGACAATGTTGCACGTTGTACCTACTGGGAGGCAGAGAGTTCTAAAACCCGATCTCCTTTGGTTTCTCCCTGATTCAGCAAAGTTTTAACTGACGTATGTGTACGTTCATCAGCAGTTTTAGTTAAAACCACCTATGCCAGAAGCCTAACCTTGGGCTTCCAAACTACTTGTAGGTCGCCGCCGATAAACCGATACATCAATTGTGCCGTGACATCCAAGTTTAAAGACGCCATAACGTGAAGCGTGCGCTAATTCCTAGCGAATAACTGGCCTCAGCGTGGATCCGAGAGCCACTTCTGGCGTAGCTGGCTCCAGCTCATTAACTGCTGCATTTCGCAGCGAAAGAGCAGACGCCCTGACAGGGACTTGTCTCCCGAAAACCTTTCGGGAGATGCCGAAGCGGCCATTGAAGGACACCCACGAAGTGGCTTTCCATGTCCGCCGCCGTCCCCTCACAGAAGTTTCTGATCTAGCGTCGACATGTGGTGTATTCGTCTGCAGAGTTATTTTGATGATACCATGCCGTTTCATTAGTCATGTATCTAAGGACAAGAAAAGAAAAAAAAAAGAAAGAAAAAGCGCGCACCCAGAAAGACTAGACTCCGAAAAAGAAGCCTCTTCAGAGTTTTAAATTCTTAATTACTTCACGTTCGCTGTTCTGGCTACCGACAAAGCTGGCAACTTCTACTTGTTACTCGATTGTACTACTCGCCGCATTTAACCAGCCAGCATCCGGCTTCACAACGTTGCATTTCATGCGTTCTTCAGCCCATTAGGACCACTAATGTTGCCGTCGCTCATAGCGAGAGCGTAATGAGCTTAACTCAGAGCAGTCCCTTTTTCTTTGTCTATAAATATGTTAAACCTTGAACTTTTACGACAACTACGAGTGTGAAGGACTTCCACGTGCTGCAAATGGGAAGAGGAAAATCTTTTAAGGTCAGTGTAGCGGAGATAAGAATGTCTTTTTTTTGTGTGTGTTTGTGTTTGAAGGCGATGGAGGCAACGTATTATACTAGCGGCGGCGGAAGTCACACTAAATGTGCAATTGTTACTGGTTGGCTGGTTAATTAATATATCCATGTAAAATTAATAATTAAATATTACAGGCCCTTGCAGCAATGGCCCAATTGGAGCCAATCAGTGCTCGAGGTATGCCTACTTAGTATCAATCCTCAGTTCTGACATAGGCATCCTTAAACTCGGTCACAAGATGCAGTGGTATATTGCACTTAGCCCTGTCCCACACCGCGCAAGAATGCGTTGCAGGAAAGTAGTAACTGGAATGCTAATGTATTTCTCCGGAAGTCAGGAGGGGTATAGTATAGAAACTGCTGCTAGTTTCAGGATGCCTCCTAAGTGCACACGTCTTGAGCACTGACCAGATTCAATTTGGCAATGGCAACAAGTGTACTAAAAATTATTCAAAAAGTTAGTTGCCAATCTTATCAGGGATTATCACATATTTGTGGGCACCTGCCGCAGCTAACAATGTATGGTCCAAATAATCACGCCATTTCCTCCACTCCATTTTCTAAAATTATTTTTCTTGCAAATTGACGTACTACGGTATGCTCAGCATAATACGTCTAGTTGAAAACAATGAGGAAAACAATGCAAAGCAAAAAAGTACTAAAGGTATCATTGCAGGTCTCGTTCATGCTTCATTCTAATAATTTGTAGCGTCCGCATTTTCTCGGAAACGTCACCTAACTTCTGTTAATAACATTGTTACGTGCTCTTCCTTCTATATACGTCATACATTTCTCTGTCCTGTCACAGTTTATTGAGGCAAAGACACGTCGGACTGATTAAACCTCCCGGAATTAGATACCGGTTAAACGTAACTAAAAGCGCAACTACTTAACAATCGCTGTTCAAAATTATTCGCATCCTGAAAAGCCCGCTAGAGGCCCTAAGGTACCGAACAAGGAAGTTACGTCGCAAAGTTTTGATGGCCGTGTTCTAGTTCCGAATGGCACGCTACAGAAGCGTCGTGTGACTTTATTGCATGCTTGCGTGCTTTTTGGCATTAAAAAAACACGCAGAAAGCCCCTCATTCGACGGCGTAGGATGTCCTGCCGTCGTCTGCATTGGCAAGGGTCAACGTCGCATAACAGCTCGCAATGTGCCACCTGACGCAAAGCCTGTGTAGCCAACGAGACGCTTTTCTGGTTAACATCGCTACCTTCTCCCTTTATTTTCTCCTCTCTGACGCACATGGGGCCACAAAAAGCAGCAGTCTTTTGCTTTCACTAAAAACTGCACCCTGCCGACACAGTTTTCTTGCTGTCAGGCTCCTGTCGCTTATAGTTCAATCATTTTCACAGGGCGGAAAAGAAAAAGTCACAGGGTCGCCCGAAAGGCCAAGTATAAATTGCGAAAGCAAATTAGGACAACTATACGAAGTACGGATAATAGGTTTATTGGCCGTATAAACTTGCAAACATTCACTTACTAAGTTAACAAGAACGGTGTCAGGCGCGCACATGTAAACATGAACACGTCTCACTCGATAACTGCAGAAACTCGCTGTCAAAACGCTGGAGTGAGGAAGTGCGGCAACAGCAGCGAGCGATTTGACCTTCGTGCTGCGTCTCGATTCAACGCAAAATAAATACCGAAAGCACAGCCCATACGAAGCTACCAACACTTGGCGTGCTTTGTCCACATCGCAGGCCACGTCCAAGATAGGGCGGCCGCGCCGTACGCAGCAGCCGCCGGAGTAGAATGCCCCCCCCCCCCCCCCCCCCCAGTTCCTCCCGTCCTCCCTATGCCTCGCGCGCGTCGGTACAAGGTGCGCTTCCTCCCGGCGTTCCTCCCGGCGTTCCTCCCTGGCGCGCGCGAGGTTGAGCCGCGATCGTCGACTGACCCTCGCAAGCTTTTACTCCCACATACAGCACACGACGCCCGGCGACGATGTTATCGGGCTTGGACTTTATACGGAACATCACAGCGACGGCGACGTCCGGCAGAAATACGCCTGCAGTGTCCATATAGTTGCTCTCGCAATAAAAAAGACAGGCACACTGTTTACTACCTGAATCGTTCTGCGTTTTGTTGTTATTCTTTAACTCCGTGTAATCTTTCTATTAGTATATTTAGTCACTGAAAACTGAGGCTGTTATTGGTGGTTTTCTTAAACGCATGAATATAACATGTCGTTCAGTACGTTGGAGGAAAAGAAGATAACTACAGATAACGTCGTTACACGCACAGCTGGCCGAGAATTACTGACTTTGCGTGTGCGGAACCTATATATAGATCACCTAAATGTGCGCTGACATCCAGTATACTTACAACGAGAGAATACGAGGAAATACAAGAAACAAATGAAGTGCAGCAACGAGAAAAAAACGCGTTCGCGACCCCTTGTAGCAGTGCAGTCACAGCACACCCTATCGCTTGCACACGCTACGGACAACCAAAGGACAAATTTCTTTTCACCGTCCTTTTTTAGGGCGATGTCATTACACTACTTATTTTCTACCTGATCAAACGTAAATGGGTCAATCGGGCTAGATTTCTTTATGCCGCGCTCCTACCTTAAAAAATCCATGTTCGGAAGTTTTATAGTTGCTTACAGAAAATGTGTAATATAGTTCGTTAGTCGTTTACATTCTGGCTTGTGACAAAATGTTCAGCTGCGAATATTCTCACGTAACATATGTAGACCACTTATCGGTCATCATTACCTCTAACGAATGCCCTTATATCCAATACGTGACCGCATAGATTTGGCAAAATATGCGGAACTCAATCAGACTCACTCACAAAGTATATTTTGCTTGGGGCTCATTCGGACTCAAAATCACCAGAATTCTGCTCAGCCAGACTCACTCGATAGGATTCAAGAGCGAGAGAAAGCAAGGAGAAGAAAGGCAGGGAGGTCGACCAGACGAGTGTCCAGTTTGCGACCCTACACCGGAGAAAAGAAACTCATTAGAATCAGACTCAGCCAGGTACGCTTGCCCTACAACCCTACACCGGAGAAAAGAAACTCATTAGAATCAGACTCAGCCAGGTACGCTTGCCCTACAAGCTCTCTCGTGAACTGAACACATCAAATATGAAAAGGCCATCATACGAGTCTAATATATAGCAGACGCAGCTTAAAGGGAAGCTGAAACACTTTTCGAAAAAAATGAGTTCTCTGCGGCATTCTACAGTTTTGAGTCCCCTGAACACGAATATCTGGTTCAAAAAGGGCGGAAACAAACGCAAGCGGCGGTTTTTCCAAGAAAACGCGCACCAGCGCCTCAGGGCATCGCGCGAACGCCGCTGTGGCCCGTGATTGGTCGGGGCCGCTGTGACGTCATTCAAATTCTCCGATTGGTGATGGTAGTAGAACAGGTTCATCAGGGGCTCGGTTCTCTAGGTGCTCTGCTAAAACCTGAAAGAGTGCAAGGCATGGCTGTCATGAATTTCAGCATATCATGCATATCAGCAAACATGACAACGGTTGGATTACTTCCAGTAATTGAAATACTTTTTCAGTAATTTATGTGATGGATTAGTTGTCTAGTGACTTATCAATGTGAATTATTTGGTGTCTCTAATTTCATGGCTGAAGTAATTTATTAATTGTGTTAAATATGCACCAGTAAGTTGTGTACGGTGCCAGAACGTTGGTAGTGTCGTGAGGTGTCGTGGAGGAACATGGAGGGGAGGGCATGAAATGTTGGAAAGTGTATGTTACCTTGAAGAAAGGTTGGCGTCCCTATAAACTTTGCTTTTTGCTTCTTGTATGCATGAAAACTTTTTGGAAGCAATCGTAAAGTAATACCATTTTTGAAAGCGGTAATCGGTAATGTAATTCAAATCGATGATTGTAATAAGAAAGTAATGAGTAGTGTAATATAATTATTTTCAAATAATTTTGTCATGCCTGATACATAGCTAGTTCTCTAGGTACAAAGGCAAGAAAACATTTTTTGTGCAGCAGCGATGCCTGTATTAGCCTAGACGACGTCGAACGCTGACAAGTTCAATACCTCACAACGTTACTTCATTATTTGAGCCCGTTCGCCTTGCCACGGGCGCGGCTGTGCCGACGCTTGTTTTTGCAGCATTTCGCTGCTGGTAGCAAGCTGTGAGTGCGAAATCTACGGAACGAAATTTTTACACGCCGAGTTCAACTACTGTATCGCGAGCATGAAAATATTACCGTAACGCTTCATGTCGTGCGATTTGAACACGAATGCTGAACAGCTAAACCTGCGGGCACCGCGTGGTAGGACGAATAGCAAATATCACGTAATGCACAAGCGTACCCCCGGCCAGTTATTTCACCGTATCAAAACAGCACCGAACAAACAGCCGTAGTACAGTGTTCCATGACACAGCGGAGGGGAAAAACAGGATGAAAACGGCAAGCTGTTTGCACGCATGTGCATATTCCCGGCTGTGCCTCCACCTCGCTTCGTCAAAGGCCACTGTAAGGCCGTTTGTTCGACACTCAGGTGATCATCTGTTTAAAACATTGCCCGTGTGCACATTAAAACCCTTACCTCACCCTTTCTCCTCTTGGCGAAGGCCGCTCTTGGAGGTGGCGAGGTGTTTGTCTTGTGGGAGAATATAGACGGAAGAACGCCGGTCTTCACTCGCGCCAATTTAATTGGAATACCGATTGCCCGCATCGTTGTCAAGCTCCGATGATAACCACTGTCGCGGAAATGCTCCGAGCACAGCACAGTTGATTTCGTCGGCACGAAATTATCTCTCCTCACATCACGGACCTACTGCGCTGAAAGTTTCTTGTCCTTCGGGAACATGTGAAACACCACATCGTCTCGGCCGCCTGTGTTCGCACAGCCGAATGTGCACAGAACGAGGGCAGGTTAGGCGCCCTTGGCTGTAGGCACTCACGCAGCACAGAAAGGAAGCACCAGTTCACGCAAATCGCAAAAGAAAACAAACGTCAGCGGCGGCATATCTCTCGTAGCGTCGTTTAGTAAAGAGCAGGACGGGAAGAAACATGCCAGCACATGCCAGAACGCCGGTCCGGCAGTACGGTCCCCGCGATTGACGTCACTCTCGCCGGTTCTCTCCTCTGGCAGCCGCCTCACCCGGCGCTCCGGGAAGCGACGGGGGCGTGTCCGCGGGGGGGATTTAGAAAGCTATTTCTGCCCCTTATATTAACAAAACAAAGAAAAAAAATTTAGAACCGTAAATGAATAGGTCTGTTCTTCTCAAACCCAGCAATTCATGGAAATTTAAAACCGCTTCAGCTTCCCTTTAATTACAAACACTGAGCATTTAAGAAAATGTGTGCATAAGTCTTAAACATTCAAGGCAGCTCCTTACTTCCTGTGCATCACAATGTTGTGAAGAAGCAGACATGTCTGATGCGCGACCTTGGAAGTGCTAGAAGTGTTTCCCTTAAGAATAAAATTTGCTGAAGGGAACTCTAAAAATATGTAAATTCTTATTTGTGCGTTTATCCATATATGCGCGCGTCCATGTGGCGCACGCGTGCATTTCTGGCAGCTCAGGAGAACTCGGTCCTTCCTTTCTGGGAACTAAGCGGTATGAAGGCCGGACACGTACACAAAAGTGGACGATGCTAACATTGTGTACAAAGAAAAATTCACACAGACTGTCCTCTGGGTGTCGTCTAAGTATACGTAAGCGTTGTGCCATTTGCTGATCTCCGCGCAGCCCGGTGTCATTATCAATGTTGGGAAACGTGATCCGTCCAGTGCAAACGACAGCGCTGCGGTGACACGAACTGGTGCGGACGTCGAAGCAAGGTGCATTGATGACGCAAGCAAGGTATACCGCAGGTGGTGGCGCCAGGTTCACTGATGAGCTAATGACGTTCCGATCCCTATAAGCCGGTATCGCTCTTCAGCGCCTAATCCTTCCGCGTCGAACCATTATGAACCGTGACCAAACGTACTCCGCCGGCGATTGCATATGACACGGTCGCGCGGACCGTACCTTGAAAGCGATCCGGGATGGTGACACAGAGTCCCAACTCTGATAGCTTTGCGCGCTGTGTTCTCGCCGCTTACATAGCGTTGAAGAGAGACGCGCGGGCCTGTATGTTCAAAGCGATCTGAGAAACGGGCAGATTGCGGCGTGGGCTGAGAGCTCCGTGAGCGCTGTGTTCTCGCCGCGTAGCTCGCGCTGAAACGAGAGGCAGCACGAAGGTGAATTCGCTCGCTGCTGCGGGCACTATCTTGAAAGCGATCGTTGTACGGGATGGACGGACGGACGGATGGACGGACTGATTGTTTTCTCGTTAGGTAATCATAGAAATGCTTACAGATTGGAAACTTTACTTTAGGTAATGCAACTTTTAGGTACGATTACCGAGAGCACCGTAGAAGTTCCGGCTCGTTGTTTTGCTTTACCAGTTGTCAGACATCGTGCTATAGAGGCGCTGAGAATTTCGTAAATCCTGGTCGGTCCACAGAATCAACAGTAGTTTCATCTATGACATTAGGTGTCATATGTGCCGGTGCGCATTTCCACTAGTGACGCCGCTGATATCTATATTTGCTGTCAATTTCGCTGAAGGCTAGTATCAAACACGTAGGAAGTCAAATGACTAAGAGGCAGCGTCACCTGACCATCTTGTCATGAAAATATAGAGGAAAGGCTCATGTGAAATAGGCCTCCATCACGTGATGCGCAAGCGATAATTTCTAGCCGCTGAACTCGCGGGGCGTAAGCGAGCATAGACCGGCGAGTGCGTGACGAGGGTCAATTGCGACGAAGCCGCCAGTAGACAGTTTTAGTTTCACGTACGTAGAAGCGCTGCGTGCGTGAAGATCTTATGGGATTTAAATGCGCATGCGTCGTACACAGGGAGGTCCATCGCGTCTCACGTACGTACGTGAAATCTGTGCCCTTGCGTCGCTCGTCCCACGTATACGTGACGGGCTTTGCGAGCTACCAGGCACAGAACGCAGCACAAGCTTGCACGGACGCGCAGTTCGCGAAGTGCGAGAAACATGCGAGGGCTCCGATTACGGCTCGTCTTGAACGAACTTGGCAGGAGTAGCGTTCCCGTATGCCGGCAGAAGGGTCCAGTAGACCACGCGGAACCAACGATCTAAACGTTTGCCAGGCCTCCTGCACCGGCAGACTCTTGCATACGCGAAACTATAACCATCCCACGCATGCGGCGCGTAGCGCACATAGAACTCTCACATTTACGTACATTTACGTGCGCAAAACTTCTGCGTACGTGAAGCTAAAACTGTCTACTAAGAGATGCAGCGTACCAAACAATGTCTGTTAAAGGCTAGGCATCAAGGGAGGGCTCACTTTCCAACAGTTATCGCGCAGGAAGGCCCCGGTGGGAAGGGGGTAGGGTGGCGTCTGAGGAAGGACGCTTGCCGAGGCGAGCAGCCTGGCATCGTGCTCCCTCCTATAGAGCTTCTTTTTTTCCTCCTTCCTGGCACCAATGTGTCCGCATGAAAGTGTGGCATGGAGCCGCACAACAATGCGAACTACGGCCACGTCTTCCATGCAGGGTTCCATCTTTCCTTCTTCTTTTATGCACTCGTGCGATGTACCCTACGCGCCGCATCGCGTTGCTACCGTCGCCATGACTTTAGCGATGTTTTGTTTTAGGTCGCAAAAATGAACAAAACTGACTCACACTCACCGAAAAAATATATTTTTGCTGAGGGCTCACTCGGATTCACTCAACAAATTTCTGCTCAGCTGAGCTCATTCAGACTCATACTCGCGGTTCAGTCTGAATATGAGGTAGTCTGAGTGAGTCGACTCAAAAGTGAGTTTGGCGACCTACGCATGACCCTCAGTCCCAGTGAGTTTCTGTGAATGGGGCCGGAGGTTAGTGGAGACCAGAAAATAAATATTCACAAGTGCGAGCGAGTGTCTACTAAATTTACCGTGCTACCTGGCCATGATATTTTGCTGGGAACTATATCTTTGATAAATAACAGCATAGTTGTTTTGATACAGAAACAAACCGCAGACAGCAGTGCGTCTATGCGTGCATTTCATTGCAAAAGGGCATATAATTGTTTTATCAGTAATTAAATATTTAGTTGGAAGTCAGCGCTGTCTGTGTCCTAGTCTCTTAATTCGTTCACGTAGAGCCTTGCGCTGGGAAAATAGTTAAGAAAAACCTTGGTTTGAAAAAACAAGCACGAGGAAAACAATCTGGGAGGAAGGTAGTTACAGTGAAGCAGAGTTAACAGAAAGTCAATCAGGAGTGGTACATTTTTTTCTCGGTACTTCTCCATTATGAACACGAAACACTGCGATCTGATCGGCTGTTATAGGACGATTCATGCGAGATTGTCACAGTTGTCAGTCCACTAACTAGGGAGCACCCTTAGTCAAACGTGCACACATACCGCACACTTAGCAGAATGTTTTTTTAATGTGGGGTTTAGCGTCCTCAAACTGCGCAGTGGCTTATGAGCAGTGCTGCCAAACTCGGAAGCCAGTGTTACCCTACCTTGGATACAAACTTCCCTAGAGTTCCCTAGATTTCTGCAAAACCAGTTTGTCAATATGATTTCTGAAAAGATAAATATTTGTTGGCATTATAAAAATGTTAGTATAAAATTATTTCTAACCATATGAAATGATGTCGCACAGCAACTTGTTCTTATGCTAACAAGAATACTTCCTGCTTAAGCCATTCACAGAGGGTGTCAGCACATTTGTACATTGTCGTTGTCCAAACTTGTTCCGCACGTAGAGCAATGTGCCAACATTAAATGGAGATTTATTTGCGTCGTAAGGAAGTTGGACTTCAAACCCCCCTTGCATACCAATGCCTAAACAGTATGCCACTTCACGACACTAATAAAAAAGATGGGAAGAATTTTTTTTTGCATGCCATCTATCAACTTAGCACAACCACACTTACGTACTTACACGACATTTGCAGCGAAGTACGCAGATACGTGGACAATTTTTGTCTTTCCTCCGAAGCAAAACTCGCCGATGCACATTACCACTGGGACTTTGTCCAAAATTCGCTCGCCTATGGGTGGTCCCCAGTAATCTTTAGCGGGCGCGTGCATAGACGACTGTTTAACGCTACGACCGCATTGTCGTGTTTGGCACTACGTATATGTGCCCACTTACGCTAAGATTCGGCCGTGCTGCTTTGTTTGGAGTTGCAGCATACGTGTGTTTCGCCAGTTAGATAAATATTTCATTCAGAGTTCGTAGACATCGACAGCACAGCTAGATTTGCGAACGGCAAAATTGCAATACCAGTACTTCATTAAAGAGCCCACGGCACACGCACCGTATTATTTACTTGGCGAGTGCATTCACTGCGCTGCAGCACAATAAAAAGTCATACTCTGCATGCTAATGCGAAGGTAAGTTGCGGTGAATGAAATTAAAACACGCCGTCACGTCGGCCGTCCCACCGTTTCAATGTCTAGAGCGAAAATTTCCCAGCTTTGATCAAATTCTCATTTTTCCCCTAAACAAGGTTTAATGTCCCTCTACAGAGAAATTCCCCTACAGTTGGTAGCACTGTCGTGAGGGACGCGGTAGTGCTGGGGCTCCGGATTCATTTCGGCCATCTGGTATTCTTTAACTTGCACCGAAGGCTAAGTGCCAGGAGTGTTTTTGCATTCCACCTCTCCGGGAGCACGATCGAGAAGCGAACCGTCGCTGACGCTACGCGCCGGTTCTCGAGGCAACAAATGGCTGGGCCCAGTGCAAAAGCCATCTGATTATAGTGAGCGAACTAATCGGTGAAAAGGGTGTATAGAGTCCGACTGTTTTTTATATTTATCAGCGCAAGGCCTACCACTCAAGGGTGTATTATCATGAGGAACAGGGCCGTAATTTCGAGTTTACATAGCCCGATGTTACCGCCGCACACAAAGAGTGATTCTGATCGCGGATTGGACCCATTCGCAGATCCCCTCTTCCAACTCGCCACTTGCCCTGCTCTCTACGCCGGGCTCCACGAGGGGGCGCGGACCGGCCCGCGCTCGACGCCCTTCAGGCACTCCCTCCACTCCTCATGTTTACAGCTGAAAGATAGCTAGCACCAGCAGTAACAGGGACGGGCGATCCCCGCTCACGCTGGCTGGAGGCCCACCTAGAGGCGCCGTCCGTCCGGTCACATCATTTCCGCAGCGTTTCGCGCGGCGGGCCCCCGCGGCTTTCGCTGCTCCCGAAGCGCGACTGTGTTGTCACATGGTGCAGGCGCGCAACATCGATCCCTGCCTCACGCCACACCTCCACCTTCTCCCCTCTACGGACGAGGCGGCAAGAAAACAGTGTTCGATGCGCGTGCCGCATCTGGCAGTGCTTAAGGCAGCAAGAGAGAGAAGATGAGCTCGTGACCCCCGCTTTAGTTATTTAAACAGCGCGCGCGAGCTCCCGCCCTCTAGTCCGATCTGCGCGCCCGCCTCGATCCGTTTCACCTCGGGACACGTCCACGCGCCAGAAAGCACACTCGGCTCTCTTCCTGCCTAGTCTGCTTTCCAGACCTTCGCGCTAACTGGAGCAGCTACTCCTGCGAACATACATCGAGTTTAGGATATACTCTATGTGGCTGTAGAAAACACACTCACACAGAACAAAAACGAACGAGTGAAACGAGTCTGTTGTGGGAGGATTGCTCAGGATTGACGCTCGCTGGATGCAGTGATATTTTACCAGTGACAACCTTAAAGGGACACTAAAGCGAAACAATAAATCAGTTGAGACTAATAGAGCATTGTTTGAGAACCCTGCAGGCAGTAATTTCAAAATAATAGTTTGATTATTAGATGAGAAAATGAAGGTCCAAGTATCAGTATTTGAATTTCACGCCGAAACCCCGACGCCGGTACGACAGTGTGACGTCAGGGATTCCAAAGTATGTTTTCGCATTTGGGCCGCGTTGACTGAGTAAAGGTTCCCGAAACTTGCCATATTTAATATTTGGTTCTTTTAGAACACAATGTAGTCAATCTGCACCGCTATATAATTAAGTAGGCCCTAGAAGATGCCATCAAAATCCATGACGTCACAACGACCAGGTGCTGGAACTTCAAGAAGGCGTCGCCACCCGTCTTTCGTTCTTGCACTTTTTCAGGTTTACGAAGCGTCTTATCGTGGTAAGAGTGGTTGGTGTTTTTGGTATCATAGAAAGGTAATTTACTGATGCAGAAGAAATCATTTTTCTCTTTAGTGTCCCTTTAAGTGTTTTTTTTATGGTAGCTATAGCTGCTCGCTTTCTTCTCTATAATGCGAATCATTATTTGCCGCACTCCAGGCACATTACGGTAAGTAGGTAGGTTCCTTCTTCGCTTAGTTTCGGACCTCTTTAATAAAAAGAAATGCGTAGCCGATCACGGAACCGGACGTCTGACTTCCAACATAGAAGCCCGATGTTCTAACCATTAGGCCAAGATCGCTTTTTATTTTTATTTTTGTTTTTGCTCTTTATTATCAGTTACCAGGTACACAGTACAAACAACATGAAAAAAGTAGTAAAACGCTGAAAAACGTACTCTGGTTTTAGAGAACGGAGTTCTAAAAAAATAATGGCATATTCAAACGCAATTATACCGCCGGAGTAGGATTCATGCCATCGTTGTCACCGACTTCTTGCTGCTGTCGTCCAACAGTTTCCCGTAAGATACATAGCTGCTAGCCTTACATAAACACGTTTGTGCCCCCGTAACGCTTTGCGCAACTCCCCGATGCTGGGTTGCAGCTCCCTGCTAAGTGCTTTGCATAGCATCGATTCCCAGAGCTCGTGAAATCTGCATATTTTTTTTCTTAATCTCTCTGCAAAGGACGTCACCCTTCAGCGCACTGCAGCAACAATAAGTGGATCATGATATAATGCCACTAAGTAAGGAAGCGTGGAACATACCGCAAGGACGCGCTATGAATATGCGGCAAGTAACCGGCACCGAGGTCACGTGATGGATTTCGCGAAGCTATTGTATATAACACACCTTCCTCCCTTTGCCCTTCTCGTTCCCTTGCCCTCCCTGCCATGACGTCGGGTCATCCCATTGTACCTCTAGACAGCACACATAGTGCTTCCTGATGGCTTGTTTTCCATTGAGGGATTCTTTTTTTCGCCAGTGTTGCGAAAAACGCATCAGCGGGGTTCCATTGTATTTCGAACCGTTGTTTCGCCGTACCTAACCCGCTCCGCTTGTATGATGTGGAAATTTTACTGCTTGTTTTGTCTATAGCATCGCGCTGGACGACGACGTCGTTATTGTTCGAGCGCAAATAAGACGAAGAAGAAGTAGGCGGTGGGGTTTTTTTTTTTCCTTTACTGTTCACCGTGTTCTGTAACGGCACAGTTGCGGTGTAGCTTTGAGCAGGCTGGACGCGGTATTGCACAGGCGCCCCGCAGCGCCTCATCATCACTCTCGCTGCGCCGTGCGAAATGCAGCAGTCTTGTTATTCTTTTTTGCGCTTGAGCGTAGCAGGCAAGTACTCTCAGCAAACATGCCAACAGATGAAGTAGACTAATAAAAAAAAACGCTATTATCTGTACAAGGCTGGAGTGCGAAGTATTCAATGGGCGCAGCGAACGGATTCTTGAAATTTGATAGCTATTATGAAAGAAAAAGAAATGGGCATGGGCAGGACACGTAATGAGGAGGGAAGATAACCGATGGTCATTAAGAGTTATGGAATGGATTCCAAGGGAAGGAAAGCGTAGCAGAGGGCGGCAGAAAGTTAGGTGGGCGGATGAGATTAAGAAGTTTGCAGGGACAACATGGCCACATTTAGTACATGACCGGGGTAGTTGGAGAAGTATGGGAGAGGCCTTTGCCCTGCAGTGGGCATAACCAGGCTGATGATGATGATGATGATGATGATGATGATGATGATGATGATGATGATGATGATGAAAGAGCCCGGCGATCTTCGTTTTCAACAAAAATTTCCACCGCTCCAATTTTTTAATAATCTGTGCCATAGGAAAGTCGGCCATGACGCCCTCGCCGGACAATTTCGAGTTACAGCGTCGGGAGGAGTGCTCAAGTAGCACTGAGAAAGCAGAGAGAGCCCCGCTTCAATGTTTTTCGAAGTGCGAACCTCAGCTAGAGGCCACCAGAGCAGCTTTATCTGTGCTCTGCCGGTGGGTGGAGCACCAAGAAACGCGCAACTTGGACAATGACCATCGAATGCCGCCTTGTGTTTACGTGGGAGAATCGCGCCTTGATACCAGGGTGGCTGACGTTGGCGCAAGCATTCGCTTTTGTTTGCTCGCTCGATCATTCAACCGTGCCGCGCAGCCAGGCGTATTTAAGAACAGGAGCGCTGCGCGCGTCAGGCCTTGATTTGTATTATGGCGGTGCCATAATTAGTGTATGCCGACTGTAAGCATTGAACAGCAACAAATACGAAACAGAGGCGCCGTCAAAAGTCTGCACTACCTGTGAGCGTTTGTGGCCTGCTAGCTTTCACAATTAATAGTGCGTGGTTTTCGTACAAGGCTGTTTTCAGGGTGGATCGAAGAATTACTCCATGAGAGGTTTGTATAGTAACATTACTTTGAGCACAACCGTTTCTTCGCTCTCTACCAAATAGAGCTTACGCAGAACGAAGGCCATGCAATCTCTGCCAGCACAGAGGCACGAGAAAGCGGTGCGGCGCTGAAATCGCCAGGCTCCTAGTCGCAGTTGCTGTCGGTACGATGAAAGGGTCTCCTAGGTTATTGCCGCGAGCAACCCGGCCGCCTTTATGGTAGCAATTACCGAAATGCAGCGCGGTATTGCAGGTCGGCGCAGTGAAAGCCTCTCGCGAGGCGAGGCACAAGATCACTCTCGATAGTGGCAGAAACTGAGTTTTATACCTCTTTTGTCTTCAAACTGGAATACAAAATAATAGGATACATTATGTTCTCCGAAATGCGGACAAAGGCTCCGGACTGTGCTCCCGCTCAGGGAAGCATGAGGACAAACAACTGTCAGATAAGCGACGATAATTCAGAAGATGAGCAAAACGAGAACAAGGTGAAAGCGGGAGCCAACGCTTCGACAAGTGGACTTTTCATTTTCAAGGCGGCATATGCTGTCCTCGCCACAGCATATTTAGGTAGGGTTCTTCTAAAGGGGAGAGGAGGTAAGCGGGTGGGTGCGACAACGAGCGAGGGTGTGTTAGCGGCGAGGGTGTAGAATTGAGAATAAAGGAGTGCTGTGCACAAGGCCGGTGACCCGGCCGTCTGTCGGCCACGTGTCAACGACGTGTCAACGCCGTGCACAGCAACCCTCTATTACCTGTTTCGCTGGCGGTCGTGGGCTATCGTGTCTCTGAAAGAGATAATAGAAGTAGTGACAGAAACCGGTGGTCGTGAAAAAAAAAAATATACAAGAAAATACTGAAATTGAATAAATAAAAAGAAAAAAAAGACACCGAAAGAATGGGAAAAAACACTAAGCAACCAAACTATGTGTTGTTGCCTATAGCTTGAAATTTAGCATAGCGAATGGATTCTAAAGGTCCCTTTAAAACGTTTATGCCTGTTGGTTGCAATGTCTTGAACTTATGGATAAGGTCAGATTCTCCGTGTTTTCTTTCTCGTTCACTAAGAAAATTTGACTAAGATGTAGAGTTGAAGTTCATCAAAGTTATGACCTGGTTGGTTGAAATGCTCCGCGACGGCTTTGGGAAGCTTTTTAGCTGTGTCCGCGTGATGTCCGTTTAATCTGACGTTCATTGATTGTCCCGTTTCCCCCAATATGTTGTTTCCTAAAGAAGGAACATTCAAGTACATAAATCACATCCGAACTTGTACAAGTAAAGCTAGTTTTGACTTCGTGTGAATAAATATTTGCGGTGCTTTTAATTTTAATGTCGCATTGAATGTGCCTGGAGGTTTTGCACCTGGGGCCACAATACGTTTTTATTATGGTGGAAAGATGTTGGCTGACTTTTGCGTGCACTAACATGTCTTTAAAGTTTCTGTTGCGGCGATAGGTAACCCTTGGATGTATAGGTATCTTTGTGGAGTTCGTATTCGTTTACTGCGTTGTTCCCGTCGAAGAAATATTTACAGCGAAAATCCCATGTCGGCCCATTGTGTCTAATAACAACACACGTTCTTAAATCACCACCTGTCAAACATCCCCACCACCCTCCCATGTTTTGTTCAAGACACGTCGCACTTCCTTCAAATTATCAACGGCATCAACGTCAACCAAATTCTTTCCCACCGTGCTATTCTAGTCACTTTGGACGTTTCTGCCCTTTATACTAACATACCCATGAATGAAGTTATTGAAGCCGTATCGAAATCCCTAGCAATCAATCCCCAAGCGCACGCTCTTGAAGTTTATCTGTCGCTCCTTAGGTTAGTTCTCACGCTCAACTATTTCGAATTCGATTCTATTCACTACCTGCAAACTTTCGGCACTAGCATGAGAACACCAATCGCTCCCATGTATGCGAACATCTTCATGTGACAGCTTGAAGCAGACCTGTTGAAATCCTACCCTTTCAAACCCCACACCTATCTTCGTTACATTCACGACATATTTAAAATATGGGAACATGGCACAAGCGCGTTAACCGACTTAATTAGCAATTTCAATCGCTTTCACCCGGGTATTAAATTTGCTCCTCACCCGCCGTGGTTGCTCAGTGGCTATGGTGTTGGGCTGCTGAGCACGAGGTCGCGGGATCGAATACCGGCCACGGCGGCCGCATTTCGATGAAGGCGAAATGCTAAAACACCCGTGTAGTTAGATTTAGGTGCACGTTAAAGAACCCCAGGTGGTCGAAATTTCCGGAGTCCTCATTCACAACGTGCCTCATAATCAGAAAGTGGTTTTGGCACGTAAAACCCCATAATTTAATTAATTCATTTCATTTACTCCTCACCACTTTCCTAGTCAAATCAGTTTCCTCGACACGACGGTCTACATAAAAAACGGAAAACTGAGAATGACACTTTACCGGAAGCCTACGGATAGCCATGAATATTTAGACTACAACAGTTATCACCCGCGACACTAAAAGCAAGGAATTTTTGTCAGACAAGCGAAACGAATAAGAAGAATCTGCAGCGAAGGCAACGATTATATCCACCAAATAAATGACCTTAAAATAACGCAAGAAAAAAAAAACTATCCCCAAGTTGCTCTCGATAGAGATTATGATGTGTCATGATTGGAGAGACAGTGGGAATTGGCTAAGAAACAGCCTAAGCCAGAATCTGACAGACTGCCGGCCTTTATAACGAAATACTCTAATGCACTTCCAAACATAAACAACATCCTACGAAAATACCACGCAATATTATCAAGTAACGAGCGTCTGAGAAACGCGTTCCCGGATGTACCAAGGGTTATCTATCGCCGCAACAGAAACGTTAACGACATGTTAGTGCACGTAAAGGTCAGCCGGCATCATGCCCCCGTAATAAAACCATGTTGTCAACCCAGGTGCAAAACCTGCAGGCACCTTCAAAGTGATATTAAAATTAAAAGCACCGCCAATAGTTATACACACGAAGTCAAAACTAGCTTTACTTGTACAAGTTCGGATGTAATTTATATGCTTGAAGGTTCCTTCTCTAAGAAACAACATATCGGTGAAACGGGACAATCGATGAACGTCAGATTAAACGGAAATCGCACGGACACAGCTAAAAAGCTTCCCAAAGCCGTCACCGATCATTTCCACCAACAACGTCATAACTTTGATGAACTTAAACTCTACATCTTGCAGTAAAACTTCCGTTCTGAACGGGAAAGAAAAATTACAGGGTCTCTTAAGATCTCTCGTAAGAGGTGAACGGCGAAAGCCTACGCTTCATCCTGTTATCATTCGCCTCTTTTTCTTTGCCTCTTCTCTTTCTCTTCTTTCTTTTAGTCATTACTGGTCACTACTAAGCATTTTTAGTGATTTCTAATCAATTGTAGTCGTTACAATTCGTCATTAGTCATATTTGTCCTTTCGTAGTTATTAGTAGTAATTAAAACTCATTTCGGTCATCATTAGTCGTGTATTCGGTGTATTCCCTTGCATTTGAACATTTGAACATCATACGAAGGGGTTATAGATGTGCCGCGTACTTCTGCGACCGTACACAATGTAGCAAGTCACCTGTTAGCTATGTCATGATGCAGCAGACGAGCCACGTATAATGTCAAACTTCCCTCTTAGGAGCAATGTATTCTGTAAGAGTTTGTCCTAGCCCGTTGGTGCCTGAAGAAGCGAAACAAACCCCTGAGTTCCGACGTAAGAAAGCACGATAAATTGTATTCTGTGGAATATTTACGGTAGTTGACGTGTAATGTGTTTACCACAACCTCTCCATTACAGCCAGCCTAATCACTAGCTCACTCCATTAATCAGTTTTGCGCTATTAAAAAACATGCGTTATGCGACCATTCTTTCTTTTTTCTCCCACAACAACACGCCAACGTATAGGGTCCTTGTGGTGTATCTGGCTATTTTTCATTGCCCCAACAATGTTACTGAGCCAAAAATAAATAGCAGCGCGAAAATATAAATTGAATATTCACACGTATACAAACATGTCAGAACATGCGCAAAAATTTACGTTCATGCAAGATTGGGAGCGCGCTAGTTGGTATTCCATAGTCAGTATACAGTTGAAGCGAGCAACAAGACCGTGTCTGACTAGAACAAACAGACCGTGAACTTGTCTGTCTCGTCTTCCCCATCTTCCTTTCACGCTTCATCTCTGCACATAATGTACTACATTCATATTGACGATAACGTTTTCATTATGCGTAATGAAAAGATAAACTTCTGCATAAGTATAGACCATCTACATAACGCGCTTTAGTGAGTTACTAATGATTTGTAGTAGTCCATTGTATGAGCATTGCATAGGTGACTAATCGTCATGATAGGCGTCTAATACTTTGCTGCACTAAAAATGACGTGAGAGGACCAGCGGGCGTCACTTGTAGCCACCGACGTCTGACAACAACGCACTTTAGCAAGTGATAGAAGAACGCCTATCAGCGATGAATAACATAGCGCCACTTTACGAGAAAGTGATCTAAAAAATCGTCTCTGTGTTTCAGTATTCCCGCTGTCTTGTACTGTACTTAGACGCCACGAATCTCTGAGTCTGTGTCATTCACGCGTGCAACAAGGCCCGCGCAAACTCGCCAGTACGGGAGCTGCACGATAGCGCAGTGGCAGCACGTCGAAATTCTAACTGCACATTGCCGCAGTGGCATGCGATCGATCCCTCGCGGTGACGGTGATCAATATCTTGTTTTTCCTTCGCGTTGTGGGGAGGCATGAGCTACAGATAAGGAGGAGACATTGCGACGACTACAGCCCGACGACGACGACACAAAGGCGGCAAGACGACCACGGATTTCGAGTTCTTAATTGTTGTCACATTAAAATGCTTAAGCGATCATAATAGTATAAACTGCATGCTTCTTTCATGATGCTGGTTTCAAACACATTAATACAAACGTGCTAACCTCTTCACCCCCCCCCCCCCCCTTGTTGGTCTTGCAGAGATCCCACACTCACGTTGGGCAACCGTACGTACATACAGAGACCTGCGCAGGCCCCACTGTGCCTCGCAGTCAAAGAGTTGCTTAAAGAGGTACCTAACCGCGAAGAACGGCAGCGAGCGCTCAAGAGTACGAACAGGGTAGTACGCAAGAGCTCCGCGGCCAGTTTGTCGAGGACCTCCTCTGAAGAATGTGTTACATTGCGCAACTGCGCATTCCGAAATGCCTCATGCGTGCGCTCACGAGGTAAAATAACGAGGTTGTGCAAGGGTGTAGAGTGGCACAATAAATAAGACTGAAGCTCTTTTTTTTCTCGAACTGGTACCGCTTGAAGTTAGATAGCATAAAACAAGTTGGTAGATGTTGGCAATTTCCAACAGCGAGAAGGCAGCTTTTCAATGCCACCGCGTGTTATCACAGCGCGTACCGAGTCCGCGTCGTTGCATCCGCTATTCATGACATTGTCTTAACCACAGCTGTTTGTTGAAGTGCGCTGCACATCGAGCATCGCGCTCAGAACGGCTGCTGACTGCGTCGCTCTTCCATCATCATCCGTCACCGCCTCCTTGTGCACGGCCTGTGCGTGTATGCCGGCGCAGGTCTGTCCGCTCAACCCTCTCTACGCTTCGTTCGCGAAAGTTTTTCCCGCTCCAGCGTCTGTGTTCGTGTCATCTTTACCACGAGCCCGTAATACCGGGCCCGAGTGACGGCGTAATCGCACAGCAGCTCTGCGACGCAGCCAGCGCGTCTGAGCTCTTATCACTTTCGACAAAGAGCGGTCTCTGCTGCTCTGCTGCCGTATCGTGAATGGCGTTGTTGTGCGGCCGGCGTTCACTTCGAACCTGCGTCTAGCTACACTTAGCAGAAAAAGCGGTTCGCGTTTTTATTTGTCTCTGTTCCCCGCTCTCGGCTTGCTAATTTCTTCACAATGGCTCTTCAGAAGCTTCGCTAAGGCAGTGATCGGTACTGGTCGTAATTCGACTGGAACTGCGCTTCGTTCTATTCGAGGACGCTTTCCAGTTTGAGTTACGTAGCTGTAACCAGATCAGGGGTCATATTTTCTAACGATTAAGTTATTTTGCATTCTTCTAGCGCTTCGCGATTGGCTCGGACGTAGCTCCGACGCCGCCTGCACGTCGCCGTTATCTTTGGGATCAGGTACTTGGCGCAACGCACTGATAGGCGAAATGTTTTGTCCCAAATGATGCGGGATAGGTTCGGCGGCACTATGAGCAGCGCTGCATTGAATGCTCCAGTATATAGGCAGATGCACAAAGACGAGCAGACCGCTAACGCGCCATAAGAAGGCACGAAAGGATACCTTAGATACGAGTTTCTTTCGCTTAGATTAAGTGAGCGGACAGTATTGCAACACACTCTATCTCGTGTTCTTCACTTAAAAACGAACTCAAGCTTCCTCTAAAGCACGCACAGAAGGCAAGCAGCTTTGGGCATACGTACGACAGTGCCACTTAATCAACCGAGATTTCAAACCGTCATGACTATTTATTTATTTATTTATTTATTTATTTATTTATTTATTTATTCAGGTTTCCTTACAGGTTCCGTCAGGAACATTGAGTAAGGGGGGCGATTCAATCAAACACAAGTATAACAGAAGTAACGCAGTATCAAACAATACAATGTGGTTACATAGTACGAATAAAAAAAGTTAACATGACACAAGTACACTATAGTTAAAAAAAAGGTTATGGTTTGCAAAGGCGTGATAACGCAAGAATGTAAGATACACAAGGGGTGGAGACAGCATGTTCAATGCGTAGTCTAATATGTTTCCGCACCTTAGTCAACATAAGGTACGATTTGATTATCCTTGCCTCCGTATTCACAAACGCACCTCGACTCGACCCTCCACTCGAAACGCGCCTTGAGTGAAGAAAAGCTCGGGCGTTTTACTCGATAATCTCAAGGTAGCCCCGCATCTACCTTGAATCGCTCTTCGAGTGTATACTGCGTAAACGTGGCTGGCTTGTGATCTGTCGCTGGCCTCGTCAGCTTTTTCCAATGGACGCCAATTACCTCCGTAGCTTTTTTAGTTAATGTTGCTGCACATTTTGAGGGGCTTCGTTTGTATCCTCTGGAGCGCTTCGGCAACGGAATGATTCCACTGCGGCGCCGAGACAGAACGGCCGTCCTGTCAAGAAGACTACGAGTTAGTGCAGTGACTGTGCATGAGCCAGTTGATGCCCTGCATGCAAGTATTCTTCGTGCGAGTGCTCCAAAACTACTATCGGCGCCAGTGCATTCACGTGTTTGTCGCGGTTGATCGTACAAGGCCGCATCAGTTCAAGCACGGCGCGATACATAACTGCGGCGGACTTCTAACCTATGAAAAGAAAACAACTACGAAGATTCCTGCCATTATCGCACGCATCGTCTGTGTGTGTCTATTGATTGCGCAAGCGCCGGCAGTTCTACCAGGCGCCGATCTACCCGCACAGTTTGTACTCGGGTAGATAGATCATCGCTGACTACTCTAATTCAACGACGGCGAAGCACACCGCAGCAAGGCGAGCATCTCTATATACGAGCAGGTGCGCTCACTTTATTTTTGCCATTTTATTTAATTTCATGCAGCTAGTTGCGATATGGAAAACGAGAAACTATACTGTAGTTCTGCGCGAACTACATGCAGTTGGTAGAATTTAAAGTCAAAAGCAATAATTACGTGAGCCTTGCTTCAAAATATTCAGTTTAATTCGCTTATCATGCCTATGGACATCCCAGCCCACCGAGGAAGTGACCAACCATGAAATGGCATTCAGAATTATACCTGCGTGTATACATAAGTGAATGTAACGTTTTATTTGAATCAAAACCACAGAATAGCAGTACAACAGAGTATAGTTCTTGTACATCACATCATTTCTTATTGTGATAAATACAGCTGTAGCATTGCAGGGACAGCTCCTAATACAGACATGCAACTTGCAGCAGATATATCTCACGTATGTTTGTTTATTATGTAAGTGTAAGATCGCTCTATGTCGGTCTGGCTGCACAAGCGCCAGACCAGCTGAAAAATGTTTCTTTGCAAATATAAATAAAAACAGTGCGTGCTCATTAATGTAAAAATAGCGTTATAGAACACAAAAGTGTTAAAAGAATGTAATTAGTACGGAAAGTAAACTAATGAAACGAATACAGTACCTAAGCTTCTTGTCATGGGCCTTAGCATCATTGTATGTTTATCACCAACCCCTTGTCTTATGCAGGAACCAAGCTGCGAACACAAGCACGAAGAGTACCTGCCTCTCCAAGTGTGCTGTGTGTGATGCGCTTGCATTGGCGTGTATGTGAAGAGCTCCAGTTAATGAGTTTTGTTGCACTACAATAGTTGTCACACTATTCTGGCTAAGACGTCTATCCTACCGCATCTGACATCCTATCAGCTCAAACATCACCGCTAAAAGAAGTTTGACTGCATGCACTTGCCTTCATAGACACGTTGTAGCTGAAGTGATTGTATTTTTCATCCAGGTTTCTTTTTTTCAGCCATATTTATTAAAACAGTATGTAGCCCTTAATAATTTCCGGTCGGTCCAACTGCACATTCTTTTCTAAAACAAACTAACATTATGATCATCTTTTTGTACTTTGATAGTATGCAAATACAGCGTGAAGTTTGATCCTACTAACATAAGCAGTAGCGCTGCTGACAAATGTATTCTAGAATAAAACACCATTTGTATTCCAGACAGTAGCCTGTCGGGTGTAGGCACCCGACTGCATGCAGTGGTAAATCCTTGTATAATATAGGCTGTTTCTGTTCTGGTTCTAGCTTCAGCTTAAGGTGAATTATCAGTGCCGACGCAATAAACTTCTCCCATTGGATGCGAATGACAGTTGGCTTCCATGGGGCTTGCAGAACTTCAGCAATTGACCGAGGAACAAAACCCATGGTAGCAGCGTATCTTGTGGGATCTCAAATTGACCAAATGGTGACGCAGACTGTCACAATGACGATGCTGAAAAAAATACAGTATAGAATGCATTACTGCCGTTATTTCAGAAAAGCTGAGATCAACCATCCACATTATGGTATATTCCTTAATGTACACTTTCTCATGCTAAAGTAGCTTCAGCATACCACTAAATACTAAAGTGCTGGCTACAAATGCTACGAAAGTGCTGCATCACAAATTGTGGGCAGTAAAAAGCATGTCGCAACCACAACACATCATGGGCTACTATTGACTTCGCAGATCATAATCATGCTCTTCATAACAAAAATTGTATTACAGTTGAAGAGGAATCAAATATTAATTTGACTTCATTATGGCATAGCTGTTCCATGTTTGTGATTCTAAATAAAATGGTGTCCATTTCGCCATTCTGTCTATATTATTACAGTCTTGATGAAAATAAGCACAGACAAATTACCGGGCAGGTTAGTCAAGTACTTACTCAACACCTCAGTTCTTTCAGGGAAGCGAGCTGGTGCAATTCCAACAGGCAGGCACCGTATCTATTGATGCTTTCAGGTCTGCCACAAGCCTTACTGTGCAGTACAAACGTAGATTTTTTTTCATCAACTGGTCCTTCCAAGCCCAACATCCTGCACCAGAATGCCAAAAATTTTATGTACACAGGGCGTTCGCGTGCTAAGTAAGTTCAGTGCAACTAAAGAACGGAAATAAAAAGACAGCACAACTAAAAAAATGAGGCCATAGCGTGAGCTTGAAAGCACAGATTATGGAACATGCACAAGATGCTACCACATAGCACAATGAAAAAGGTAAGGCGAAAAAACACTAATGCTGGTGATGAACTACTAACAAGTGAATTTTCAGGATATTAAAACATTGCGTAGCGTATATCTGAAGTGAGGAAGCACTGGAAATGCAGGCACCAGTGCTGGTTCATTGACCATATGTACTACAATTTAAGCAAACCGACTAACACCACGGCTTCTAAGACAAAGTACAGGACTCAAAAACGCTTTTCTTCAAATCTGCCTGTGCTACGCACTCAACCATATGCATTCTGCCACATGTGTACTATAACTGCTTCTCCTTTGCTTCTCCTAAGTTCGAGCTGCAAGGTTGTGCTTTGATGTCATCCAGGAGTCGCCTTGATGATCGTCTCTTCAAGGTAGAAAAGTTTGCACTCTTTCTTTCCCCTCGTCATTCGTGCCTCCTTTCTCCTTCCCAAGTGCCAGGTTGCAAACAGGAGAAATCCTCTGGTTAACCTTCCGTTCTCTCCTTTACTTATACCTTTCTCTTCTTCTTGAGCTATATACAGGGTGTTCCACGTAACTTAAGCCAAACATTAAAATTGTGCAAATGCCACGTGGCTGGACAGAGCCAAGGTAATGTTGTTTGCCGTCGCTTGGAGATGCTGAGATTATTTTTTTTTCATTCCGCCTAATTAGATAATTAGTCTTAACTAAATAATCAACTTCTCTAAAATTATGATTAGATGAAAAGTGTCAATGAGAAAGTTGGAGAGCAACATGAAAAACTCCCACTACAGCTTTCTGTTGCTGGATACGTGCTACATAAAAGTGTTCTTCCTGAGCGGGAAAGAAGCCCGCAACTACACGCAATATTGCCGCGCGACTGGCCGCTCGCGGCACTTTAGATCTCGCGGCGCTGTAGATGTACCCGGCCGGCTACTCTGCCCAGAGGAAAAGGAATGGGAGAGAAAGAATTGATGAGCGATAACAATGATAAAAAGGGAAGGAAGTGTATAAATTGGAGTGCACCACGCTGCAGCATCTCTAAAGCCATGTATTGAGTCCAATGGTTTGCAAAATGCTAGAGCTATACCCATATATAACCACGGCTATGTTGTTGCATCAGGTATAGGACCAAAAGAGTCGTAGTTTTGCCTTAAAAGCGAAGCATTGATAGTGATAACAATGTATTGGACAACTACACGAAGTAAGCTTTGTAGTTTTATTGGCCATATATATGGAGCAAACATTCGCTTACTGATTAAATTAACAAGCGTGGTGTCACGAGCGCACAGATAAGCATCAACAGATCTCACTCGATGGCCATGAACACTCGTCACAACGATGGCGTAATGAAGAGCGCAAACAAATTGGAGGAAATGCGTCTGCTGCATCTCGCTTCAACACGTCTCCCAACGTGAGATTACGCGAGCTCCAGCAGGTGGGAAGAAAATGCACATGCAATCATCAGCCATCTCGGCCCGCGCAACTTTGCACCCACCGGATACTACCTCCAAGATAGTGCGCGGGCGGTGTACGCGCTCAGCCGCGTGGTCAACCATTAGCAGCAACGGCCGGGCTAGCGGACGAGACGTGCGCTCACTTGCCCTCCGACCCCCGCCTTGCTCGCGCTTTATCACTTGACCTCCAACATTTGGCGCGCATACCATCCTTCTCAGCTCACCCTCACATGTTGTCCCTCAGCAGCACCCAGTGCATACGGCACGCAGGGAGCAATAGGATTCTATCTTACGTGGACTTTATACATAGGCTCACGGTGACACTGACGGAGAAAATTTGCTTAGAGTGTCCATAAAATTGCTAAGGCAATGAAAATACTGATCAGATAGTTGTCGCCTATAGAAGTGTGCAGTCAAAGGGGGCAAGCTTTTTCCATGCTTGCACGTACGCCGGAGTAATGTGTTTCATGCACCTGACAGCGCTCATAATTCGGGCTGATGTCACTGCAACCAATGAGGTGGGCATAAAGCCTTATAAACGTGACAGCGAGCCGAATCCAGTGCACCGTACTTGTCTGGTTGCGTTTAAACTTGTCAGGCAGGCGGAATTTAATTTCTGGGTCCCAGCCATGCAAAAGCATGTGACGTCGATCTGGTCGGGTTCAGTGGTCACACGTAGTGTCTCCTATGACGCAAATAAGCAGGGGATTTGTATCCGGTCACGAAAACGCAAATACGTGCTTCAGAAGCATCGTTCCCTTACGCTATCTTTGCTTTAGCGCCTGCTTGCTCATTTTCGATCATACACGCCAAAATGCGCACAAACGAATCCAATGAAAGTGAAATTATGACCACTTTGGGTAAGGTCGAGAAGCTCTATAATTTGTAAAGCTAAAATACAATGCAGGCCTTGTGTAATGTATCACCAACAGATCTAAATGCGCAGAATAAGGTATAATAATACATAAGTATGCGTAAACATTGTGCCACTTGCTCATTTCCATGCAGCCCGGTGTCATTGTCAATTAGGAAATTTGATCCGACCAGTATAAGCCTTTGTCAACCTTTATCGGTCGTTATTAACCTTATCGGACTCGACCCAAGCCTTATCAACACGTACCGGTCGGTATCAACGTTATCGCAATCGACCCAATTCTTATCAAACATTTTCCGTCCTTATCTACCTTGCCTGGCATTAAGTGACCCTTATCAACTCTTGTAAGTCTTTATCAACCTTATCGGACTTGATCTGATTCTTATCAACCCTTGTCGATGCTTATTAACCTTATCAGAATTGCTCCGACAAATGTAAGCCTTTATCGTTCTTTAGCACCTTATCCATCCGCGTCGAACCGATATCAACCGTGATAAGCACCATCTAACCCCTCTTCACTCCTCATCACCTTTATGAACTCACTGACTGCTCATTGACCACCGCCAACGTTTTTCATTTCGAATTTATTCTGTTTTATATATTAATATCCTTATAGCGATTCGGCATACCTGACAGACAGACGGACGGAAGGGTTTTCTTGTTGGGTAGGCATAGAAATGCTTATGCATTTACTGCAATACAAGCTAAGATACAATACGGCCGTAGAGCCAGCCACCGATGTCCAAACCTTGAAGTGCATCAAGGCACGCAGAATGCGATACGTTCGTCGCATGCGCCATCAATGTCCAGGAAAAAAGGAAACAGTTTTATGGGGGCGTGGACCGGTAGTTATAATTTTTTTCCCGAGGCAAGCAAGGCAACGTTGCCTGAATTGGTCAGTAGGTATAATTCATGGTGATATTAGTTTGATTTGAACGAAAGAAATCACTCGGCTTTGTAGGTCATGGTTCGCAGAGAGAAAGAGAGGAAAGGCAGGAAGGTTAACCAGAAGCCAGTTTCCGGTTTGCTGCCATGCACTGGGGTGGGGGAAATAGGGGTTGGAAAGCAGGCAAAGAGAAAAAGAAAAAGAACAGAAACAGGTAAAAGGAAAGGCGTTTCACCAGAATGTCATTGTCTCGGGATACAGTTTAACTACTTGATGAATTGATGGCACTCGGCAAACCAGGTAAATGACTTGGACAACTCAGCCTGCATGAAAACTAGTAAAAATTGTTGGACGAAAAATTTTAAACGCTTAGTGCATTCGGAAGTGTTAAGTATGTTGAGGGAAAACTCGCAATAATTGACACTGACCGATGTGTAGGCAACACGAGATGAGGTTGGGCTCATGGCGCCGCTACATGCAGAAACCCATAAAAGATGCCCTCGCCGTGCAGGAGCAGCAAGCATGGAAAAATGGCGAGAACGAACCGCAAGGAGGAGAACATTTTAACATGCACTGAGGAGAGGACGCAGCTCTACTCTTACTGTGCACAGCGCCCAGGCATTCCATCAACGTCAGGAAGCCACCGTCGCTTCGAAAATCGAATGTTCGCCGAGGATGCGTCAGCTATATTGCTCATCAAAGAGCACGCTAGAAGATTAGATTAACCTGAAAAGGGCAAAGCAATCAATAAAAAAAAAGTTACATTATGACAACCTCTTCGCAGTGGTCTCGATGTGCTGTATTTACTAGTAAAATCTTTAAGCGGATGAGATTGACTGGCAGCATTCGTTACTTCTTTCTTAAGCTTTAGTATTGCCGTTCGCTGCATACTCCGCTTCAAGAGGCTGCGTATCGTCGTACTGTCATGGAGTGATGCGCAGTGTAAATTATCAGTTACACTGAGCTTACACAGTTGAGCGAGTTAAGCAAGTTACACAAAGTGTTAACGTGTCTCCCTGGCGCTCTTTTTGCGACTAGGTATACGGGCCACGTCAGCCGACATTGCGGCCAATTTTTATTATCTTCCTTCCCAGTTTTACTTTTCAAAACTGTGATCCGCGTTGCCATTGCAGAAAATGGAGGCAAGTCCATAGCCTACCCCTGAATTTCATATTTAACCCTCAGAGATCCGGGATGAAAGGGGAGGGGGGGGGAGGGCGTCCATCCGGCCCTTTCCATGGCTGTCGCACTCTCACAACGCCTGTAATGCGTGCTCAAGCTATAGCAAAAGTTGTGCAGGCAAAGCGAATACCTTTTGTCAACTCCAAAATCCCTTGCTTATGCTGGCAACACTGCCCAAATAAACAAAGATGGCTACGACATCCAGGTTCATGGTGGCTCTTTCGCTTGGCGCTGCGCTCACGCGTTTCTCGTTCGTACATGGGGTCGAATCAAGGCGTTGCGTCAAAGCCGAAAGGGTCCTTGCTACCGATTACCTTATTTTGATCGGTCTCAGTTTTAGCGAAGAAACCGCGCAAATTGTTGCGCTGTGCGTGCCAACGTCCTGCTTGCCCAGCCAGCCACATCAGATTTTTTTTAAAGACAAAGACCCTTCCAAGCAAGCCGGAGGTAAAAAAACAAAAACAATGAAGGTCTTTGTGCGTAGTGGACCTCCGAAAGGTGCAAGCACTTATTCACGGTGTTGCTCCACTGGTACAGGTACGATACTCGACTGTTTTCGACCTTCATAGGCAACACCGCACTGCGACTCATGTTGTAGTATATCACATATAGCGTTTCACGATATATAGACAGTAACGTATGTCTTGCTTTCAGAAGCTAAATACAGATAACCTGCACAATTAGATTTCATAAGTCACGTACATTGAACATCACAAAGAAGATGGCCTCTCAGCCCTTGCGGTTTTCATAGAAACTTCTAAGACCTATGACTGCGTACTAAGAGATCTATAATCTATAGCGCCTCACGCGCTACATTTTACATTTATAGCATGTCTTCCTGAGCGGCTGTGTTATTTGTGCTCGTCTTCGAAACACTGTTAACGAGCAGATACGCATTTCTCGTGGTGTTCAGCCGAGGAATGTCACATGCCCCGTTCTGTTGGTTGTAGTCGCACGCTTATCAATATGCCAATATATGCAGATGACATATGTCTTTGGGTCTCAGGATATAGTCACATGCATCTATCTGGAACGTATCGCTCAAATCTAAACTCATTTGTCTACACTTGTCTAAACTTGTAAATAGCAACAAAGAAGTCGTTTTTATTCTTTTTTTTTTCTGGGCTAAGACGAAAGCTGCAAGGCTGTAGCTGAACTTGAGACGTCACTCAATTTGGCGTGCTCCCAGTGTTGGCTTTCTGGGAGTCATCCTTGACAGCATACTCCTTTGACAAAATGCTGTAGACTTTGCATCAAATAAACCGCTGCAATGGTTTCATGCACTCCAGAGCACGTTGCTGGTATGCGCTTGAGCTATCACCCAAGCTGGAGGCTCAAACTATACACTGCTCTTGTGACAAGTCGGATAATTTACCAACTGCCGCTGACGTGCGGATCAGAGACCCAATGTGAACGCCTACATAATATACATAAGGAATGTATTCGCTTGTCTTTGGACGTTCCTCAGTCAGCCTAAATCAAGAAATTGGTATGCGAGGCCCAAACTCTATCACTACATCTCCTGGCTTCCCAAGCCCTGTTGATCCAGCTTCTTCAGCTGGGTTAGTCCTTCTCAGGAAAAGCCCTTCTCAGAAGACTCAGCACTGGATCCCACTTCTATGCTGTACTAAATACTGTAGAAGTCATCAGTCTCAAGAGTCCAAAACGAAGGGAACAAATTAATTATCCTTGGATGCTCGAGGATGTCAGTGGCGACCTTAATAGTCCTGGGTTGCAGTCGTAATGATCGCCACCTTGTTCAGGGGCCGTTGTTTGGTGGTAAAGCACTTGTACGCAAATTATCCCAACCACCTCCATGTCTACAAGGACGGGTCAGTGAGCGTGGATCCTGATAGTTGTACCTTCTGCTCTTTGTGAACTGAAGAACGGACCCGCAGAGAACACCGTCATACTCTCCGACTTAAATCAGCAGTTCATGAACTATGTCGTGGCGTTCCTTCAGACAAGAGAGAGAGAGAAAACAAGGGTAGGAAAGGCAGGGAGGTCAACCAGAACAGCATCCGGTTTGCTACCCTACACTGGGGGTGGGGGAAAGGGGAATAGAAAGAGGAAGAAAGGGAGAGAGGAAGCACTGAGTACGTGTGGGAGCGACACCTTCAGACAAATTATGGCAGAAGTGGTTGGCTTCATAAAAAAGGGATTAAGATAGCGTTGCATTGGATACCTTTGCATGTTGGTCTCACTGGCAACAAATGAGCATTTGTCCTCGCCACTGAAGCGCTTTCTAGGTAGTCTACGGTGAGAGCTCAGGTGAATCATCAACTCCCTAAAAAGCAAATAATTCACTGTCACTTTTCTTCGATTTGGAAACCGCTGAACAAGTCTTGCGTCCCCAGTACAAAGGACGAGCGCCAGTCCTGTCTACTCGTCTCGTCCTTGTTTTTTTCGCGTTACTTTTTTTTCCTTCTCAGTTATGAACCAACTCGCCCAAGAAAAAAAAAATATATATATATGGAGAGCTTATTCGGGCCCTGCAAGCGCTTCTGTTCTGAAAGGAGGATGCATCTGGACGCTTTGAGAAGAGCATATCCTCATGAACGTGTACAATGGTTAGCTTTCCTGTAAGAGTAACGGATAGTACACAAGGCAGTGTCCCTCATTTTTCTCACATTTCTCCAACAGATTGGCCTGATTGAATCATGGTGGCATATTTGACGCGGAAAGAACGCTGCGGTGGATCAACTGCTTGTCAAGTCTACCATGATAACTTTGCCGGTAGCGTAGGCATCATCAGCCTCATCATCATCATCACCATCACCATCACCATCACCACCACCACCACCAAATTGATTTTACTACCCCAACCGCCTTCACCACCTACTCCAATTACTGGTGCCGCATAAGAATAATCAGGAGCGCCTCCTCTTGTCTCGACATAGCCATTTGCAAAAGAAAGGCCTTACAAAATTATTTGCTGCGCAAATGTATCATCATCAGCCTAGTTACGCCCACTGCAGGGCAAAGGCCTCTCCCATACTTCTCCAACTACCCCGGTCATGTACTAATTGTGGCCATGTTGTCCCTGCAAACGTCTTAATGTCATCTGCCCACCTAACTCTCTGCCGCCCCCTGCTACGCTTCCCTTCTCTTGGAATCCAGTCCGTAGCTCTTAGTGACCATCGGTTATCTTCCCTCCTCATTACATGTCCGGCCCATGCCCATTTCTTTTTCTTGATTTCAACTAAGATGTCGTTTACCCGCGTTTGTTGCCTCACCCAATCTGCTCTTTTCTTATCCCTTAACGTTACACCCATCATTCTTCTTTCCATAGCTCGTTGCGTCGTTCTCAATTTCAGCAGAACCCTTTTCGTAAGCCTCCAGGTTTCTGCCCCATATGTGAGTACTGGTAACACACAGCTGTTGTACACTTTCCTTTTGAGGGATAGTGGCAACCTACTGTTCATGATTTGAGAATGCCTGCCAAACGCACCCCAACCCATTCTTATTCTTCTGGTTATTTCAGTCTCATGATCCGGATCCGTGGTCACTACCTGCCCTAAGTAGATGTATTCCCTTACCACTTCCAGTGTTTCGCTACCTATCGTAAACTGCTGTTCTCTTCCGAGACTGTTAAACAGTACTTTAGTTTTCTGCAGATTAGTTTTCAGACCCACCCTTCTGCTTTGCCTCTCCAGGTCAGTGAGCATGCATTGCAATTGGTCTCCTGAGTTACTAAGCAAGGCAATATCATCAGCGAATCGCAAGTTGCTAAGGTATTCTCCATCAACTTTTATCCCCAATTCTTCCCACTCCAGGCCTCTGAATACCTCCTGTAGACATGCTGTGAATAGCATTGGAGATATCGTATCTCCCTGTCTGACGCCTTTCTTTATAGGGATTTTGTTGCTTTCTTTGTGGAGGACTACGGTGGCTGTGGAGCCGCTATAGATATCTTCCAGTATTTTTACATATGGCTCATCTACACCCTGATTCCGTAATGCCTCCATGACTGCTGAGGTTTCGACTGAATCAAACGCTTTCTCGTAATCAATGAAAGCTATATATAAGGGTTGGTTATATTCTGCACATTTCTCTATCACTTGATTGATAGTGTGAATATGGTCTATTGTTGAGTAGCCTTTGCGGAATCCTGCCTGGTCCTTTGGTTGACAGAAGTCTAAGGTGTTCCTGATTCTATTTGCGATTACCTTAGTAAATACTTTGTAGGCAACGGACAGTAAGCTGATCGGTCTATAATTTTTCAAGTCTTTGGCGTCCCCTTTCTTATGGATTAGGATTATGTTAGCGTTCTTCCAAGATTCCGGTACGCTCGAGGTTATGAGGCATTGCGTATACAGGGTGGCCAGTTTCTCTAGAACAATCTGACCACCATCCTTCAACAAATCTGCTGTTACCTGATCCTCCCCAGCTGCCTTCCCCCTTTGCATAGCTCCTAAGGCTTTCTTTACTTCTTCTGGCGTTACCTGTGGGATTTCGAATTCCTCTAGGCTATTCTCTCTTCCACTATCGTCGTGGGTGCCACTGGTACTGTATAAATCTCTATAGAACTCCTCAGCCACTTGAACTATCTCGTCCATATTAGTAACGATATTGCCGGCTTTGTCTCTTAACGCACACATCTGATTCTTGCCTATTCCTAGTTTCTTCTTCACTGTTTTTAGGCTTCCTCCGTTCCTGAGATCCTGTTCAATTCTATCCATATTATAGTTCCTGATGTCCGCTGTCTTACGCTTGTTGATTAACTTAGAAAGTTCTGCCAGTTCTATTCTAGCTGTAGGATTAGAGGCTTTCATACATTGGCGTTTCTTGATCAGATCTTTCGTCTCCTGCGATAGCTTACTGGTTTCCTGTCTAACGGCGTTACCACCGACTTCTATTGCGCACTCCTTAATGATGCCCATGAGATTGTCGTTCATTGCTTCAACACTAAGGTCCTCTTCCTGAGTTAAAGCCGAATACCTGTTCTGTAGTTTGATCCGGAATTCCTCTAGTTTCCCTCTTACCGCTAACTCATTGATTGGCTTCTTGTGTACCAGTTTCTTTCGTTCCCTCCTCAAGTCTAGGCTAATTCGAGTTCTTACCATCCTGTGGTCACTGCAGCGTACCTTGCCGAGCACGTCTACATCTTGAATGATGCCAGGGTTCGCGCAGAGTATGAAGTCGATTTCATTTCTAGTCTCACCATTCGGGCTCCTCCACGTCCACTTTCGGCTAACCCGCTTGCGGAAAAAGGTATTCATTATACGCATATTATTCTGTTCTGCAAACTCTACTAATAATTCTCCTCTGCTATTCCTAGAGCCTATGCCATATTCCCCCACTGACTTGTCTCCAGCCTGCTTCTTGCCTACCCTGGCATTGAAGTCGCCCATCAGTATAGTGTATTTTGTTTTGACTTTACCCATCGCCGATTCTACGTCTTCATAAAAGCTTTCGACTTCCTGGTCATCATGACTAGATGTAGGAGCGTAGACCTGTACAACCTTCATTTTGTACCTCTTATTAAGTTTCACAACAAGACATGCCACCCTCTCGTTAATGCTGTAGAATTCCTGTATGTTACCAGCTATTTCCTTATTAATCAGGAATCCGACTCCTAGTTCTCGTCTCTCCGCTAAGCCCCGGTAACACAGTACATGCCCGCTTTTTAGCACTGTATATGCTTCTTTTGTCCTCCTAACCTCACTGAGCCCTATTATATCCCATTTACTACCCTCTAATTCCTCCAATAACACTGCTAGACTCGCCTCACTAGATAGCGTTCTAACGTTAAACGTTGCCAGGTTCAGATTCCAATGGCGGCCTGTCCGGAGCCAGGTATTCTTAGCACCCTCTGCAGCGTCACAGATCTGACCGCCGCCGTGGTCAGTTGCTTCGCGGCTGCTGGGGACTGAGGGCCGGGGTTCGATTGTTGTATTCATATAGGAGGTTGTGGCCAAGTACTGCACCAGGGTGGCCAATCCTGCTCTGGTGAGAGAGTGCGTTACCGGTTCTGGTCACCGGGATCAGGCCGCACTCCAGGCCTGTTTGTGCAATTTTCTCAACACACGGTTTTTTTTTTTTGTATTTTCCGGTGGAGAATAGCGCAAATGTATAATCATGAATAAATAAAAAACTGGTGTGCTGTGGCGAGCGTGCAACACAAAATTGGATGAGAAATGGTATATTTATTCCACAGCTCTCAAGCATTCGGAATGGCTTCTGTGGCAGAGTTTCCATGTCTGCTTTGAACTGCGCCATTACAGGTACAGTTGACTAGAAAACGCACAAAAGCAAGAGCTGGGCTATGAGCGGTACGGTAGTGGAGGGTTGCTGATGAAATTAAATAACCGAGAGTTCTTTAAAACGTATTCATACTCTAAGGTATTTCTTATGCTCAGCCTGCGGTAGAATGCTACCGCAGGACTGCGAATTGAACCGGCTCCAACTCTGCATATCTCATATTCAGTGAGCTACCGTGGCAAGTACAAATATATTTCCAAGAAATTTCACCACATAACCATAACGCACTCGGAAATTGACTGAGACAGCGCTTCGTCTCTCTCAGTCACATCCCGTTGTTCAGCGCTGTTACTCGTTTTCTTTAGACATGTGCCAACTAGCCCAAGTTAGCACGTTATTGAAAATTCAAGCTTTCTTTCTGTTTTTCTTTGTTTGTTTATTTGTTACTTCGCTAAGGAAAACGTGAAGACCTGCCTTTCTCGATTTATAGCGTTACTTGTTTACATCAGTTCAATTAATTTCCAAAGATAGTAAGAACGCGTTTTATTTTCTTCGGCTACCAGCAATTTGGTAAGCGTGTGCGTTTTGATTTCTTTGTTTCGCATTCTTCTACAACGAGACAAAGCTCTGGGCTGCACTTCTACTTGACGTATAATTCCAGACAAATGAAACAATTGCAGGTGTATTCGTTGTAGCATGTTTGCTCCTGTTCAATTTATTCTGTATTTGGAGCAGCACTGACCCCGAATTTTAATCGATTACACGGCAGCTCTGTCGCCTGGTCGTTAGACGCGAAAGATTATATGACGGAACTAAATCACCGCGACCTTAAAATTGGCAGGAAATCCATGTGACCTTTACCTCGTAGTTCGAATATTTATGACGGCTAGTTGAATGTCCGCATCTGGGCTGTAACGTATATAAAATGGGAAGGACAAGGAGTAGGGCGACGCAGAAAAATGGGCGTGTATAATAACCGTCCGTTTCATGGCGGCTGACTTCCTGGGCTATTGCAGATGGTGCGCATATACATTGAACAACAGCGTAATTTTGCAATAAAGATGTAAAAAAATTTTTAAATGAAAAAGGCGTTTTTCCGACCCGAATCTTCCTTTGAAGGAAGAGAAAATGAACCGTAGAGGTTGCCTTGGAAGCCTGTAGGGCGTCATTAGTGCACAACAGTATACTTAAGATGGGCCATAAAGAAAACTTGTTTTCGCAAGGGTCAAACAAATAATCGACAGAAGCACATTACCTTCAGTTCGCACAGACGGACCAGTTTTGACAGCCACCGTGCCACAAGCTTAATTAAGTACCCACACCGAGTGAAAGGGCGAAGAGGCTGGGCCGAGCAAAGAGAAGTTGCTACGGCTCCCGAACTAAGTAAAAAGCGGAACAAGAAACTGGAGCTTGGCTCTCTGAGAATGTTTTTATAGCGCATACTTAGACTGACTGTTTGTTTTTGTCCAATGCTCGTATTTGCTTTATTTGTTTATCTTGTCGTCTTGACCTAGGTCACTGAGTGGACGACCCTACTTGGCTCTACTTGAAGGCCCTGCCATCAATATTTTTATACTTGCTTCATTTCGTTTTTTTTTTTTTTCGCTCTGAGAAAATGCTCCTTTCGCAGCCGTGTTATTGGTGCAAAATAGGAGAGGTTTATTATATCTAAAATGCTTCTGAGGGTGCCCACTTCTTGCCCGGAGATAAGTTAGGCTACACAGTGTCCCTTCGCACGCCACTGATAAATTGCACATCCTCTTCTTTCTTGCTTTCGTGTGTGCGTGCGTGCGTGTTGCGGGTACATGTGTGGATAGTATACCTGTAGTATATTTATTTAATGTTTACAAAATTTTGAAAAATGGCCTGTGGAAGAATGCACAATTTAGTCATTGAGCTTCATTACTCGAAGAGGTGTACATTACTTCCGGAAGAAATAAAGATACATAACCAAATAGTTAACAACATTTTACTAATCAACTTTCTATCTAGTCACTTTGGCGCAACATATTGGAATTTACGTATTGAAGCCAGGTATCTCACAAGGCATATTCACGTAGAACAAGCTTTTAAACTAGCACCAGTTTTGAAATAAGCGCTGTCAAACTAGCAGAAGAAATGCACTGTTGCTCCACTTATTTTATACTAAACTGCACTTTTTTTTTATATTGAAGCTCAAAAATAAATGGTACACTAATGCATTTCGTCGTATACCTTGGGAGTCATATCTCGAAACTGGTGTCACTTGAGAATTCGTTTCAAGGGAATATGACTTGCGAACCCATCGGCTAAACCATTCGTAAATCACAATATGTGCCGTAACTTAGTTACTTCAGAAGCTATTAGCGAAATGTTGATAATTAGTCGAAGATGCATTTTGAGCTCTCATGAAAATAATGACCACCTTTTAAGATAATCGTGCTCGGGAAGCAGAATTGTGCTAAATGCCACAAGCTATTTTTGAAAATTCTGTTAACGATAAAAAGAACATCCTGCAAAGGTATACGCCGGATCCGAATGCAAATGCCAACAGAGTGGCTTATATGCTGACCGACAAAGCATTGTGCCATAAGCGCCACCACCTTTGTTCGTAGCAATAAGAAAACATAGATTCTTGCGTAAAACCTGCACATATAACCTTGAATCATAGATGTCTGTAAACCACACCAAGCTCTTAATGGAATATCCCATTGCACCCTGAAGATTTATTTTGCTTGATTTTCTTTGATTTGGCAATTCGGTATGTGCCACTGGGTCTGCGTCTGTTTTTGGCTAATGTTTCAGAATATGCATTGTGCCGCTGTGAGACAAGAGGCGTAGAATTCCTAAATACGTTCAGATATGTGTCGTACCCCCCGCCAGATGAAACAGCACCACGGTCGACCACCAGCCTGTGTCGTGATTCTCTGTGCACACACCTGTCGCCACCGCTTCCATGGGCGGGAAATGCAAAAACGCTCGTGTGCCGCACATTGGGCGCACCTTAAAGAACCATAGGTGGTCAAAATTAATCCGGTGCCCCGCACTACGGTGTGCCTCGTGCTCATATCATAGTTTTCACGCGTAAAACCCCAGAATTTAAAGTTGCTTGCGCAAGCCCGCGCTCGGCGCTCAATACAAGCGGCATTTCTGTTCTGAGACCTTCACAGGAATAAAAAAACACAGCAGACTTCAGCGATTCCTGCGGGTCTGAACTCAATTACTGCGACAGCAGCCATTCTCCTACAGTGAAGACCACTATTTCATTTTCGCTTTCCTGCTTTTTTCCTCAAATAATTGCATTCATCCACTACGGAGGACTGGACAAGAACCCATCGTTTACAGTGGCGATTTGATAGCAGCTTTGGCCTGCGGTCGTATATAAAGATGTGCTAAGTTAAAGTAGGAATTTAAACAAAAAAACTGCAGATCCGACGAACGTAATGGAATCTATGTGACGCTAAGCTTTAGTAAAGTGGTTAATTAAATTATTTACACCTCAGGGCTATGTGGGGAATTTTGTTTAGTTTGATCACAAATTCAACGTTTAATGTCATGTAGTTGTTTACCTTTATCCACCACAAAGGTCATGACTTTACTCTCATCCACTCACAATCGATGCATGAGGAGCGTCGTTTGTTCGCGTCGCTCTCCGCGGCGGTGCATCAGCGCATGGGTCGAAGCCCACGTCAGCAGCCAATCGCTTTAGCCGCCGTCGCAAAGAGAAGTCCATCGTCGCAATGAGCAAAACAACCGAGCCCAACGGCCACTCCATGGCGCGGCGAAGTACGCGTCAGCCGTGGAAAAAACTCTACTTAGCTTCTTACAACTACTAGACAGCGCAGAACTACTTTGAACGCTTCAAACGCCGGAGCTAGAGCGATAGTCCGTTGCAGCCATATAAGCTGTATAGATGAACTCAACCGGAAGTTGAACAGCTAAAGTTCCTGGTTCTCCTAAAAGTGGCGACAGGCTTTGATCTCGGCACCGTGCTACGTGTGGGTTGGACGATAACTTCAGGGCGCCTCCTTTTTCAGTTCAAGATCAGCCAGCAGACGGCGCGCGCCTCGCTTCCCCAGTGTGGGAGAGGGGGAAAGAAAAAGAGAAGGCAGGGATATTAACCAGAAATGAGTCTGCTTGGCTACCTTATACTGGGGGACGGGAAAGGGATAACAGAAAGAAGAGATAGAGAGAAAGAGGGAGGATGGAAATACGCGGTGAGATCGCGCACGCGCGGAGGGCAACCTGGTTAACATGCCCGCCTTTCCTTTTCACCCTCTCTTTGTTATGGTAACTCCAATCACCCCTTTCTGCCCAGATCTTATACCTTCAAACTATCAGGGGATGCTTAAAATCGCATGGCATTTACATTGAATAACGTAATTTTTTCTCTGAAATACACACGTCTAGGGTGTGCGAATATTCGACACTGTCGAATAACCAATTGAATAAGACACTATTCGATTCGGTCTTTGAACCGAGTAGTCACTATTCGCAACTTGCGAATACACATAAAATTTGAGAAAAAGTACGGTAAATTTTCACCTCCGTGGGCACAGTATAGACATAAAACATGAGAACTTGAGTAGTTGAGCAGGCTATGTCACTTAGGTATCCGTACTTTATAGGCTGTGCAGCGATCAATCGCACTCTCTGAAGAGCCCCGAGCATGCGAATAGACTGTTTATTTGCTTCTAATGCTCCATTTGTGTGTTTAAGAGACAACCCTTCATACCGTACTATGTAATGACATAAACTTGCTGATTTTAAGGATACTGGGATACGAACACCGTTCTATAATAATTGTGGTACCGGCTGTTTACTATCCAAAACTATCAGATATTCGATTCGATTCGCTTCTGGAATTATTCGATTCATATTCGTTTCGGTCTCAAAAATCACTGTTCACACACCCGTAATGCGTAATAATTCTTTAGCGAGTACCCCAGCAAAATATGTCTGTTATGCGAAAAGTGGAATGCCTTGTATCTGCACAAATGTGCGTAATTTGCACTGTTAGTACATTTGATCGTTATAATAGTGTAAATGTAGATTATTGGTAGCTTTATAAGCGATTAGGAGCAATTGAAAAAGAAAGTTGCTCTGAGATTAGTTTGTTAGCAAAGTCGTGTCCATAACGCGAAACGCGAAACACCTTACTCATAGGAATACATAGGGCTCCATAGAAAATTCATGGGTAAGCTTATAGTAGAAGTGGGCCAACTGAAATTTGGGGGTGGGGCAACTTGAAACTTGGGGGCGAGCTAACTTGAAATTTGAAGGTTGGCCAACTTAAATTTGAGGGTGGGCCAACTTAAATTAGGGGTGGGCCAAGTGAAAAGCAATCGAGCCAACGAATGCTTATGCATATGTAACTGATTTTAAGAATTTTTGTATAATCTTTTTATAAACAACACTTCATAACGTACTATAGAATGACAGAAACTTGCTAACTTTAAGAATACTAGATGTAAACAACATTTTATAATTACTGTGACAACGGCTGTTCATTATTAGAAAACTATTCGATATTCAAATTGTTCCTGGCACCTTTGATTCGTATTCGATTCGGTCTCAAAAATCACTATGCGTACACCCCTATAGACGTCAATGCACATATAGCTGATTAATATTGCTGGGTGTTTACGTCTACACTCATACGGTATGCGCACTCTTCAGTGTGGGCTTTACCTGTATTTATATTGCAGCGAAGTCATTTCTCCCTATAGTATATTACCTGCGTAAGCCCTGTGAGTTAGACAGAGGATTAAATAATGTGTTTGTGGAATGCAGGGTGTACAAGAAGCAGAGTCCCAACAGCCGGCTGACTCTGTACCTGAGCACGCGCGAGTTCGTGCATGCATCAAGCCGGACCAGCGTGAGCCCCATAGATGGCGTGGTGCTAGTGGACCCGACCTACCTCAAGGATCGGCGCGTCTACGCCATGGTGCTGCTCACTTTCCGCTACGGACGCGAGGATGAGGAGGTCATGGGACTCAAGTTCTTTACCGAGGCCATCTTGGACTTCAAGCAGGTATCGGTGTCAATGCCCCAGCAACACATTGAACCTTTCCTTCAAATTTCTCTGAGAGTTCCCGTTTCACAGAACCTCGAGCTTCAACATCTCCCCCTCCCCTCCACACGCCCCCTTTCTGTGATGTTTCAGTAATGCATCGAGCGATCCACACATAACGTGTTACCTAAGTGCTGCGGTCCAGCGAAGATAACACGCGTAGCAAAAAAGAAAAAGAAGAACATACTGAACTATTACATAAACAAACATCTGTAAGTATCGACATCTGTGAGGCTAACATTTTGAATTTAAAATCGAGATACAATGTGCTCACAGGCGACGTAAATTTAACAGTAAGCAGGCGAACGAGTTATGTTATGTATATTGCATATTTACCAAGCACTAAATGCTCATAGCAAGCGTCAGGGCAGATTTCAGCCAGATGTTGCAGAGTCTTGCGGAGTCATGCCGTTTCCGTGGGGAATTTACACTGCTCGTCACTGGACATCAGGTGAAAAGCTAAGCAAATTCTGCGTGCGCTCTCAGTCGAGCGAGAAACCAAACATTGCAGCGATCGATTTGTAGCCCGGCGCTTCATCGACTGAGCCACGAGCTCATCAGCGCCAAGCCCAGGCAACATAGAACGCCGAGCCAATATTGTTATTACGGTGGCACACGATGGCCCTCGAATGACCCAGCGATGCCAGCATAACAACAATGGCAGTGGCGTTCTATGAAGACTCCAACAATGGCCCACCGTTGCCACTCAAATTACGTTAATTGCACTGCCAGACAACGGGAACGGAACATTGGGCGAGCTTATCCACAGCATAGATAATATTGGCTGTAGAACGGCACGAAGCAGTACATATTGTCAAGTCAATCTCTCCTGCTCTCCAATTTTGGACAGCTGACGTTATATGCCCGAAAATGTTGACCAATCATAAATATTGTCGAGCCAGTGATGTTAACATTGGTTCGTACGCATGATATATTGGCAACAATAGTTTTTTCAGTCTCTGATAACCATTAAGGGAATCCATTGGTGTGCGACACCTCGACAGACGAAATACAGAGAAAAGAAAACCACCGCGCCCGTCATGTGGCTTTCATTTCTCTGTGTTTCGTCTGTAGCGCTGTAATGTGCAAATGGAACTATACCAAATAGTCCAGCTTTCCACCTTGCTGATTAAGGAGAGCTTTAACTCAGGAGTTTCTACCCAAATAACTGAAGATGTGGAAATCGCTTTCCTCGGCATCTAGCGCACCAAATTTGATCAGATTTGTTGCGTTTAAAGGGACTGACAACCGATATTTAAGGATCCACTTTTTTATGGAGCAACGAAACGCCCACCCAAGATGGTGTTAAAATCTGCAGCGGTTACTTCCAAAATCACCTGGATATTTTCAAAGTAGAATTTTTTTATCTAAGCAGACTCTAAAAAACGAAGAGTCTCTCCTCCACCAACGCTGAGAAATGAGAGCGATGCCGATAGCCCGCCTCGGTAATTGTTAAAGCTGCCCATCGTTATGCTTTGACAGGAGTGAGTGCGACTGTGGTTAACAACCTATACCTTGACCTTTTCAACCAGTTTTGAAACTAAAGAGGTGGCACAATGCTTCTGGGTCTTTGTACAGGCATTTCTTATTCTCGTACTGCATTTATCTCCAAGTACGTGCTTGCGTCATGGCTGGATAGCCCCCGGCGTTGTCATTTTATCGATAGATGAGCAAGCCAACTCATCGAAAACGAAGGCTTATGTACACGTTGTAAGTTAAAGAAAAAACTTTTAGTAGCAAAAGGTGTACTGCATTTAAATACTAATAAAATGATCAGGAACCGCGTACACTAGTAGAAGGTCACGGGATAGGTCACTTATTCATCTTCGTGTTATTCAGCCTGTTTATTAAACTGCGTGAATAAATAAATAAATATACACGGGTACAGTAGGAAGAAGCGCACTGATACAAATGCCCTTCTTGATTCATGTCAGGTATTGGCCAATAGCAGCCGCGTTTCGGGGAATGTGTTATATTACGAAATAAAGCGTCCACAGAAGAGTGAGGAGCAGGCTTCTGTTCGAAAGAGAGCGTTTGAGAAAAGGGTCACTTCGCGCTCCACTTGCGAGCTCCACGCGCCGCGCACGACTGCAAAATTTGGCTGAGTGGTTCACAACAGCGTATGCTATCCGCGGACTACGTTATTTCACCAAGCCTGAGGAGTGGTTGAGGACCTCCTTAAAAGAAAAATTTAGCATGTTTTTTACTTCGAAAAACAGACTTTTCATTGAGGCTATCTGCTTTTCGTAACAACTGTAGTAATTTACAAAATTGAAAAAGCTCAAGTACCATGTTTTCAGTTCTCTAATACAGTAAGAAATAACGATATCACTTTTATATGAATGACACCCATTAAAATATCTAACTCGAGCCAAGTTAATGTATTGTATACATCTCTCAAGCGTGCCAGTAATTTGTGAGTATAACTTTTGCAAGCACCATGTAAGCATTTTACCTAACGCATGAAAGTTGTAAACTAGACTATTTTTGTTGCTTTATAGGTGTTCATGGAGAAGCAATTTCCAAAAGTGCAATATCTGTTTCTGGTGCAGAGATACGGATTTGTAAACATCGACCTTAAATTCTTTTGACGCTTGTTGAATTTCGGCAATTTTTGTGAAATGTATGAGCTCCTTAATATGATTTATGCTTTCTTAAGTTGCTAGAATTTCAAGTTCTCTCTCAAATGCAAGATCATACAATAAGTGCTACATCTTTCTCATTAAAGTATTTCTGCGTTCCACAAATGTAATTTGCATGAGAAGGGAAATTTGAGTTGGCCTCGATAGCTCAAATCGAAGCCAACTCTTAAGGGTTGTTTGTTAGTTCAGCTCGGCTACTACTATACATTGTTCGACTATAGAACAGTCACAGTAAATGTGTACACACTGTACAATCGTGCGTAACGTTTTATGTTGTTCCTTAAAGGGAAGCTGAAGAGTCTGTCGAATTCAATAAGACGCTCATATACGGATGCGGGAACCTTATAAACCATGTAGGTAAAATCTTGGGGTTTTTTTTTCAATTAGGAGCGACGTAATCGTCGGTTGAAATCGCGCTGTAGCTCCGCCCCCCGTCGAATGTCGCGCGCTGCTGCTGACGCTGACGATGCGAGCGGAGACCGGAAACCGCCGTGTTGTGACGTCAACTCTAGTGTTTCGTTCCTTCGCAGCGTCCGCGACCGTGCCTGACAGCGCTTGTTTCTGCGTGCGTGCCATCGTAATCTGCTTCGATCGACCCTGCATTCCTTTGTTGGTGCGTCTGTGTGTATGTAGAGTGATAGTCAATGTGCGTGGTAGTCAACGTGAGTGGTAATCAACGTGAGTGGTAGTCAACGTGGTAGTCAACAGATGAAGGTCACTACACGTACTGCATGAACCGGGAAGCTTTTCACGCGTTTAAACCGTCTTTGTAGATTGCCGACAGCTTTGGACAGCGCACAAATGCCGGCGATCGCATCCCCGCTTACTTTCCACGAGTAGGCATGCAGGAACACAACACTACAGTTGTTTGACCGGAAACGAGCTCACTAGATCGGCGAAAGATCGGCGAGATCACTAGATCGCTTTGCAAAAAACATATTCACAAAAGAGCATTTCCAACACGAGGAGATCCCAAGACTTTGCTTTCGTTCGCGTCGAAAGCATTGCTCGCACCAGCATCGTTTGCTTCTTCGAGAGGCCGGCTCTTCGCAATCGGCTCGTACATGTAGGGAGTAACGCCGAACTCCTCAGAAAAACGCAGTCTCTCTAAATTTTCCATTACCGTCTCAGAAAAACAGCACCAAACTACCTGGCACCGCGCTTCATGTGTAGCGGCAGCGGTCGGTTACTAGTTTTGACGTCACGAGGCGCCCGACCAATCACAGGCGGAAACGAGACGCGCGAGCTGGGCGTGTCCGCTGCTGCACTTTTCGTGGAAATAAAATATATTTACGCTTTCTTTCGCTCAATTTCGATACGATATTCGAATTCGGGGGGTTGAAAACCATTATGTACCGATGTTCACTCATTTTTTTCTGGAAAACCTTTCAGCTTCCCTTTACCTAAAGCGTTAGATCGATCAGTGCGCATTCTGGAGGCGCTATAGGGGAGTGATTCTGGGACTTACGAGCGATAGACGTACAGTCACCGCTTTGAAAAGTTAGTGTTATGGTTGTTAGACGCCCGCTTCGTGCTTCGTCACTTCTAAGTGGGGCAGGCCTGTTCAATGAGATTGAACGCATGATACGAACAGTCCATTCTCAAATCTACGCGAGCATACCGACTGACGCATGTGTATAGGGGCACCGTATTATACAAGGTGCGACAACCGCCCCAAATTATGTCCGCCTGACCGCCGCGCGCTGACATCCACCGACTGTATTGCCTGATCAACTTGGAAGGAGTGGAACATCACTTTCACAGAGGTAAGCACACGTGTTTTGGGTTTTTCATCCTCGGATCGAGCTTTTCGCACGGTGAAGGAGAGCACTTGAAGTGCAGTATAATGTTCCAGATTAAAAGATGTAATTTTTAAACACGAGTGTGTTTCGCGAAAGTTAATTTCGGGGCGCAAGTGCTCCGAAACATATTCAACGCTATAAACTTTCTCCTTGTTTAATGAAATTGCAGAGTGTGATTGATACCTATAGTATTTCGTTTACAAGCGGAGATTTTTTTTTGTGCAAGGGCTTAAACAAACTTTACGGAATCTTCGAGTACGTTAGCACACACCGATGCATCCTACCACCCACGTATTAATTAATGTACTGCATTGCCATCAAGCAGTCAAAGTATATTCTCCTGTCATCGTTGCAGAGCCTGCATTATTTGAAATCAGTTTAACAAAATTTAAAATACAGCTGTTATCAACGCGTGCGTGCGTGTGTGTGTGTGTGTGCGTGTGTGCGTGTGTGTGCGTGTGTGCGTGCGTGCGTGCGTGCGTGCGCGTGTGTGTGTGTGTGCGTGTGTGTGTGTTTTCATTTTTCCCGTATTTATGCGACTTGTAGCCTTTGCCGACCATGTAATTGAAACGGGGAGCGTTCGTTCTAAGTTATCGGAAGCGAAAACAGCGAGTAAATTAGCGTGAGAGGCACTAAAAATTGCAAAGGAAGTTTTTCTGTACGTTTTAGAAATGTGAACTGATAAAATCACTGATTTGAAAATATCATAGCTGTCCTGTGGATTATATTCTTTTTCAGTTCTGAATTGTGGATGGTAGTCAACCTACAAGGGCGGTAAGCTATTTCAACCGTCATCAATTATTCTTGTAGTGTTATCTGCATTGAAAACAGGCCCCAGTTTACTGTGATATGATTGTGAATCTGTTGCAGGTGTTCCCGCAAGCACAGTTGCATGGCTCTAGAAGCTTGATTCAGAGGTCTCTACAAGGACTCAAGAGGACCTGTGAAGTAGCCAGAAACTCGCTACTTCGTCTACTTTTTGTAAAGTTGCATTCCATTCTTGTCCCGACGTGTTTATCTTTGATATTTTACTTTTAAGAGAGCGGCTTGTTAGAATGTTTGAAATTAGATTGATCTACGGATATACAGTATTGCCGGTGATGTAAGAAACGCCTCTTTAGTTCTCGCAGTAACAATTAGCACCACTTTTTAACAGTGCGGGAGTTCTCGGAGTACTATGTCCTCTGTGTGGCGTGTTTGTGTATACGGCTCAAATAAATAAGATGACCAGCTAAGCAGGAGGCATAAGCGGCTGGTCAGGCTATGTATTGGTAAATATTACTTCGACACAACGGAATGATAGTAGCCTCTTGACTGTGTGTTCTGGACTTTGCTAACAAGAAAGTTCATAAGGTCACAAAAGCATTGAATCTGATCAACTGTACCAATGACCTTGTTTGAAATTTTCTTTTAAACGCGAGTGTAAGAGCTGATGAGTTTTGTGGACATAAATTCGGCAATTGACGGCTGCCAAGTGAGAATTTGAACAATGCCACTGTGTGTCAGTAAACTGACAATTGAAATGACTGCCAACAAGGAGATATTTATTTTTGATTTTCGCCTTATTCGTGCTTCATACCCTCGAAGTGTGGTGTCGTAACATTAGTATAATTTTTATGCAGCTATTACCTGCGACCAGGCGGATAAGAGAACAAAGTACATGATGCCTTGCAATGCTGGCACATATATGTGCTGCGAAGAATATATATATATATATATATATATATATATATATCGTAATGAGGAACAGCAACATTATGCGGCGGGCGCTACCAACTCGGCGTGCGCAACACACCAGCTGACGTTCTTGAAGCTTGGACTGTCTTTTGTGGCCTTACAACCTCTTGTAAATAAATCGCAATATAATATTTATTCAAATATGTATATATGTGGAGTAAAATATTTACTTCCAGCACTTTCACTTCTTTACTGAATATCTTTGCTTGTTGATTAGAGGCACAATTCTTAGCAACAAACATTCTTATGCATGCATAAAGAGCTTAAGACGTAGTAAATGACACAGCAAATGAAAAGGCTATAGCAAGAAATATTTGATATATGATTTGCCATTGTAGTTGGCTGCATGCCACTATTCGGGATACACGCGATAGCCGACAATAGCTAAGAACAGCGTTGCCAGCGAATATCGCCTATTGACGCAGCCAATGTCGGGCCACAAATTGCCCGGGAATAAATTACCGACATTGGCCCAATGCAGTCCCAGACTAGGGCTACCGAGATAGGGCCGGCATTTCTGGCAAGCTCTGCCAATGTTGGGCCGTGCTTGCCCCAATGGCTGCCTGGGAAGTGGTGTTTCTAGCACGGTGCGCGGCACGTGTCCAATAGGAAAAATTTACGAACTTTTGTAGTCCACGATGCTGATAACCACAAGGCGAAAGGAATCGCCAACTCATAAGGAGGCACTTTCGGAAAAGAGCCAGTTACGTTTTCAAAACAACAGTGACTGCGATGAAGCGATCAAGAATCCAATAGAAAACTATCTGGTCGGTTGAAAGCACTCTGAACGGTCATTTGTCACTGACGAAGCCATATTACGTGTTTGGCATTTCGAGCATATAAAGCACTTTCGTTCGAGTGTTCATTGTTTTGTATTCTGTGCAGGCCATATATGAAAAGGGCGCCAAATGGAAAGAAGTTAAAAGTGCATAGTTTCACTAGGGACCTCGAAACTTTGATCATTTAATTAGACTTAGTGACAAATTTTCCAGTGGTGGTCTCCGTCCCACAAACATTTATCCTGTTCAGTACCTCAATCGTGCAGCTGAGGCACTAACAGTTCTCCTTAGAAATGCGATCCTGTGCAAGTCGACGCCGTGCTATAACACATGATAAGCGAGAGTAGGCAGTATAAGCAGACCGGGTCGGGGAAGTCCAGCGACTGCGACAGTGCCGAGAAATGTGCCTGATTCGACGGCAGGGAAAACAAATGGGCTTGTCGTCAGCCGTGCGCCATTCAGATGGGTTGCGGAAACGTGGTGGGTAAGAAGATGCGGGACGGGGCGGAATCGAAGAAGCCGGGTGGGTATCAGGGCGATGGGCCGGCAGATGGAGTGAAGACCCTTGTTTTCCAACTCCTGGGGGACAACTGCCTGAATCGCGGAAACCGTGACTGCAGGTGCGTTGGTGGGGCTGGAGTCGAAGGCAGCCGGATAGGCAAACTCAATCTCACGCCAGACGATCCTGGTAATATCGCCAGTGTTGTTGGGACGAGGAGCGTCGGCACAGGAAGATGTCGCTGGGGTGTTGGGCAGACGGGCAAACTGCTGGTCGATACGTCGGCTTTTAGCGAGTTCCAGGTGGCGGCACTCATTTATAACTGCATCCACCGACGCGACGTTGTTGAATACGAGCAAGTTGAAGGCGTCATCGGCAATGCCTTTGAGGATGTGGGATACCTTGTCTGACTCAGTCATGTGTGCGTCAACTTTGCGGCACAGAGCCAAGACGTCCTGAATGTGCGTAACATAGGGCTCTGTTGACGTCCGCACACGGCCGGAAAGCGCCTTCTGCGCGGCAAGTTGGTGACCGTAGGCGTTGCCGAACAAGTCTCGGAGCTTTTGCTTGAGCGAATAACAACTGGTGAGCTCATCTTCGTGCGTCCGAAACCAAACTCTAGGTGTGCCACCGAGGTAAAAGACTACGTTGGCGAGCATGATAGTAGGGTCCCACCGGTTATTGCGGCTGCCGTGTTCGTACAGGCTGATCCAGTCCCCGACGTCTTCCCCATCTTTGCCCGAGAATACGCCAGGATCACGAGGAGCAGGAAGAGTGATGTAGGTCGTCGAAGTGGCAGCAGGTGTCGGAGGCGGCTGAGTCGAGTTGTCATCGCCGGGAGCCATGAAGGAAGGCTCGACGTACCGTCCACTGCGAAGCTCCGTGACGAGGTACAGGGAACGTCCACCTCCACCAGATATGTTACGTAAGAAAACGCAGATGAAAAGCTATATACAAGTATATTTAAAAAGTAATACGCCGCAATTGGCCAAGAGGCAACAGCCCGCGCTAGCCTCCAATCGTCATCGTCGTCTTCTTACTGCTTGCCTCTTCGTCATTGGAAATACTATTCCGTAGTGCTATGCAAGAACAAAATATTGTACGTTCATTTTATGAATCGCGGAATTTGCTATGTACAGCTACTTTATGTTACGAAGTAGGCTGCCGATGCCTGCGAAGGATAAACACTTTAATTTCACGGCAATATGCACAGTTCAGATTTCTACGGGAGTGACTGCTCAGATGATATCAGCCACGATGTCTCGATATGGAGATGCGGCTTGTTTCGTTGAAAAAGTCATGAGAGCGAAGAAAATAAAAAACAAAGAAACAAATACAGCTGCTTATGGTCAGCGACGTTGGAAAACACAAGCAAACTGCATCTCAGCTTAGGCACCGAAAGGGCACACTCAGAAACTGCTTTAAGACAGACACATGCATCGTGTTGTACATGTGCCTATCTGAGTTCCTCTGCATAAGTACTGATGGCCTTTTCTTGTACAACAAAAAAAGCTATGCTGCGAAGAAACGTGTGAGTCCGCTGTGGGTTATTACGTATTGGGTCGGTCGAGAGGCGTTATATGTAAGGCTAAGGAGCCAAATAGATGAGCTGCTGCTGCAGTCATGGATGCAACGTGAATATTCTATCCTGTCGATCGTGGCTGTAGCTGCTTATTTCATCCTGTGCATCTCGCACAACGAAGGCATCTTTAACCTCCCTTACCGGTCTCAATGAGTTTCTTTAGTTTGTTGAGCGCTGTGTTGCGTTTTGTGTATATTGTGTAGCTCTGACGTACACAGTGCTTATCATTCGGTTTTAGACCGCAGCCCTTAGACGCTCGTTCCGTGGGCTCTGTCCCTCGTAACCAAGTGAACACAGCGAAGGATGAAAACGAACGCGAAGCGCAGCAGTATAGATGAAAGACGGCGATAGGGAAAGAGCGCGAGGAGGAAAGGGAGGAGGAGGGTGTAGCAGCACCATGAGGGGGAAAGCGGAGGAGGAGGGTATGGCGAAAGCGTATGAAAAAAAGCGTAGTACCGTGCAAGACGGTCTTTGCGGCGACGATGGCTACGAGATGGCGCCAGAGTAGCGCGCGTCATCTGTATAGAAGCAAAGCGCTGTATGAGTGGAGGTCTGTCTGCGGCTGCTGCTGAGAGTCGCATCCACGCTCAATCCACGCGCCGCCTCTCTCAATGTCCCGATTAGCGAGACAGTCGCGCCACACATCGCACCCTTTGCAAAGTGCCGCACGAGACAGGTTGTCCGCGCCAGCCAATATATACTGAAATCAAAACGCGTATACAGCTGCGCTCCAATTCCGCATTAGGGAGTATCGTAATCGTCGGTCAATGTTTTCATCATACCTATCTAGTGTGGCATGCTAGTCATGCCACCAGGCAACCCTAGCCAGGATTTATTAAAGAGCTCTCTCTCTCTCCAGTACAGAAGAAGACGGAATGATTACGGCAAGTTGTGCTGCCCATTGTCTCACTGCTTACGCTCGTTACGCAGCCAGCGTAAAGAATAAGACAACGGAAGGCACCACTGTTTTCTATTAAGGCATGAAATAACTCTAACATCGATGTACTGTCGCCAGCGGCGCTCTGTGCGTCTTGCTTTGCGGTGCAGAATGTTTTTCAAGAAAAGTACAAGATTTTTATTCTTCAAACAGCCACTCACCAAAGTCTCATCAAAGTTCAATTTTCCTGGTCATTCTTTTGCTTCTTTTCTTTTTATTCACTCGCACAATTCTTAATGCATTCGTCTGAGTGGTGCATTGTAATTGGTTGCGATTAGGCCCGGGTAGCGCCACTTTCGTAGGTGCGCACCGATAGTAGTGAGTGTAAAATTATTGCAAGACGAACTCTGGAAGGACAGTCTGGAGCCAACAGTCGTGGTCCCTCGGATGTGACGTACGCGAAGAGCCTCTCGCACGCATTCGCGACGAATCGGAGGAACACACGGCCTGCTGCGGCTAGCGATGGCTATACTAGCGTGGTTGGGATGCCTTTTTGCAATGGCACCTGGGTAATCGCATTCCAACCCGTACGGCTCGTTCATTTCTTCAGTGACGCCCCCTTCACTTGGAGCTCTGTGCAAGAGATGAGCCGGATTCCTGGGCGTGATCTATTAAAACATCTACCGTCGGGAGGGTTTCTTGGATGCTCGGCAAGTGAAAGAGGCCGCCGGCTAGACTCCCTTGCACTCCTGCCAGCGAGCTTCTTGACATGGCAGCGACAAGCGGTTGTCGTGCTCCTATTGCCCGTGGCCGTATGTCACATCATTGTGCCGTTTTCCTCCCTCATACTAGATGATAAAGGGTAGCGGTGAGAGCGCATCTGATCTACATTGCGGCACATCGGTCAGTGCTGGTGCATAAAAATTCCTGCCATCATCGAGCTCTCATGCGCGCATGCGTTCGAATGCTTGAGTGACCGCCGCGTAGTGGACGCCACTGAGAAATCGAGATGTGGGCAGTTTCTCAGCGGCAGACAAATGAAACGCAAGCGGATGAGTCTTTTTGTCGTTATTATGTCTTGATTGCTATTATTATTATTATTATTATTATTATTACTATATATATTATTATTAGTAGTAGTAGTAGTAGTAGTAGTAGTAGTAGTAGTAGTAGTAGCAGTAGTAGTAGTATTCAGACCTTAGTTTTGTTCCTGGGCAAGTAAAATAAATTAATAATTTAATAATTAATTGATTACTCGTTCCCTAACAGTTAAATCTTATTTAGTTTCTGCAAAAGATAGCACATACACATGTTACGCCCTGCATAATAGTCTACAGTGAACACTCCCAAAGGAACGCATATAATAAGCGCTAATTATAATGCCATTTACATGTGATAGCCATTTACTGGCGATCGCTCCCATTTCGCGCTGATACTTTGACGCACACGCATACGGGAGTGATCAGGTGTCATAGCAGGAGACCTGGAACAAAACTTGCGCGCTGATGACTCAAATAAACACGCGCAGGCACCGCGTCTCGTGCATGCGTGCACTGTTCTATGCTGCACTGCATAGACGAGCCCGGCGGAAAACCATCAGTGTTTACGTCGCCGCTTTTCAAGACTCCTTTGCAAGTATTAAGTGCTCGTTGGTGCGAACAGGCCACGGTCGTTGTTCTGGAAAGCTGGAAAGGAATTATCGTTGATTCGACCGTAAAGAGAACTAGCGTGTGTAGTATAGCCCATTTCCTTGCTCATAGCGTATGGGTGGTGAGGAAAGACCTGAACTATTCTCTGTGTCTTTTTTTTTTTTATTGAAATGAATATTACGAGAGTTTGGCGCCTTTATGGCGGCACGGGCTACTCCTTGTCACTTAGCAAAGGAAGCAAATATGCGCAAAAAAAAGGGAGAATAATAACACAAACTATGGCACTCAGTATATAGGACACCAGATGAATAAAAACTATACAGTCTAACAGTACATGAATTGCAAAGTTTTGTGCATGAGTTCAGTACACATTTGCATTTATAAAGACATATTTTGAATAACCAAACACACAGCACATGTAATAACACTGCAAGCACAGAACACAATCACACACGGCGTAGAAACCACGATTACCACATAAATCAATCTTTAACCCAGAATAACACCCATATCGCTCATTTAGCTTATTAGGATCAACTGAAACTTAATATTTCCCCGAAATGTTGGTGTCCTCGAAAAAGTTCTTCAAAGCAAGAAGTGCTCTTTTCTGAAGGCCCGCAGTTTGCCATACCAAGTATTTTTTTTTTTTTTTAGAGTGAATGGTCTTCTGCCTGAAAGCAACTAATTTGCTTGCAATACCCTTAGTTGTGAATCGTATTTAGTGCACTCGAGGAGGAGATGATAAGCATCTTCGTCTGGATGGCCACAAGAGTACTGCGGACTAGAGGCACGTTTTATCGTGTATAAGAAGTGTCTGGTAAATGCAGTACCAAGGTGCAGGAAGTGCACCAATGTTTCAAGTTTTCTGTTTTCTCTTAGATTTTGCGGAATTGATACGTTTATACAAGGGTCTATAGAGTATAACTCCGACTTCTTAGAATGCTGATCAAAAGAGGTTGTTTTGCTGAGACGGCGAGAAATCTGTCTCAGGAGCACACGGACTTCACTACGCAAGAGGGGAAGATTGATTGTCTCTGCCTTATTGTGCGCCTGATTCGCAGCTGCGTCCGCTGCAGTATTACCAGGAATATTGAAGTGCCCGGGTATCCAATGAAATGCAATTACGTGATTCATTGCGCTTGCTTTTGTATGTTCTTTGAGCGTCTCATACAATAGCAAAGTGTTCAAAGAATTGTTCTTATTGATTTGTAGTAATGTGACAGCGGCTTGCGAATCGCTAAAGATAACCCATCTTTGCTCATTCTTTTCTGATGTTATGAAACGCAAAGCACACAGGATTGCAAAAAGTTCTGCCACGGTGGAAGATGTCTCTCGGGATAATTTAAATGTTTGCTCCAGCGCCAAATGTGGAATGACGAATGCTGAAGTCGAGGAATTTTTATGACACGAACCGTCTGTATACACGTGGATGTACAGGGGATATAAGGAGTAAATTTGGAAGAGTGTCAGTTGCTGTGCGTCTACCATGAACATGTCTCTCTTAGATTTAATCCCGTCGACCGATAATCCTATTTTAGGACTTGTTAAAATCCAAGGAGGGTAACTAACATCCACTTTGCATAATTCAAATCTTGGTAATAATTCCTTCTTTTTCAGCATCATGAATTTTGCTTTTGTTTCGTTCGTTAAGCGCGAGGTTTAATGGATGCTTGTCGAAGATGCGATAAATATGTTGACATTTTTCGGCCGTTCGTATGACTGGAAATCGTGGGTGGCGAGCTTCAACAATTATTGGAGAACTCGAAGTAGCCTGCGGAACGCCAAGACACACTCGCAGCCCCCTTGCCAGTAAACGTTGAAGACGTTCCACGGAAGTTTGCGCTAAACCTTGGAGAATATGCGCCGAATAAGCCCTTTTTTGTTTTATGAGTGCGTTCTGAACTTGTAATAGTGAAGAGACTGATCCAACCCCCCCCCCCCCACCCCCACCCCCCACCTCTCGTCGTGCCAGCGAGTCGCCGAAGTACGTTTATTGCAGCATTGGCCTGATTTTCAATTGCGCAGATGTGTGATGCCCATGTCAGCTGGCGGTCAAGAATAACTCCAAGAAATTTATGCTCTTTCACCAACGCCAAACTTTACCCATTAAGCGGAAGTTGGAAATTATTCAGCTGTCGTCTAGTGAAAGGAAATACGGCTGTCTTTGCGTATGAAAGACTTATGCCTCTTTCTCATAAAAAGGGGTCGATACTATCAAGACCCTCTCGCAGCGTTGTTTGAATGTCTTGTATATGACATCCAGAGGCCATATGCAGATGTCATCTGCGTACAGAGAATACTGTAGACCAGACGGTAGTGTTTGTGGCAAGGCTGCCATGACACAGTTGAATAAAAACAGACTGAGAACACTGCCCTGCAAAACGCCCTGCGTGATGCTGTGATAATTACTCTCTCCTTCAATTGTTTACATAAATATTTTGTTTCGTTCAAGAAATTTGATATCCATAGCAGTGGTCGACTGTGTAGGCCAAGCTCTAACATACCAGCAAGGGCGTATATATGACTTACAGTGTCGAATGTTCTTTGAATGTCTAAGAATACTGCTATTAATTGTCACATTTCCACACATTCGTTCATGTTCGACGCATGCGTCAATGTCTAATACTGCATCATTGTGCACAGATTTTGTCGAAAACCGGTCATGTAGTTGGAAAACACATTTGTGTGTTCACACCACCATTGCAGTCGACTGTCTATCATCTTCTCCATTAGTCTGGAAAAACAGCTTGTGAGACTGACGGGTCGGTAGGAGTCAAGACAAAGGGGAGTCTTTCCTGGTTTTAGTACTGGAATTACCCGAGCTAATTTCCACGAATCTAGAAGAGTCTCTCTTACCCAGATATCATTAAATATCTCCAAGAGAGCCATTCTTCCTGCTGGACATAGGTTCTTTAACATTACATATGTAACACCATCTGGGCCTGCGGTTGTCTTTGTACGGCATGACGTAAGAACACATTTCAATTCAGCTAAACTAAACTCACAGCCAAGTTGAGGGTGTTGTGACATAAAGCACGCACGAAGCTTCTGTTCTACTAGTGTTGTGGAACTTGTAAATTGTAGGCAAGTAAACGGAATTCCTGTTCCGGTTATAAGTTGACAGAATTCGTCAGCCACGGATGTTTCCGGAGTGCTTCGAGCTACGGCAAAGGCTCGGAAAGGATGGCTCTGGGTAACTGGACCACTAAAACATCGGACAAATGACCATATTCTGGGAACTGCAGGGAAAGCGACAACGACACGCAGTATTCTCGCCATCTTCTCGTACCTCATTTTTGTAAGCGTCTGCATGAAATTGACTGAACTTTCTGTGCCATCTTGTAGTCATCCAGTTTTCCGCTGCGGCGGTAAGCACGTTCTGCGCGTCTTCTAATTGCTCTTAGACATTCATATTCACCATCAACTGCAGGGTATTCATTTGTAACAATTACTTGCTTTGTGCAGATCTTGTAAGACTCACACAATATATTTGCAAAGCTTTGAAAGTTCGGATTTTCGTCCAATTAATTACTTAAATAGGGACGAAAACTTTGCCAATTAGTATATTTTGAGCAGCGCCGGATCCCTTCACTCCGTATGAGACGATGTTTTACCCGAGCCACAAAATGATCACTAGCGAACGTATCTATGGCCGTTGACCATTAACGCCATCAAGAAGGTCTTGTGAGCATAGCGTAACATCTATACAGATTAAGTAACAAAACCCCCGCAAGAACGTTGGAGAGCTGTCATTTAACACGATGAAATTACTTTTTTTCTGCGGCGCACTACTATAATGCTTCCGCGGGAATCATATTCACTGCCCCCGATGACGTCAGATGACGTTATGTGCGTTGAAGTCCCCACAAACCAGCACATGTAAGTTTGCAATACCAAACACATTCACCAACCTGTCTACAGATATTTTGCTAGAACATTGTAGATAACGACTGATCATTGTGACGCATGTATTTCCTAAAAGATATCTTGCATGCTATGAGCTCCCGTATATCTAAATCACTCGAATGTATTAAATAGGACGGCTGGTTTTTTCTCACGCATAACATCGCTCTGCAACTTCCAGCAGTGCGCGATGATTTATAAATAATAGTTTGAAAGATGGAAGTCATCTCCTACGCCTGCCTCCTGTATACACAAAACAGGAAAGTTACGTTGAGATAGCAGTTCGCGAAAACCAGCTGACTTATTTCGAAGACTATTAGCATTCCACTGAAATATGAAAACACTGTTGGTCGTTGTGGAAGCACCAACGACTCCATACAAAGCAGTGCTTTTACCTCTGGCAGGTTGTTTGCGTGTGGAATGGCACTGAGAATTGCACGCAGAGCTGTGAATAGCATGGGCAGGATCATCTGTGCCACGGATAAAGACGCCTAATCACCAAACGATGCTGAAGCTCCATGTGTGATCGGAGCAGGTCGCTGAAGAGCTGACTGGTATGGTCGCTGGGATGACTGGTGGTGTTGAGGCGAATGCTGAGGTAGTCGCTCAGATGTTAGTTGAGGTTGCTGCATCACTGGCAGATGGCGTTGCTGAGAAGGTCGCCGAATTTGACTCGATGCCTGGGCAAGATGAGTAGCATTCTCTGAAGATGGATCGTGTCGCTCGCTGTGTGAACGTCGTCTACCTAAGTGCTTTAGAGCTGCAGAATAGTTCAAATTGTCCCCTTGCTCTTTTTCTTTTTTTTGGGGGGGGGGGGGCGGAGGGGGAGGGGGAGGAGTTGGAGGCGCATATCTTACGGTATCAAGGTTGAGTGGGGTGTCATTACGAGGAGGCAGCCTTCCGTATTTCAACTCATGTCTGTGTAACTTTGAGGCAGCTCTGCTCTGAGGGCACCCGGAGTAGGAAGCTGTGTGGTTTCCGCCACAGTTGGCACACTTTGACTGACGCACAGACTTGCACTCTGTATGGTTGTGCTCTTCTGAGCATATCTTACAGCAACGTGGACTGCGGCAGTTCTTCGCTAAATTTCGAAATCTGGCAGTTGTAGTATCAGAGCAGGACCATGGTATTATTCTACAGGATGACTCGTGAAACCCAAGTGCACTCTTTGCGGCATTGGTTTGTCTTCTCTGAAATAAAGGACACCGGCTCTCAGAGGGCGTGATTCTATCGCTGCGTCTTTTCGGTGATTGTAGCGCGCCTGACGGCGGGCAGATGTCAGGCCAAAATTCTTCAGGAAGTCAACCAGTTGTTCTTCTGTATATTCAACTGGAACATGGCGTATCTTGCTAACATTTTTGGTATAAGATGCCGAATAAATTGTTTGGCTCCCAAACCAGCCACTTCACTCATCGACAGTAGATGTCTTGCAGATGACACTAAGGTAACGTTGACAGAGAAACTTCCTTCGCTATTCACGCGAAATGACTACCTTTTTCTTTGCCGCGGAAACAATTTGTGACGCAGTGCTGTTCGGATTCGCTTGCCAGAAGTTGCGGCCTTCCTGTGAGAGTCGAAAAACAACTGGAATTCCCTCAGGTCGCTTCTTTTTATGCACTACCAAGGAGAATGGCGTGTCATCACAGTCTATGTCTTCATTTTCGCTTAGCTCATAGGTGGATGTCCTGTCTTCGTCAACCCGTGGTTTCTTGGCTTCACTTTCGCTTGTCTCAGCCATATTCACTGAAGGTGCGCTGGAACGTAGTTCAGCCTTGAAAACTAGCGCAGCCGGTTTGATTACATTAGGCGCGTGTTGTGGTACTTCCGAATGCGGCGCTGATTCTGCGGCAGTAATGCGCCCAGGGACGCGTTGCCGGACGTAGGGCTTGTGCCGGTGTTCTTTGCTGCCTACCAGCGTGGAGATGCGCTTCAGAGCGAAGCAAAACCACGCGGGATCCCACGGACATCCCACGGACATCCCACGAACAGACATCCCAAGGGATGTCTGTTCTCTTTGTACAACAGCACAATGTCTCAAAACAGCACTGATCCTTCGAAGAAAACAGAAAATAATACCTCACCGAAGAAGCAGCGGCCGCCTGGTGGGACTTGTTCTTCTCTGCTTTTTGTCTTTCATTTCCATTTACCCTTCCCCCAGGGCAGGGTAGCAAACCAAAATCTTTTCGGAATAACCTCCCTACCTTTCCCACCCCGTTTAACCCATAAGTGCCGTCCGCAGTTAACCGTATTTATTCATATTTCAGCTGCGCAGTGCACGCGGCCAGTGTTTTCTGAACCGGGTGCTGCTGTCTTGCAGGTCTATCCAGAGCCCAGCGCCCCGTCGACGAGTGGCGCTGCGAGCGGCGCCGCGGGCGGCGCCGATGGCAGCGTGGCGGCTCGCGCGCTGGGCTGCGGCGGCGGCGGCGGCGGGACGACCGAAGAGGAGCTGACGCCGCTGCAGCGCAACCTGCTCAGGAAGCTGGGCAACGACGCTTACCCGTTGACGCTCCGCATCTCGCCGCAGGCACCGCCCTCGGTGCGCCTGCACCCGGCAAGGCCGTACCAGGGGAGCCCCCTGGGCGTCTCCTACGACCTCAAAGTTTACATAGGTCAGTTCGGAGAGGATATTTTTTGTGCCACTGCGCTTCGCGATGCGGAGCAGGCTGCTTGGCAGAATGGACTCACGTTCCGGATACACTGAGTGCAGTGCTGGCAGCCCTCGAGTACGCGAATAATCTGCAAGCATTCATTTCAGAAACAGAATATACACATCCAAGTGTCGGCGCCAGGCTATCAGCTCAGGAAACGATGCTCTTTCTTCGAACAACTGATTTGAAGGATTGACTACCACATTTCATCGTACTTTCGCGTGCACGTTGTGCTTCCGCATGTAGTGTTGCACTCTCGCGTTGTTTACCTTCTCCCTTACACTCATTTCTTCCCCCATTGCAGGTCATCAAGGTATTCGTATCGGATTAACATTTCCGGCATGTTTCTTTTTTCTTTTATCTCGTATTTAGTGTTCCTTCTTGTTTAGTGTATTAAGCTAGAGTAGTTTCACTAGCGTATTTTGTTCTTCCATCTGCCGATACAGTGTATAGGAACTGCTTGACATGGTAAGAGCTGTCAAAAGGGAGTAAGTGCGCGGAGGAGAAAAAGAAAGCAACTGGTAGCACTCACCTTGACAGGAGTCATCGCGTGCGATTAGGTACAGAACTCTAAAACACCTGAACACCTAAATTCCCTACGAGAAATGCCGAATTAAATGAGATGCAGATTAATTTCGACCATGCACCTAGGGTGTACGTGCACTTAGAGTATGCTGCACGCGCGCATTTGCATACCACCCCCAACGGAATGTGGCCGTGGCCGGGACCCGAGCCTCCGACCTCGGGCCATCGGGAAGCCTATACTTCCCTCTGATTCCCAGTTAACAGGAAGCACACGGCGCCAAAGAAACGAAAATACAGCTGCATCCACTACTTTGTCTTTCCAACCAAGGCGGCGCACAATTCAGTGTTTTCGTGAACAAGAGCTAGAACACAAACCCACTCACAAAAAAAATTATGGGGTTTTACGTGCCAAAACCACGATTTGATTATAAGGCACGCCGTAGTGGAGGACTCCGGAAACTTGAACAGCCTGGGGTTCTTTATCGTACACTTAAACCCAAGTACACAAGTTTTTTCGCATTTCGCCCCCATCGAAATGCGGCCGCCGTGGCCGACACACGCACACACACGCACGCGCGCTCACGCACATGCACAAAACGCTTGAATAACGGTGCATCTGTTTTCTTTTTTTTTTCGTAGGACTTTATTTAGGCCGTCAAACATTTAGGAGCCTGTGCGAATAGAAAAGTAGGAATATTTTGAAAGGCACTTTAACAAAACAAGAAGAAAATGACCTACAACAAGGATGCCACAATGAATTGAGCGATGCTGCCGAGAGATGCACCTTTTTTTTCTCAGACGTACGCACCAATGCACGCACAGAAAAACAAAGGCGCCCGATCATGCACAAAGACGCACGCATCGACTGCCGCCTGCAGCGCTGCGAAAGCGCCAAGTGCTACACTATGTACAGTGATGCTGCCTGCTTGCGCCTAGGCGAAAAAATATCTCTTGGGAGAAAGAGCAGGCCGATACTACAGCTATTTTTTTCTGAATGACGCGTGCCCCCGTATACTGTCGAAAGACAAAGATAAGTTCTTCGACGCAGAGCTTTTCAGTGGCTTGTGTTTACTCAGTCTCCCGCTTCTGAGGAACTGTAAACGCAATTTCTGAACACAGGGACAATTCGTTGCAAGGTGAGGGCTGAAACTTTTCGTAAGGGTATTCAATCGCCAGCAATCTACAGTCGTTAATAATTTTACGTCACCCCTTGCATGCGTCGGTTCCGGTGTACCGCAGGGCAGCGTACTAGGACCCTTGCTTTTTCTTATTTACTTCAAAGATCTGCCCAATAACATCTCATCCTGCATGCGTGTTTTTGCCGATGATTGTATAGTATATCGACCAATTCGCAGCCTTGATGATCATCGTATTCTTCAAGAGGACCTTCATCTCGTTACCACATGGTGTGAAGACTGGCAAATGAAACTTAACTAATCTAAATGCAAACTAATGACATTCACGCGAAAAACATCAATTCACAGCTTTTTCTATTATATAAGTACAAATCAAGTGTCTCAGGCATCAGTATATAAATATCTAGGCGTAAATCTTACACCGAGCCTTTCCTGGGCCTTTCACATCACAACCATATGCGCAAACGCTTCCAAATCTTTTGGGTATATTCGTCGCAACTTGCGTAACTGCCCGTCTAACATCCGTAAATTAGCATTCCTATCATTTGTACGTCCCCAGCTTGAGTTTGCGTCCCCTATATGGTCTCCCAACCATGAATACTTAATCCGCATGTTAGAAGCCATCCAAAACCGAGCTGGTCAATTCAATTCCCGAAATTACAGCTACCAGTCAAGCATTACTCAAATAAAACTCGACCTTTCCCTTCAATCACTGAGTAGCCGACGTGACATAGCACTCCTGTCCTTGCTCCATAGATACGTTCACCAAATGAAGCTATCAAACTTGCCACTAGAACACGCGTCTTGCACATTACGACGACTTTATATTGATTTAAGCCTCACTCGCATTTATGGCAACAGTAACGCACTTAATTCTCGGCTCTACCATGAGCAATTTGGTTATGGAATTCGCTTCCTAACAACACCGTCGAGCAAATGAGCAATGATAAGTTCAGACAACTACTTGAGCAATGATAAGTTCAGACAACTACTGAACCCGCAGTTTTTATCATAATATATTCATCTGTACATATGTCATGTCATATAATACGTGTCACATATGTGCCATGTCTTCTTCTTTTTTTCCTTTTTTTCGTTGACGTTGTTTCAATTTTGTTTGTTTTATGTGCTCGCGCGATGTACTTTATTTTGCGCTAGTGATACGTCGCTTTTTATGTTACCGTGAACTGTACTTTTCTTTCCTTTCCCGACAACTCTTTGTATTGATTTACCGTTTTTATTTGTAACACTGTTTTGCAAGCACGGTCATCACTATAAACATTTTTAGCTCTCGCATTTTTTACCGCTCATATATCGGTTTTCTCTTGTCATTTGTTCAAGGACGCCCCCTTTACTCAATGCTCCCCTTGGGGCCTGTAAGGTACTTTGAAATGAATAAATATCTGTACGGCGCAGAAATGTGCTTTCTCTACAGAGAAAAATTAAGATATGTACAGGGTGTTTCAGCGAACACATTCAGAAATTATTAAAGGTTCCCTGTGGCAGATAGCACAATTCTAGTTCATGAGGTGATCTACTCGAAGCGGCGGACACTACTTGCACAAAAAATTTAAATGCATAATCGACTAATTACCAAAAGATCATTCATTAACGTTTTCACTAATTGCCTAATTATGACCCATATTATAATTTACAAATTCTATCTGTAGAGTTAGCAAGGTGGATGCACTTGGAACGAATTCTCAGGAAGACACCAGTTTCGTGATATTAATTCCCGAACTATGGGGAGAAATGTATTGGCGTCCCAGTTGCTTTTGTGCTTGAATGCATAAAACGACGCTTTGTTATTAAAGTGACCGGAACGCCAATGCATTTATCCGCAAAGTTCAAGAATTAATATCTCGAAACTGGTGACATCCTGAGAACTCGTTCCAAGGGGATCGGCCTTCCGAGCTCCGCGGCTAGAATTTGTAAATTGCAATAAGGTAATTATTTAAGAAGTCGATTAGTAAAGTTTTGTTAATTAGTCATTTATGCACTGAAATTTTTGGGCGAATAATGTCCGCCTCTTCGAGTAGACAAGCTCATGAACTAGAATTATGCTATCTGACGCAGGCAACCTTTAAAAAATTTTGAAAGTGTGCGCTGAAACACCCTGTATACTTATATAATAGAATACCTTCTCAATATGCGCTTAGTGGTAACATTTCTGACTTTAGACGTGGCTACTCGCCGGCGAAGGTCAGCTGTGATGAAACAAAATAACCTCAACCCATGCGAATCTTTGATACAATTGGGCTCATATACATGCCCACTTGCCGGAATTAAGTGTCATTGATGCGGCTCGTCGAAGCGCTGGTTGGTGGGGTTGGAACGGCCGGCAGCATGGTTTAATAATACATTGGAAGTGTTCCAATTGTAGCTATGTGACTAAGGCAGTTGCGTGGAGTAGAGGTAGAACACCGGGCCTCAAATCTGCAGGTCGTAAGCTGGAATCTTCCTCCAGTACACCCCATTTTCAGGCTTGGAGTGGCGCCTGACAAGGGCAAAAAAAACATGCTGAGAGCCAGTGGGGCTATACTAGTCCAGGTGCAACCAAATTAGGAAGGCCCATTAAGCTTCAACAAAAGACACTCCCTCACCAGAACAGGAATAGGCCTCCCTGATGCAGTATTCGGCCACTACCTCCTTCATGACTCCTTCACTCAACGAATGGCAGCTGCGGAGCACCTGACCAAGCTGGCGGTCAGATCTGTAACGCAGCGGAGGCCGTTAAGAATATCGGGATCCGGACAGGCCGCCACTTAAAACTGAACCTGGCAACGTTCAATGCACGAACCCTCTCGAGTGAAGCTAGCTTAGCAGGACTCTGAGGAATTATCACACATTGCGTGGGATATTATTGGCCTCGGGGAGGTTAGAAGAACTGGTGAGGCTTATACAGTGCGAACCAATGGCCACGTCCTCTGCTACAGAGGACTTCCAGATAAGAGACAATACGGGGTATGACCTCTAATGCGTAAGGACGTAGCCGGTAGCATTGATGAACTCTACAACATTAACGAGAGGGAACCAGTAGTCGTAATAAAACTTAATAGGAGGTATAAAATAAAGGCAGCACAAGCCTACGCTCCAACAGCCACTCAGGATGATGAAGGAATAGAACAGTTCTGTGAAGACGTTGAATTAGCGATGATAAATGCGCACTCAGTATACTGTAGTTATGGCCGACTTCAATGCAAAAGTGGAGAACAATCAGCCTGGTGAACAAGAAATTGGCAACTACGGCGTGGTTTCTAGGAACACCAGAGGAGAGATGTTGGTAGAATTCGCGGAAAGGAATAAGCTGGGAATAAGGAACACCTTCCTCGAAGCGTAGCAACAGGAAGTAGACATGTAAAAGTGACCCGACGTTCTGGCTATGGTGTTGGGCTGCTGAGCACACGAACGTGGGATCGAATCCCGGCCGCGGCGGCCGTATTTCGATGGGGGCGAAATGTGAAAACACCTGTGGTACTTAAATTCAGGTGCACGTTAAAGAACCCCAGGTGGTCGAAATTTCCGGAGTACTCTTGTACGGCGTGCCTCATAATCAGAAAGTGGTTATGGCATGTTAAACCCAAAAAATTCATTTTAATGTAAAAGTCCTAATGAAAAAACAAGAAATGAAATAGATTTCATACTCTCTGCAGAACCCAGCGTATTGCAGGATGTAGAAGTGTTAGGTATGGTAAAATGCAGTGACCATAGGCTAGTGAGGTGTAGGGTTTTCCTCAATATCCAAAGAAAAAGAATAAAACTAGTCAAGAAGAAACAGGTCAACCTAGAAGCAGTAAGGGTGAAAGCAGACCAATTTAGGCTGGCGCTTCCAAAGAAATATGCAGCTTTAGAACAGAGAGATGAAGGTGGCATAAAGGTAATGTATGAAACCGTAACTAGGCTGATCTCAGAAGCAGCAATTGAAGTTGGAGGTAAGGCACCAAGGCAACCCGTATGTGAGCTATTCCAAGTAACAAAGGACCTAATAAAGAAACGACAAAGCATGCAAGTTTCTAACTCAAGAGATCAGATAGAATTCGCGAAACTGTCAGAACTGATCAATAAGGACAAAGTAAGGTATATTCGAAATTATAACGTCAGAAAGACAGACGAAGCAGCAAAAAAGTGGACGCAGCATGAAATGAGTGAGAAGGAAACTTGGCATGAGGCAAACCAATATGTCTGCACTGAAAGATAAGCAGGGTAATATTATCAGCAATATCGAAGATATAGCAAAATCAGCGGAAGAATTCTATACTGACTTGTACAGTACCCAAAGGACCCACGATACCTCCATTCGAAGTAGTAATCAACATGATGCACAGGCTCCATCTATAACTAACGATGAAGTTAGAAGGACCTTCCAAGACACGACCTGGGGAAAAGCGGCAGGAGAAGATGGAATAACAGTAGATTTAATGAAAGATGGACGAGATATCATGCTTGAAAAGCTTGCGGCCCTTTATACGCAGTGCCTTACGATTTGAAGTCTACCAGAGAACTAGAAGAATGCCAACATTATACTAATCCACAAGAAGAGGAACGTTAAAGAATTGAAAAATTATAGGCCCGCTAGTTTACTTGCAGTATTGTGTAAAATATTCACCAACATAATTTCCAATAAAATAAGGTCAACACTTCACTTCAGTCAACCACGTGAACAGGCTGGCTTGAAGAAAGGATATTCGGCGATCCATGTCATCAATCACCTAATCTAGATGGCTTTCATAGATTATGAAAATGCATTTAATTCGGTAGAGATACCAGCAGTCATAGAGCAATTGCGTAATCGAGGAGTACCGTAGGCATACGTGAATGTCTTGAGAAATATCTACAAAGATCCCACAGCTACCTTGGTTCTTCAAAAGAAAAGTATAAAGTTACCTATCAAGAAAGAGGTCAGGCAAGGCGGCACAATCTCTCCAATGCGATTCCCGGCATGCTTGGGAGAAGTATTCAAGCTATTAAACTGGGAAGGCTTAGGAGTGACGATCGATGGCGTATATGTCAGGAAGCTTCGGTTTGCAGATGGCGTTGTCCTGGTTACCAACACAGGGGACGACTTACAACAAATGATTGAAGAGTTTAACAAAGAATGTGTAAGAGTGGTGTTCAAGATTGATATGCAGAAGAGAGAGAGAAGAAAGGTAGGGAGATTAACCAGAGGTGAGTTTCCGGTTTGCTACCCTGCACTGGGGTGGGAAATATCGGGGTTGTAAAGGCGACAAAGAGCGAGAGGAGAAAAAAGGAACAAGAAAAAAAACGGAAAGAAACGGGAAACAGGTAGCAGGAAAGGTGTTACTATCACAGGCGTTCACACAGGCCGGTCGATCTCATGATGCGCAGTAGCGCTTGCACGGCCTTCTGATGCGATGATAAGTCGCGTCGATGTTTCAAAATTCTTACGTTAGAGGCTGGTCGTCCAACTGGTTCAGCACGACGGAAAGCGAGTGTCTCTGCACACCGTACTGCGGGCACTGGCAAAGAACATGACGCATCGTTTCCGCGTAGCCGCAATCGCCAGATGCTGCGGTGTCGGCCATCCATATGTGGAACGTGTAGGCATTAGTAAAGGCGACGGCCAGCCGTAGCCTACACAAAAGGGTCACGTCTCTTCAGGGAAGTCTTGGTGGAAATCTGAGGCTTAAGGTTCGATCCAGGGCGTATAAACGGGCGTGCATAAAATGTGGTTCATTCCATTCTGATGTAGTGCGTTGGCGTGCAAGTAGGGGGAGCATCCTTGCAGCATCTGTCCTAGATAGCGAGATCGATAGGCGGTTGTCTTCCGCATGAGCTGAACGAGCAGCTTGATCGGCACATTCACTGCCTATGATATCACAATTACTTGGTAGCCACCGAAAAATTATTTCATGTCCTTTCTCAGTCAGGTGATGTATGGCTTCTGTGATTTAAAATATCAACTGTTCATGTGGACCGCGCCGTAAGGCTGGCGATAAACACTGTAGTGCCATCTTCGAGCCGCAGAAAATTGACAATTTGTGTGTTGATTCGTCAATAATAAATTGTAGTGCGACTCGAAGCGCTGCGATTTCTGCTGCCGTCGACGTTGTCAAGTGAGAAGTTTTCAACTTTATAGTGGTAGCTTTTGCTGGAATGACGACAGCTGCGGTAGAGCTCTTCGGCAGGACGGAGCCGTCGGTGTACATGTGGGTGTAATACCGGTACTTCTCATTTAATAGGAGTAAGGTAAGCTGTTTAAGAGCCGGCGTTGACATATCTTTTTTCCAGACGCCAGGTATTGTCAGGTTTATCTTTGTCAGATTGAATGAGGCACCAAGGTGGAGTCGAAGGTATCGCGGCAGGTGTGAAGCAAGATGGTATAGCCGCACGATGTGAGGATACCGTTTGGCAGAACGAGGCACGTGGTCTCTCGGCAGGTAGAGAGGCTAGAAGGGGGCAAGAAGAGCGGGCAAGGTGCCTTACGTGCACTCTTAGTGCTCCAACTGTGAGGTGGGTCTTGATGAGGTGGTCTCTAGCGATTGCAATAGTGGCCACCATGGACACACTTCGGGAAATACCTAGACAAATCCTGAGCGCCTCAGCCTGAACGCTTTGAATGGTACGTTGGTATCTAGTGCTTGCGTTGGTCAATGCTAGCAAGCTGTACAGCAAAAAGCCGAGAAAAAGTACCCAATATAGTTGCAGCATTGCATTGTAGACATTGCCCCGGTCTTTCCAGTGAAGAACTTGAGAAGGTGATACGTTCCCGTCAACCGCTTCTTCGTGTACAATACATTGGGGCTCCCTGAGATATCCCTGTCAATTATGACACCAAAGAATTTGTGAGACCATAGAAATGGTATCTGCCCATTGATTAATACACTGTAGTGCATCATGGGCTTACGCGTAAATGCCACAAGTGCACATTTATCTCATGAAATCTGCAGGCCTTGATTGCGCAGGTAGGGTGCAATCTGAGTGGCACCTTTTTGTAGCCTTGCGCGCAGTTGTAAGCGTTTCACACCGGACGCCCAAACGCATATGTCGTCCGCGTACATGGATAATTTAACTGTGCTTCGAATGTGATCAAGGAGACCAATCAGCGTGAGGTTAAACAAGATAGGGCTCAGCACACCGCCCTGGGGGACGCCACAGTAGGTGTAATGTATAGGAGTGTGGCCGCGCTCGGTGCTCACAAAGAAAGATCGCATAAAGAAATAGCTATGTATCCATCTAAACATCCGACCACCGAGGCCTACCTCTTCGAGAGCGTCGAATATGGCTTCATGTGAAACGTTGTCGTACGCCCCTTTGGTGTCGAGGAACAAAGAAGCGCAGAGACGTTTACATACTTTTTGGTGCTGAACGTAGGTAACCAGGTCGATGACGTTATCAATTGATGAGCGGCCACGTCGCAAGCCTGCCATAGCATCTGGGTAGACGTTGTGGTATTCCAAGTACTACTCCAGGTGTCCGAGGATCATCCTCTCCATCACTTTGTCCACACAGCTCTCCAATACAATCGGGCGATATGATGAAAACTCCAACGGAGACTTTCCAGGCTTCAGTAGCGGAACTACGCGACTAGTCTTCCAGCTTGTGGGAAGTGTGCCACTTAACCAGGACTCATTATACATTTCAAGCAGAACAATCCTCGCCCGCTCACCCAGATGACACAAAGCTCTGTAAGAAATTCCGTCAGGTCCTGGTGAAGGGGTACGTCTGCACAAAGATAGTGCCGCCTTGAGTTCATGGATGGAAAATGGTAGATCTATGCGGCGGTCACATGGTGTCGGGAAGCTGATAGAATGGGATAAGTTGTTGGAAGCTGTGAGTTGCCCGGATAATCTAGCACAGAAGCCTTCTACGACATCAATATCTGGTGGCTGTTGGAATAGGGCCAGAGCCTTGAAGGGAGACCGCTGTACGGGTGGTCTCCGAAGACCTCGCACTGTCCTCCATAAGCGCGATAGGGGATTACGAGGGTCCAGCGATTCACAGAAAACAGTCCAGCGTTGTAACTCCAATTTATCTAACCGGCGCTGGAGCTTTTTTTGTAGGCGTCTAACAGTCCATAAATCATCCATTGACTTCGTTCGTCTGTATCTACGTTCGGCACGTCGCCGAATTTCTCGAAGTCGCTCTATTTCCATATCAGATTCCGCGAATTTCGAAGAGCACATTAGAGTACGCGTATTGTCTTTCACTGTGCTCTTGACTCGGTCTTCCAAATTATGTAGTAAATTACACTGACAGAAGTCTTCCAAAACAGACAGGAATTCGGGCCAGTCCACTCTTTGGATTGTAAAATCTGAGTTGGAAGAGGAGAGCCCTCTCATCTTGACATACTTGGGAATATGGTCGCTCCCGTGCGTTTCAATGTCCGTAAACCACCCAGTACGCCTGACGAGACTTCATGAGACGAAGGCCAAGTCAAAATAGCTGCTGCATGTGCAGCCACGTAGAAAGGTACTGTCATTTAAAACCCATAATTCGCTGTCGGAGGCGAAAGATGACAAGTCTGTGCCTTTCGCGTTCATATTCGTACTTCCCGAGAGTGTATGATGAGCGTGGAAGTCCCCGATGATAATTTATGGAGAAGGAGATGTTGACAGGATGTCTCGTAATGTTCTGTAATCAAATATACTTGATGGTGAAAAGTCGGCAACCACAACAGTAACGGTAAGTCACTTCTTATTTACTGTTAAGTATACGTATTGGTTATCGGCAAGAGGCGGTACAGGCTGAAGAATGTGAGTGAGGTAACGGCGAATAAGCACCATAACCTTGCTATTTTCACCAATAGTTGGCGACATAAATTATTCATAGCCGGATAGCCTCATTCAGTTCGTTAAGTTCGGCTCGCAGTTGATGATGACGGGAAACTTGTTGGCGTGCGCGAATCGTCGCAGATCGGCAATGCGCGATCGGAGTCTCCCGACATTCCACTGGAAAATTCCCGCTTTTCGGATCTCCTCCCGAAAAGATAGTTGCTAGTGGGCCATGGTTTACTCAAGGGCCGCCAGCACCGGACTTAGTGTGTCCAGTATTTGCAGTGCACTTCTGGCTGACGTTGTGTGCATGTTGTTCAGCAACACGCGAATGGAATTCATTAAGGATCCCAGTTGCGATACCGCTTGGTGATTTGCATGTCGTGCCTCATCCGATGTAGCAGCTTGCTATACTGAAAGCGGCACCTGCTATTGCTCTTCTATAGGTCGTCTAACTGGAAGCGATGGCCATTCATTTGAAGAGAGACGTTTCGGACTTTTCTGTCATCCAGCGTGAGCGTTTGCTGCGCTGGGAACTAGGTAACGCATTTTTCGAACCAGTCGCACTCCTACGTGAGGGCCATCTACAGCGACGTCGTCTACGTCGCACTGTTTCAGCGGCCTCTTTGTGGGTTGAATTGTCCCTAACCATTTGTTTGAGCACAGAAAATTATTTCCTAATCTTCGGGTAACCTTTGGAAGAAGCACTGTGCGCGCCTTGACCAGTTAGAGCACTTCAAAACAGTCGCACTACAGTTTTGTCCTGTGTGGGGCTCGGCGTATCGGGGACACATGGCAGAATTTATGCAAACGCCCTTCACATGGCCGATCCTCGAGCAGTTATAAAATTGCAGCGGTTTTGGAGCAAACTATCGAACCGGGTGGCGGAAGCGGCCAACCTTCGCGTAAGAGGGAAGTTAGTCAGCTTTGAATGTTAATTTTACACAACGTGTCTTACCAAGACGGCCGACGTGCATAATAACATTGTTTTCAGTCGCTCGTTTTATGAGTACTGGAAGGTCTGCATCGGGGATCTTAATGTCAATGTCATAAATGGCTCTGCAATGGTGGTATCATCCACTGGGACAATGGATCGAACCCTTATCTTGCCCAGCTGCGTTACACGCTGCAGAAGGCTCAGCGCACTCGGGGTCGTCACGTCTATGGCCAAGATGTTTTTTTCCGTGCGTTTAGCCTAACGCCCTTGATCGCATTTGGAGCAGTGTTCTCGAGAAACAAGGACAGTGCTTGCCTTTTGAGGACGCGGAGATTGTCAGTCGGTTTCTTTGGCACAAACAGGATGTTATGAGGTCATCGTTGAGGCGCATTTTTTACGGTCAACGAACTTGACTCCGAAGATTCATAGACGATCCTTCGCTTGGCTTTGCGGTGCAAGGCAGGTTCAAAACCGTGTTGCAATGACTCGTCAGCTGATGAGGAGTACAGATCAGTGTCCTCACTGTTGCTAGATGTATTTACTCGCTTCCTCGAGGCGATTCCCGCTGATGAACGGGAGCCGGACGGGGCCTCGGGAGGTTGCACATCCATCACCGCGAGATGCAGGGCGGCAGACCCCACAACAACAGTGAAAAATCCAGAAAATCAGAGAGACGGGTAGGTTGCGTTCCACAGAAGAAGCCCTTCATCATTGTCCCCCTATGTGCAGAAGACAAACACAATGTTCAATAGCCTGGCAAGGGAGCAAGAGTTCAGGATCGCCAGTGAGCCTCTAGAGTCTATACAGGAGTACATGTATCTAGGCCAATTACTCACAGGAGACCCTGATCATGAGAAGAAAATTTACAGATGAAAAAAAAAAATGGGTTGGAGTGCCTACGGCAGGCATTGCCAGATCCTGACTGGGAGCTTGCCAGTATCACTTAAAAGAAAGGTGTAGAATTACTGCATTCTAACGGTGCTAATATATGGGGCAGACGCTTGTAGGTTGACATAGAAGCTCGAGAACAAGTTAAGGACCCCGCAAAGAGCGATAGAACGAAAAATTTTAAGCGTAACGTTAAGAGACAGGAAGAGAGCGGTGTAGATCAGGGAGCAAACGGGGATAGCCGATATTCTAATTGATGTTTGGAGAAAGAAACACAACCCAAGCACTCCGTACAGATAGCTAACCAGCGAAACTGAAACATGCGGCCCCGGTGTTTATCACTGGGTTAATTACGATGGTTCATTAAATGACGGCTTGGTAGGCTGCCAGATTCTCGGTACGCTGTTGCTGCTTGCGCTCGGCTGCACGAGCCTGTTTTTGTGCCCGGGCTGCAGCATCGGCACGGCGCAGACGAGCTCGTTCCCGGTTCTGCTCGCGGCATTGCTGAACGAAAGCTGCCTGCTGCTCAGGAGTACGTGTGACGCGTGACCTACACATTTCGGAGCCGGAGAGAAACTACTGTGCGCGCACTCGGCTACGACGGAGAGCAACGACGTCACTTTTGGCGCAGCCAATCGCGCCCCTCTCTTTTTTTTCGCGCATGCACGTGGAGTAATGCTGTAGGAGTTTTCGGCGTACAGACGACCGACGGACGAGTGAATGGATCTGCTAGCCATATACAGCTTCGCTGTAAAATGGAGCTGGGCAGGCCATGTAAGGCGTAGGATGGATAACCGGTGGACCATTAGAGTTACAGAATGGGTGCCAAGAGAAGAGAAGCGCAGTCGAGGACGGCTGAAAACTAGGTAGGGTGATAAAATTAAGAAATTTGCAGGCGCAAGTTGGAAGAAGTTGGTGCAGTACAGGGTTAATTGGTGATCGCAGGGAGAGGCCTTCTCCTGCAGTGGACATAAAAAATAGGCTGATGATGACATACAGGGGTACCTGTCGTGCGCCTCAATGCAGTGTACTCGTCTACTACGCTCGTCCTTCTCTTCCGCTTGCCCAAGCTCGTTGAGCGGCCACTTTCTTCGTCTTGTCCTCCGTATTCACTCGAGTTCGAAGGCGCTCTTTGTTCATCAGGTTTCCGGGCTTTTCTTGCCGCCGTCCCTTTTACGCTCTCAACAATTGTCCGCGGCGTCATCCTGACGAAAGGAACTCTACGCAGCACGCTTCCTATCTATAGACCAGAATATTGAGCGCGTATAGGTGGCAGCAGTCTTTTACTGTGGCCGCGGAGACTGGGGGAGCAAACAGCCGTGATAAAGTTCAGCTTGTTCTTATCGCATACTTGCCGCCAGTGCTCACTCGTCAAGGCTTTGTCGTCAGCTATCCCGTCACAAACCGTCAGCCCCTGCGCGGGCCGTGGCGACAGATGGTGACGGTGGTCGAGATTAAGCGCGCTTGCACTAAACACGGGTTCGAGAGTAAAAAGTTCTGGTCTATACTCACCTTGACGGCACTTCTCCTCATTGATTATCGACAGTTTTCTAGTAGTCCGATTGACCTACTCACCTTTCCCATCTCATTTCTCCCTCTCTAACTGACAGATTTCTTTATATGTCAACTAAAAATTACTACTTTATACTGTGCACAAAGTTTCGCGTGAAGTACCTTCAGGTGGAATTTTAAAGCTTGCGTTTTTCAACATTCGCCTAATTTGCTTTAAAGTATGAGTTTTCCGCTCTCTATGTGGATGACATCTGCAAATGAAGTTAGTGCTGGAAAATGCGTGTTTTGTGCGCGCGCTCCAGAAGCCGTCACCTGCCTCGAAAATATCCTGCGCAGACGATAGCTCTATATGTCGCCAGAAAGTCTGCTGCTATAACCTACGGCTGCATCATGTGCGAGGACATGAAAGTATAGACGGCACCCAGATAGCCTAGGTAGCCAGTCACATATTCCTACGTGTCACTTTTGATGGACAACTGGCATAGTCGACACATATAGGACATCGAAAGAAAAAGCTTGTCTCTTTTGCTGGTATCTTCAGCATGCTTTCCAGCCGTGCTGGGGGGTGCTCGCTTAAATATCTTCTTAAATTGTATACAGTACTCTTCAAAGGTTTCCTTCAATACAGCCTTCCTGTTCAGCTTGACCTCTCTCCCGAAAGTGCATGAAGACTGAAGAAGGAATGCAAGAGAAAATTTTAGCATTTAGAATATGTCTTGGCCTCCTGAGGCGCACGTCAAATATGGGAACACTAAAAGAAATCAAGCGTCTCTCGCTACCAATTCTACAAACCCAGGAGTTAAGTAACACTCATGTGGAACAGCCCAAGAGTTTCAAGAGTTCCCGAACCTCCTCTTGCTGACACATACATTTACAAAGTAAGATCTGCTCCTACCTCATTACCACAGCCCTGCGCCTTTACTGCCTCCTTGGGAGCTCTCGTATCAGGCATAAAAGCAGATCAAGAACTACCGTGCCAGCAGTAAATTATTTTAGGCTACAACACATCTCATGCTGGTACGAACCACGTCGTCACATGTACACTGATGGCTCGGTAACAGCTGAATCTGCTATAACTGTGACAGGTGTCATTATTTCCTCGAAGCTGAGCCAGAGCATCTCTAGCACTACCGCGGAGCTGGCTGCACCGCTTACAGCTTTCACTTACATCTTAAGGCAGTCAGTGAGCTGCTGGGTCGTCTTTAGAGACTCACGTGCGTCCCTGTTGTCCCTGAACTTGCCACGCGCCAACGACCGCCTTATTGATGATGTCAAACTATAAATCGCCGAAGCCTGTGGGGTACAACGCAGAGTTGCTCATGAGTGGCTGCCCTCTCACTGCGGAGTATCAGGCAGTGCATACGTGCAGACAACTCTGCTGGTTCAGTCCACAGCAACTATACAGAGAAACTTCCAGTGCATTTCTCTAGCAGTGACGGATCACATCTTGTGTCTTGTTTTGCATGGAGCTCACAGCGGGCTATCTGAGCCGAGCCAGAGCAGCAGTAGACGGACCTATTCGCAATTACGACCCTATATACCGGATGTTTCAGCGAACATCTTAAAAAATTTTTTTTAGAATGGCTTGTGGCAGAAAGCACAATTCTAGTCCATGAGCTGGTCAACTCGAAGAGGCGGACATTACTTACATAAAGATTGAAATGCATAATCGACTAATTAACAAAAATGCAGTAATTCAGTTTTAATCTAATTACTTTCTGCAGCATATTGCCATTTACAAATTCTAGCCGTGGAATTTTCAAGGCGGATCCACTTGGAACGGATTCTCAGGATGACATCAGGTTTGAGACATTGATTGTCGAACTTTGCGCCGAAATGCATTAATGTTCCAGTTACTTTTGTGCTTCAATGCATAAAACGACGTTTCGTTAGGAAAGTAAGTTGAACGACAGTGCATTTTTGCCGCAAGTTTGACGGGGCATATCTCGTAAATGGTGCTATCCACAGAATTCTTTTAAAGTGAATATGCCTTGCAGTCTCATCCGCTATAACTTCTTTTATTTGTAAATTGGAATATGTGCCATAAGGTAATTAGTTAAAAATAATTAATCATCATCATCATCATCATCATCATCATCAGCCTGTTTTATGTCCTCTGCAGGACGAAGGCCTCTCCCTGCGATTTCGAATTACCCATGTCCTGCGCCAACCGATTCCAACTAGCGCCCGCGAATTTCCCAAGTTCATCGCTCCACCTAGTCTTCTGTCGTCCTCGATTGCGTTTCTCTTCTCTTGGTACCCATTCTGTAACCTTAATGGTCCAACGGTTATCTAACCTGCGCATTACATGACCTGCCCAGCTCCATTTTTTTCTCTTGATGTTAATTAGAATATCGTCTATACCCGTTTGCTCTCTGATCCAAACCGCTCTCTTTCTGTCTCTTAACGTTACGCCTAGCAATCTTACTTCCATCGCTCTTTGCGCGGTCCTTAACTTGTTCCCAAGCTGCTTTGTCAGTCTCCAAGTCTCTGCCCCATATGTCAGCACTGGTAACATGCAGTGATCGTACGCCTTCTTTTTCAATGATAATGGTAAGCTTCCAGTCAGGAGCTGGCAATGTCTGCCGTATGTGATCCAACCCATTTTTATTCTGTGAATTTTCTTCTCAAGATCAGGGTTCCCTGTGATTAATTGACCTAGGTAAACGTACTCACTCACAGACTCTAGAGGCCGACTTGCAATCCTGAAGTCTTGTTCCTTTGCCCGGCTATTTATCATTATCTTTGTCTTCGGCATTTTAATATTCAATCCCACTCTTTCACTCTTCCCCCTCCCCTCTCTCCCCAGCGTAGGGTAGAAAATCGGATCTTCCCCTCTGGTTAACCTCCTTGCCTTTCCCCTTTCCTCTGTCTCTCTCTCTCTCTGTTAAGATCCTCACTCATTTGTTGTAACTCGTCTGCATTTTTGCTGAATAGAATGTCATCGGCAAACCGAAGGTTGCTGGGATATTCGCCGTCGATCTTTACTCCTAAGCGTTCCCAGTTTTATAGCTTGAATACTTCTTCCAAGCACCTAATGAATAGCATTGGAGAGATTGTGTCTCCCTGTCTCACCCCTTTCTTTTAGCTATCTTCTTGCTTTTATTGTGTAGAATTAAGGTAGCTGTCGAACCTATGTAGATATAATTACTAAATTACTATAAATTACTATAATTACTTATTTAAAAAATTACTGAACTTTGTTAATTAGCCGATTATGAATTTCAATCTTTTTTTTGAAAGTATTGTCCCCCTCTTCGAGTAGACCAGCTCACGGACTAGAATGGTGCTATCTGCGACAGGCAATCTAAAAAACAAAATTTTAAAAGTGCTTGCTGAAATACCCTGAATGTACAAACTTTGCACCTGCACCAGCCGTGGTGGCTTGCGGCTATGTTATCGCGCTGCTAAGCATGAGGTCGCGGATTCGATTTCCGGCCGCGGCGGCCGCATTTCGATGCGGGCGAATTGCAAAAATGCTGGTGTACTTCAATTTGGGTGCAGGTTGAAGAACGCCAGGGGATCAAAATTGATCCCCCCTCTACGGCTTGCCTCATAATGATGTCGCAAAACATCAGAAATTGAAATCATTTAATATTTTTTCGCATACAATGTGACCTTGACAGGCGCGATCTGCCATGTCTACACTGTATTCGGCTTAATGTGACCACTGCACAATACTTCATATTTAAAATTAAACGGAAAAGAACGCGAATGTGCCCAGACTGCAACATATACAGGAAAACATAGCCCATTTGCTCTGCTCTTTCAGCCTATCCAAAAGAGATGGAACCATCCTAAGTAAGCGCTGAATATACGTGTGCATCAAAGACTATCATGCCTCGAGCTACGACCCGTACTTCGTCCATGGACTAGTGCTGTATGTGTGTTCCGCGCAACAACGCTACTTTTAACATTTTACAGCGAAGCTGTTAGCCTCTCGATGGTCGGCATTTTTCGTGTCCGTCCGTGAACAACAATTATCATCAGCAGCAATGGCTCATCCCCCTCGTAATACAGTGGCTACAAGCATTCAGCAAAGTGTAGCGACCAGTTCATACATTCATTGGAAGCACGCGTACAATGTACAGAATAGCGTACGTTTCACTACAGAACAAGCTCAAAACAAGCATATATCATCATCAGCAATGGCACATACCCCACTAAACAAGCAAAAATGCAGTGGCTCATCCGCCTCCTAATGCAGAGGCTACGAGTACTCAGCAAAGTGAAGCGATCAGTTCATACATTCATTGGAAACACGCGTACAAAGTACAGAATAGCGTATGTTTCACTAAAAAACAAGCTCAGAACAAGCTCAAAACAGGCATATGTCATCATCAGCAATGGCACATACCCCACTAAACAAGCAAAAATGCAGTGGCTCATCCGCCTCCTAATGCAGAGGCTACGAGTACTCAGCAAAGTGAAGCGATCAGTTCATACATTCATTGGAAACACGCGTACAAAGTACAGAATAGCGTATGTTTCACTAAAAAACAAGCTCAGAACAAGCTCAAAACAGGCATATGTCATCATCAGCAATGGCACATACCCCACTAAACAAGCAAAAATGCAGTGGCTCATCCGCCTCCTAATGCAGAGGCTACGAGTACTCAGCAAAGTGAAGCGATCAGTTCATACATTCATTGGAAACACGCGTACAAAGTACAGAATAGCGTATGTTTCACTAAAAAACAAGCTCAGAACAAGCTCAAAACAGGCATATGTCATCATCAGCAATGGCACATACCCCACTAAACAAGCAAAAGTGCAGTGGCTCATCCGCCTCCTAATGCAGAGGCTACGAGTACTCAGCAAAGTGAAGCGATCAGTTCATACATTCATTGGAAACACGCGTACAAAGTACAGAATAGCGTATGTTTCACTAAAAAACAAGCTCAGAACAAGCTCAAAACAGGCATATGTCATCATCAGCAATGGCACATACCCCACTAAACAAGCAAAAATGCAGTGGCTCATCCGCCTCCTAATGCAGAGGCTACGAGTACTCAGCAAAGTGAAGCGATCAGTTCATACATTCATTGGAAACACGCGTACAAAGTACAGAATAGCGTATGTTTCACTAAAAAACAAGCTCAGAACAAGCTCAAAACAGGCATATGTCATCATCAGCAATGGCACATACCCCACTAAACAAGCAAAAATGCAGTGGCTCATCCGCCTCCTAATGCAGAGGCTACGAGTACTCAGCAAAGTGAAGCGATCAGTTCATACATTCATTGGAAACACGCGTACAAAGTACAGAATAGCGTATGTTTCACTAAAAAACAAGCTCAGAACAAGCTCAAAACAGGCATATGTCATCATCAGCAATGGCACATACCCCACTAAACAAGCAAAAGTGCAGTGGCTCATCCGCCTCCTAATGCAGAGGCTACGAGTACTCAGCAAAGTCAAGCGATCAGTTGATACATTCATTGGAAACACGCGTACAAAGTACAGAATAGCGTATGTTTCACTAAAAAACAAGCTCAGAACAAGCTCAAAACAGGCATATGTCATCATCAGCAATGGCACATACCCCACTAAACAAGCAAAAATGCAGTGGCTCATCCGCCTCCTAATGCAGAGGCTACGAGTACTCAGCAAAGTGAAGCGATCAGTTCATACATTCATTGGAAACACGCGTACAAAGTACAGAATAGCGTATGTTTCACTAAAAAACAAGCTCAGAACAAGCTCAAAACAGGCATATGTCATCATCAGCAATGGCACATACCCCACTAAACAAGCAAAAATGCAGTGGCTCATCCGCCTCCTAATGCAGAGGCTACGAGTACTCAGCAAAGTGAAGCGAACAGTTCATACATTCATTGGAAACACGCGTACAAAGTACAGAATAGCGTACGTTTCACTAAAGAACAAGCTCAAAACAAGCATATGTCATCATCAGCAATGGCACATACCCCACTAAACAAGCAAAAATGCAGTGGCTCATCTGCCTCGTAATGCAGAGGCTACGAGTACTCAGCAAAGTGAAGCGAACAGTTCATACATTCATTGGAAACACGCGTACAAAGTACAGAATAGTGTACGTTTCACTAAAGAACAAGCTCAAAACAAGCATATGTCATCATCAGCAATGGCACATACCCCACTAAACAAGCAAAAATGCAGTGGCTCATCCGCCTCGTAATGCAGAGGCTACGAGTACTCAGCAAAGTGAAGCGAATAGTTCATACATTCATTGGAAACACGCGTACAAAGCACGGAATAGCGTACGTTTCAATAAGGAACAAGCTCAAAACAAGCATCTGTCAGTAATCAGTAACAGCTCATACCCTCGTAAGCAAACAAGAGAGAAAAGTCATAAAAGAAAGGCAGGGAGGTTAACCAGGCTGAGCCCGGTAGGCTACCCTGCACTGGGGAAGCGGGAAGGGGGCTGGAAAGAGGAGAAGGCAAGCAAAAATGCAATGGATAATACCCAAGTAAGGCAGAGGCTACAACCGTTCAGCACAGTGAAGCGAACACTGCATAAATTCATTGAAATCACCCATACAACACACAGAACAGCATACGTTTCAATAAAGAAGAAGCTCAAAACAAAGATCCGAGCTATCAATAAAGCATTGCATACCTCCCCTCAGCAGTTGTGATGGTTTTGCAACAGCTTCGCTGGACATCCACTTTCGCAGGGCCGGTATGGCGACGTACATTTTTGATACACATAGGGCTTATATTGTTTGTAAACTGGGATACATAGCGCAAGAACGACACAAGGACGAAGCAGAAACACGGGACGAGCGCTAACAATCTAAAGAAGGTAGGGCAACGGTCTGGTGTAAACGTTGTTTTTACAGCACCTAACATACTTTTGAGGTTAAGTGTGTTGAGCTGTCCCACGAGGAAACGAAAGCTAGGTTGCGCTACCGCGCACAAGAATAATTTTGTAACATGCACTCGTAACGTGGTGTATAAGATTCCACTTTCGTGTGGGAAGTATTACGTGGGCCAGACGAGCAGATGTTTAAACGTGCGTCTGGCGGAGCATAGTAATAATGTAGAGAGCATCGCAATAGATGGACATCTGGTTGCCCATTGTAGAAAATGTGACGTAAAGGCACCATGCTGCCCTCTCTTAAAACAAACTGTAGTCTATCGCCACAGGAATAAGATAACGAGGAAATTGTCGAAGCAGCTGAGATAGCTAGAGCAGGTGACGATTGTGTTAGCACGCCGTCTATTCTTTTATCTAAGAAAGAGCTTGAATTTTTTTTCATAGTAGTCACATGACTGCTTTTCCTCCTTCCCTTCACTGTGTCTGTTGCAGTGGCTTCCCTGTGAGTATATATATGATTACCAGCTGCAATAAATCAATTGTTGAAAGTTAGCGCTCTTCCCGTGTTTCTGCTTCGTCATTGTGTAGTTCTTGCGCTATGTATCCCAGTTCACGATTGAACTACCAACACGCCCAAACTTCTTCCCTGTTATATTGTTTGTGTTCCGTGTTGCGGTTGATTTTGTGTGTGTGTCTGTGACTTGCCACTGAGCGTATTATCTTCGCAGCCTTCCCATCTGAATAGCATGCTAGCCGTACCGCAAAGCCTCCAGGATTCATTAAAGAACCCGCTCCGTATCCGTAAAAATACAAATCAAGTTGAGTGAGAGTTTTGTTAGCACGTCATGCTCCTAAGGGAACATCAGTTTCATTACCAGTTGCTGTGGTTAGGCTCAAAAAGTTAAGTAATGTGAAAGCATTATATGGCTCATAGGTGGAAAATCCGGCGTTGGCGTGACCACACAATGAACCAAAAAGGCTACGGACCTTCTACTTTTGGTGGGAGTCGAACGCATGACCTTTGGTGGAAGTCGAACACACGACCTTCGGTGTTAATTAAGGCGAGGTTAATTAAGGCACAGTTAAATAACATAGGGTTATTTAAGGCGCTTGAACTCCCAAACTTTGGTAGGAGTCGAAGCCACAACCTTCGGTGTTAAGGCGAATTAAGTCACAGTTAATTAAGATGGGGTTAATTAGGGCACACGAACTCACAAATTGGTAGGACTCAATCTCACACACTTTGGTAGGAGTCGAATCCACGACCTTCGGTGTTAATTAAAGCTAAGTTATTCAAGACACAATTAAGCTACAGTTAGTTAAGGCAATCAAACCCATGATCTTCGGTGTTACTTAAGGCGATGTTAATTAAGACACAGTAATTAAAGCACACGAACTCGCACATCGGTAGGACTCGAACTCTGTTAGGAGTCGAACCTTCGACCTTAGGTGTTAATTAAGGCATTTAATTAAGGCACAGTTAATTAATTTAGAGTTAATTAAGGCACTCGAACCAACGATCTTTGGTGGGAGTCGAATCCGCGACCTTTGGTGTAAAAGCGAAGGTAATTAAGGTGCAGTTAATTAAGATATAGTTTTTCAAGGCACTCGAACCCACGACTTTTTGTGGGAGTCGAATCCTCGATCTTCGGTGTTCATTAGGGCGAGGTTAAATTAAATCTACTACAAGAGCATAGGCATGGAGCGGTGGTCGCAATGCTTTCGCATTCATCCGAGTATAGGGTTAACTAAGTGTCCCTTCAATCTTTTTCTTCGCCATATGCTGGGAGTAAGGTGGTAGCGTGACAGCAGCAGGACAATGACAGTGACGACGGTGGAATCGCCACGTAGTGGAAAGGCCGCACAGAAGAAACCCAAGTTCCTACTCTTAACTGCTGTAGCATTTAAAGTACCACAAACAGGCAAGATCACGTATTCATTGAGGTAGAGCCGGACAGCCTTATCTCTAAAAGGATCACAGCGCTACAAAACCAACTTTGAAGCGCTAGAATCTCCACATTAAATTTTCTCTCATCACCCGCACCGCTTCATCTAGCATGGTGAAGTGCTGTCTGAACATTGGTTGTTTGCCTGCTAAGTTACAAGTACTTAAGGTCTCCCTCAGAATAGCGTCTGTCACTTCACCTATTTTCGTAAACAATGTAACACAATTTGCGAAAGATACATCAAGAAAAAATATAGAATAATAATAATTAGCTGAATGCTAGAGGAAACGAGCGAAGTCCTCAGTAATGCAATCACCCACAGGAAAGAAAGCAAAACACTAGCAGTCTTCATGAACGGTTCATTTCAAGTGAGTTAATTCGCCTTTCTGAAGTCGCGTAAATTACGGGCGCGCCGTCGCCCTCTGTTGTGTTGTTGTTGCCGCTCACCAATCGCTGCTGCTGCTGCTGCTTGCCAAGGTCACGTTTAATGATTCTGCGCTCACAATGGTTCAGAGAACATGCAAAGGACACTAATATTGAGCAACCAGTTTATTTTTTCTCTCTCTCTCTCTCTGTCTATCGTTTTCCTTTTCTTTAATTTCTACTTTCTTTCATCTCCCCTTGTTTCACTTTTTTTTGTGTTCTTTGTTGAAGCTAGCTATTCTGCCAAGGAAGTTGGCTCATAGTTTATGGCGGCAGCAAGACTCAGCTATCCACGTGCCGGTAGTTGCGCAAGCGATGAATGGGAGATGAAAGGGATATCCGTGTTCATTTTACCTTGCATTGAAGCACGCGCAAGTACGATGACGCCTGAGAAAGAAGCGCACATGCAATTTATGACAGGCAAGAAGGCCGACAAATGACGCAATTATTCGGAGTGCAGCGCATATGCAAATTTAGCAGTCATAACTATAGCTGTTCGAGGGTAGCGCGAAATGCGAGCAAATGCGTTGCAAGGGCAGGGAAAGATTAAATTTTTCGCAATCAACACTAGAGCGAGAATGAAGGGCCGCAAGCTTGAGCGGGTGGTCTGTGCGTTGGAGAAGACACGTGAGTAGAAAATACAAGACTTTCGTAAACGCAGGCATTGGAGGCGAGTTTCACCACTTGAAGGACCGGCGCTGCCGTTAGTGTTAAGTACTATGTAGGGTGTTTTTCTTTAGCTACACCTAATTTTTAAAATTATAAGAATATAAATCACGGCAACGTTATGTTTACCATTCGAGTGTACGGAATGGCAGCCTCTAGATATGGAACAACTTCCGGAATTACGTGTGTAATTAGCGAAGTTACCGTAATTAACTTTCTAATTATCAACACTAGGTGGCTACAGCAAATGAGTACTTTGGGGCCCGCCTTCGACACTACGTATCCCAACGATCAAATTTTGAATAGCGGTGTTCATGTGCGAGCCACGCGAACAATTAGTTACCCTTGGAAGGCTCCTTGAAATCGAAACTGGCTGGAAAAAGAGCAACCTATTATTGATAATTAGAGAGTTAATTGCCGTAACTTCGCTAATTATGCACGTAATTGTGCAAATTGCTCCATATCTAAAGGCCACCAATGCGTACACTCGAATGGTAAACATAACGTTACCGTGATTTATATTTTTCTAAGTTTAAAAATTTGGTGCAGCTAAAAAAAAGACACCCTGTGTTTGATCGCGTGGCATCACGTTCCAGCAGCTGCGACGAAATCGACAGACAAGTGAAACTGTGGCACAAGTCCGCTCTGTTATATTGTTATATTGGTGCGTAGCTAATGAAGGTTACATGATGACGGCAGCACAAAAACGGATCTATGGCTTTTATCCGAAGCAGTGGCAGAACAGAACCATTCGATGCTCTAGTCAGACCATCCGCACCACATTAAGCATTGTTGAAATCGGTAGCGCGCTCAGGGATTGTCAAGTGCACTTTGTCTAATGCATGCGTTTGGTCGTAGTAAGCACTGTCTATTTTACACCACCAGCAGTTATGAGCTCGTAACCGTAATGAATATGTCCGGAATCGTCGTCATTGTTCCCTTAAAAATTGCGATTTCGTCCATAATGCGAAGCGACTAGATGGTATGGTATGGTATGGTATGGTAAAACTTTAATGAAGTCCTGCAGGTCGTGAGTCTTCACGAAGCGGGCCGCTCCCACGTGGGAACCGGAAGGCCGAGCCTCTCGGCCGCATCGTGGGCCTGCTGGACAGCCCAGAGTTGGTCAGCCAGAAGAGGGCTGCGGAGAACCGCCTCCCATCTGGCCGAGCTGTTAGCGATGATAGAGTGTGACCGGGCACACCGCCAGAGCATGTGGTCTAACGTGGCTATTTCTCCACAATCGTGACAGGTAGCATTGGTGTAAATATCCGGATAGATTTTATGTAAAAGCGACGGATTGGGATAGGTATTCGTTTGTAGTAGACGGAGCGTTAATGCTTGAGCTCTATTGAGGCGCGGATGAGGAACAAAGTAGGTTCTACGGCTGAGATAGTAGTGTTTAGTAATTTCGTTGTAGGAGGAGGGCGTGTCCCTGTTCTCTGGGAAGTCGGCTTCCGATGGGTCGAGGGTAGCGCGGTGGGCAAGTTCACGCGCAGCCCCGTGAGCCGACTCGTTGAGGTTGGGAGGAGCACCCTTTATCTGACCCTGGTGTGCGGGAAACCAATAAATGAAGTGGTGCGTGATTGCCTTGCCCCCAATAAGTCTGAGGGCCTGTTTGGAAATGGTGCCTTTTTCAAATGCTCTGACTGCAGATCTTGAATCACTATAGATGACATCCCGTGAGCTATCCAGCAGGGCTAGTGCAATAGCCATTTGTTCAGCTATTTCCGAGTCCTTCGTCCGAACCGACGCAGCATTGGTGATTCCTTGCCGACCATCAACAGCGACGATGGTGAACGCCCGACGCTCCTTACAAGAAGCGGCATTCACAAAGCTGACCTGTCGCTGATCACTGTATATTTGCTTAAGGAGGTTGGCCGCCCTTGCCCTCCTTCTACCGCGATTATGATCGGGGTGCATGTTCCTAGGTATTGGCGCGACCGTAATGTTCTCACGAATCGACGGAGGAACGTCAGAGAACTCCTCCGCTACTCTATCGGGGTGATATCCGAGTTCCTCCAATATGGATCTCCCTGCCTTCGTTGTTGTGAGGCGAGTTAGCTGTGCGCGCTCCTGGGCCTCTGCAATTTCTTCAAGAGTATTATGAATGCCAAGCTGCATTAAGCGCTCTGTACAAGTGTATACGGGTAACCCGAGAACCCGCTTAATAATCTTCCTAAGCTGTGCATTCAATTTATCTCGCTCTGCCCGTTTCCATCGATGCATGGCTGCCACGTATCTAAAGTGGCACAGAACGAAGGCATGCATTAGTCGAATGAGGTTATCCTCCTTGAGTCCGTGATGCCGATTTGATACCCTCCGAACTAAACGAACAGCACTTTCAGTTTTAGCAATTAGCTTGCGTATAGTCTTGCCATTTGTACCCCCTGACTCAACGATCATGCCCAAGATTTTGATTGAATTGACTCTGGGTATACGGCAACCGTTTCTTGTATATAGGTTAATGTCTCTGTCTTCCAACGATGTCCACCCCTTGGGCCTTGGACCGCGTTTCTTGGGACTATACAGCGACTAGATGGCAAAATATTATTCGCAGTAAGTCTTGCACTATTTCCTGCGATGTTGGTTAGAGAAAAAAGTTACAGAGGCACTTAAGTCCCCTTACGGACATTGAATGCGAGAGCATTCTCAGTCTTCCGCTCGATACTTTTCACTTGGTCATGCGCTCGAATTGGGCAGAGTCAATTTTGAGGGTGGGCACCGAAACTTTGGGGGTGGGGCAAGTCAGTTTTCAGAGTTGGCCAGGCCGGTTTTGAACGTGGGTCAAATCAATTTTCGAATTGGGCAAAGTCAATTTTTTGGGTGCGGGTGTCACAGCGTCGGACGGACGCCGTGGCTGCTCACCTTGAGGTTTCGCAGTGCGAGCCGCAGCAGGTCTAGCTCGGGGAACGCGACGTCATCACTTGGGCACGTGGGTGTTGGTACCATCGGATGTTAACGCCGGACGCTCGCCGGATTTTCCGCTTCATAGGGCTGTAACGCTTTCGCATTAAAATTCGCAGAAGCGAATGAGCGATTTTCTCCTGAGAAGAAACAAAAGACTTGAGTGTCAGTGATACTTCTAGTCGGACTCGTTCGATTCCATGGGTTGTTAGCATAGGAGGATAAGGGAGAAGAGGGGGAGGGGGAATTACTAGCTGCAGGTGGACCTAGCCATGCGCGGACTAGTCCAAGACGACAAACGGGTGCTGCGTTGTCGCCTTGAACTTGACCGCATTTTCTTTGTTTTCTCTTTTTTTTTCTGTGCTCAAAATCTTTTTTTTTTTCCAAAAATATTACACCACATTTGTAGACAACTCATTTTTCGCGTCTATTTCCGTTCATAAGCTCTCCATTTTTCGATGTTGCCCGTTTTTTACAAATTTTGCCGTCAATACCTAAAAAAGCAGCGCACAGCAGCCTGTGAATATTTTCTTTCTGTGTATTCACGGGGTAAACAGAAATAGATACCCAGAGAAGAGCTTCTAAATGAAAGTCATCACTACAAGGTACTACACTAAGGGGCCCTGAAATGCCTTTTTCTTGAAACCTGAGCAGCACGCTGGAATGTGTAGGACATCATTGAAGGATTATATTCCCGAAGAAATTTTTTTAACCCGACAGCGTTAAGGAGCTTGTGTCGCAGAAAAGCCGGTGTCGTCGTCAGCGGCGTTGGCCGTGAGTGATAAATCCCAGGAGGCACTTCATAAATAAAAGACATCTTGCAAGATGGGCTGGTGGGAATCGAACTAGGGTCTCCGGAGTGTGAGACAGAGACGCTACTACTCAGCCGCGACTTCGATCGTTCAAAGCAGGACAAAATCGCCTTTAGTGAATGCGGTGTTGCCTTAGAAACGCGCCGTAGAAAGTTAAACTGCGGTGTATATCGGTAATTATGACCATGTAAAATACAGAAGTCGCAGTTTCACGAGTACCGAAGTACGTTTCCCCTACATTTCTTCTGCGCTCTGCGCACACGCAGAGCCATCTTGCGGCAAACACAGAAGACCCCCTCCTCGCAATGTACGGCGCTGCCCTGACACGTGGCGCGCCACTCACCCCATGATCGCGTCCGCCTTCATGGCGCGTCGCGGCCCGGCTGTTCGTGCCGATCGCGACGGTTGGCTCGCGTAGATCGTTTGAGTAGGCGGTGCGAACGGGGTGCGATAACGCTATCGCGTTCCACTCTTGAAGGCGAAGCTTAAGCGTCCTCCAATTTTTAAACGGAATTTTAATATAAACGGAGATAACGAGTACAATGTTTATTTTCCCGTAACCCTTTTTGGTTTCTATCAGCATAAGTTGACATCGACAGAAATGCCCTGCGCCTATCGCTCCTTTCTTCCGTTTTATTCTTTTCGCGATTCGTTAGGTAACCACCCGACGTTGCCGCCTGACAAAGTGACCGAAGAACAAGTGAGCGTTAATAGGATACGTGGGACGCGTTAATAATCGCCGCATCTATTGTTATATACATAATAATAATAATATTATTAATATTATTATTATTATTATTATTATTATTATTATTATTATTATTATTAAACACAGACAATGAATACATCTTTTGACTATGGAGTGATTTGTTCTTAATCTTTTATTTAGTAGTGACGTGTGCAAGTACCGGCGCATGGCAGACGGGAATTTCAAGATATTTGCAACTTCACTATTAACTACGTAACTGCGAAAAGTAGATAAAATTCGGCGTACTGCTAGAGTCCTTTTAGCGGCTAATTGTCATATAATTTATTTCGGGATAGTTTTGATAAAACAAGAGTTACAGCCGTTTTCTGTAACCATACTCCCTCCGTAGACGGCCATGTATTAACAGCAAACGGGAATTCTGTAACATTTACAACTTCACTGTGAGCTAACTAATTACGACAAGTACATAAAACTCGACGCAACGATAGAGTAGTTTTAGCGGCCAGTTTCAGTATATTTTTTTCCAAGATACCTACATTATATTGAGAGCTACAGAGCATTCGCGAGAAATTGGAGACGAATTTTTTTTCGTTTCGACGCGACGCGTAGATGGATGGACATCGACCGCCACCGGAGGGTAGCTATGTGCAGCTTCACTGCAAAACATTCAGCCAATCCTGGTTCTGGACACATTATTAGCGAAGGCGACCGAATAATCGCAAAGAAAACTTACGAACAAAAAGTTTTGTTCCTATGCGAGAGTGTGTACGCGTGTTCGAGATCAATATCGGGCTTCTTTGCTAGAGGTCCTGTGTTCGAATCTTACCTCGCAAAACTTTAATAATGCGTACTTAATTATATATTTGTTGAGAATGACGAGTTACGAAGAAAATCACGGCTGATTAAAAGTCACGAAGCCGTTTGAAGGACAAAGTTTAGGCAAATCCATGTACTACCCATCATTCGCATGCTTGCTGAACCACCTCGCGTGCAGCTCCCGTAGACACTAGCGCCAGAGTTTCCTCTAGTAACTCTTTGATCGGCGCCCCCTGTAACGCCATGGATGATGTCGCAAGGGGCCGCGGAGAGAAAGGCGGAGGCCTACAAAACAGCAGGAGAGAGGGCGGAACCTGAGAGGAGAGCAGGAGCGGGGCGAAGGCTACACAGCGACGTACAAACACTGAAATACCTTCCCTAGTTGCTCGAAAAAGGCGGCTGTATGTCGTCGGAAAACTTCCGTGAGAAATGTGCACAAATTTGCATAAGATAACCTTATGATTTAGTAAAGTAGAAGTGAACAGCTGGTGTTATGTTTACGTGTACTTAAATCTAAGTACAGGAAATATTTTTTTTCTTCTTTATTTTTCATTCTGCCTCCATCGGAAAGCGGCCACCGCGGTCGTGATTGAACACGTGACCTCGAGCTCAGGCGTGCAGCCACTGAACTACCGCGTCGGTCACGTAGGAATAGAGTGTCATTCTGTATAGCAATCATATGATTTGCTCTTCACAGTTTCTTCACGCTTCTTCAAATGGACGCCAGAATCTTGAAACTTACGCACTTTTCTGAATTTTTTGCACATCAGAATTATTTGCCACACGTACGACAGTGAGACAGCAGGACAATGTCAAAGCTATTCAATGAAGCTGCAGTTAATACTGTCGCTAAGTCTAAGCCCATCAGCATGAGCGTATGCGCTAGATGCTTTATAAGATCACCTGCATCTCCTAATGCCATCTTCATTTCGCGAACGTTTGTAGCGATCACGACTCGCTGTCTGCTGTGGATTATCTTCTTGCGTAAGTTCTCTGCTGTTGTTTTGCTTGATCGCTTCTCGGAATAAAAATGACAAAAGTAAGAGAAAAAGTAGGGCGACTGAGTGGGGGGCGGGGATTTTTACTAGACTTACGAACTCGCGAAGGAATCAGAAGAAACTATGCAAAGGGGTAGTGGTGTGTTGTTCCCTCTCCAACGCCTCCTTCCTATAAGGTTCCTTGTATTCCCGATTTCTACGCCATTTCACTCAAATATTGCTTTTTTTTCAATTTCACTACACCTCTATTTTTAATAACGGTACACTCTGTCTATATATTTACATAAACGTTTCCATGAACGCGTTTAATCATTATTCTTTTCATCGAACTGCGTTTGCGGATTCAATATGAACGATGGTGTTTCATTACCGGGTTACTCTCTATTGCCCTTTACGCTGAATGATAAAATCCTAGCAGCGTTTTTCGTTTACGGCGCTCAATAACTTATTTATTTATTTATTTATTTATTTATTTATTTATTTATTTATTTATTTATTTATTTACACTCAATGCCACTGCGGCGTTACAGAGAAGAGTGGTTATACATGTTTAAAATGGCAGTCTTGAATGTTGCATGCTCAGGGTTGCTGGCGATGGAGGCAAGGAGGTGATTCCATTCGCATGATGCCTTCACCACGTAGGAATGGAAGTACATGTTGGTCTGGCAGAACGGCACTTGAGCTTTGAAGTTATGGTCGACGCGAGATGAAAGGCAACGGGAGGTGGCGAGAACAATGTGCATTTCAGTTCCGGATTAGTAAAGAAGATTTTATAAAAGAGACATAGGCGGGCCTGCTTCCTACTGATAGAAAGGTTAGGAAAGTCCAGAGAAGTCTTTATTGAAGTAATACTGGCGGTGCGAGAATAATTAACAACAACGAACCGAGCTGAACGATTTTGGATGGCTTCTAGTGTGTTAACAAGTGTAGAGGCGTGAGAGTCCCAGATTGAAGAAGCGTATTCAAGTTTCGATCTGACTAATGTTTTATAAAGAAGTTTTAAGGAAACAGGATCCAAAGCAAAGTTACGTCGCAAAAAAGCAAGAGTGCGATTCGCATTGTTAGTGACGTAGTTATTATGCGTATTCCATGATAAATTGTTATCTATGTGGACACCTCGGCATTTATAAGTATTGACAGACTGCAACTGAAAATTAATAATGGAATAAACAGGTACAGTACAGTAAGCAGTTATTCAGGAAATCCTCATTATTCTACACTCGTTAACATTCAATTTCATGGACCAGAGTGACCACCAAGAAGTAATGCATTCAGGATCAGATTGAAGTTGAGAAGAATCATAAGGGTTAGGTATTACGCGGTAGAGGATACAATCATCGGCAAATTGCCTGATTGTTGATTTAATTCAGGTAGGAAGGTCGTTAATGTAAATTAAAAACAATAGGGGTCCGAGGACGGAGCCTTGCGGTACACCGGATGTGGCAGAACAAGTGCGCGAGTTATGGCCGTTAGCAGTTACATGCTTGGTTTTGTTACATAAGAAGCATTTAATTCAGTGCAATAAATTCATGTCACTATTTAGCATACTTAGTTTTAGTAAAACCAAACGGTGAGAAATGGTGTCGAAGGCTTTATGGAAATCAAGGAAGATAAGGTCGATAGTAGAACCATTGTCAGATGCCTAAAATAGATCGTTAGCGAAGAGAAGTAGTTGAGTTTCGCATGAGTAATGTTTCCTAAATCCATGCTGACTGTTGTGAAAGAAGGTATTTTGTTCGAGAAATGCGATTACATTAGAATAGATAATGTGTTCAAGAAGCTTACACGGGATACTAGCCAAAGTGATGGGTCTGTAATTAGAAGGATTAGATGAGTCACCTGGTTTATGCACAGGAATCACCTTCCCCGCCTTCCAATCGCTGGGAATTGAAGCAAGTTGCAATGACTGTGAGAAAAGCTGCGAAAAAATGACCCATCAATAAATGGCAGTTTGCTTCAGGAATTGAGGAGCGATTCCATCCATGCCAGGTGCTGATGTTTTCTTTTTATGTATGATATTAAAAAGCCCTAATTGATCAATAATGATAGGTTCCATACAAGAAAGTCCAGGATCAGCTAGAACTAGTAAATCATAAGAGTTGTCAGTAGAAAATGCCTTTATAAAAATGTCCTGCAAGGCTTCACAGCACCTGTCACTTGCAATCGCTGAACCAAGTTCATTACAAAATTTAATGTTCTTATTTTTCGGACCATTAACAATACTCCAGAACTTACCAGGATTAGACTGTAAAAGAGAAGGAAGTGTATCGCCAAAGAAAGCATGTTTATCAATTGCATATGCTTGTTTGTAATCTAACGTAGCACTGTGATAAGCCGCCCATCTCTCCGTGGTATCAGATGATATAGCGTTGCGGTACAATCGCTTCTTTTCATTACGTAAGCGAAGAAGTGATGATGTAAAGCACGGAGAGCGGAATGCCGCTCAAACAGTTCTCACTGGAACATAGCAATCTATTACTGAGTTAATCTTACTTTTGAACAATACCCAATTCTCTTCCACAGAGCGATCTGAAGCGCATTCCATGTATCGTTCAGTAAAAACTTCTAATTCCGAACATATATAGAAACACAATCAGCATTGAAATAATCTTTTATAACTGTAGATGCACGCAGAGCACGCTGTGCCTGAAAAGCACAAGTGAAGTGTACAATGCGATGGTCACTACGGCCGGGTAAGTAATAAATCTATGAAACGACAGAAGGATTTGTTGTGAAAACCAAGTCGAGTGTATTACAAGGAGATGTTGTGATGCGCGTGGGTTCAAAGATTGCTTGGCTTAAATTAAAATCATTACATACATTTACAAAAAGTGTGTTTTCCGCTGTATGACCGGCGACTGATACATCCGAATTGCTCCAAGTAATGTATGGAAAATTAAGATCACCCATTAAAAATATTTGCGAGTTTGGGTATCGGACACATACTGCGTACAAACAGCCATGCAAGTTGTTGCAGAAGTTCGGGGAGCAGTGAGACAGACGGTAGCAAGCACACAAAATAACATCTTGATATCCAAAGCCAGTTGGCGAAGCTGTACGAATTATGTTAGAGTGAAATTTATCTGATATTGCTATGAGAACACCACCACCTGTCCTTGTTATTCAGTGAGACCTGTAAAATTTGTAGTTGTTTTTACAGTGTAAAATTTCAGAATGGCGAACTTTACTCGACAACCAGGTTTAAGTTAGTACTACGATGTCTGCGGAACAGTCGTCAAGGAGGATAACTGATCACGTTTATTTGATACGCTTCTAATATTTGTAAAAAAGACAGAAACTGGGTTTAATTTTGCAACACGTTTAGTAGGCTGAGATTGCTAGGAAGTGAGTGGAACACTGTTCAAATTATCGGAGACTGAGGGAGAGGGTGAAGACACGAAATCGCGGTTAAGTTCATATACACTGTCAGTCGGACTGCAGTAGACGAAGCAATAAAAGCTCGTCGTAACGGACTGCACAGTCGACTTTCCGTACTCGTGCAGTTGTTTACGTGTGTTCCTTGGCTTTTTGCAAAAATCTTCACTTAAACTGACCCCAGTACCTTTAATTTAGCTTTCTCTGCCATAACTCTTTGTTTAATCTTAAATGTAGAAAGCTTTATAATTATGGGACGGTACTTCTTATTCGCGTATGAACCAAGTCTGTGTGCGCGTGAAATGCCATCAGGCGGTAGCTGGATACCTAGAGTTGAGATAATTGAGCGGGTTTTATCTTCAGGCTGCGACCAAGTTGCGGCCGCGGCGTGAGTTATTCCGAAAAATATAAGGTTCTCTCGCAGTGATCTACCTTCAAAATCATTGAGGCGTGAACACAGTTCAGCATTCACCCCGAACAGCATCACATATAGTTTGTTGCAGATCACTTGGCAGCGTTTTATCTAAAGAATTAACGCGAGCTTCTACAGCAACCAATCTTGAGTGCTGAGACAGTTTTTTTCCAACATCGCCTGACTTGACTTCACCTCATCAAGGACTTGTTTTAATTCGTTATGGTTTGCATCAAGGTGCGCGTTAATTGCTTTGACAACTTTATCCAACTCTTCAGGAAGAGCGTTGGAACCCGGATTAGATTCAACGTGCCTACTCATGAGCAATAGTTTGACAACGTGAAAACACTCACAAACACATAAGTAAATAACACTTGGGCATGGTACAAGCAGCAGGCACAGGTTATTAGATTTTGTAGAGTAACAGGAATGAGATTTACCAACCTGGATTAGAAGAATAAACGGGTTTTTAGTCAACTGCATTGCTGCTGCTCGACCATGCCCACTGAAATTACCCGGGCGACGACAGCTGCTTATAAACTTGCGGCTGAATGATGACGTAGTTGATGAGAATCCGAAGATTGGAGGACAGGCAGGCTGGGTTCGCTATCCAACATAGGACACTTCCGAGCTTGATCTGTATCTGTTGCACGACAGAATAATGTTTATATGCCGAACACGAACGACAAAGGCATGGGCGTCGAACCAAATCAAATCAGTGAGAACTACAAGTGTACGCTATAGCAGTGCGGAAGAAACGGATGTTGTAATTCAGGAGGCTCGATGAAAGATAACCATAGCACGTACTTGGTTATGTTATAGGAGGCGTCGGTGCACATCGAAGCTTCACTTTAAGTCCGAAATTGTTCATCTGCACATAAGATTCCTGTACAAATCTGTCGTTTACTATGCAGACGACTATTCATTTTCTCTACTGTTCAGCAAACGCGTGTTTTCGTCAATCCGACAGGTCCTACACTTTGCTTTAGCGCGGCTAATGTCACCCGATTTTATCCACTGCAGCGTGAAAGGAAAGCAGAGTATTTGGGAGGAAAATGTGTGCTTCAAATGGCCAGCGAATCACGTTGCTGCACGCTGTGAGCCTTGCTTTGACCACGGGACCAGCTATATCGCAAATCGACAGCAACCTCTTTAGAAACAAGGCCCCCGCGTGAAAGTCTAGCACAGTAGCCCTGTTTCCCTAGCGGAAAGATTCTTCCGCGGGACGCACCGGAAACATCCAATTTCCGGCTTTGGTCCACCGGCGCCTCTCCAGACGCCTTGCCTTTGTGCACATTGCGGAAAGACTGTCCAAAAACAGCCCGCAGGACTCAGTGCGTGACGCAATGTTCCTTGCCGTGAAACGCAAATTTGATTCGGACATTAACGACTCTCTGTATGCGTTCTATAATATCAGGCCTAAAAGAAATGGTGAAAATAGTTTTACACGACAGAAGCGAGCAGCATACTCCCTTAAGAGCTGCACGTCCTTTAGGGTGTAATTTTCTCCCAGCTGTCATCAATTTTGCATGAGTTTCCTTTCTTGATCGCTGTTACTTTATTGTCAGAAACATCATGCACGTCTTAGCGTGTCTTAGCGCCCCTCACAGAAACGTAGCAGGTGCACTGCGGTAAATAAAAAAAATGTATGCAACGTTCATGACGATTGTTATTATTTATGAAACAGCAATAAAAAACAATGAAAGTTCTGCTTTTCATCATGCTGGTGGCTACACCGTGTATATGTTTTTTTTTTTTTTTTCTTAGACGTGCAGCTGTCCTGGAATCAATTTAGCAAGCTGCTCGTCGCTGTGGCTGAATGCGGCAAACTCAGATCTGGAACACAAGGCGTAGCGGAGTGCGTCAACCCTGTCTGCATGCGAGCTTGCGCGCATACATACGATCCGCAAAGACGTGAGCACCATAGCATGGTATGAACAGAAGTCAGGTTTCGCTTCATTTGCTCAATAGCGGACATCTCCGGCCCTCTGGACAATGTTCGTGCGATCTGCACAACAAACGCATGTGCCTTACCACTGATATGCTTTGTGGCCGCACAGCACAGGACAAGAAGTTGCCGTTCTTTTCGTGTATTGTTTGGGATTGAGGGCGTTATTGGCCGTCCCATAGCGAAGCTAGGGCTACGAGAGGAATTATTGTGGCCACCGAGGCCGCGTAGTTCTCAGAGCCTGCTGGCAATTTTGCGAATTTAACGTTCAACCGTTAGTAGATAAGCACATAAAAGGCCGATTTTCGCTCCGGAAAATGACGATGCTCGGACTTGCAACAATATAGAAAACCCAAGCTCGTCAGAACGTGCTGCGATTGGTTCCGAGTTTCACAAAAGTGTTTTTGTGCCTACAGCAATAACGGTAGATCTAACGAGACGAACACAGGGAAGGTGACCGGGTGTTTGTGTCAGCTTTCTTATTTCTATCGTGTTATAGCTACGGTAGTTGTTTGAAGTGCGAATCGAATAGCCTCAGAACACGTTCTGCCGCGCCATCCTTTGTGCTGCCGAAGGCATCTGGGTCGCCAACAGTCACTAACGACAACCGCTCACCTACTGACATCTTTGTCTCAGCTAGATGGGTCCTGCGACTCCTGCCTTACCCATCTCTCGGCCGTGCTCGGACGCGGGCGCACGCCCTCATACTCCACCGCTGTCATGCCGAGTCGGGCACTGAACATGCGGTTGCGCCTTTAAAGGCGCCCGTGCGCTCGAGTGTCGAAATACGCGCGCGCTTGCAGGTCATGACTTCGCTGGAACTCTACGTGTCCTACGAAAGACGGCGTCCTCGTGTTGCTGAGCTCAGTCCTAAGTTTCTGGAAATAGAGGTGTTAAGGCTTCAGCGGGAGCGTTATATTTATGAATGTGGCGTATGCTTCTAGCGCCTGTTAACTGACGTCGGGGTCACACGGCACGACGCGTGGGCACACTGGTCTGCGAAGTACAGCGCGCGCAGCAATCGATTGCGCCGATTAACATGCGATCCGCGTCGCAGCAAAGCCTCTCGGTACTTCTCCGCGGGCTGCGCCGAGGATGAGCCGAGAGCTACAGGGTGTTTCCTTCGCCGGCGGAAATCGAAGTTTCTTACAGGAACCACCTTCTTGCGTGATCCCGATGGAAAGATCGCCAATCGAAAACTGCCCCCATGATCCTTCGCTCTTCCTCTGCACCCGTTTGCTCTTTTGCCTTGCTGCGAGCTTCTTAACGGTGCCTTGCAGCCGCACTGCACGACGCGTTTCGACGTGGGTAATTCCTTGCCGTGAATAGCTCCCGAGAGAACACCGATACCTTGCTTGTTCGAACTTCCGCACACTTTCTTCGCAAATGTGCTTACTGCTCACGCGAAAAGCGTCTCCTGACAGTTTGGTCTTTCTACTGCCGCCTCGCTTTAGGCATTGTGCGTGCGTTAACAAATGCGGTGGTGACCCGCATAGTGCCAGCGGCACGCATCTAAAGAAACGAAGGGTAAGAGCGCAGTGCAGGAAAGCAATAGCCATGTGTGCCATGTCTTTCTCGCGGGTCGTGTCAAGAACAAAACAGAAGGAAGCTGAAGGTACGAGAAGGAGAAGGAAGTTGATGCCACGAAAGCACCGTGCCAGCCCGCTGTTGTTCCCGTGGAACAAAGCAGCGAGACATTAATATATTAGAGTCTGCCAAGACGGCTTGCTTTGGTTCTAAACGCCACCTGCGCACAAATAACCACCATTTAGAAGAAACGCAAGATGACGTCAACAAAGGAGCAAATGAATAGCAGTGCAAGTAGCGAAAATAGCGAATAGAGCCAAGGCTATTACCGTTTGCATCATTCAAAGGATAGAATGTGGTAGTCCAGACCACACCGTTAACTCGACTGCGTAGGCGTGAACGAATTTCTGCTTCTAAGTTATCGATGGCTCCGGACGTGCGGCACCAAGTGCGTTGCTCTTTCACGTCTTACTTTGTCGTAATTAATTCAATACAGACGCGCCGAATACTCAATGTACTCAAAACGTTTCAATCCCAGATGCTGATACGGCCAGTAGCCAACGCATTGCCGCACTTAACCTAGTCGTCTGATGTTAGCTCATGTGTGCTTCAACGCGTGCTAGGGATAGCTACCGTCGCACCTACTATGCTCAGCCTCCCTCCGCCTTCCTAACGCGTTAGCATTAAGGGCACCGTGTCGAGGAAAATTCGGTGTCGGCGTCCGGCGCCACCGTCCCCGAGAGCGGAAATTTCAGTGCATGTATATGCCACGTCTTGCTATATGACATGCAGTATATGCGGGTTATATTGCTACACGATTCTATCACTACAGTTGCTCATACCTTGTCTTACATTTCTGAAAAACTTATTCCTCGGAATGTTGAGAATGACAGGCCCCAAACAAATGTCACGAAACAAAACACCGACAGCGCATGCCTTCTATGTTTGATCTTCTCAGACTGAAATATTAAACGTGCGAAATAATAAAATAAACCTTAATATCATGTAATTTATTGTCGCAGTTATGCACTACCTCCGGGATCGGCCCACGCAAGAGGCCGTGTATCTACCAGAAACCAGAAAGCTCGCCTTCGTGCATAGCGTTCACCACCAGCGTTTCCCGGTAAACATTACGGTTACATAAGCTGCAGTAGCCGGGAACCGTAAGAAGCAGTCAGGGACATTTTAATGTTATCGCGTTCCCCTCTTGAAGGTGAAACTTAAGCGTCCTCCAATTTTGTTTTTATATTCATGAAATTTCGCTCCATGCGCAGATTGAATGCTTGCTGCAAACCGAAAGGAAACTGCTGCGTTAAGCTGAAATGGGCTGGCTTTTGACGGTTAATGATTGTAGCACTTTCGTAAAACTGTGCAGAAAAACACGCACTGTAAACAGTCATTCACTGCTGGAGATGTGATAGCAAAGTCGTTCTCACGCATTTACTTGTTTGTTTTCTTTTGTAACCAAATACACATGTTGAAACACTTTGAACATACAAACAAATCTACAGCTTTTCACATTGTCCTCCGTCCCCCTATATACTACGGCTGCAATTGCGTAATTTGCATGAGGCTTACTGTTCGAGTAATTGAATGCACCCTTTAAGAGGAAGGTTTATGCTTGCCTTAAGAGCATAATTTACGCGTATGAGAGGAAATAGAAGCGCGCTTTTAGCTCGTTAGTCCGAAAAAAAAAAATGCCTTCTTTCAATGTATGGCAGTAGCGACTCGTATGAAGCTATTAGGTAACGCATAACCTATACTGTGCAGCCTGCTGGGATACATGCTCTGTTTGGTTGTATTTTTCTGTCTCGCTTATGTAAGATAATTGCCAGATTATGAGGATAGAGTTATCGAAATTCACCCCGCTTCGCTCGCAGGCGCTCCTTTCAAAAAATAGCTTTCGCAGGGGGAATAATGAGCGCTTAGTGGGGCTAAAATTCCAAAGCCTTTGCACATGAAGCCATATTAGTAGGAAGAAAGTACGTGCATCTCCTGTTTCGTCTTCTTTTTCCCTTCGCATTCGCGATGGCATCATAATGAAAGTTGTATATTCATTAGGTAAATTCGTACGCTTGCCAAAGTCTCCAGTTTCACGACTGCCTAGTCGCTTCCATTTTCGTCGGTAGGAAAGTACGGCAATGGTATTTAAAGGTATGCCAAAGCCAAAGCATGAAATGAGAGAAAAATGCGAGGGAAGCGAGAGTAAAAGGACACAAACGGAAAGAGAGGGTCCAACGCATATAATCGTGGATCGCTTCTCTTCTCTCGACAAAGTTCTTGTCATTTGCAACGCGGCGGAGCCCTGGAAACAAGAGAACAAATTGAGCCAGGTAGTTCAAGTGCATATAAAGTCTCATTGTTCGCCGTGCTGAAGAAATCATGCGCCGAGTTCTGAAATCAAATAATATGGTGTCATTACTGGAGACAAATGAGGCGGAAATTTTATTCGAAACATTCTGCTGTGTCCTCAGGACGTTAATTGCCTAGAGCTCGGAACTGCTATGTTTAGTGAGAGTGCTTGCGTCGAATGTCTGTGTAACCTAGCCGATGTAACATAGCCGGTGTTTCTGCTCTCAGTGGATTGCCACAGCACAGTATGCCAGGAGCATAGCTATGCGACTGGTGTAACCGAGCCAGCTAAAGTATTTAATTTGATACACGACTACAGCAGTGGGGGTGAAACCTGAAGATGCATGACTCTAATATAGTGGAATGAAATACCTAACCTGAAAGGCAAAAAACAATAGTTTCCTGTTTGCACGTAATACGGCCTCTGAATTCAACATTCGAAGTGAAATTTCATATCAGGGATTACGAGAAGCGAGATTATTGCAAGAAAAAATAACATGCTTCATCTATAGGGGATTCGACCTAATTCTACTGGGATATGTCATTGATTCTTCGCCATGACATTAACATGAGCATTTCCAAATCGCTAGAGTGTGTGTGGCACAGGAATGGGCTATATAAGATCAAGTGCGCTGTCTGCTCCATGTTTCGAAATCCTGACCAATATCCAGAACGGTATGAACAAATATCCGAGAAGTTCGCGAACGTTTCGGTGTGCCTTGTTTTGTTGTTCTCCGCAATCATGCAGTTAGGTTTTAACTGTTATTATTAGAACTTCTTGCTTGGCGAGGTGGTACATGGCTATGTTAGGAAGAATTGCGCATACAGAACGACGAACACGGGAAAAAACGAAGTACGTCTACTTCGTTTTATCCTGCTATACACGTGTCTTCTATCTGGAAAGGAGTCAGGAATAATGTCCATCCTACTGCCCAATGAGTTGTTGAGGTATTAGTTTTATGCGTCAGGTGTGTTATCCTTGTATGGAGAGGTGGGCAGTATCTGCCGAAAATATTTATCGCTCTTTATCTCAGTAATACTTGCATCTTCCTTTTGTGACTGTAGCGTGCAGTGTATAGCGCACGTTTTAGCACGTATTAGGACATTCTAAATATTCGAGGGATAGCGGAGCATTTGCTTGCATGTCTACAAAAACAAGTGTGGCACTAACGACCACCATAGGTAAGTCGCTGGCGACTATTCCTGCAGTAGCGGCGTCATTCTCGCCGTAATGCATTGAGTCAGTAGAGACATTTAACCTGTCCGCTATTCCGGCAAACGGGGACGGTTTGGGCGGATTGCCGGATTTACGGGGGCGTAAACGTTAGCGGCCGGAGCGCTGCAGCCACCTGGTGGCGTAGCGTTCTCCCACACAAACACAGAGCTAAAATTGCAGTAACCCAATATATCCTGCTTCGCCGCTGGTGCAAATTTTCGGCATTGGCGTAATGGTGAGCACGATTACGCCGCTGTTGAAAATTTACACCAGCAGCTAAGCAGAATATAGTAATTGGCTTTGTGTTTGTGTGGTTGAGCTTTGCACCACCAGCTGGCGCCACCAGTCTGGCCGGTCACGTTTACGCCCCGGCTCAACCAGCAAACCGCCCGCGCTTGCCGGATTACCGGACGCACTAAAATTCTCTATTATGACAGCAGTGTCCCGGCGGTTAGAATTTCAAGCTGTAAGCACGATAATGAACGTTTACAGATAAGTCGCGAGTTGCGCTGACGCTCTTGCTATGGGTATACATTGTGGTATCCTATATAGCGTCGGATTCTGCCCTTGTTTATATTCTTTTATATGCATCTATATTTTGCCTTTGTGCCCACCTCTGCTGAATCGTGCCACTGCAACACGTTGTTTCAATGACGAATTATTCGTTTTCAAAAGCACAAAAAGACCGAAATAACACGTGTGGTGTATCGTCATTCAACAGACACAGAAATAAGTTGCTGGTTGCGGCGGTCGTCGCGAGGAAACCCAGACTAACTAGGCGGGAAATCCGACTGTTGAAGGGGTGAGGTGACCTTCCCGATGTTGAGGACACGCCAGCGCCACTCGTGATCGACGCTGCTTCATGACGCCTTCACTCCACTGCACAAAGGCTTATCTTACAAAATAGGACTAATCATTAAAAAGGATGAGCCAGCATGCAGCCTAAGTGTTAAAGCGTTGGTTGGGATAATGAACAAGAACCTAATGTATTATAAGGGACACAAATAACCGTGCATTGAGCAATTAGCTACAGTGATTGTAAAATTGCAACAATTGCATGGAACCGTGACGCAGCATTGCAGCAGCTTCTTTCTGGGAACATTGCATGCGTACCGGCCTTTGTGTTGTTTCAAGAAATGATCGATATTAACAAAACAAAGCTTTCTGAAACGAGTCGCTATTAACGATAGTACTGACTCTGCAGATGTACCGCTCCACCGCCCCTCAACGCAGGCATTTACGAATGAGCCAAGATTTAATTCAGGGGAAATGTCGACGACTTGGGTAACTCCAGCTGACGCTCGCGAACATTGTATTTCATTTATGTTCTCATTGCTGACGCCGACGCCATTCCTCGGAATGCATACGTGACTGCTGCCTAATTTTCTTCCAACTCCCGTCATTTCCATTCAGCGATCTTTTTCTTTCCCCAAGCCCGCTCTCTTTTCGAGCTGGGTCACCCCGCCGCCGGGAGCTGGTTTGGGCGCAATGCCCCTACAGTAACGCAGCGGTCGGTATAAAGAAAAAAAAAAAATATCAGGAAGCAAGAAGGCGAGTAGGAAGGAGAAAATAGTAATTCAAGTTTTATCTCATCAACGAACACGAAAAGAAAAATTCTTTATATTTAGGTGAAGTCTCGCTATTTTGTTGTCTTAGACCTTCGTTGGTATTCTACTTATTTCTGAAGTAACCGAAGAAAATGACCCACCAGAAGTAAATAAATAGACCTCTTCTCTTTTTCTCTCTCTCTTTAAATTTCGGATCCAAACGCATGCGAGTACTCCAAGATCTCGCACTCATATCTGCCCTATATAGGGGACGCCACAGCGAAACCTTCAAAAATTGTCTTGAAACCTTAAACGCAACCCGTTAGTTGTAATGCGGCTCTAATAAGGCTTAGTCCGCCACTTTTGCGAGGGCTTGCGCGTGTTGCGTGTTCACTGAAAGACAGTCATACTTCGGCGACTGCTTGCGATTTGCTTCTTTTGAACCTTTCTCTTTTCGCTTGCCGCAATCTTTGATGTTGTAACACGTTACACATAAATTTGGCGTGTTTCGTGTTGGTGATAGAAGAAGGCAACCCGAGCCATGGAATTTGTCGAGCATCGAAAGCACGCGGAAGCTGCATTTTTCCGCGCGCATATCGTCGGTTTCTCTATAGTACCGGCTGCGATGGATCTTACACAGAGCTGCGGTTTCATGGGCCTTTTACCAGGTTTTCGCGGCGCGCTTTGAGCCAAGCTGACAGCGGCACATGCGCTGAGCCATAATGCGTTGCATTAGCCAGCCTATCGTCGCCCATACGGTTGCTTTCTTTCTTTTTCCCAAAGCCCTCAGGCAGCATGGTAGCCAGCTTTTATTACGAGGGAGAAAGGAAAGAGTGTTTGCACGATACTTCGTGTGAACGCACTCAGGCTGTTATAAAGGTAACAAGTGAGAAGAAACTCGCCGAACCAGCGCACGCTTACAAAAGAAAGTATCGTTTTCAAATTGCAACAGTATGGCACGTGCAGACAAGAGGACACCGTATGCAAAAAACGCCATGGACGCTAAAAAAAATTGCAAAAACGCATGAAGCGCGGGGAGCCCTTGCAGCGCTCAGTGAAACCGTCGAAGCAAAGGCGCGCGCGCATGCAATGACGCTTGGAGCCAGTATCGCTACGTGAATGTACTCCTCGGTGGCATTCATGTCGCAAAAGCGACATAAGATCTCATTAAGTCCGTCAGCAAACTGCACAGACGCTCACCCGCAGACGGGAATGGACAGCGACTAAATCTAGTGGCCAGTCCACGGCAGGTACGTGCGCGCACTGGCTTGGGAAGTTAACGCTTCTAGAATACGCTCACGTGGGCACCATAGCTGTACTAGCCGAACACGCAAATCAGAGCCAAAGTTCCAGTAGCTGTTGATCGCCTGCTTCCGCAACACCGCGCCTCACTGTCGGTATCTCAGGTCGATGAATGACCTAATTGTATGACATACATAAATAGCTCAGCTCCAAGAACAAATCTAAGCCCAAGGTACCGCTGGACACCGCTGCTCGTTTGCAGCAATGTGCGGTGCAAACATATAAGACGCTTATGCTAAGCATGAAATCCATTTAGCGACCGTTGTTGCCGACTTTCAAATGACCTTAAGCCAAATGCCTGAGTCGTCATCGAGGCAAATTGCAAAAACGAGATCATCTGGACGACCAGTGAAAATGTAAGCAAATGCGGTTTGTGGCTCCCAGCACTTTGTATATGACCGCATTACGTACGCTAATTACTGCCCACAGAAGTTACTAAAAATGTTGCTTCTGAGTTCCTTCTAATATTTGTTCACAATGTCAGTCAAGCTGTAACTTCTAGTACGCTGAAGTTTTGACATTTTTAATAGATCGACGTTCAAAAGGCAGATACAGGGAACCGTAAACTTCATTGTCATCTTTTTGCGCTGAGACAAGGTTGCCTGTGCTCTTTTGAAGGCCAGCGGTCTGCGAGTTCTGCGGCGCGGGTATTGCGTCGCCTCGAGAGATGGCGCCACGCTGCGTGGCACCTCCTCGAAGCGCTTTTTTATGGCAGTGCGCGGTGCGCTCTGTCCCCCTGGCGTCTTTCGCTGCCTTAAGCCGGTTTTCTTCTAGCTGGGCAGCGTCCATATGAACCAGTGCACAGTATGGCGTGGTGCGCTGTGGTATGATGGGGTGTGCCGCTGCGAGGCTGCACTACACGCATTTTAAGATTGTGGCTAGTATCATATCCAACCAACCTGCTTTGCCGGTTGCAATTTCATGCTTACATCTACTCTCGATTACGGGAGAGCCAGCAAATCTTTTATTTACAGTACTGCTAGCCTAAGATATGGGCCGTGGCAGGGTGGGATTCACATCAGTACACATCAAAAAAGTAAAACCGTAAACGAATAAAGAAAACAAAACTTGAAAAGAATGCTATACATGATTTGTAAGCACTATTGCAAAGCATTAAAAACAAGAAATGACACGAAACAGACTTCACATACTGTGTTCAACGAACGCCTGAAAATGATCGACGTCGTCCATTTTGACCCACTTACTATCAACGTCGTTCCACTCGACTAACGAGCGAGGAAGAAAGGAGTATTTAAAAGCATTGTTTTTTATTTTATTTACAAACTATAATAAACTTAAATCACACTTGATGGTATCCTCATGGCATGGGCTAGACGCATTTGCCTACTAATATAAAAAAGAAATAAATGATGGACGCCTCGGCCTCGACTCTACTTGAACTCCAGGCCATATATGACGCAAGCAAAAATGAAATTAGCCGTAAAACTAATATAAACTATTGTTAACTACTTCATAGGCTTAATGTTTCTCATAATTTTGTGTAAAAGGAAGTTTCCAAAGCGAAAAAAAAAGGAATGAAAAAGTAACTCTTGTCTTTTCTTCCACTTTTCAATAATTTGCTGCAAACTCATTTACTGCGACCGCAGCTGACTACTGACAATCACACAGGACGCTGCCATCTTTCTGATGCCGAGTCCTCTCATGAACAACTTTGCAACGCACACAACATTTTCTTGGGCGTTCCTTGCTGTGGCCTCCGAAGTTACATGCACAGACGCCCCCTCCCCCCCCCCCCCCCTCCGAGTCTGTGTGGTTCACAAAACTCTGCACGAATTGTCGAGCGTCAGAGCTGTGCGACAGCGCTTGACTCATCCGGCTGCCACGTGCACGTTGGTAAAGAAATAGGAGTTAAATTCCCGCTGGTGGTGAGGTTTTATTATTATTCGTCAAATGGGGGGGGGGGGGGGAGGCGAGAGTGAAGCTGAGCCCAACTGGGTGGCCTGACGACGACCGCTGTTGCTGTAGGCGTAAAGGAAAGGACAGATACACACAAGAAACTCAGTTCCTTGTCCTCAACTGCTGTCACCGTAAAAGCGTATAATTGCTTCCCCCCCCCCCTCCTTTTCCTAGCCAATGAAAATTCCCTCCGCGACGTGCTCCTATTCCCCGTGTACCCTGCTCGTCCGTAGCCTCTCTCTCTCTCTCTCTTGCTTTTTTTTTCTCTCTCTGGGTCACACACAGGCACACTTGTCTTTCTTGTCTCGTTATTTTTCACATTTTTCCCGTAATGGAGCAACTTCCTTTGTTTAATTTTTCTCTCACTGTCTTTCTTCTTTCTTTTTTATCTATGTTTATATACAGTTATATACATTTTTTTGTTATTTCTTTACTCCTTCTGTTCAGGTTTTGTTCTTTTAAACTTGGTTTTTGCAACATATCTACTCCTAAAAACAAAATAAAAGCTTTTGTTGTTGTTGTTGTTGCTGCTGCTGTAAGGGCAGCTTTTCCACATCGAGTCTTGATGCGTGCAGAAGCACGCTTTACAGAAAGCCGAGAACCCAAGATGTTCATCGGGGAGCAATCCTTCCCATTTAACAAAGGCAGTGGCGGACCCAGAGAGGGTACCCTAGGGGTTCGCTACCCTCATCTTCTTTCACCCTCACGGGAGGGTGAGGGCGCATGAAGGTGAGAAAATTGAGCCAAAGCCACTATATGATTATGAGGCACGCCGTAGGGGAGAACTCTGGGTTAATTTTGGCCAATTGTAGTTCTTGAACGTGCGCCTAAATCTAAGCGACATTTTCGGTTAACCTTCCTGCCTCTCTACTTCATCTTTCTCTCTTTCCCCCATCGAAATGCGGCCACTGCGGCCAGGATCGAATCCACGACTTCGAGCTCAGCAGCGCAGCGCCATAGCCACTAAGCAACCGTGGCGGGTGGAAGAGGGCGGATGTCATGAAGTGAGGCAGGGCGAGGTAGACAAAAGGGTGGCTACATGAGCAGGTCGCTTTTCAAGCTGCTACTGTGAGCGGCGAGCGCTTTGCATTTGTCGCGCAGGCGTGATCGGACTAGGATGACAACCTGCCGATTTCTGTAGGCCGACTTTCTGCGCCACTGGTCTCGCCTCTGGCAAAGCGACGGCGTCAGCAGTCTGCTGTTTGTCCGCCAACGGCCATGTCGGTAGAATCTGACTGTCGGGAGGCGGTCAGATTTTGCTACAGCACTGCAACGTTACAACGGCTCCATCTCCACGCCGACGCGCCTGCCATGGAGCTTGTACCAGGGTCATTCCATGCCAAACGTCCCGACCCCAAAAGTGACCATCGCTGAAATTCCTGAAAAAATTTGGGCTAGATGACTTTTGTGTGAATAAGGTTTCGCCAAAGTATTTTCGTCGAAAAAAAATTTGTGATCACGTGATCGCTCTTTGAAATTTCCGGGAAGAAGCAAAAGCTGGTTGGAGGTAATTTTTTTTTATTCAAGCTTGAAAGTAGGTACAATAATAAACTTTATTTTAGAACATTGTACTGGCATCCTTCTTTCATATTACGTCATAATTGAATCAATTTTAAAATTTTCCGGATTTATTTGGCTCAGTAAAAAAGCAAAAAAAGTTGCTTTTTCAGACATTTCTTGCATAAACTGCGTTGACTTTTCAGCTGCAATAATTTTTCTGACTTTTTGCCTTTTGCTATCTTGTATGTTAAATATAATTCGCAATTATTAAGAAATATATTTTTTGAGAAAAATACCTCCGAAGTTGGAAAAAAATGACTTTTTGGCGAGATTCAGGCCACATTTAAGCATGAAGGCCCTCCAGATAAAAATATGTCAGATAGGTCAATATACGCACCGGCCTCTTAGCTTGTGACATAGAAAGTTTCATTCGAGTAAATTTTGTTTGAAGCGAGAAATTATTTTTTGATGTCAGCAACCCATGTCATTAGTAGGCACTGCACACGTGCCGCCGCTCTCCTTGTCGTCTCCGTATCGTCGTCTGCTTTCTCCTCCTTGTCTGCCGCCCAGCAGACGGCGGCTAGTATATATAACTACTGCAGATTAAAATTTTTGACGTCCTTTTGGTTTTTGCTCTTTCGGTGCTTAAGAAAACGCAAGGAAAACGGCTTTACATCCTTCTGGGGATGTTTGTTTACCCTTACCTCTGTATTCATGTGTTTCTCCGATGAAAATAGTGTGATCAGCTAACAGACGCACAAGGCGGCAGACGAGGCTTCCTGTGCGCGAATTTTAAGGGAATGCGTACAAACGTTGTCGCAAAGAAGGAACATAGGAAAGAATATGGCACATAACTCGGTCCAACACCTTCAGAATGGATGCGAAATCCAAGCTTCAGTATCATGCCTTCCAGCATCAATTTCTTGCAATGCTAAAGGTAAGAAAATGTCTCGAGCATTGACTTGCGATTTGAAATCTTTGCGCAGTTCACCTAGAGCGCCTGAACTGAATCAGATTTTTCCACGAGAATAATAATTCAAGGCATCATCTAAAACGATGCTTGCTATATCAATTGCGCGATATTTTCGTGAACAGACTGGGGTTATCTAATCAGCCCATTTACAGTGCGGCACATTTTGAGGTATGTCAGAAAAGCCAAAATCTTAGACAATGAGACCAACAGAATGCAGTGCAGGTAAAACGAGCTTATTTCTAGAGGCTTACTGGTACGCTTGGCACTATTTTTCAGGAAGCGAACTTCCGCCATGCTCTTTCGGCCCAAAGAACTGCCACAAGACAACTTACTGCAGCGAGCAGCGGCTGACAACTGTAGTTAGCTTGACTGACATAGATCGGCGTCTTCTTGCGCTGCGCTCAAAAAGAAGCCTGGGTGACGATGCGACCATTTGCATGCACCACAAACAACTTTACCTTCATCGATACACTTCTAAAGTCGCTTCGAAGTTGTGCTCAGACCCATTCTTTAGACATGCGAAGCATTGCCGGGGGTCGACCGTCATCACACTGGCCGTTGTCGATGCCCACCCTTCTCTAGGCCTGGTTCCAGGAAATCGAATCTGTGAAGCTTGCAAGCGGAACTTGTATAGTACTCAAAGAATGGCAAATTTGGTGTTGCCAGAACAACTCGACGTTCACGTCGGAGGTAGTGAAAGTGAACCTGAATCAAGTGGTACAGGAACAGAAAAGGAGGCCTTAGAAAGAGGTGTTCGCAGCAGCGTAAAAAGGAAACTGCAGCGCGGAAGACAGACGCACGCTAAAAAGAAAGTGGAAACAATGCGAGAAAACGCGAAGGGAATAACGGCTACGTCCCCGGAAATGTGCCAACCATCGACCCTTGACAAATGCGAGGGCGCTGAACTCCTCCTGAATGATTATGTCTGCTTGATGCAAGACTTGAAAAACAGGTTTTCCAAAGAACATAGCCGAGAGAAAAAAATACAGTACCTCACTTTAGCCCCCCAATCTTGGTCTCGTGAAAAAATGATGGAGTTCTTTGGTGCATCGGAACGACAAGTTCGCGAGGCAATGAAAGTCAAGTCTAACAGTGGGATTCTAGGCAGGCCGCAAACAAGACGTGGTCGTCCAGTTAGTGAGGAAGTGAAGTCATCGGTCAGAGCTTTCTACGAGGATGATTCTGTGTCTTATTGCCTACCAGGAAAAAAGGACACTCTGAAAGGCCATCAAAAGCGACTATTGTTGATGAACCTGAAGGAAATGCATGAAGAATGGAAGAAGACTTACAATTTAAAGTGTGGCTTTTCAACGTTCGCCGCTTTGCGTCCTCCCCACTGTGTTTTGGCTGGTGGAAGCGGCACACACACAGTGTGTGTCTGCATGAGCCATCAGAACTTTAAACTAATGCTTCATTCTAGTGGGCTCGAGGAGACAACTGAAGAGCTGCTGGCTACACTTGTATGTCGACTTGATAACCAAGATTGCATTTTCGGCAAATGCGCATCCTGCCCTGGCATAAAGCACGCTGAGAATCTGCTTCGACAAAGTCTTGCCCATTTCGCAGAGAGCAGAGACAACATTCTTGTCCGGCAATGGATAAGTGGAGTCCGCTGTAGACTCGAAACCATGGTTTTGACATCAGAAGAGTTTTCCGAAAAGTTCACAGACATGTTGAATCAACTTAAGGTCCACCATTTTATCAGTAAGCAGCAAGCTCGCTACTTTCGAGAACTGAAGTTTAATCTAAGCGAACACGAGGTCGTCATGGTGTTGGATTTCGCGGAAAATTACAGTTTTATACTTCAGGACGCACCACAGTCGTACCACTGGGTTAACACCCAAGCTACAATACATCCCGTAGTTGTCTATTTTCGGAAGGCGCAAAGCGACCCTGGAGAGGTTTCTGCGTGGTGTTTCGCTGTTGTTTCTGACTGCCTGGAGCATGATACAGTCGCAGTACACACATTTCAGAGTGCAGTGCTCGAGGTAGTAAAACAATATCTGCCTGAAGTAAAAAAAATTCATTATTTCTCTGATGGAGCTTCATCACAATATAAGAACAAAAAGAACTTTTTTAATCTTTGCTGCCATGAACAGGACTTTAATCTATCGGCAGAATGGAATTTCTTCGCCACTTCACACGGCAAAAGTGCATGCGATGGTGTCGGCGGCACACTCAAACGTCTGGCAGCAAGAGCAAGCTTGCAGCGGCCATATCACAGCCAGATTCAATCTCCAGAGGATCTGTTTGACTGGGCCAAAAGTAATATCAAGGGAATTACAGTAATGTGGGTACCTAATTGCAAAATACAAGGAAAAAGAACAGAGCTTGGTTTGAGATTCAGCACAGCAACCGGTGTTAAAGGAACGCGATTATTCCACCACTTCAAACCAGTGACGGTTTCAACTCTTCGGGTTGGTATCACCTCATACTCAAATACCGAAGAAGTTGAAGTAAAGAAGCGGGCATGAATACTATGGAGTCTTTCATTTACCTGTAAAGGTTCATGTGTGAAGAGTTGAACATGAGTGAACGAAAAAACGGAAGGCAACCGACAAGTTGAGTCAGGCTCTAATCTCCAGCTGTGAGCGTCTGTGGCCCCGTCAACAGCCGTCTTCATTCTGATGCGGAACAGCAGAAAAGAAGCGGCCGTATTGCCTCCCGCTCTGCAAGAGGCAAAGTTAGCCATTAACTGTTATTGCAAGACACCCACATCGATGCCTTGTTCGCCAACCTGACAGCCCCGAGCCACAAAAATGACAAGAGGTGAACTGACAAAAGCAGGCCATTTACGATGTGTTTAGACTGACGTCAAGCGACATAGCCGACACAGTCCACGTTTTTTCGGCGAAGAGCCGGAGTGCATATGTGAGCCCAAAAACTCTCTGGTGGCTCATACGCATCGTGCAGTCAGAGTGAGCTCCGCAGTGCCTACTAATGACATGGATTGCAGACGTAAAAAATTTTTTTTTCGCTTCAAACAAAATTTACTCGAATGAAACTTTCTATATCACAAGCTAAGAGGCCGGTGCGTATATTGACCTATCTGACATATTTTTATCTGGAGGGCCTTCATGCTTAAATGTGGCCTGAATCTCGCCAAAAAGTCATTTTTTTCCAACTTCGGAGGTATTTTTCTCAAAAAATATATTTCTTAATAATTGGGAATTATATTTAACATACAATATAGCAAAAGGCAAAAAGTCAGAAAAATTATTGCAGCTGAAAAGTCAACGCAGTTTATGCAAGAAATGTCTGAAAAAGCAACTTTTTTTGCTTTTTTACTGAGCCAAATAAATCCGCAAAATTTTTAAATTGATTCAATTATAACGTAATATGAAAGAAGGATGCCAGTACAATGTTCTAAAATAAAGTTTATTATTGTACCTACTTTCAAGCTTGAATAAAAAAAAATTACCTCCAACCAGCTTTTGCTTCTTCCCGGAAATTTCAAAGAGCGATCACGTGATCACAAATTTTTTTTCGACGAAAATACTTTGGCGAAACCTTATTCACATAAAAGTCATCTAGCCCAAATTTTTTCAGGAATTTCAGCGATGGTCACTTTTGGGGTCGGGACGTTTGGCATGGAATGACCCACCACTGATTTCTACTCGTGCTGCTCGATTTCTTGATTTACTCTTTCACGAAAAATACTTGCTATTGCATAAATCCTGATGTCACTGGATCAGCTGATCGTAGTTAATCAATTCGTGCATCTTACTGTCATCCATTTACCGAGTACCTGTCTAAGTAAAATCTATTCTGCTTTTACGCGACTTTCTTTTCTACGCGCATACACCATGAAGCACAACCGAATGACATGAAACATGGAAGTATTCTAGGTGTTGAACTAAACAACCACCTTTACTCTTTAACATTTCAGCTGCTAAATTTTTAAAAAAGCAGCGAGGTGAGCGAAATGTCATATGCCGGCTTCTTGCTTCGCTGTAGAACCGCAGTAAGATATTGGAACTCATGCAATGCAATGTCAACTCGAACTGCCACCTATACTGCAGATCGCACGCCGCCATTTTTTCACGACTAATGCAATAGTAAATGGCTGAAGCAAGGAGAACATATGCTTTACTGCTATTAAGGTAACGAAGCGTCAACCCGCCAAGGTTGCTTAATGGCTTTGGCGTTGCGCTGCTAAGCACGAGGTCGCGGGATCAAATCCCAGCCGCGGCGGTCGCATTTCGATGGGGGTGAAATGCAATTATTATTATTTGTTTTGAAAACATATATATATTTAACAGGGAAGGGAAAGCGAGGAGCAGGCTGGCAAATGCCACAGGAAGGGGCACAGCGCCTGCCTACTCTTCAGAATGGAAGGAGACCGCAACACAGAAATGGAAGGTATTAAGGAGGGGAGGAAAGAGGAAAGAACGCCCGTGTGACATGCATTGGTTGAACTTTAAAGAACCCCAGGTAGTCAAAATTAATCAAGAGTCCCGCACTACGTGGTTTTGCCAGGTACAAAAAAAAAGAAGTTTGGTTCGACACAGTCGCACTGCTGTCTTGCTCCCTAGTGTTGTTGCATTTTTTCGACGTTTTGTCAAATAGATTTGTCGAAGACGTCGGACGACTCACCAAGGTACCTTCCCTACCGGAGGCCGTGCGGGGGGGGGGGCCTTCGCCTACCGTCGCTTCGATAAGAGCCTGCAGAAAAGCCCGATATGGTAGCGGCGAGAGCTCCGTCATGACTACGCCTGACCTGACACCGGGCCAGAGGCCATCGACTGACCCTGAGAGCAACCGTGACTGTAAGCGATATAAGGCTACAGAAACAGACGACGAGTCTACGCTTATTGATAATTGTGACATAGCTGACATCACAGATCTGGACGATGAAGGTTTCAGGCTTGTGCATCACCGCAAGAAGAGGACCGTCGGAATCCCAGAGATTATTACCCCTGCCACAGAAGGAGCCGACCTGAAAAAAGTAAATCCCATTGTTCTGTCTACGGAAATTGAAAAAATTCTTGGCGCATCGCCAGTTAGGAGCCGATTTACTGCTCAAGGAGCCCTGCTTCTAGATGTACAGACAGAAGAGCATGTTAATTCCCTTCTCAGCTGCAAGTCAATCTCAGGGACCTTCAATCTCAGCACGAGTGCCTAATTCGTACCTGCAAAACACGTGCATTATTAGAGGAGTACCGAAGTGGTACACTGACGAGGAACTGTTGGTACACCTAAAACCACAAGGTGTTTACCATGCAAGGAGAGTCACGCGACGCGTCCAAATTTCCGAAACCGATTGGGAGTCCAGGCGAACCAGCTCCGTGGTTCTTACGTTCGCTCCAAATACAGACCGTCCAGAGAAGATCAACTTGGGCTTCACAAGACGCGAGACCATTGACTACGTTGAGACACCACCTCGGTGCTTCAAGTGTCACCGCTATGGACATGTGGCCAAGTACTGCCGTGGTGAGCAGCGGTGTAAGGGATGTGGAGGACCACATGATTTCAAAACATGCGCGTGCAGCGAGAACTTTCTATGTGCAAACTGTAGTGGTGGTCATCCAGCTAGTTATAGCAAGTGTCCTACGCGGGCAGCGGCAATAAAGCGAAAGAAAACGTTTATCTTGGGGCCAACAGCAAAGGATTAGAAAAATACGACGAAGAAAAAGACGGAGAGTCGCAGAGAGTCAGACGAAATCAAATGGAGCTCAAAGAGTGAAACTGATTTGCCAAGTCTGAAGCCTTCCCCAGGAATCCAGGACACAGCGGTGCCATCGCGCAGTGGACCGGCTAAAGCAGTCAAATCAATGAACAGAGGCCCCGTAGACGAGAAGACTGCTGAACAACCGGAACAGCGAAGTTATGAGTCTGCACTGCAGCGACCCCAATCGCGTTGCGATGAAAAAGCACCACAGGAGGACTGTCAGCAGGTGCTACGTGCTCTCTTCAAGGCCTTGCGATCACACATAGAGAAGATTCTGGCGAGCTCGATGAAGGACATGCTTGAAGTAGTCCTCGCTCTTGAGTCAGTGATTCTAAGCTCTGCCTCTTCTTAAAGCACCTAGCAATATGGATGCGGACAGGACACAATGTTCACCATCTCGTCCACAGGTGCCACTTATTATGCAATGGAACTGTGCGGGTCTTGCGTGCCATTTACCTGAACTGTCGCTTTTCTTACGCAACATGCCTGTGCCAATAGTGGCCCTGTCCGAGGCTGGTCTTCCAAGTTCCAGATCAATTGCTGGTTATGTCGCACATGGAAACCAAAGTATTCCGACATTTCCGAATGGAAGCGCCATGCTATATGCCAGACGTGAAATACCACATTACGTTCTACCTGTTCAAGACCTTTGCAGCAGTGCTTCGGAAGTCACTGCTGTACAAGTGCGGCTGGGAAACCGAAGCCTCAGCGTGGCCTCCATGTATGTGAGCTCTCGCCTGAAGGTCTCGATGGGATAAATTATAAGAGACCTCTGCAGCCACTGCCCAGCTCCGAAGATTATATCTGGGGACTTTAACGCGCACCATATTCTCTGGGGCGACAAGGCGAGTGATGCACGTGGAAAGCAAATTGTTAGTGCTTTAAACACCGAGGGACTCTGCGTGGCAAATGACAAACAGCCAACGTTTTTTCGACCACCGTCCTCTTACAGTGTAATTGACTTGACGTTACACTCAGCGGACATCCTCGCATCGTCAACGACGAGTAAAGACATTTGTTTCTATGGTTTGCGCGTACCCAGCATGGATGACGATAAAAGAGCAAAGGCGGGAATTGCGTAGCTCAGGGACGAACGTGTCGAGGTGCCGTGCGCCCAGTGGGGCACACTGTGGTGACGGAACTTCCTAAAATGGCTCTCTATGCTTGCTGTAACACCGTAACATTAAACTTGGGTAATCTATACTCACTCAGAAACATCAAGTGCTCTCTCCCATATGCCAGGGAGTTCATCTGTGCCTCCGCCTGACAAGCCTTGCTCGTGTGGACAAGTCGGTGGCACCGTGCAACGTGAGCGACGCTAAAGTAGACTGCGCTGAATCAGTTGGGTGTTGCAAACCGGTTCGCCAACCGTTCTATTTTTCTTTTTTACCAACCGGTTGTTGTTGTTTTTTGCGGTTGGACACCATGGTTTGTTCCACGCCAAACTGACCGCGAGCTACTCTACTTATAAACGACATCGTTAGTGTCGTTTGTAAACCATACAAATACGCATATCTCTTTCAGTTTTGATGTGTACGCAGCGTAAAATATTGAACCATGCGTAGTACGAAGTCTGTTATTGTTGGCTGCTGCCCGCTTCCTGTCCCATTTATACAAGTGAAACGCAGTAGAGCTGTATCGGAAAAGCAACAACAAGCAATTCGTGTTGACGTGGCAGTATTGAAAAGAGACGGCAGTCCCACCTCTTGGGCAGCCTCGGCTAAGAGATGGACGCAGCCGGTCTATAGGTGGTTCACAGACGAAAAAAAAGAAAAAGAGTCAGTCATGCTCATTGTTTACCAGTGCCAACTGTAATAGTCAGTTTTCACTCGCGGGACACGTAAGCTATTATTTAAACGCAGGGAATTGAGTGTGAGAGGGTACGATGCATTCCTGTTAGCTGAGGGTGGGCGAGTGCAGGCAAATTTTTATAAGGTGAGGATGAGGGAGAAAAAAAAATAAGGGCCTACCTCTGATTACGAGAGGAAAAGGCGGATTAAAAAACGACAGAACGTCGACAATTAAAGAAAGTAGGCCGAGGCACCAGGGCACGATGGCACTTTCACAGTGACAGTAGTTCTTTGTAAGGGTACTTCGGCATAATAATAATAATAATAATAATAATAATAATAATAATAATAATAATAATAATAATAATAATAATAATGATAATAATAATAATAATAATAATAATAATAATAATAATATTCCCTTAACGTGGACAAATGTCTAAACATAAAGAACCAATAAAGCCAGCGAAAAGTAAGGCAAGAGGGGCACAAAAGGGCAATAGAAAGATCATAATGCCAGCGGCTGCCGTTTATAAAATAACACGCCACTGGAAATGAACAAGTTGCAGTGGCCATTGTTCAACGACTGGCACACAGAAGCGCACATGTGCGAGGAAAGAAACAAAGCAATACACTTTGGGTCTAGACTTGCGCGACAAGTAACCTTTAAAGTATGAGCGTGCTTGCAGTGATTCAGTAACGCGCCGGTCACGGTAATCTGAAACGAAAGGGACGTTTCGAAAACGGAACGTGGCAGTGAAAATGCGATAAACGTCAGGAAAGAAGGCACGGGTAAAACAAGAAAGAGAAGTTACTCTGTTTACGGCTGCTATTATCCTTCAAAGGGGTGCATTCTCTCTATAGCAGTGGCAAAATAGTAAATGTAAAAAAAAAAATTCAGAACCTAAGTTAAAGCACGCAAGGGCACGTTTGAGCAGCAATAAGGAAAAAAAAAAAGACACGAACGAGCTAACGCAGGCGTGCTCTCCCAACACCGGAATTATGGCATTGGTAGAGGAGAAACGCTAGCATAAAAGCAAACAAATACTCTCTCGTGAAGGACTTCATATTGACTTCCGCTCCTACTGTTTTGTTTAGCGAATATTGAAACAGGCGAACGCGGAGGGTTTCGCCCTACGCTAACGGTGCGCACACCTGACCTGATGTTCTCAACGGGCACGCCAGAGCCCGTCTGCAGCTCTGGGAAGCAAACGAATAAAACAAAACAAAAGCGCTACACTGGGTCGAAACTGACGCATCAGGCTTCCGAGCTGCTACCGAAATGACGACCGCACTGCGCCGTACGAAATCGCATAAAGAGCAAAATGCTCCACACGCCCGCAAGTAAACGTACTACGTCAATTATGTGACCACGCCTCGTTCAATGTGACGCAAATGCAAAATCGTGATGCCATAAATGTCTGCGCCAGTCCCATTGTACCAACCGCCTCGCCAGTTTGCTACACGAAGCAGCGTTTATTCGTTCAAAACGTTCTGCCGCACCAGCCGACGAAAAAAAAAAAAAATACAGAAAAGAGACGAGTGGAAGCAAACATTCTCAATTATATCTGGATACAACGCCAGTGCGTGGCTTTGCGTGCCTGTTGCCCGCTTTAATTTATGGCAGGCCATCAGAGCAGAATGGGCCGCGTCGTATAGCTGACTCTCCTATCGCATATACGCAGGTTGCAGAAAGGCCTAGCCATTACACTTCCGAGAGCTATGCCGGGATACGCAGTCGATGCACCGTGAAGTTCTGTCGTTTGGCCCGTGATGGCACAGTTTTGCTCGGGGCTAAAGGAACGAATTATAGGCGGCTTTGAATAGGAGAGGAGATTGAAAATACGGTAATATTGGGGTCTGGAGTCACATCCGCTAAGATTCTAAGAGCTCTGCTACGCTATCACACTGCTCCAAGAAAAGCTACAGCTAAGGCTCAACCGTAAACACGCGGATAAATATGTTCTATTTTTATTTATTATTTGAGGTCGGACGCCGCCACAGTGTTTGAGCAGCAGTGGTGGGGCACCTGCATGCGTTTCACGTATGCCATCAGCACGACCGGATGCTTCTGCGCCTTTTTGAGGACCGTTTGCAGCATGCGATCAATGTTTGCCCGAAATGTGCGAATCCACCCGGCCGTCCATTATGGTTAGTTCTCTGAGAAGCTTCTATAAGATATATGAATAGACAATAATAATTGCTGGCTTTTCCTTCCAAAGATAGCGTGAGTTCAGCGGTCGCTGACTGTGGATTCATTTCTACGACGGTTTCTTCGTATTTCTTTTTTCTTTTTACGTTCTTCGATTTTAGAGTATACACGGCCGCTTTAGCACTCCTGTCCTATGTTGTAATGCCGGCGGTGCGGTCGCTAACTATGAGAACTACGTAATGCAGGCGCAGTGAGATATATTCACCTGCTTACTGAGGTCGCTCTCGCACCGGTTTTGTACGTACGCCGCTCTCTCTTCTTGTCCTGCCCTGTGAGAGCGCGTTGCCGAGCGTTGCCATCTGCGAATCGTCTTTCACGTCCTTTCGTGCCTGTCATAGAAATGGGTGAAGACTTCGGGTGCATATAGTCCTGTCAACATATCTTGAGCAGTTAGTACATTCTCAAAGGCGAATTTCACAGGGTGTGCAAGCCCACTGTAACCGCGGACATGAAGCGCCGAGGAGCAGCCGGCGGGTTGCTATGGCAGATCAACTGTTGGCGCAGTGTTCAGGCTGGAAGCACCGGATTAGAAGCTTCATCCAGCAAACTACTCTACGCAGATATATTGGGTTCTGTATTTGCCTCGCTCAAGTACTTTAGGATATTGCACTTCTCACCTGTCGCAGTAATCTAGGTCCATATCCACGAAATTTCTTTTACGCAAGAGCGTTTCCTCGTTATCCGGCATTCGGGCGCACGTCGCTCATATTGTAACAGACGTGGTAACGTAATCACCACCTACGGCGATGGCCAGTCTCGAAAGGCATTTACCTAAGATACGTTACGCGAATATGAGCCCTGGTCGACATCCTCTAGTGGATAAACTCTATATTCTATTCGTACAATGACCAGCCCCCACCTTCTCTAAAAGACACTAAAATGTATATTGATTCGTTGCCCTCAGTAAGGTTCTCACAAAGTATCTCACTCATAACGAGGAAAGGTGTTAGGTGCTATTAGTATGCACTCAAGTTCTGGCCACTCGTTTACAAAATTGCGCGGACAAGATATCTATCTGAATTTTTAGTTCGTTTTACTGTTTTGGAATTTTCATGGCTATGATGATGGAGCGATATTGTGAAAAGTAGAAGATACTGCATTACTGTAATTGGTGCTTTGTACAGAGCGTACCATGCTTTGTAAAACGACGCTCGCCTTAGTTCAAATTCAAATAATGTTCAAAGTGACTGTGGCGTACCAACTGTTTACAAGGGGGGTGGGGGGAAGGGGGAGGGGCAAACCATGAACCATCTGACTCGGTCTCTCTGTTTCTTTGTCAATATATATATATATATATATATATATATATGGTGTTTTTTTAGCTGCACCCAATTTTTTAAATTATACAAATATGAATAACGGTAGCGTTATGTTTACCATTCGAGTGTACGGATTGGCAGCCTCTAGATATGGCACAATTTCTGAAATTACGTGCGTAATTAGCGAAGTTACGATAACTAACTTTATAATTATCAACAATAGGTGGCTTCAGCAAATGAGTACTTGGGGCCCGTCCTCTACACTACTTATCCAGACTATTAAATTTTGAATAGCGGATTTCATGTGGGAGCTACGCGAATAATTAGTTTCCCTTGGCAGGCTCCTTGAAACCGAAACTGGCTCAAAAAAGAGCGTCTGTGTCGTCGATGTCTCTGAGTATCTAATGTGAGTATCTCCAAGAGACGGCAAACAGCATTACCTAGGTTGTCTGCAGCTACGTTGCATTTGCATATATTTAAATCTTGGTGCATTATAGCTGGGGTACCCTACAGATAGAATGTTTTTTTTTTTTTTAGCTGCACCAAATTTTTAGAAATTGCCTGTAGCAGGTAGCACAATTCTAACCCTTGATCTAAATCTCTTGATGAGGCGGCCATTACTTCTACGAGAAATAAAAATGATTAATTGGATAATTGAATAATTAACTTTTTCGTCAGTTACTCTACGGCACATATTTCTAAGAATTATAGCCGGTGAGTTCGCAAGGCGTATTCATTTGGGACGAGCGCTCAGGGCTGCTCCAGTTTCGAGATATTAATCTTCAAAGTGTCCGACGTAATGTATTAGCGTTGCAGTAACTTCCTTTAGGAAAGCGCTGTTTTATGCGTTGAAGCACAAGAGTAACTAGAACACCAATGCATTTCATCTGACACTTTGAAAATTAATATCCCGAAACTGGTGCAGTCCAGAGGATTCGTTCCAAGTGGATACGCCTTGTGAACTCACGGGCTACACAGATTAAATTTGGGCTTGAAATAATAAATTAGGAAGTTGATTAGCGTGATTATGTGAATCACTCAATTAAGCAGTTTGATTTCTTGTAGAAGTATAAACTGTCTGGACTACTAATCCATATCAAGGGTTTAGGATCATGCTATCTGTCACAGGCAATTTTCAAAAATTTGGTGCAGCTAAAAAAAAGCCTGTGTATATTTTGTGTCCCAGCTAAGGTTAGCCGAGCTGTTAAAAAAAAAAAAAAAAGATTAGAAAGTCACGATGCAAGATACGATTAGCCGCCGTGTTTGGTCGTCAGGGGCCGGACGACCTAACTCCGTGTACGTATTGAAAGGTATCTTGCACCCTGTTTTTTAAAATATTGCTTTTCTTTGAACAGCTTAGCTAACGTTAGCTGGGACACGCTATATAATAAATTGCGAATTACTATTGCATTAAGGGGAACGATCTTAAAAATGCGTGTTTCAGTTATTTCTATAATTATCAGACATAAACCTCCTTGTCAATCACATACATGGTGAACTATGATGGACTGCAAAATTATTTTAATTAGAATTTATTCTTGAAATTATATATTATTTCAAGATAATTCAGGGACAAAAAGCAATGAGTTACTGACCGAGATCCCTGACTCCGCAGAGTAGCAGCAGTACAGCGCTTTAAAAAATGGCATCTTCTAAAACGGTTTTTATGAATAAACAAAGAATCGTACTTGGTGTTCAAGTCCACAGCGCAAATTTATCGCTACTTAAGACAATAGTATTGTTGATGTCATACACAACAAGGTACAATCAGCATAAAAAAAAAACTTGAAATATTCACAAGAAAAGATACAATTGAAGTGTGCGAATTTGCAAAATTAAAACCTAATTTCTAGCGAAGCTGTTTCTTTCGAGCAGTTACAGTAAGAGTTCAAGTCTCCTGTAATTGATTTATTTATTTTCATATACTGCTATCCTAATTTAGTGCTATAGCTGGAGTGGGAAACGTTACTCAATAGCATCCAAAGACAACAAAGCAAATAGAAAAAAATAACTGAACCAAGTGTAATTGAAAAGCAAACACATACAGAAGAAGAACAATAATACAGATGAAGCAATTTACGTATTAGCAAGGTGTTCACCTGTGGCAACTAAAAACTTGTTTAGTGGTAAGGAACGAATGTTGCCGGGCAGAGAATTCCAAAGCTCTACTATAGTTCCACATACTTTAAAAAGTTATCCGTATGTGACTGTTTCGTTTTAAACCTTGCCCATATGGAACGCTTTAGAGCAGTTGTCATTAAGCATTTGTGGCAAGTCAGTCATTCATCAAGGCTCCCCTTTCCTCTCACATATATTATCTCGGTTGCGTTCACAGTTCTCCCAGAGCAGCGGGATTAATCCTGCTTTGTTCGCAAAACACATTCATACAGCTCGGGGTTGTTCGCATGTGTAATTTACTGTAAATTTCGTAATTATTCCCCTCCCGTTGCATTTTACCTGCACATTAGGCATAACGCGCTCTTTTCTTTTTTTCAAATATAAACAAGGTGTTTCGTTTAGTTTACTGGGTATAACAAGCGAACCTTGTGTATCACGCACAATAAAGCAAGTAAACAAGGGAACAAAGGTGCAATAACTATTCGTAACGCTTCTAAACCAGACAGCAACGTTAAAGCTTCGCGACAGGTTGCACTTAAAATGCCGCCCAATCCTTCTACGTATAAAAATTTTGAAACGCAGAGCTCTTTCAGACATTTAGAAGCGTAGCTGATAACAGCATAATGGCAGCGTGACACTTGAAACTCTTGGTTAAAAATAAATTTTTTTTTGCAAAAGTTGCATTTTATCAACACGCATTCAACATCGCACACCAAGGCGTTTCCGAAATGTTGGTAAAATTTGACCGCAGTTGTGGATGAGATTATCCCAGGGCAGAGGTCTCAATTTTACGACGTTCATAAAATACAATTACACCGCTACGGACCACTTGCATACGTAATATACTGCAAAAGGCGCGTTTAGCCCACCAAACGTCGCCCTACACATTACTCATACCGCGCCCCTAATTTTCAAAAGATAGAAACAAGGTATTGTTTAGTTCACCGACGATACAAGAGCAACAAACTACACGGACCTCGCATTACGCACGAAAATATCAAGCAAGCGAGGGTTTGCTGATAATTTGCAACACTTCCGTTTAACGCAGGATCTTGAAAGTTTCGCAACGAATTTCACTTAATATTTTTTCTTATTTTCACGAAATTTGAAGTTGGTATCTTGCGCAGTTCTTTTAGGAGTCAAGGAAACATTCCGCATAACTGCAGTATGACGCCCTGAAACGCTTGAATAAATAACTTCCTACAAACCCTGTAATGAACGTAGGCAGGTTAAACAAATGTCGCTCGTCACCAAGATCATAGTTTATACTGTGTAAACACCGTGTCTCTCAGTTTACAGAGGAAACCAGAGAAAAGCAACTAAATATCTTGCATAACGCATAAAAATTGCGAGAAAGCGAGTATACAGCAGTTTATTTTTAAAGCCCACAAATAACTTAAACAGTTCAAACTTTCGGTAAATGTCATTCACCCAAGGAGTGGTCACATTTCTTCACAATGTGAAATATGTGCTATTCCTGCTTCTGCCAGTGAACAAGTGATAGAAACAGCCTAAAAATTAAATGTACGCCAGAAGCGATGCCGTCCGGTAGAAAAAAAAAAATTGAAGTCAGTGTTGTAATGGTATTCAAATGGCTCTGTGCATTCACAGGGTCGTTTTCATCAACATATCTATAAGTCGCGATAGTGCAATGAAATTCGACAGTCAGACCTCTAAGAGGCTTTATTCATTTTTTTATGGTGATTAGAGATCGAGACTGCAATACTATGTCGACTATCTCTGTACAGAGATTCAATCGTTCCGGCGAAATAAAGGTTTCGCGCCATAAGACACGCGATCGTTCGGCGTGGCTGAATATTTTGAAAACTTTATTCGGACCCCTTCCCTCGCCCTTTGGTTAGCTATAGCGAGCTGATTTTGTGTTTTCAAACATGGTGTGGTGGTCTCCAACAACTGGGCATGACGCAAGCAGCGCAAGCTGAATTTCGTTATGGTGGCCACTGTCTGCAGCGCCGGTTTTCTCCGCGGTGCGAGCGTGTGCCGTCTGCTATGGCGTGCCGCCGCGAGGCACCAGAGGTAATCCTCGCTGCCAGAGCAGGGGTTTTGTAATATAGCTGGCCATGTAATGTTCATTACGTGGCCACCAGTGGCGTAGCCAGAAATTTCGTTTCGGGAGGCTCACGACAGCTCGGCCTCCTCCTTATATAATTAGTCGAGGGATCAAATGCATGAATAACCGCACTGCCAGTGCCAAAGATGCTTCAAACGAATTCTTGAACGCTACACACTGTCAAGACAAGTAAAATATGTATTTTTTTTTCATAAAACAATATGCTCGTATATCCCGAAAATTGTGCCCAAAATAACTGACATCAGTGGTTTCATGTTTTCTGTCTGTTTAATGAGTAAGGAAAATATCACACGAACTTTGGAACTGTATCAGTTCGAAACCAGCAAAGCAGTGCATGCCGCTGATATGAAAAATGTGAAGGCTATGAAATGAACAGGTTGAGGAAAAATACTTTAGTGAAAATTTGTCATTCGAGAACCTTGTTTACATCTTTGTACATATGCAACTGCCAGGAAAAAATCTCAATGACGCTGTCCTTTGTTTTACTGTATTGCACAGAAGTAGCTGTCACCGGTCGTGTATTGCAATTGCACCGAAATTATAGTCGCAACAGAGAGCACGTATAAAAAGCAGGAGTGGTGCAAAATATACGAGGGCGAGTCAAATGAAAGTGAGCCAATGCGAATATATGACAAATAGGGTACTTTATTTAAAAGTAGTCTCCATGAGCATTTAGACATTTGTACCACTGACTAACGAGTCGCGTGATTCCCGTCTCATAAAGCGTCTTGGATTGTTGCTTCAAAAAGTCGGTAACTGACTCTTTCACGTCATCGTCCGACACGAATCTGGTTCCCTTGAGCTGGTTTCTTAATTGCCCCAAAATGTGGAAGTCGCAAGGCGACAGGTCTGGGCTGAATGGCGGATGTTGCAGCGTTTCCCACTTGCAGTATGGCAGTTTTGTTTTAACCACATCAGCGACGTGGGGACGGGCATTGTCGTGGAGCAAGATGACCCCATTCGTCTATTTTCCACGTCGTTTGTTCTTGATTGCGACACGCAGCCGATTCGGTGTTTCACAATATCGCAAACGATTGATAGTCTCTCCAGGTTTAGCAAATTCGATCGGTAATGGCCCCTGAAGATCTAAAAAAAAAAGGCAAAATCAACAACACCTTTCCGGCAGCAATGACTGCCTTTGCTTTATTTAATTGGGGCTGGTGAATTCGAATGTTCCCAATGTAAGCTTTGCCGTCGTGTTTCAGACTAGTAGTAGTGGCACTATGATTCGTTCCCGGTCACAATTGCTGACAACAAATCGTCACCCTCATGGTGATACCGGATCAGATGAGTCAAGGCAGCACCGAACCTCTCCCTCTTCTGGCGGTGGTTCCTAATCTTGGCATCCATTGCACACACATGAGCCGATAAGAGAGATGTTCAAGATAAGAGAGAACTGGCAGTGCTCTGCCAGTTCGTTGATGCTTATCTTCTGTTCTTGTCTAAGCAGCTCATAAACCTTTGCACTTGTGATGGGGGTAGTTGCACGGTGGCTTTGACCCAGTCTTGGATCGTCTTTGCAACTTTCACGTCCTTCTTTGAACCGTTTGCTCCAACGCTTCCTAGTGACCAATGAAATGCAATGTTCAACGTACACGGCAGCGATACGGCGACTAATTTCTTATTGGGAAACAACTGCAGCTGTCAAAAAACCTCACGACACCCCGCTGTTCAACTTTTGGAGCGTCCATTGTGTCACGCAACCATGTTCAACCCAGTGTATGAGAGCATTAAAGAACATTGATCCTCACACCTGCATGTCACTTTTGTATATGATACCCCTGTCACACGGGCACCCGCAAACTCCGTTTAACTCCGTCGTCTTTATCTCGAGGGAGATGTACTCGGTGTCACACGATCGTCCTTCCGCAAAGGGAGTTTAAAGGAGCTTTTGGTCAAGGGAGATCGGCGATCTCCTTGGCGGCTGAAGGAAGTACTCTCGCGCCCATAGTTTTTGTTGTAAAAGTGATAATTTAATTATCCTTTGCATTAAAATAATGTAGCGTGTGCTTAGAATGTTTGCATTGAATTAAATAAATGTTAAAGCACAATTCAGCAACAGCTATGCTTGCTGCTGCGCAATACTAGGCCGCTTGGCACCATGTTTTTCTCGTCTTTCATGGCGTTTACGAGAACCCGACAGAATCGGATTGAGGCGCCTTGTAGGGATGGAATATGCCTGTCGAGTTCATGTAAACGCTAGCCGGTCGGATTGAACAAGCGTCGAGTCGGGCTGAGTGCGTTTGCAGCGTACATGTAAATGCAGACGGGTCCGGCCCGCCAGCGCCAAGATTTGTGCAGGAACACTGGGATGTCGTTATTTATGCGGCGGCAGCGGGTACAGAGGTCAAGACAAGGCACTGTGCAGTGCAACCTCATCGTAGCGATAAGACGCATCAAATAAAGCTGTTGCGGACAGCAACGGGAACCGGATCCTCGGTTCCAACACGTTCATGTCTCGACTCGACGCTGTGTGCCGTCGTTGTCCCGACTCGTCAGAAGCGAGTTCATGTAAACGCGGTAAGGTCGGGCTCGGTCAGCCCGAATTCCGACTCGACCCACTCACGTCGGGTTCATGTAAACGTGACCTTTTGTCGTGCTAGTCGTGCAGTGGTCGGTGTGCTCACTCATGACTGACCCCGGCACAGTAGACAAAAGAAAAGCTCAGGAGGTCACCGTGCACGAAATGTTGCGTTTTAGTATAGTTTGCAGCAGTTGGGTTAGCAGAACCCAGAGCCAACTCGCCACGTCACAAAGGAAAACACAGATAAGCACAGGGTGGCTAGCGTCGCTGTCAGCATAGAGTTTCCTACAAAAATTACTAGAGGGAACTCTGGCGCTGCAGTCGTTGTCCTACCATGAAAATGATGGGAAGTACATGGATTTGTCTGATGTTCGTGGTTGTGAATTTAGACGTTCTTGTGGCTTTGTATATTACGCTATATAAATCTCATTGTCGCATATTTCAGCGCAATCTATATTCTTAGAAGTGCAGAAGACGCTGGGAACGCGTACAATTGCTATTAATTGCAACGATTGAGCTTAATGGCCAGGTGGCCAAATCGAAACGCGCCAAGCGTCTCAAGGCACTGACATGCCCTCGATAAATTCATAAGGGCGTTTTATTCGCTTGTCGATACGTGCGTCCGTGGCTTAATGGTTTCAATATCAGGCTTCTGTACTAGAGAGTCCCTGTGTTCGAATCTTGCCGTCGGGCAATTTTAATGATGTTTGTTTAATACGCAATACACTGTTGAAAATGACGAGTTTACAAAGTGACACAGCCATTTGAAGCCAAAAGGACGAAGTTTGGGCAAATCCATGTACTTCCCGTGATTCTCATGCTGGGACAACCGCTCCCAATGCAGCTCCCGTAGACACTAGCGCCAGAGTTCTCTCTAGTGATTTCTGTAGGAAACTCTATTGCTGTCAGCACTGCTATGTTTAGCGAGCGCACTTTGATATTTAACGAGGTGTATATTTTTCACATCAAATGTATTGAATAATATTTTTATGAAGTGAGCGTTAATTATAATAGCTACGAGCGGGATTAGAAGTTACATTCTTGTGCATGTACAAAACCCAAACGCCGCTGAGTGCGCCTCTGGCGGCTACCTTTAAAAAGTCCTTATTGGTCGTGCGACACGACAACAACTTCCTTGAAGTCGAACTCCTTTAGGATAAGGAGTGCGTGGGTTCGTGGGTGCGTGCATGCGCGTAGCACACATGCGTCTCTACTGTGTGCTACGCGCATGCCTCGCAGATAAAGAACCGAACCATCATTGCGCGGTGTGGGCTGGCTCACTTTCATTTAACTCGCCCTCGTGCATTAGAAATGCGAAAATACAATGGAATATACAAATGCGAATATACAGCTTGATAAAGCGCAAAAAAATGTCACTGGAAACAAAGTTCACTGCACGTATACACAAACTTCGCAACAAGATATTTAAATATGCGTAAAAGTATCCGATATATCTACGTAACTACGAAAAAGTCAATGCATATATTGCGTCAAACAAGGCAAATAAACCCCCCATGTTGCGCAATCACAGATTGCGCAATCACGCGGGTGGGGAGTGTCATATACGCCTGAAGACACCCCTCTTTCCGCCGGCTTGACTGGGCGCGAATTGCAAAGAATGATCCGGTATCCAGTAGCCCGAGCTCATGCACCCGACGCGTTGCGCCGCAGAATTGTCGGCTGCAGCTATATCAACACCTCACGAAATAATTGCACGAATGTGCGGGCTAAAAAAATTTAATTCGCGAAATGGTCGCTAAACTACTCGCCTTAGCTGAACGTTTCATGTGGGTTGCGCTCGTGCTGTGCGTTCATGGTGGGAGCAGGAGTCGCTAAACATACAGTGAGGCGTTGTAAGGCGTTGGGGCTCTTGGGTCCCTCTTCCATTCAAAACGCGCAGCGAAGACGAACAAAGACAGCAGCGAGAGGGCGTTCAACCGGCGCGCCCGGCGCTCGCATTTACGGCGAAGCGTTCGTTGAAAGCGACGTTGCATAAGTGGGCCGTCAAAAGTCGCGAATGGGATTCTCTGGATCGTTTTCAGACTCGGTTCGGCCGAAGAGTTGGGCGGCGTAAGACTCGACAGGCTGTAGTCGCGGGCCCGCCGCGATGTCCGGCTCGCTTTTGCTCCCCCTCTCCCGCTCGCTCCGAGAAGCCGCTGCGAAACCTGCCGTTATGTTTCACGCTTTCCTTGTTACCCTCGAAAGTTTCAGAAAACTGTTGTTGTTGTGTGACTTCATGTCCCAAGTACAGTGTCTTTGTCAGCTGAACAGAATTTTATTTAAAAAAAAGGTGAATTTTGTAAGGATATTTCCCGATCGAGATTCCATGAAGTTATGTCTTTTTGTGATTACTAGGAACTCGGTAGCACGAAAAATATGGCAGATAAGTAATAACCATATCCTTAATAATCCCATAATTAGTACTTATAGAGGAAGCACTTCAATTAGAGAATTGATGACTAAAAGTTATACTATTAACTTAACAAAAACTTCTTAAACAAGATCGTTTTGGGTGCTACAACCTACAGTACTTTGGCAATGCGGGCGGCGCCCAGTATATTTTCGCAGCAGCGAAAGAAATATGAAATAGTGGACCAGTAACGTTGATCCCTTAATCCTCTCCATTGCGAGTGCAGACCAACAGTAGTGCAAGCTTTCACTGGCACGGGCTTCATCGCGGCCTTTTCTTTCTTTTTTTTATGGTGACGCCAAGAATCGACGCGAAGCGTGCTCTATTATGTTTCCAATCTTGCGGTTGTACCGCAGCTCGGATGATCACGTTTGTCCGTATAGTAGCAAATGAAAAAAGGCTTTATTGATCAGAATGAAGAGAACTCGTAATTGTCATAGCATTGGCGCCCGCGCAGAGGGGAGGCAGGTAGCGTTTTCTAATATGGTGGGGAGATCAGCGTCACTGACGAACAACTTAATTTTCGTTTTCGTTCAGGGCTGCCCACAGACAAAATACTGCGTGCCATATATACCTACGACGATTTTTGTGAAGTTGTTGTTGGGTAAGATATGAATGTCGGGCTTCAATTTTGCAAATGCAATATTGCCGCTAAAATTGGTAATTAAAACTTTATTATAAAGATATGTTTTGTTACTTGTGACGTGAGCCATATTTTCCACGATGCCGCATTTGTATTGGCTGCCAAGCCTTACAGTCTGACAGAAGATGTGCACATGGGCTTATCACACATTATCAGTGCAGCACCCTGCGTTATTTGGCGCAGGAAAAACAGCGTGTATATTTGCTGCATTCGCGATCTCTGGGAAAGAAAGCGAAGGAGAGGGAAACCCGGAGAACGTGCGCGGTATCCAAGGCGGCTGTACTGGTGCTGAAACCCGGAAATCGTCGATATCCTCGCCTTCCTCGACTACACCAGGGGGGGGAGGGGGGGGGGGGTGACAGAAGACCTATGGGCCCCGGGGGCCAGATGACCTAGATACGCCACTGAGTACAGGCCAAACTAACTGTCCCCACGGCGGGCTTGCTTTCTTGCTAACTGATTCACAACCCCAGGCGCGGCTAGCATGCCTCAAAAGTATCACAAAAAGTTACGAAATTAATTACAATAATTTTGGGGGTCAGAGAATGCGTCATGAACTTGTCCCAGTAAGATTCAGTACACGCAAAACTGCGGCACATAGCCGAGCTGCTTTTCGTTAACTGTCGCACATCGCCAGGCGCGGCGCGCGTACATCTGAAGTACCCTAAAAATTTGCGAAATAGAATAATGCTGTAGGTCAGGGAACGCGTCACGAGCTTGTCCCAATAAGATTCAGTGCACGCGAAACCGTCACCACGGTCGAGCTGCTTTTCGCTAACTGCGTCACATAGCCGGGTGCAGCAAGCGTGCCCAAAAACTACCGAAATAAGTTACTATAATGTTGGGGCTCATAGAAAGCGTCGCAAACATCTCCCAGTACAAGAAATTAACTCAAATTAACTGTGCCAGAACGGCCGAGCTGTTTTTCGCCAAACTACGTCACTAGTCTCCGTTTTGTGCCGTAAGCCTAAATTTGCTTGCAATGCGTCGCAGACTGTCAAACGAAATTTCTCACCTTGCCGTAGTCCAATAGTGCAGTGGTGAAGTGTCGAAATGGAGGAAGAACGCAAGAAAACGCCGGGAGCCCAACAAACAGGCTACATCCAAAATAGACGGGTCACCGAACAGGCGAACTTCACATGCGCAGTCTGCCTCGCTCGCTTCGGTGGCGCATCTGGCGCATGACGCATCATATGGCGCGTCTGGCGTGCTGCTAGGTTGTTACCAGGTAACGCAAAATTTAATAGGTCGTGAAGTAAAAATTCATTTATAAGCAACACTTTTTAGTTTTAGCGGGAAAGAATAAAAGAAATAAAACGTTGTCTGTAAGTTCATTTCATTCTTTTCTTCCGATGGTCGCGTCAACTAACGGATAGGATCAACACTAGGCGTGACGTGTTTCATGTTGCCCGTTTTCACCGAGTGTCCCCTCTTGTTGAATTTCTTTCTCTATGCTTGTACTTTATACGGAACATGAGGGCGAGGGCGACGGCAGGAATGCGCCTGGAGTGTTCGTATACTTGCTATCGTAATATTAAGAGTATTCGGCAACTGAAGCGTCCCGTGGCCCATTACTTTCCGCAAAAGAAGAAGTAACAAAATCGAACTTTCACCATGCGACAATTCGCTTCGACGCAACAATGTCTTTTGTTGTGTGTGTGAGGCGGGGCCACCGAAAAGAAAAAAACTCAAAGGAAAGGATGTTGGCCACAATCGAATGCCTACTTTGGGCATATAATGTGGCTACCGAAGGAATATTGAAGAAAACCTGAGGCGCTTGGTCCACAGAGAACGATGCGCATACTGCTCGGCATCCTAGACCAGCAAGACAAAAGACTTTTCGGAGATTGCAGTAACATCGAAGTGAAGGTGATGCCCTCAAGCGAACGCGTTACAATCCTTCGAGTCCACGCGGTGATGGCGGCGAGCGACCATTGTTTCTTTTTCTCGTCTGCTAGCCAGAGAGCGTCTAAAACTCTGCCAGGCGAAAAAGCCACTCGGCCAGAGAAAAACGAACACAACAAAAACAACACGACATGCAACACGACAAAAACGCATGCGAGAAAAACGTAAGCTGGCTCTGGAAGCCCCCGGGTAGCGAGAACAAGAAAATGGGCCTGACGGGCTGCCTAGGCGGCGCTGCGGAAACGCCGGTCAACAGCGCCCTCCATGCCGCGCTTATAGGTTTCGAGTAGTACAAAAAGCAACGTTCTGCTGATGAATGCATAGCGCCACGATATATCTGCTCGTCTCAGCTGCGCTGGGGTGGGAATTTTGGAGAATTTCGTGCACGGGAGCCATTGTGGAACGCCTTTCGTCGCCAAGAAAGCAAAGCACTGTGCAGAATGCGCACACTACGCACGAGAAGTCGCAGACGCCGTTACGGTGCGCCGCCGCTTTCTGTACCTGTGCTGCTCAGATATGCATGATGCCAAGCTGCAACGGCAGACTGCTGCAGTATGTGTCTATTCGCTTAAGCACGTGCACCAACTCAAAACCGTGGCCCAATAACAATGAATTAGCTAATTAAGGAAACTAATAATACGCTGCTGGCGTTTGCGCTGTCACTCAGCTTGACCGGCTCTGGTATGGATGCCGCAGAAGCGCATTTCAAGACATGGCAATCAGCAAATACTGTGACTGAGTGTCTGTATTCTTAGCGCTGGCTGACGCGCAGTGGGTCTTCTTTTTTCGAAGGAAGAACGGTGCCGCCGCAGCAACAGTTTCGTTTGCTGTCATTAATTTGTTTATAGCAACATATAATGTGACAAAGGCGGTTTAAACACTACTTTTTATGTGCAGTTCCCTATCTTATTGCGCAAGTGACTGTGCCATGTCAGTCGATCCAATTATCTTTCGCTTCATATCATATTGACTGCAAATAAAGACGGGGACAGAGGGAGAGAACACATAAACAGCACGTATGTGTTCTCTCCCTCTGTCCCCGTCTTTATTTGCGGTCAATATGATATGCGGTAAACACCAACTAGGCCAAAGTGAAGTTCTGTATCTTTCGCTTGTTCTCTCAGCAACGCCTTCTGAAACAGTTTCAACGGCTCTGTATGAACTTTCGCTTAATTAGGTGGCCTGCTTCACCATAAGAAATTGCTGTAGGTCCTCTAAATTTCGGTTCGTGACAGTTTTCTAATAAAAAGAAATCATCCACATGCACCTATAGAGAACTGCATTTTTCATGGTTAAGCTAAAATTAACATTTTTCATGGCTAAGCACTCTCGACGATATGATCCACAGGCTACTCACAGCGAACGCAGGGGCTTTTTCCGATAGCTGAACACCAAAATAAAACAGGAAATGAACCTTGAGCACACACAGAAATCAAGCGAGACCTGCTGTATACAGCCCACTGACAGCGTAACCTAATGCGGGGAGCTGCGACTACCCAGCCAATTTTATCTCCCTAATGCCAACCTCCAACCTAAAGCCAACCTCCCTAATGAAATGATCTCAATGAAATGGCCCTCAGTCCCCAGTGGCTGCGGAGCACCTGACCAAGGCGGCGGTCAGACTTGCAACGCAGCAGAGGGTGCTAAGAATATGTGGGTCCGGACAGGCCGCCAATGGAAACTGACCCTTGCAACGTTTAACACCCGAACCCTCTCGAGTGAGGCAAGCTTAGCAGGACTCTTCGAAGAACTATCAGACATTGGTTGGGATATTATCGGCCTTAGTGAGATTAGAAGACCTGGTGAGGCTTACACAGTGCTGAATAACGGCCATGTCCTCTGCTATAGAGGTCTCCCGGATAAGAAGCAATACGGGATAGGATTCCTGATCCATAAAGACATAGCGGGCAACATTGACGAATTCTACAGCATCAACGAGAGGGTAGCAGTGGTCGTAATCAAACTCAATAAAAGGTATAGATTCAAGATAGTACAAACCTACGCTCCAACGTCCAGTCACGACGATGAGGAAGTAGATCAGTTTTATAAAGATGTTGAATTAGCGATGAGAAAAGTGCAAACGCGGTATACAGTAGTAATGGGGGACTTCAATGCAAAAGTGGGCGAAAAGCAGGCGGGTTAACAGGCAATTGGCAACTACGGTGTCGACTCCAGAAACGCTAGAGGTGAGATGCTGGTATAATTCGCAGAAAGGAATAAGCTGAGAATAATGAACACTTTTTTCAGGATGTGTAGCAACAGAAAATGGACCTGGAAAAGCCCTAATGATGAAACAAGAAATGAAATTGATATCATACTTTCTGCCGATCCCAGTATAGTGCAGGATGTTCAAGTAATAGGTAGGGTAAAATGTAGTGCTCATAGGTTAGTGAGAGCCAGGATCCACCTCAATTTAAACAGAGAAAGAGTAAAATTGGTCAAGAAAGAACAGGTCTACATAGAGGCAGTAAGGGTAAAAGCAGACAAGTTTAGGCTGGTACTTGCAAACAAATATGCAGCCTTAGAACAGAAAGATGATGATGATGACATAGAGGTAATGAATGAAACCGTAACGACGCTGGCTTCAGAGGCAGCAATTGAAGTGGGAGGCAAGGCACCAAGGCAACCGATAGGCAAGGAGGAGGAGGAGGAGGAGGAGGAGGAGGAGGAGGAGGAGGAGACAAAGGGGAGGAAAGACATTGAGGTTAGCCAGTGTAAGTACCGGCTGGCTACCCTGTGCTGGGGAAAGGGTTAAGGGAATAAAAGGAGAAGAGGGAAAAAATGGAAACCAGAAAATTCTCTCACTAACGCGGTACTACGCGCTACAACATTCAAAGGTGGTCGCACAATTCGCATGTCGTTAAAAACTTCAGCAAAGCCCTTAAGGCCTTGAGTGCCGAAGCCCGTCTGGACCAGTGTCCTAGAGCTTTTTCCTCTGTAAAGGGGCTATTGTCCAGTTTTTCGAACGCGGTCACTAGGCAAGCTCTCCCAAGTAACAAAGGACCTAATAAAGAAACTACAAAGAATCAAAGTGTCCAACTTAAGAGATAAGATAGAATTCGCGGAACTGTCAAAACTGATCAACAAGGCGAAAATAAGGGATATTCGAAACTATAACGTGAGAAAGAGTGAAGAAGCCGTAAAAAATGGACGAAGCCTGAAATCAGTCAGAAGGAAACTTGGCATGGGACAAACCAAGATGTATGCACTAAAAGATAAGCAGGGTAATATCATCAGCAATCTCGAAGATATAGTAAATGCAACGGAAGAATTCTATACTGACCTTTACAGTACCCAGACGACTCAGGAGCGCCCTATTCAAAACAATAATGAAGAGTATACAAAAACTCCTCCTATAACTCGAGATAACTAGAGTTCGATCCCGGCAGCGGTGGCAGCATTGCGAAGGTGACTAAATGCAAAAAAAAATGGTTGTATACACAAATTTTGGGGCCCATTAAAGAACCCTAGGTGGTCAGTCATCCCCACTACGGCATGCTTCATAATCGGATTTTGATTTTTGCACGTGCCCAGAATTCAATTCATCTTATTTCCACCACTGACGCTCTGGCCATGTTAAAACATTTTGTTCAGCAAGAAGATATTGAATAGCATCTTTGCTCATGCCTGTGAACTATTCTGTTCCTGCGTTTTGAAGTGCCCCTTTATATAGGCCAGTTGTGTATTCACACACCATCAAGTCAGGTCAGTTTCTTTACTTCCTTTTTTCTCCATAAGTAGCGAGTGCTTAAGTCATACTTAAATGTTATTCGTATCCAAAGCCAAGGACACCTAGGCTGACTCGTTCGGGTCAGTGAGAGAGCCTAAATTTAAGAGTTAACTTCACATAATTATGTTACCCACAAACAGCCTGCCGAGTTAGGAATCAACTGATCTCATATTTCAGGCACCCTCAAACAGGCTTACTTATATTTATGTCCTCGTAAAATATGTGTATGCCCGTATTTCGGGTGCAAAGTCATCCCAATCAGCATATCGCGGCGTTCCAGCTACAGTATCCCTATCGTATTACTATATACTCGTTATCGCCGCGGGAAGATATTTATGATTAATAGAATGCTAGTGATTCAAAACAGTGCATTCGGTAGCTATCGATCATTCGTTCGCTTTTAACAAATGTTGATAAATCGACACCAGCACGTACAGTATTGCATTCCGCATTCTTTTTTGCTTTTATACTCAGGGATTGGTTCCTATTGCCACATATATCCACACCGATATGTTGAACACAGCGCTAATATTTTAAACACAGTATACCAAACTCATCTAAGGAAATGCCAACATTTGCCTATCGCTGACTGCCGCGCTTAACCAACGGCCATAATAAGACTGAGTTTACAAAAATTTCGTTCTGTGAAATCTGCCGAACGAAGCTCCATAACATCAGAGGGAAATAAAGCATAACTGCGAGTCGGCCTAGTTGGAACATATTCATATTTATACTTTTTATGCGCAAACAAACAGGGACGAAGAATAGGGGCAACACAAGGACGAGCGCTGATCGACCTTGTGTTGCCCCTATTCTTCGTCCCTGTTTGTTTGCGCACAAAAAGTATAAATAGGAAATAAAGCGCCTTTCGCATTGCACGCAGTGCCCGAGTGCGTGCTTACCCTCTAGACAGGGGCAAGCTCGCTGCCGCTCTGAAGTGGTCGTCCTTTCTTGTCGTCGGTGTGCGCAGGCGAACGGTCGGACGAGAAGCCGCACAAGCGCAACACCGTGCGCATGGCCCTCCGCTGCGTGCAGTACGCGGACGCGGCGGCCGATGCGCTGACTGTGCGGCCGCCCTCAGCCAGCGTACGCAAAACGTTCGTATTCTGTCCCGGCCGGTTGGACCTGCAGGCGTCGCTGGACAGAGAGACGTACCACCAGGGAGACGTGAGTGCACCCCAAGCGTCTCTCGACCGAGGGCGCTTGCCTCCGGCGGTGACGTCACTCATGGGACCTTGTTTCTGACAGCCATTGTGAAGGTTCTTTCTGATAACAGCTTCCGTACACCAGTTCTGTACACCAGTGGTCTCTGGTATTTAGCTTATGTAAATTGCACAGCGCATAACGATGCTGCTTTTCAAATGCCGCTACAGTCTAATTTTCTAATACTGCTACAGGGGATCCATGAATACTTTGTTTAGCGCAAAAAACAACAGACACAAGAAAGACGACAGGACAAGGCGCTTCTTGTGTCTGTTGTTTTTTGCGCTAAACAAAGTATTCATGGATTCGCACCAACTAGCCCGCCAACGCATTGTGCTACAGGGGACCAAACCCGAAAGCTTTGCATTATGCGAAAGTTGTGGGTTCGGTCCCTATCGGTGACAAGTTATATTTTCGTCTGCTTTTAAATCCCCCCCTCCCCCCCCTTCATTATTTTCTACATTTCAATTTCAACCACGGGCGCTATAACGTAAACCTATTCTAATTCTGCAATCAGCCCTCCGCGATTGGTCAAAAACTTTTTTTTGGGCCACCCCCACTTCACCTCTCTCTCACGCGACGTCAGGAAAACCGCGATAGCTCCCCATCTGATATGACGTACACACACTGATTATGCATGATTTGACCGAACAAAAGAAAAACAGTCATTTCTGATTCGACGCCTTTTCCCCATTAGCCCTCGGCTATTGGTCAAAAGTTTTCGGGCTGCACCCACTTCACCTGCCTGTCACGCGGCGTCACAAAACCGCAAAATCTCACCGCGTCAAAGTGACGTGTAGGCGTTAAAAATGCATTAATATGCCGAACAAAAGTGAATTTTCTTCTGAATAGCCGCAGGCTGCCCCGTTCCGAAAGGAATAAAAGATGGCTGCCGCCGATCGCTCATGCACTGGCGACTCGCACCTGCCTGAGAGCATGGATTTATTTGCGTATAATCAAACTTATTGCGCTGCCGTCTAACGTTATCGAGCACTTTCGGCACGTTTACGACCTCGTTCTACCAACTCTTCTTTGCTGAGGATCTGTGTTAGCGTTACTCTTAAGCTTCCGTTGCATGCCGCCGTGATTTTCGACCAGCCACTGCAAGATAAGTAAAGGAAAGCGGACCAATCGGAAACGCCGCGACACCACCCTCTTCGTCCGGTTATCGATTTTCAGTGCAGTGGCTCGGCCCCATCGAATGCCTCTCCACTTGAGCGTGCTCCTCGCCTCTTGTCAGCCAATTAGATAAGACAAGCAGCTCAGGTAGGCAATGTTATTCGTTCTTCAAGCAAACAAAAGTAACCTCCTATGAACGAGGAGAGCGTTTGATTGGTCTGTTCAGACAACCCTGCGGGTGACCGCCGATGCTTAAAATAAATTATGGGGTTTTACGTGCCAAAACCACTATCTGATTATGAGGCACGCCGTAGTAGAGGACTCCGGAAATTTCGACTACCTGGGGTTCTTTAACGTGCACCTAAATCTAAGTACACGGGCGTTTTCGCATTTCGCCCCCATCGAAATGCGGCCGCCGTGGCCGGGATTCGATCCCGCGACCTCGTGCTCAGCAGCCCAACACCATAGCCACTGAGCAACCACGGCGGGTACCGCCGATGCTTGCGTCGACGGTTACACAAATTTGACGTCAGGAAATTGGAATAAAAACATATTGGAATAGTTTTACGTTTTAGGGCCCCACAACTATTACCCCTATGCTTTCTTAGGCTTCATTTCCTGCTGGCTGCCCCCTGTTTCCCTTCTCCTCGTTCACGACAATGGTGATTCACTTAAGCAGGATGAAATAGAGGTCATGCGACTGCGACCGCAACATCATTGTGTGATATAAAAATATTGAACAAGTCCATAACTCTGTTCGTCGCTAAGCGTGGAAATAACATACTCCAATACCGTTTCAAGTAGGTAATGTTTAAAATATGAACGCAAAGCCAGCTATACTTTTTTTGTCATCACCGTACTTTTGAACAATATTGCCTTGACGCTCGAATAGTCTTTTGTTTATGACTTGATAAGTCCTACGATAGTATGGTTTCAGGGAATTGATGAAGTACAATGGCAGTGACTCAGAAATGTGATGATTTTCGTCGTCTTCGCACATCTTTGAGTGCAGCCGAAGTCTGCCTTTCACGAGAGAATACGTGCGATCAATTTTGCTGGTAGGGTCGTAAATGTAAGGAAGCACGTGCCTTCGGCAAATTCTGAAGCGTATAAGCTTCGGCAGTTTACTGTAGTGTGCGTGCCACTGCGTCAAGTAACTTATCTGCCGGAGTAATTCACGGTTTTTATTCATTGATTGCTTCATACTCCCAGCGTCGTAACTAGGACAGCGTAGCTAAAGCTTGCACTATCGTGGCTACCCTGACAGTGCAAGCTATAAGACAATGTCCCAACGTAGCAAATAACAATGGGCCCCATGACGTAAAACTATTTCAATGTGTTTTTATTACAATCTCCTAACGTCAAATTTGCGTAACCGCCGACGCAACATTGGGCGGTAACCCGCAGCGTTGCCTCAACAGCCCAATCAAACGCCTTCTTAGTTTATAGGAGGTCACATTTCTTTGCTTTCAAAACGACTAACATTGCTTACATTGAGCGGTTTTTCGTTTGTAATTGGCTTGCAGGAGGCAAGGAGCACGCTAAGTGGAGAGGGTTTCGATGAGGCCGATCCAGCGCAACGAAAATAGATAACCGGATGGAGAGGGTGGTGCCGGCGTCTGCGATTGGTCCGCTTCCCTTTACTTATCTTGCGGTGGCTGGTCGAAAATCGCGGCGGCATGCAACGGAAGCTTAAGAACAGATCCTCAGCAAAGAAGAGTTGTCAGAACGAGGTCGTAAACGTGCCGAAAGGGCTCGATAACGTTAGACGGCCACGCAAAAAGTTTCATTATACGTAAATAAGCCCATGCTCTCTGGCAGGTGCGAATAGCCAGCGCGTGAGTGATCGGTGGCAGCCATCTTTTATTCCTTCTTTCAAGAAGGGGCAGCCTGTGGCCATTCAAAAAAAGAATTCAGTTTTGTTCGGTATATTAAGGCATCTTTAACGCGTACACGTCACTTTGACGCGGTGAGTTTTCGTGGTTTTGTGACGTCGCGTGACAGGTAGGTGAAGGGAATGCAGCCCGAAAACTTTTGACCAATAGCCGAGGGCTATTGGCGAAATTGCGTCGAATGAGAAATAACTATTTTTCTTTTGTTCGGTCCAGTCATGCATAATCAGTGTGTACACGTCATATCAGATGGGGAGCTACCGCAGTTCTCGTGACGTGGCGTGACAGGCAGGCGAATAGGGGGTGGTCCAAAAATGTTTTTGACCAATCGTGGAGGGCTGATTGCAGAATTGGCATAAAAAAGTTTGGAATAGCTTTAATGCGAGGCCGCCGGAGCTCTCGCGACGCAGTCTCGCCGCGACACACACTCACCGTCGCGTCGGATATACAGGTTAAGATGTCTGGTAGCCTTCGCGGTCATCACCATCATAAAAATGAAGTAATAGCGCCCAATGTGAGTGGCCGACAAGTACAGAATGATGCTGAAAACCGTATACTTGTGCGCAGTGAGAGAGCGCGAAAGGAATAGGCAGACCGCCTTTGTTAGATACAGATGAAAAATTGAACAAAGCTAATTTGATAGCATTTATGCACAAGGTTTGTTCTCATATTTTTGATATAATTTTAGTTTTTCAATAATTTTATGTGCCTGTTTGAAGTGGGAAAATTACGGTCTCTTGTGCAAGGCTTAGGTTTCATAATCAGCTTTACATTTAAAGAAAGAATCTGAGGGCGAAAGCAGTGTAAAAGCAATAATGTCCATTTGAACGCCGCTGAGTGGTCCTTTGAGTTACGAACTCCGCGCCGGCAACTGAGCGCGTTGAGACACTTGGCCAACTAGATAGCACAAGGCCGGTACACTTCCATGCGTGCCGTCATGCTACCCAGCCCGACTGCCTTAGTATCTAATGGGGAGGCTCTCGAATAAGACGTGATGCTTTGACATCACCGCTTTCGTCACGCCGGGCTTGGCAATGGCAATTTCGGTCCAAGTAGCATGATGGGATAAGGCAGGGTGCACAGGCTTGCTATATACGAGGCGCTGGTCTAGCCCAGTGGGCAGGACACTCAGGTTCTGAGCGTGGGGCCGTAGGTTCGAAACTCACCAGCGCCAACGCCTTTCCCTTCGAATATATTCTGTTATTTGTTATATACATTAATTTATAGCGATTACTGAGGTGAAGTTAGAATACAGGATAGAGCTCGCGCGGCCAAGGAACGCGCAGAATACACAGGCCCTCGAGAGCGACAGTGACGTGGCTTCGCGACAATGCCCTCTCCCCTCACGCAACACCTCGCGCTCCAGCGCGGCAGTAGGTGGACCCTTTCGCCCGCTGTGCTCCGTCGAGGAGCGCACGTGATGTGGCGTCTCAGCCAATGGGAATTTAGGTACCGTTTCGCTGCTACAGACATCCCGGTTTTCGCTCAATGAGCCATCTGTTGCTTTCGCATAAAAGAAAATTAATTTCGACTATGTAGAGTTATCAGAACATTGATGATTGGTTTTCTAAAATGAGCATGATCCAAAAAAAAAGTACTGCAAGTTACAATAACGCTTAAATAGCTGCGTACTTCCTTGTCCATGTTCATGCAAAATTGCAGATTCATGAAAATGAGGCATAGCCGTCGCTAGAGCACAGGTCAAAAGTGGAAAATGAGCCACTGCCGATTCAGCCAGAGCTAGTGCTCGCTTGTTGTTACACCAGGAAAGCTCACCATTTGGGCAGAACTGGTGGTGTTGAGTTTTATCAGAAGAACGTGACTGGAAAAATGAAGCCCCCACAGGCACTATGCCTCATTTAGAATGATTTTTCAGTCTTCTGTTTATAGAAATGTCTTGATCTTTTACACATGAAAACAGAATGTTGAAGCGTATTTTTTCATTAAATGGCCCCTGAAACGGTTCGGACAAATTTTGTAGACGCGTAGGGTAAATCTAAAATTAATCATTCGCACTACAATTTGTGTGAAGCGTCTCATTTTAAGAGAGCTACGGACGATTACAAGTTACCGTCCTCCACAGTCATGCATTTTCTCCTCAGCTCGTTCGCCGAGGGATCGGGGCTGAGCTCCGCCTTCACTGGCTCTGCGTCATGATGGCACGTCGTGTCGTCGACTTTCGGTTCTCTAGAAGCGAGCGCGTGAAGCCTCTCCAAACTCTCCGCCAGCTGCTCGACAGTCGACCCCAAGCGAGAGCTATCGATGCAGCGTGCGTTGCGGCCATTCTGTCGCAGCGCCGAACGTGTCTGGTATTCCGGTAACCACAGGCGAGCTGGGCGTTTCGACGGAACGCTGGAGGCATAAACTCAAGCTGATGAAGGAACTTTAGTGCAGACGTACGTGAGCGGCCTGATCGGTCTGCACGGTCCAGCCACATGTTGGCGCAGAGCTTAACTAGCCAAACAAAGCGCTTATATTGCTCTAACCAAGTGTAAAACATTTTAAACATGTACAAAAACAACATGTTGACGATTTCACTCCTGTGAAAAATTTACACTAGCAGCAAAGAAGAATACATTTCGTTACTACTACAGTGTGTCGTTGAGCTCTGCGCCACCAAGTGGCTGCACCGCGCAGACCATTCACATTTGCGCTTCTGCTCATACCGTGAAACGGCATGGTCAAACGGCCAGGCCCTGTCCCCTTGCGCTTGCGCTTAGCCGAATACCAGACTCGCGAAACGCTATTGTGGTAGTTATCTGGTGTAAAGTGACGGCCGCAAACGCGCAAATCCAGGCGCCGATCGGGTAGCGACAGTCTGATAAACTGCAGCCATTCCGCTCGTCTGCTGCCTTGCAGAGGGACACGATGTCCCTGCTTGACATATTGCCAGTCGCTAAGTTTGCAGCCCACAACGCAACAAAGTCGAATCATGGTGCTCGCGATAAGATTGAGACCGACTCTGACCACGGAGCTCTCGTCAAAATGGAGCAAGTAGTAACGCAAGCAGAGGACGCTTGCTGTGTGCCGGAAGTGCATAAGTGTAGTGAGAAATTGTTCTTGTGCATTCTCTTTCTGTTACATTCTTTTTGTAGAAACAAATTAACTAACATCCCAACTATTACGAACAAAATTTGTTCACCATGAAGTTGGACAAATTATTAATGACGCGTCCTGGGCAGCAGTCTGATAGCTCACCCTACTAACGTCATTGGGGCGAATGACGTCAAATGGGTAGGAGCGGCTTAAAATTCAGCCGAGCGATGTGCTGCGATCGGCAGCGATGTACATGTACAGTTGTTTTAAAACTTTATAATAAATTATACACGCTTTACGCGGAGCACTTAGATACGTCAATTAATGATCAGAAGGACCTACTCTAACGACTCCGTACGTTTGTGCAAAATCGTCAAAATCGTTTCAGGGTCCCTTTAAAAATAAAAAAAAGGTGATGTTTTCCTTTTCTTCAAAAAGCGCAATTTCCGACCCGCATTTTTCGACCGTATTGGGTTGACATGTAAAAATGGGCGTATGCTTTCCCATTTGTGGCGGCTGACGCCTTGTGCTCTCGCAGGTGGTGCGCATCCACGTCACCATGAACAACGGCTCCTCCAAGACGGTGCAGCGACTCAAGGTGGCCGTCCTGCAGCACGTGCATGTCTGCATGTTCACGCACGGCCGGTTCAAGAACCTAATCGGCAGCGCAGACTCGGGTCCCGGCCGCGCCGTGCCGCCAGGCACCACCGTGTCGCGCGATTTCGAGGTGCGCCTTCAGAGCTGCGAGAAGTTCCCCGTGGCGCTGGCCGTGGAGAGTGAGTTCCACGAGGAGGATGCGACCACGTACAGCCTTTCGTCGACCACAGTGCTGCTCAACCCGCGGGAGAAGAACCCGTACGGGGTCAACGTCAGCTACGAGGTCAAGGTCAAGGCCATCCTGGGCTGTATCGACCGGCCACTCGTCGTGCGCCTGCCATTCCGCATCATGCTCCCACGGCCCCCGCAGCACGGCGCGAACCGCACGCCGCTCGCGTCGCCACTGCAACCCGATGACTCGGCGGACTCTGTCGCCGACTGCGTCTCGGAGGACATTGGCCGGCTAGCCGTCAGCAGCCGACCCGAGGCCAACACCTAGTGAAGCAGGCTGTGCGTGTACTCGGATCCACCCCGGGACCATCCACTCTCTCTGGTCTGTTTCGGCTCGGCAGTGCGCGGCGAACCGAGCGCGGCTACCTTTTTTGAGTCGACCAGGCGGTGCCAGCTTGATCGCGCGAAACCTGGGAACGCAAAGTGGCGCCCGTGGCGTGATTAAGAAAAGATTTAATTCTGGTTTTTTACGTACCAAATTCGCGATTATGAGGCAGGCCGTAGCGGATTAATTTGGACCAGCTGGTTTTCTTTAACGTGCACACAATGCACGGTACATTGACGTCTTTGCATTTGGCCCCCGTTGGGGCCAAATGCAAAGCCACTAAGCAACCAAAGCAGGTATAATAGCGTGACGTTCATTAAGCATGGGTCTGGCCGTTCCAAAAGTGATGTCTTGGTTTCCGAACTACGCTCGCAGGATACTTTCTGTCGGCGCCCGTGAACACCTTCAAGCCACCAATCTCTGTGCCGGCCCAATCTTTAGCCGATATTGGAGTGGTGTTTGAATTATAGTCAAGACTTTAGGAAGTTACATCCTCTTTATGTACACAGCCACTGTTTGTAGACATTCCTTTCACTTTTTTTCTATCTATCATCCACCCTACTGTCAGATTTACAAGTTCTCCTCGATAATTTTTTTCCTGCTTATCTTAAGCCGACTTCATTTGCTCTTGTCACCAAAGTCAATCATCATTTTAATAAATGAAAAAGTTGATCTACCTGTTATCTGACCTGAATGTATATTGAGTTAAATCTTGAGTTATCTTCTAAATCTTGAATTATTACACCTTTGAGTTTCCTCTCCATGAACCATGACTTTCACTAAGTTTTCATTGTCTATTTACAACAATAAAACGCACATGTGGTAATGCGGGCAAAATGAAAATTGAACAAATATAGAAAGGGCGACCTAATGTCAACTGTAAGCTTTGGATGCTCGATATAATTATTAATTTGTGACACGCAATAGCTGTAAAATTACGCTGGCTGTAAACTTTTAGACACCGCAAGATATCTAAAGATAAATGTTAGAAAGCGTCCCATTCTTGACAGTGATTTTTCAGCTGCACAGAAGCTGCGTAGTTGTACAAACACCTGTGATTAATACTTTCAAGCATAGACAATTCTAAGGTAAGGAGTGCACAAATTAGAACTACGTCACACCGCATCATGAGGGACACCCGCCAACGTGGTAAAATTTCTCCTTAGATGCGCAGGTCAAGCATAATCGTGCAAGTCCCAGAGATCATGTGACACCAGGTACGCCACTGATGCGTTATAGTGTTCGTTTCTTTTCCATCAAAAAAGGTTTACTTCACACACCGTATCAACAAATATGAGATGGGTATTCGCAACAGAGTGCTACTCTTGAAACCTTCTTTAGAATATTTGCTATATTAGTATCCCTGACGAGCTTTCAGTTTAAACCATCACACCGTCATGGTGCGTAGAGAAATTCGGTCAATTTCCTAGAGAGCAATAGTGTATCACGCGTACAAAGGTTCTCCCGTTACATGTTCAACAAATGGGGGAATGGCGAAAGTAAAGTGTCTTGCGCGGTACCTCTACCACAAACGCGATAAAACCAAAACACAGCAATAAAATATGCACCGTTGAGCACAGTGCAACGGGCAGGAATATTTTCTTTATTTTTTATTTTTAGATGCAGCCGCGAAAATATGCTGCGTGACCATGCAACCACGATTCGGACGCTCAAGCTGGCACCGGTCACGAAACCTGGATGGAAGCTCAGGTCGATGTGCGAGTGGACTGGAAAGTGTGCTGCAGAGGCGTTTTGCCACCGGCGCCGCGCCGGCTTGTACAAATGAATGCTGCCACCGCGTTTGCTTCGCGTGACCCGCGGAATCTTTTTTGGCTGTGCACCACATGAAGCTACAGTCGCTAAACGGCCACAAATTGTTCACAAACGAGTGACAAACATGAAAATGTTTATTGTTGTGCATATTTTTTTTTTTATTTTCCTATAGCCAGTAACGTATGGCCACTATGTCATGGAAATTGGGCTGTGAATGTCGCTTTCGTCGTTCAACAGTTTATCGCAGCGTATATGCTCGTTCAGTTTGTTTTTCTTCTACTCTATCGAAGGAGCCAGAAGTGATCAAAAGTTCGTCGTTCCAGCTATGCAGAGCCAGTCAGAAAAAACTAAATAAAGGGAGGTTACCGTTCCTAGTAAGCCTCCATGTTGTGAACTGCAAAATCGAGAATCAAATGATTAATTCTTTATGTCTGCTACCAGCTGGAAGAAGTGCGGTATTGAAGCACGAAAGACCCACAACAATACAAAACACCCGTACTCAATATGTGAGAGATAAAGTCAAAATCAAATCAAAAGATAGTTCATTTTCCGCCCAAGGTCTTATTCTGTGGCGTTACTTTATGGAAAAACGTTCGCTCTAGGTAAGGATTAATCATCCATGTTGCAAAGCTCCTTGCGTGATGCATTGTACTGTGCTTGCATTTAAGAAAGACAAAGAACCAGCAAGTGCAATGGTTCTCTTCACCCCCACCCCTTTTACCACCACTTTACCTCAACCGCACCCACGTGGAGCAGCCGTTAAGGTAAAAAAAAATCATTATTGTATATTTCATGCGCCTTAGAACAACATGCAGGTTCGTGAGCGAGCAATTTGTGTTACGTTTGTAAGAACCATCGCTCGCGCACATACGTTACTGAATGTGTTCGCCGCCTGACTGAACGGACAAATATTTTATTGCGCAGCTCTACAGGCGCCCGTTCCTGAATCGAGCGTCGAGTAGTGCGGCGGCGGTGGCTGCGAAGTGGCGCCGGAGTAGCACGAGTCGTCTGGCTTCCTACAATAATTACTAGAGGGAGCTCTGGTGCTGCAATCGTTCAGCCACCATGGGAATGATGAGAAGTACGTGGATTTGTGTGATCTTCGTGCTTGTGGCTTCAGGCGTTCTTGCGACTTCGTTTATTACGCTTTGTCTGCCTTCATTGCCCCAAAGTAATCAATACATTGTTAAGTGTAGAAGACTCTGCGAACACACACAATCACTCTTAATTGCAGCGGTTCGGCCTGTCGAGGTGGCCAAATCGAAACGCACCAAGCGTCTCAACGCGCTGACCTGGCCGCGAGAAATTCATAAGGGCGTTCCATGGCTCTTGTCAGTGCATGCGTCCGTGCCGTAATGGTTTCAATATCGTGCTTCCGGCCTGAGGTCCTGTGTTCGAATCCTGCCGCCGGGCAATTTTGATAATGTTTCTTTAATTATTTGTTGCGCAGTGCTTTGTTGAAAATTGTGAGTCTTCGAAGTCACCATGCCGCATCAAGCCAGAAGGACGAAGTTTGGGCAAATCCATGTACTTCCCATAATTCCCACGCTGGCTGAACTTCCCCGATTGCAGCTGCCGTAGACATTAGCGCCAGAGTTCCCTCTAGAAATTATTGCGTGAAACTCTATGGTCTAGCTGAGAGGTCTGCCTGCGGCGGCTGCTGTGCATCGCGGCCACGCGTCACCCACGCGCTCCCTCTCGCGATCTCCCGATTAGCGAGGCAGTGGTGCCACACTTCGCTCCGTTCGCAATGTGCCGCAGGAGACAGATTGTCCGCGCCAGCCAATATATCGCGAAAAATGAAACCACTGTAGAGCCGCAGTCAAATTTCGCATTAGGAACTATCGTAATCGTCGGTGAAATCTTTTATTAGCATGTGACACGCAAGTAATGCCATTTGCATATTAATTTGTTCATTACCGCTACCAGTATCGCTTCTTTCACCTCGTTGCTGGTTCACGAGTTTCTCGTGCATCGTGGCTCCACTTTACCTTCAGACACGCGAACCGCGGCCTACGCTGCATTTCTTCTTTCGTTTCTTCTTTCGCTTCCCTTCTGTTACCTCATAGCTGATTTCAGCCTTTCCCGCGCACTATGGCTCGAGCCTGAACGCGTGCCCCATGAGTCACTGCTGCTTTTAGCATTCGGGTTTCGTCACTGGCGTGCTACAGTTCGTTGAAGTGTCAATTGTCCGCAGGGGAACTGCCCCACGTTCGATACCATTGGTGATGTCTTCTTTTAGTCGATATTTTGCTGCAGTTGTCACGGTGTTATCCTTTCTTTTGCGGAAGGAATAAAGTTAGACAGTTTTCGTAAGGACACTAAGAGCTGTTCGCTTTAAATAAAGCTTCTTCTAAACAAGAGCGAAGTTCTACTGATTCTGTCAACATTTTGCGAGGGATTCACCACGGTCACATAGCCACTACTGAGTTTAGCCAGTGCTCAGTGCTAAGACTTGTTTTCTTACACTTCACCTTTGTTGCTCTTCTTGCTTTTAGGACACTGTGTGAGGGTAAAACGAAACACGAGAGCCGTTGATTAATTGATGCCCTTCGCTACGCTTTCATTGCACCTCGCAGCTTTAAAAGGTATGCTCATGACTAACGCTGAAGAACTCGTCCCCCTTTGCCTGCACTCTCCGTTTGGGCTACTGTACTTGAGTAGGTTATCGAGAGCCAACTGGCCCGCCACACACAAGACGGTGCGCCTTGGTCCTCTTCTGGGATTGCACTGCCTTCATTGATTACTCATGACATCCTTCTTTGCTGCGACGCTGGAAGGAGGAGGTGCGGAGGCTTGCTTTGCATTGTAGCCCCCATTTCGGAAGCAAGCGCGTGCCAAACGGCAACGGCACTATCCGGACAGACCTAAAGTCTCTTTATGAGCTTTAAAAGCTAAGTACCGAAAACGTTTGCGGCGCCACCGACGCACTTTGTTGGACAGCGCCCACTTCCGGCTGGAAGCTGCTTCCGTTCGCCATGTTCTTCCTGGGCCAGTCCAGCTGCTGAGTTCGACGGCGCTAGCACGCTTAGTTTCTTGCTTGTGGAATTGTGTCGGCTACAGATTTTCAGCGAAGGTGACTTCTGTATATCTGTCGCTGTTTGCTGGAAGTCAGCGTACCTTTCCGGACGCTTCTTGCTGCCTGCTGCTGCAATGTTTCATTGTTCACCTCAAGACAATGGTTTACACGTATTAAAGGCACAGATAGCACAACTGCGGGCGGAATGCACATTTTGAAAAGCTTAGCATCAGTCTGAATAGCGCTAACCAGATTCGGCTACGAACGGCAAATTTGGCTTTGTGATCGTGGGTTCGTTCTTGAGCTCGAATGACGCGTAGCCACGCAGTGCGACATCCTACTTAAAATTGCTTAGTTGAGTTATTGTCGAATATTTAAACAGCAGCATACAGGAGATTCGGTAGTGGTTTTATTAGAGTACAAAACGAGAGGAAAAGACGCTGCCGGCCGCAGCAGTTGCTATCTGAGGTTTTGCGCACACAAGCTGCGGCCGACAGAAATAAAAGGGATAGGGAGAAGATGGCGAGGGGAGGGAACGAGGATGGCGAGCAAGGGCAGGGAAGAGCTATGCGCACTGTTTACTAAGGAAAATAAGTTTGCACCGCTTGCACGCGAATGTTCAGGCACAGTTCTGAATTGTGCCACGGGCGAGTAACCGTTGCAAACATCTGCAAAAACAAACTTCACATACAAAACTTCAGGCACAATTCTGAATTGTACTACGTACGAGCGACTGATCGAACATCGGCAATAACACTCTGCATATACAAAGATGCGCGCATGCACTGTTCTCTCGCGAACTAGGCAGCTGCACTACGACTAAGCAGTTTCACCGCTCGCACCGTCTACGACAAAAACAGCACGTAAATAACAGCTGGAACGCATTACTGGCACGTTTCTCTTCTTGTAAGTACCTAACTCATTTGCCACATTTCTTTCCTGTCTCTTACAGCAAAGCCGTGACTGTAAATGCACACCGTTCATGTGCATATACAGCGCGTACAACCGCGCCGCCGGAAGGAAGAACATGGCGGCCGACGCGAGCCGCAAAGGAAAGCGTGGTAGGAGAGGAGGAACTTGTCGCTACTTGGCCAAAGCCGATCTAGAGATTTTAGACAAACCGTGTGTGTCCACCTTTGCATTGACAAAGTAATGCCTTGAAGTGAAGGCACAATCCGCGAACACGTTCGGGTGGCGGAAATAAAACTGCAGCTGGCGTAAACAAATGTATGAATGGCATATTTTCCCACTGCTCATAGAGGCCGCCTGTCATGGCAATAGGCACATCGCCACAATACTGTGCAAGCGGCCCGCGGACGACGGAATAAGCATAGGTCAATATAATTCAAACGCCTCCGAGTGCTCAGTTTAAATATTTGCTTTACTTTACCCGATGTAAGAAGAGGTGTGCAAGCGTTGCACAAGTGATATGACATCATAATCTGGAATAGACGATATAATAATCAAAACTTTATCATAAAATAAAAACTGAATCACACGTTATTAACATGTCCGCTGCCATATTGCTAGGTGGTCTGCCAATATATTCTAGAGAGGAAGTACCAGGTGTTTCGCGTAGGGGCTAGTTATTTCGCACCTGTAACGCTGTGAGCTTCATGTGCTCAAGTTGTTGCTCTGAAGGAGTCGTTCTTCTGCGCACTGCATGCTATAGATGTTTTCATCGCCAACGTGCAGATAACGGCCAGTACCCACAAAACGTGGAACTAGCAGTTACGGTCATATAGTTCTTCATAAATTCCTATTTCCGTTCGTTATTATCTTAGTCTAGTCAAGCAACCGTCTGGCAATCAAGCTAGGTGGGGATGTTGGGCGCAGCACAAGATCTACGTAGCTTTGCTGCACCAGTGTAGTGCACTTTGTGATAAGGGACGGTCACATCGATAAGGAAGCAAAAGCTGTTCCTGGGACGTCTTGAGAATCCCTAACCGACGAAACAACTCCCGCATTGTTGTCATCCTCTAGAAGTTCCAAGTGACTTTATGTCAAAACAATTCAGGTGTCCTTTAAGGCAATCGTTTAGTGGAAGGAAACGAACATGGTAGATGGAGGTCTCTTAGTCTGTAGCGCTCTTAGTTTGTAGGAAGGGGTTACGAGGTCATTTACCCATGACTGTAGTGTCCGGGCATTCTGTCTGCAACTCAAAACGATCCCTGGACCACCGCTACACCTCTACCGTCGCTACCAGTTTAAAAGAAGGGCTCATAAACGAAGAAGTACTGTGAGAGAGTTTGCTTGTTATGACTGCCGCAGCTGAAGCAAAAAGAAAAAAAGATGATGCGACAGCCAGGAAAATCTATTTCCAAAATATTTTCATACCGTTACGGGGGATTTTCGCAGGATCAAAGAATAGTTTCGGGGCCTCTTTAACTAATGTACTGTTGTTGTTGTTGCTGTTGCTGTTGTTTTGATACACCAGATTGGCAATGCAGTTTCTCTACTAGACAATCACTGGTATCTCCGCCGCTTCCCTCATCCTTCTGGGGAGGAGATGGTATAGCGCAAAGGTGGCACACACGGGGGCTCAATTCTGTATCTTTAGTCGGTCGGCAATGGGCTTACAACCCTACTGTAGGAGCCCCGGACCAGGAGCTGAAATCTCTCCAGCCCTCGGGTACCGTAAATTGCGCACCGATCACATTCCGCCTGAGGGAACCACCCTCACTTTCTCGATGTAGCCATGATACGGATGAGCCATGAGCCACCCCAGCTTGCTCGATGTAGCGATGACCTTCGTATGATCAACTCCGCAGTGCTCGCGATAGCGGTGGCCATGTCACATGACGCGCGAAAGCACTTAAATACTAGGCGCTACAGCTTGGCTGTCCTGTGCCAGTGACCTGTGCAGGAAAGGTGCATGTTAGAACGTTTGCTGCGAACCCACCTTCATAACCAAGGAACCACCGAGGCTGCATCCGTGGAACGGTCACACTACTGCCATTATACGTGCAGCGGCTGCACCAGGGGGCTCGGCGACATCAGATATGCGTCTCTGACACAACATAGGAAATGAGCAAATAGCAGACTGGAAGAAGCACTGTTACTTCCTTTATTTTATTTTCCGATGTATCGCGCTGCTAGTCCCAATATGGTTCAGCACCCTCTAGGGCAAATTTTGATAAAACCCCGGCCAGGGAATATCCGCATCAAGCGTAGTAAAGTGAGTGCGAACTGGGCGCGTGGACACGGTTGCATTGTACTCGGACTAAAGAGAGTTCTTTCTTTTTTTTTTTTTTAGGTGCACCCCCACCATGCTGTGGGGCGCCACCTATTGCGCGAACATCGCTGCGTTCGAATGTTTTCCCACGGAATAGGCGTGGGTGAAGCACAGGCAGAAAATCTTTAAAAAAAATATATATGTACCTTAATTTTTTCTTCGAATTTCCTCATAAAACTGCCGTCACGAAGCGCCACAGAGAAGGTGTCGAACAACACAATCACCTTGACTCATCAGATGGTTGAGAAGAGCACTTATGTTTTGTACTTGTTGCCACTGACAGCGCCTTGTGGCCGCACAGCGTTGTATCTGCAGTTGTCGTGAACTTTTGAGATCTTTTATTTTTCCTTTTTTTCTCTCGCTTGTTCTTAAGGAAATGTGCCGTGTTGAAAACATCTTCAAGTAAAACTCTTGCTTGGGCTAGTTGGTTCATGCTTGCTTGAACATCTTGTTTGTGACTGTTATGTACTTCTAGGTAACATGGTTTCTCAGCAGTGACAAACAGATAACGTATTCTTACCGCAGCATACTAGCTTTAACCTTTCATCTTTTGCACCTATGTAAATCCTTCTGCGTCAACTATTTATCTATTTATTTTATGCTGCGAGAAAGTTACCCACAACTGAATGAGTTTTATGTTGTTTGTGTGCTTGTTTGTTTTTCTTCTTCAATACTTTTTTCAGTGTCCGTGACATAATCCTGTTTTTGAGAACGGTCGTTTACGTTCTATGATATGCTGTTTTGATTTTGAATTAAGCTAGCCATTGTGATGTGACGCTTAAACACCTGTTTTCAAAGACCATATTGTGTGCTTAGATCACATACTGGACAAATAATTTTACATCATGTTCACTTCAAAATAAAAATTCAAGCCACCACACATACCGTGTCTGTCGTCCCTCATTGAGCACAGTCTTCGCTGTGTCTATCAATAGAGCACATATGGTGTTTCAGCGAACACTTTTCAAAAATTTTTAAGGCTTCCTGTAGCAGACAGCATAATTCTAGTTCACGAGGTGTTCAACTCGAAGCGTAGGACACTACTTGCAAAAAGAATGAAATGCATAGTCGACTAATTAACAAGCGATTGCTAATTAACGTTCTAACTAATTACCTTACGGCCCATAGCACAATTTGCAAATACTAGCCGTGGAGTTCGCAAGGCGGATCCACTTGGAACGAATTCTTAGGATGACACCAGTTTCGAGATATTAATTCCCGAACTTTGCGGAGAAATGCATTGGCGTTTCAGTTACTTTCTTAACAAAACGTCGTTTTAAGCATTCAAGCACACAAGTAACACAAAAATTTCTCGGCGCACTGTTCCTAGGCCACTCAGGTCATTCTTTCAACTCATGCCCCTTGCTGCTGACCGGCCGACCCGACCATTCTTCTAAAACCAGAAACGCAAGCTGCCTACGACCTGCGGTTTCTGTCCAGTCCTCTGAAGGCTTTCAATCCTTTCCCTCCCCCAACAACCCCCGTCCCCCTCTCTGTCTATATTATTTAAACGCGTATTTCTGTGCCAACCGAACGTTGAAACTTGTCCTTCCTTCACGTAAGACGATCGGTTTCAAGATAGGGTCCAGTGCAGCGAACGAATTCACCTTCGTGCTGCCTCTCGCTTCAACGCGAGCTAAGCAGAGAGAACACAGCGCACACGAAGCTATCAGCACATGGCGCACTGTTCCCCAACGCAGATCGCTTTTAAGGTAGAGCCCACGCGCCTCGCTTTAACGCGAACTAAGCGGCGAGAACACAGGCCCTCAGGGCCGCGCCATACGCAGCCGCCGCCGGAGTACGTTTAGTCGCGGTTCATAATCGTTCGACGCGGATGGGTAAAGCACTAAAGAGCGATAACGGCTTATAATGATCGGAACGTCATCAGCGTACCTGTCGCCTCCACCTCCATTATTTGCTTGCGTCATCAATTCACCTTGTGCCACCGTACGCAGCAGTTCGTGTCGCCGCAGCGCTGTTGTTTATACTGGTAGGATCAAGTTTCATAACATTGATAATGACACAGCGCGGCGTGGAGATGAGCAAGTGGCACAATGCTTACGCATACTTAGACTACTCTCAGAGGAGTTCGTACGTGAATTATTTCTGTTTTCTTTTTTTCTTCTGCAGCTTCCCTCCTCCGTCTTCCAACACCACCTTCCGCAACGATGCCTATAGAAACGCCAAATGACAGCGCTCATTTTCTTGTCAGTCTCTTGCTTTATAGCCAGCCACCGCTGACAAAGAACGCACCTAAAGTAACCCTACTTATTCTTTAAAACTAACCCGCCAAGGATGACAAGACGGCCTTTGGCAAAGATAGGTCCACCTATCGAAACGTTGGTCAGCCTTTTTGAGGCACTTCATCCTGTTTATATAATTTTATACAACTGAGCTGTCAGGCATTATGAAAAATGATATCTGGTGTATAGATTGTGCAGAAAAAAAGGAAAAGGGGGGCTTTTAGCCATACCGACTAGGCCAAGTCAGGACTCGGGACATTTGCCCAAAAGCCAGGACTTTTGAGCAAGTGTCCTGGTGCGAGTGAAATCTTGCCAGACTGAGCCGATAAGTATGGTGGCTTGATGCGGCCGTGTGTTCTCGCGCTCGCAAGGGAGGAAGGTGGGGAAAAAATGCAATTATGAGGTTTTACGTGCCAAAGTCACTTTCTGATTATGAGGCACGCCGTAGTGGGGGACTCCGGAAATTTCGACCTCCCGGGGTTCTTTAACGTGCACCTGTGGAAGGTGGGGAGGATGCGTGCTGTCTTCTCACGCACGCAAGGGGGGGGGGGGGGGGGGAGATGTCTGCACGCTAGGATGACGGGGAAGGTAGCAGGTTAGTGCGCATTTCCTCTTCCACTCCAGCTGCGGTGGCTGAGCGCGGCCACGCGCGTGCTATCTTGGAGGCAATATGCGCTGGGTTGGAAGGCTAGCTGACCTGAGAGAGCGATGGCTTCGTGTGCGCTCAGCTCTCTAGCGCCTAGTACGCATTGAAGCGAGAGGCCACACGAAGGGGAATTCGCTCGCCACTGCTGCCGCTCTTCATCACATCGTTCTCACAGCGAGTGTCCGCGGTCATCGAGTGAGATGTGTTCGTGTTTTCTATGCGCACGTGATAACGTGCTTGTTAATTCATTTAGTAAGAGAATGTTTAGAGTATGCAGCAGGTCAAACCACCAACTTTACTTCGTATAGCTATCTAATAATTTGAATTTAGTTCTGGGGTTTTACGTGTGAAAACCACGATTTTATTATGAGGCACGTCGTAGTGGGGGACTCCGGATTAATATTGACCAGCAGAGGATCTTTAACGTGCTCCCAATGCACGGTACACAGGCGTTTCTTTTTTTCGGGTATTTATATGTGCCGTCATTAAAGGGCTAACATGCACCCAATGCACCGTACAAGAGCACTTTTGCATTTAGCGCCCATCGAAATGCGGCCGCCGCGGCCGGTATTTGATCTGGCGACCTCGTGCTTAGCAGCGCAACACCATAACCCCTAAGCCACCGCGGCGGGTTGTCTAATATTTTCTGTCGCAATCAATGCTGACTTTTTTGTGTGCGTCATTGAAGTCACATCATGCAGAAAACGATGTTTGCAAGAACAAGCTTCTGATGTGCGCAAGACTCTGCTGAAGGCTTACATTCGTTGTCCTGAGCCTGTGGAATCAATCGACATAACTGCACCGTCTGTTTTCGTGGATGTCATCAGTAAAACTAGAAAGGGGCTGTCAGATGGAATAGCACACTGTGGTATAAAGTTTGTAAACAGAGATAAGGTGCCTCAGAAAGGCTGGCACCTTATCACTGTTTACAAACTTTATACATCAGTAAATCTGACACTCAAATGCATAGGCGCCTAAATCGCCCGACGACACTCATCGCTAGGTTGACGTGCGCACAGGAGGTGGAAGCTGCAGGGAAAGTAACTTGGACAGTACTTGATTCTAGTCCTGTCCCTATGCCACTCCCTGATGTACCACACCTTGCCAGTCACCTATCTGATAAATGCGAAACCCCTGTGCATCACCAGGGGAACTCTGCCTTGAACGACACTTCCTTTAGGGATCGTTCTGGCGCAAAAAAAATTTCAAATTGGTTCATTAATAGCCGAGATAGAAATATTTCAGTGCAGCGAACCCATGATTCCAGCAGGCGCGCTTCACTACCAATCTTCACTCGCCCCGTCTGGCCTACGCAAGCGAAATTTCTTCCGTATACGTTCTTCCATACCGGACCTCGAGGATCGCGTGACGCGTACGTTAGAGGCCCCGCCTTCATTCTTTTTTTCTCCTCGCTTTTTTTTCGGCGCTACGCACTTCCGCCCACGGCGTCGCGCGCGAGCTGTTGTCACGTTCGTGCAGCGCGCGATTTTGCAAGCTGTGCAAAAGGAAACCTGACTAGTGGTTTAATTCAGTGCTACACGAAGACTGAGGCAGAACAAGCAGAGCGCAGAGCGTGGTCACATGCTGGAACACGGTAGAAAATGGCAGTTTCGGTACCTGCGCACGTGACCGCACGACCTTGGGAACAAGCAGACGAAGCGGAAGTACATCTCTCTCGCTTCGGTGCGAAATAAAACAAAAGCACGCAGACATTCCGTTTGTGTGTTTATTTCTCTACACAACATATCGCACAGATAATAGATGTTGTCTAGGATAATTCTCGAAGTCACTAGTCACCACGAGTGACGTCATACTGCGGACACGACTACGTAGGCGCAGGGGCACGACTACGTCACCATCCGGCTTGGAGCGCGGCGGCCGCGAGAAGGAAAAAAGGCGTTCGGTTTGAAATTTCAGATCTTTCCGCGGAGCGGAGCGATGTAATACTTTGCAGACACGATCGTTATCGCGCAATGTATGCTCTGCGCTTGTCAGCTCAACATGGCCAGACCTGGTGAGGGGCCTTCTAAATCCCTTTGGGCCTCCCATCATGGGCAGGAACGAGGCAGGACCGGTGCTGACGTCAATCGCGTCGCTTTCCTCTTTCGTCAAACGAGAAGTTTAAGCTGCATAAAACTGGTCTCCACGGCAGGGGTCAGCAGTTCTGTGGAATTCTGAAGGCTGCCAGTCAGAGCCTATCAAGCATTCTTCCTGAGTCATGTTATCTACATCGCACCGTACCTTAATTGGGGTAAAGCGGAAAAGGCCAAGCTCGACTCCCTAATCAGAACCGGCCTCAAGCGCGTGCTCGGCCTTCCGCAGTCCACAAGCACTGAGAAGCTGCTGGAGCTAGGACTCCATAACACCATCGATGAGCTAATGGAAGCTCACACAGCGGGTCAAATAATGAGACTTTCATCCACTAAGCCAGGGATCAAGATCTTAGAAGAAGCGGGAATCCAACCAAGACATGAACCGGCGACCAAAGTTAGCTTGATCCGGGAAACCAGAAATCGCATCATGGTTGAGCCCGTTCCGCGAAACATCCACCCAGTGCATAATGAGGGTAGGAGATTGGCGAGAGCCAAGTCCATCCTTAAAAAGATAAATCAGAAGAAACTAGATGCCCTCTTTGTGGATGCTGCCAGATATGACAGTGGGGATAAGTTCGCTGTCTCGGTGGTAGACGCGGCAGGCAACCTGGTCAATGCAGCCTCTGTTTATACGAAGTTTGCCCATGTCGCGGAGGAAGCGGCGATCGCTCTGGCTTTTCACAGCTCAAAAGTTCCCGCTATCATCTTCTCGGACTCGCGCACTGCGGTTAGATCCTTCTCGTCCGCTCTCGTATCTGAACAGGCGAACAGTATTTTGCTTAAAGCACTTCAAAAGACTAGGGCGAGCAGCGAAGAATACCACATCTCGTGGTTCCCAGCCCATCTAGATAGCTCAGTTAACCCGCTTGGATGTAATCCTAACGAGCAGGCCCACCGGAGAGCGCGTGATTTCACGTACCGCGCTGTCGCGGGTAGCCAGGCTCGTAACGAGGTCAACATCCACAAAGATCCATTATGTACTTTCCATGAAATTGTTTCCCATTATCGACTGGGCAGGAGGACATTTCCACCCCCTCACCCTAAATTGAACAAACCTCCGGCTAGCACACTCAGACTTCTGCAAACCCGTTCGTATCCCTCTCCTCGGTCTCTTAACAGGATAGATCCTGCCCACTCACAGTCGTGCCCCAAATGTGGTCATGACTCATGCTCTTTTGAACACATCCTCTGGCTGTGCCCAGCCCTTAACGCCTCTCCACCCATCACGAAAGAACAATGGCAGGAATCGCTCAAGAGCAGCAATCTCCACATGCAACTCCAGGCTGTCCAGAGGGCCCACGACATTGCGGCGGAACTTCATCTCCCGGTCCCATCGTGGGTGGCGCCACCGACTTGATCTTCGGGAGCCTTCGGTTTTAGCTCCCCAAGATCTCAGTCCCTCAGGACTCAAATAAAGTTCTTGTCATGTCATGTCATGCCAGTGGATTCGTCATGGTGCTCTGTGTCCCCGGACTCCTGAGTTCGAGCCACGGAAAGGGTTCGGCAGTTTTCTGGAACTTTGCAGGTTGTCACCAAGGGCAACCACTTCAGAAGAACGAGGTGGGGAGGGGGAAGCGCCCGTTGCCTCGAGGCAGGAATGGCGCACTCACCCTTATTAATGTTCCAGCTGGTCGCTGACGAATGTGCCCGTGGCTGCGTGCCCGGCAGCTTCAATGACTGCTGCTGCATGCACTGCGGGTGCGTCAACAAGCTGGCCTCACCCGGATCTATTCGACTATTGGACGCCACCAATGCTTTTTGGCTGGACTTCCCACATTTGCTGGCAACCTGGATCTACGTCTACTGCTTCCGCTATCAATCTCGGCCTCAGTCTACAAAAGGATTCCTCGGCAAGCACTTCACTGGGGCACAACACCGCTGCAGGAATGGCGCACTCACCCTTATTAATGTTCCAGGTTAGATACCTTGATTGTTTTTCCGTTCGTAGTGGCAACCGTTGCCTATTCGTGGTGTTGTGCCCCACTGAGCTCTCTAACTTGTGTAAGCGTTGTAGCAGCTGTATAGCAATGTGTGTTAAAATAATGGCCCTGCTTCTATGTGGCGATGTTGAGACAAATCCAGGACCTTCTACCGAAGAAATGTAACTACTGTTTTAGAAACCGCAACAAGGATTGAAAGCGGGCAGGCGGATGTGCGTAGTGATTTACACGCACTTAAGCACTGGCAAGCATCTGTCAACGTGGAACTGCAACACTTATCTTCAAGAATACGTGTTCTTGAGGTTGACAGGTTATCGCTGAAAAAAAAAACCAAGGCGCACTGCCACTCCACTGGCCCGAAGCTATTAATTCAATATCTGAGCAAATTAAGACTATTGAATCAGGGTGCGATGACACGGAAAATCGACTAAGGCGATGTAATCTCCTCTTTTTTGGCGTCCCCGACGATTCCAATGAAATGTGGTCAGCGTCAGAAGGCAAAGTCATTGACTTGACGGTAGCCGCGGAGCGCATCGCACACGTTTCTAAACTGCTCTTCTGCAATTCCCAGATTTTTCGCCACGGACTTACAAGCAAATGCGGAGCGTACAACGTTTGCGGGACTGAACCACGGGGCACCTCAAATCCCGCCTCAAATCCCAGACCGCCTCAAATCCCAACGGCGTCTAGGCCGCAAATGTCTCGGAAGCAGGGGCATCGACACCACGTAGTGCCGCTGTACTCAAAGTTTGGCCGTGTGGGAGACGGATGGCCCTCCTTGTCCTTCAAACTTATTGTCTACAAGACAAAGTTCTCCGAGTGCGCGTTTACAAGACGCCGCCGTCCGAATGCACTCTTCACGTGTGCACCGCATCCCTACAGCGTGCACTGTAAGCTGGCCTTCGACACCACACAGGCAGTCGCACCCAACACCAAGGCTGGCGATTGCGTTCCGGACGCGCGGCACGGGGTCAAGGTTGCTAAGCCCTTCTTAACCTCGGCGGCGCCTCCAACTAGTCAGGTACTCGGGCGCCAGAGCCACAATACCGTATACAGAGGTCCCTTTCAAGGCTGGTCTGTGTGGACTTGTGTGACCGTCGGCGGACTGCCAACACCCTGCGCACAATACCGACTTCCCGGAATCGGCACTCGCCCGCCTGGCGCCTGCCGCGACGCGTCCCCCAACACCGCGCGGTCCGTGACCCCACATAATACAGAAACGGTTGCCCCCTGACATGGGGGGGGAGTGAACCCCCTCTCTATACACACAGCACGTGGCCGATTCGTGACACTTAAGAACACGAACAATCAGAGCGACCTTACACTAGGGTTCTGTAACGTGCACCTAAATCTAAGCACATGGGTGTTTTCGCCTCCATCGTAATGCGGCCGCCGTGGCCGGGATTCGATCCCGCGACCTCCTGCTCAGCAGCCCAACACCCTAGCCACTGAGCAACCACGGTGGGTCATTGATACAAAATAGCTACCTACCATCCGTTGAGTAAACATGCCTATAGTCTTATGCAGCCTATGAAATTGCTGTATAGACAAATAAGTGTATTATTTGACTAATCTCATCACGTTTCCATCCCATCAAAATGATGCACGGCACTGTAGTATTGCCCTTTGCTCTTTCAATTAGCACTATACACCCTACTACGTGAATTTGGGATGTCCTGCTTTTCTTTCCCTACTTTTCTTACTTTCAATTTCATTGTGCACCAGATGTGGTCTCACTGTGTCACGGTGTACATGTATCAAATAATGTAAACAAGCTTTTTGTTGCAGAACAGGCCATACGCACTCTTGTATAAGTTTTTCCTTCCGTTTGTCTCCTTTTTTTTACAAATTGAAAATACTCGATTTTCTAGTCGATATTGGACGGTCGTTTTCCTCAGATACTCGTATTCGCGACTCGATTCAAAAATTTTGGTATTCGAACACCCTGACAAATTTCTGTTTTTCCAGTACTCAGTATGTACAAGAATAAAAAGCAACAGGGCAAAGAAAGAGGATACGTATAATCCACGCACCGCGTGCGGCAGTCTCTTGCGACGACACTGCTACAGTGCACTGTAACACTGTCTAAGATGACCGTCTTTATGTGCACGGCTGCTGTATCGGTACGGCATCAAACTTCATTTATATTTATGTAAGGAACATTTATTTATGTCTCTCAGTTGCCAGAAATCCCATTTCTTCCGCTTCCTTACAAAGCCTGCGCGTGCGCCATGCGGATGAGTCGATAGCACTGTGTGGCATTTCGCCATACGCCAGGATAATGTGTACTCTGCTGAATCGGTTCGCGAAGCGGTTCAGTGTTGCGAACTATTATAAATTTTGATTTATCTGAGCCGGAACTGAACCGGAAAGAAATGGGAGAGAACCGAACCCGAACCTGAGCCAAACCGGTATTTCTTTCGGTTTGACACCCTGGTTATTGTGTGTGTGTGTGTGGGGGGGGGGGACTGCTCATTGCAGAAGTTCGGCAGAAGATGCGCGCTATGGGATGGCTGTGACTAATGCGAGCAGACGTTCCTAAGGCTGCTTTCAACAGTGCGTGCTTTGATTGTGAATGACAACAGAAAGAGTGAAGTACACATAAGCACGATATGAGACGACGTGATCCAAGTGATGGCAAGCGGAGCGTGGGTTTTAATTGAGTAATGCTATATTGTCGTGAGTAATTTGAGGAAATACATGTGATATTGATTTTGGATTGCTTTACTATCGGAGGCTAGATATCCTTGTGGAGGGTACCAGATAGATGAAGCAAGTTTTTTTTTTTTATCTCTATTGACAAATTTCTTGAATTGCGGTACAAGTTAGCCTAGTGTACGGGATGTCTCGGAGCGAAAATTGTTTCGATGTGTCTTATCCATGATAGTGGCGATGTGAAATGCACTCCGAGATACTCCTATGTGGACGTGTGGTTGACGGGAACTGATTTTAGGTGATAGGTATGTCGCGACGCGGTATGTATTTCTAGAAAACATCACGGTGTCGCACTTTGTAAGATTTAAAGGAGTACTGACATAATTTTGAAGTGGAGACAACGCGTGAGTTCGATTTACGTGGGCACACGCACACCGGCTGCAAGATATCAACGGCGAATGTAGCTTAGAACATACTAAAAATCTATCTTAAAATACGTGCACGCAGTCAATTGCAAAACGCAGCACCTCGCGAAATCGACATCTTGGAAGTGTTGTAAACAACCGAGAAAACGCTACGTCACGAATTCTCCTTGACATGCCAGGCTGCTTGCATGTGCTCTTCTTCTCAGTGTTGCTTGTGGTGGGGATGCACTACATGTGACTGCAACTGCAGAATTAAGCGGCAGTTTATGTCGTATCCGCAGAGTTCCCGCACTATCAGCTTGACTGCGCTGCACTGACCGTTGAACGTGGCCTATGCGAGGGTCTTCAGGTTCGTCCTCGCTGTCGCCGGCCGCAATATCCGAGGCGCTGCTTTCTAGTGGATCCAATCGAAAGTGATTGGCCACGTGTAATGCGGCGGCGACACTCGGCGATCAAGGACGCGTGCAGGTGGTAGGCTGCACTTGGCAGCCCGGAACTGGATGAACAATTCTGCGCTGTCCAGCAGGCTCACGACGTGGCCGTGAGGCTTGGCCTTCCGGTCCCGACGTGGGAGCGGCCCGCTTAGTGGTTAATTATCACTACTTGCAGGACCAAATAAAGTTTTCCATCTATCCATCCCGTCTGCAGGAAATCGTCGCTGCTGGACGATGAAAACGACGATGACGATGGTGGCGAGGACATCGCAAAGGACTTGCTGGCGTAGCAGACGAACTAGGGAGCTCACGCGCCAGGCGTGTGTGCTGGCGTGCGCGTCAGAGCATACGCCAGAGGTTTTTGCGATCACGTGCCCAGCTGTATTTACATTCCTTCTCTGGTCCATCTCGTTGCTCTCTGAAACCAAAATTTGGACTGGTTGCTACAAACAAGGCTCCAGATAATTACTTTTTGCGCTCTGCAGTAAATGAGGTTTCGCGCCGTGATTACTGGGTCAATAGCTACTTATTAAAGCAGAAAACAAAACCAGATCGAAATTTTTTGGCATGATACATGCACTGCACCACATGGTTATAATGTACAGGTCGTGCGGGAGGGCGGCTGCATCGGTTTCATTGAGGCAAATTACACGGTCAACGGCAAAGAGTCGTAAAGTTAACGTAATGTGTTAGTGGGTAGATCATTTATATTGATTAGGAATAGTAACGGCGATAGTCCCACACCCTGACGAACACCTGATGTTACGTTAACGAGGTGGAAATTCTGCATATTAGCGCGCGTGTACTGAATGCGGCCTTTTGGGAAGTATTCAATCCATTTCTTTAGGTTATGGGACAATTCAATACAAGACAATTGAAGAAGGAGGTGATTGTGGGAGACATCGTCAAATGCTTTTTAAAAGTCTAGGAAGAAGGCGTCGATGTGAAATTGCTCGTACATGGGCTGTAATGTGTCGTGTGTCAATTTGGCGAGTAGCGTTTTACATGATAGCAGCTTCCTGAAACCGTGTTGCTGGGGGTAAAATAAATTTATTGATTCAAGATGAGCCGTTAGGTTAGAAGCAATAGTATGTTTAAGCAGTTTTGAAGGGACGCTGGTGAGTGAGACGGGACGATGAGTACCGGGGTCACAGCGGTGTCCTGATTTAAAGGGCCCCTCACCAGGCCCCCATAACAAATTTTGGTTATATGCTGGAAGTTCTTACGTGTCCCCTAGGGAGCGTTCTGCCGCAAAAAGTTTTCAAATCGGCTCATTAATGGCGGAGATAGAAATATTTCAATGCTGCGAACCCACGATTTCAGCAGGCGGGCTCCACTGCCAAGCAAGACGCTCTCTCCACTCGCCCTGTCTGGCCTACGCAAGCGAAATTCCTTCCCTGCGTTCTCCCATACCCATGTCCCATACCGGACCTCGAGGATCGCGTCACGCATACGTCACAGGCCCCGCCTTCATTTTCTTTTTTTTTGCTCCTCGCTTTTTTTTTTCGGCGCTACGCATTCCGCCGACAGCGTCGCGCGCGAGCTGTTGTCTCGTTCGCGCAGCGCACGATTTTGCACACTGTGCACAAGGAAACATGACTAGCGGTATAATTCAGTGCTACACGAATACTGAGGCAGAACAAACGGATCGGAGAGTGTGATCACGCGTTGGAACACGGTAGAAAATGGCATAGTTTCGATACCTGCGCACGTGACCGCACGACCCTGGGAATAAGCAAACGAAGCGGAAGTACATTTTTCTTGCTTTGGTGCGAAGTAAAACAAAAAACACGCAGGCATTCCGTTCGTGTGTTTTATTTCTCTAAACTTCAATTCGTCAATTCAAGCAACAGATCGCCCAGATAACAGATGTTGTCTTGAATAATTATCGAAGTCACGTGTCACCACGAGCGACGTCACAATGCGGACACGACTACGCAGGCGCAGGGGCACGATTACGTCCCTGTCCGGCTTGGAGCGCGGTGGCCGCGAAAATGAAAAACAACGTTCGGATTGAAATTTCAGATCTTTCAGCGGCGCGTAGCGATGTAATTCTTTGCAAATACGATCGTCGGCGCGCATTGTATATATGCTCTGGGCTTGTCAGCTCAATATGGCCAGACCTGCTGAGAAACCCTTTAAAGGAACTCTAAAGGTAAATACAAAGTCTACTTGGAGTGTTAAAATACCATTCCAGAAACCTCGCAGGGCTTGTTTATGCTAGTTATATACTTACTTTACGTGAAAATCGCGTCTAAAGGGTCCACATATCTTTAGCGCAATTAAAATCGCCCGCCACCTGAGCGGAGAGTACGCCTTCGGCGCCGTTTACTGCCGTTGGTCCGTTGGTGAGTAAAATGCAAGCGCACCGCGATGGAGAAACTGAGCCAAGACAGCGTTGGATTCGCCGCTGCAGCGGCTCTTGGTCAAGTGGCCTGGACCGTTCTGGAATCGCGCGACAACACATGAACGGGGCATTTTCTGCTAGTTGCAGTTTGTGTTTCGCGAGCCAGCAAACGCAGCGCAGCACTACGCGATAACGAAACTACTGAAACGCGAAAGCGAGGATAGCGCGGAGTGAAGAAAACGAAACGTTTCGACTGCCCGCGTCGTTGTCAAGGGTAACACAATTATCTCTTTTTTAAGGATCAAATAGAACTGGACACATAGCATTTTCTCTCGTCTTATAATGTTATGCAATAATCTTTTTATTACGAGTGGTTGAGTACTAGTGACAGAATAATAATATGGAGTGCCTTCGTCATCGGGCTAGTTTTTGAATGTCCCGGGGGAATCTCTAATCGTGTCCTGCATTTACCTCAATTTCTTGATTACTAAAGCCCTGTTCGTGATAATATTGACGCCTTAAACGTTCTGGAACACTAGTCTATCACTGTTGATGGCGTCAGAACCATCTGATGAAGACTGCGCGAGTGAACGAATGAGGTTTGCTATCGCGTCAGCAGTAGCATCGATTTCCGCCATTGCTTGAGGGAGAGTGTGCAACGGCTGACCAAGATAAGTTGGATCGATTGCAGTAAACACGGAAGAGAAGTAGTTGTTTAGCACTTTAGCCCTCTTTTCAGGGCTAATTGGTGCGCCATCTGCGCTTACTAGGTCGATTTGATTAGATCCTGACTTTGGTGAAAGTTTGTGGCAGAACTTACATGAGCTCAATTGAAGGATGGAAAGTCTGATGACCGGAATTTAGCTTTTGCTTCGCTTAGGGTATTTGTGATGTGAGTTGCGCGACATGTTCCGGTGATCGGGACGGTCGAGAGCAGACGACGCTGAGTGCACGCGGGCCGAGGTGGAAGAAGGAAAACAACGACGCCGAAGAGCGTCCGGCACGAGAACGCGCGTCGCATGAAAGACAACAAAAAGAAGAAACAGCAACCAATTAGAAAGACCACGGGGCGTCCGGCAGCCAATCCGAGAATGCCAAATCGGCCAGACCACAAGAAAAAGCGTGGTGCGCTGGCAGAACGGGGGACACGCAAGAGGACACGCAGGGAGACGCCGGGGAGACGCCAGGAGAGTCCCAGGAAGCGACGGCAGGAGGAGGTCAACCACCGGAGCGGGCGTTGAAGACGGGCCGTCGGGTTCCGGACCCGAGCCCACCAGGACTTCACCCGCCCGGGGCCTCCTGCCAACCTGTTCCTGTGCGTCGCCCGTCTACCTGAGCGTGCCGTCAGCTCCTCAAGGCCGGTGAGCTTTTGCGCCAGTGGGCAGGACGAGAACAGTCGGGCTACGGGCCCGAGTTCTACGCCAGCTGCCCGGCCAGAACGCCACCCCCGTCTGCCGTGCCGCCTGCTGCCCGAGGCCGGCGTTCGAGCTTCCGTGCCCGTGGGCGAGACGGGAACAGTCGGGCTACGGGCCCGAGTTCTACGCCGGCTGCCCGGCCAGAACGTCGACGCCGCCTGCTCCTGCCACCCAGCCGCCAACGTTACCTCGCCTAGCCAGAGCTGGCGCGCTCCCGGAGCCCGGTCGGTCAGCTTACGCCGCGACCTTTGGTGAGACCGGCGCCACTCCTTCTGCCAGCTTCTCACCGCTTTGCCGCGTCGAGACTGCGACGCGTCCCCGCCCTCGTGGCAAGCCCGGACTCACGCCCTCGTTAAAGCCCTATGTGTGTTCCGCTTGAGTGTTCATTTTATGCATGCTTTCTATTTGCTTTATACCTTTTTAGTTTGATTAAAAGTATTTGTGTGTGTGTGTTCAAACCAACGGCTTTGTCCTCAATTGGGTTCTCGGAGGCTCCGCCTAAGAGAACCGTTAAGACATTGAGAACACGAACCTTTGCCCCCATAAGTGGGTCGTCACAGTATTAAGGTACTGCTTTGCGCACAGGTGGTAACGTTCCCGAGTTATAGCATTGTTACTCACGTTGGCGCTTCTCACTCCTTTCATCCCTAGTCTCCTCTCCCCCAGTGCAGGGTAGCTAACCGTCCGTGCGTCTGGTTAGCCTCGCTGCCTTTCCTCTCTTCTGTTTCTCTCCCTCGTGGCGCTCCTATACAGGTGTTTTTTAACGGTTCAGGAGGGATTTCAGGTTTTTGATAAGCCATTAATTGTTAGAATAAGATTGAACAAGATGTGTCGCAACATATTTCTTTTTGAGATTCAGCAGTGTGTTTTTGAGTAGTTCCCAGTTGGTATTTACAGTGTGAGATATAGGTGAAAATATTTAAAATCTTCATAAAAGCGTTCTACTTCTCTGTTAATAACTTCATAGTCTCTTCTTTTATAATATTTGAGGAGAAGGAATAAACTTGTATTGTGTGAAATAGCGAGAAAGAGTTCCGTATTCGCCCTAGGTGGCCGGCATTCTAAGTCCAGAAAGCCGTTGGCTAATGCTGCGGCCCGGGCTCAGTCTACCAGATTTCGCTGATCCTCCAGGATCTGTGTCGTTAAGATTACCTCCCACATTTCTTCAATGGCTTGTAGCGATTCTGAAGTTTCATTTTGATTGTTTTTCACGCATGTGGGCTCACCAACACCATGTGTTGGAAGGTGTCCGGTACATCACAAAACTGGCATAGGTATGAGAATTTTGTGGGGTGCATACGGTGCATGATAATTCCATGGACATGTGCATTCGTTTGTAGTCTGCGTAGGGCGATGGCTTCTTCCTTGCTTAATTTTGGATGTGGTGGTGGATACCGTCTTCTCTACAGTCGAAAATTTTGCAATATTACAGCACAGTTGATGGGAATGTTCTCCACCCTCGTCACTTTCTGTAGCCCGTGGAGTAGCAAATACCGGCTAGTATGCTCTCGGTTGGCAGCATGTGCTGCTTCGTTTCCTGCCAGATGTTCGTGTCCTGGGGTCCATGCGATGTAGGTTTCGGCAAGTTGTTGTCTTCTTATTTCTTTTAAATGTTCACTGCTGCGTCAGAGATTCCGCCTTTTTGTAGGTTTCTACACGCGGTTTGTGAGATTCTCAAGATGATGACTGTGTCTTTGCCTGTGGTGATGCCGAGGATGACGTCAATTTCCTCCACCGTTTATTGATTTCTGAGCAACTAGCTTATTCCCTTGATTGTTGGCCACGCTAATTTCGTATGCTCTTCTACCTAAGTACTTTGCCACATCTGTATATCTCGTGTTGGGATTCTTTGAGAATTTTTTGCTTGTTTTCTTTCTTTGTGGGGTGTTGCATGCATGTTGTGAGATATTGGAGTGACTGAGATAAGGTCTCGAAGACGCGACAGTAATCGGGCTTTCGCGTCTGAGTCTGCTGTGAAGTTTTTGCTGTGTGCGAGTTTGCGAAGTACTGTTCTGCCTCTTTGGGTCAGCTGAAGGCGTTCCAGCTGACTGGCCCTGTGCGCTTTACTCATTTCTTCCCAGGTGTTTTGGAGGGCAAGCTTGCGGAGTGTCGTGGTTGCGATCATACTGGGAATTCCTATTGCACTCTTTATTGTTCTGCCGATGATGTTGAGTTTTTCAATTTCAGCTTTCTTGAGGAATATATAGATACGGGATGCCATATGTGATTCGGCTTACACGGAGGGCTTGGATTATTTGAATGGTTGCTTGCTCTTTAAGTCATCTTCTTTGAGTGGTCATGCGTCAATGAGATGAGTGAGTTGTGTTAGGGTCTTTTGAAGCTTCAGAAGTGTAGCTTTGCCAGAACTGTCTTTATGTGTTGTGAGGCCAAGGATGCGGAGGGAGCCAACTTGTGGGATAGCTGTTCCACTGAATGGACTTTAGGATCTGGGGCGACGTGGGCTGGTGGTCTTCCCCGGGTCCTTGCCTTGAGTATAAGTAGCTCTGATTTTGGGGGCACGCACTTTAGACCGCATTTTGAGAGGTACTTTTCTTTCTGATCGATTGCCTCCTGGACGGTAGTTTTCTGTTGGCAGGTTGTGGACGCTTTTGTCCATAACGTTATATTGTCGGCATATATTGCATGGTTAAAACCTTCGATGTCATCGATTTGTTGCGGGAGCTTAATCATGGAGAGACTGAACAGCAAAGGTGACGTGACTGATCCTTATGGAGTGCCTTTGTTGGGCATTTTAAATTATTTGTCGCTTTGGAGGTTGCCGATACCCACCGTAGCCGTGCGATCTTTGAGGAAGTCCTGTACGTATTGGTAGGTTCCGGATTCCACAGTCTGTGTTTTGGGGATTCTGGAGGATTGCTTCATGCTTCACATTATCGAAGGCTCCTTTTACATTTATTGCTAAAATAGAGACCTTTTTGAGGCGTTCTTGGTCTTCCTTGAGGTAGGAGTATACCTCGGGCTGAGAGGAGCTGTCGGAAGCCAAACATTGCGTTAGGCATGAGTCCTGAGTCTTCGAGGTATGGGTTGATGCGATCATGAACCATGTGTTCGAGGAGCTTTCTGGCGCAGGAAGTAAGGGAGATGGGCCGTAGGTTGCTGATTTGTTGTGGCTAGTTGGGTTTTTGTATCATAATGACTTCTGCGTGCTTCCATACTGCCGGGAGTTTGCGTTTTTCCCAATAGTTAATAATGTAGTCGAGGAGTCAATTTATGGCCTTGTCTGGGAGGTTTCGTAGGATCCTATTGGTCACCTCGTCATTTCCTGGCGATGTGTTACGGGCCAATTTGGCAAGGGTGCCGTAGAGTACAGGAAGCGTGAAAGGGCTGTCTAGAGTGAGGTTTGGTTCGCCTTTGTACGGTCGGGGATCGGTGGCTTTGAGGGCGTTGCCTCCGACAAGGTTACGCTTGATTTCTTCCAAAACTTGTTTCTCAGTTCCTGAATGGGAGTGGATGATTTTCTTGAGGTAATGTCCTTGTTTGGTCTTGGTTTTTGTGATACCTAGAAAGGCTCGCCATATATTCCTGGTCTTCTTTGTGTTGAGTGTGCCTTGAAGTCAGTCGCACAGCTCGTGCCAGTTCTGCCTGCTGAGCTGGTCTCCGTATTCTTCTGCTTGCTTTGCTAAGTGGGCGATCCGTTTATTTACTTTACGGTTAGGTTTCGCCCTTTTCCACCATCTCAGTAGTCCTCTTCCGGCTTCCCAAAAATGTAGGAGGTGATAGTCTACTGCCGGTGTGTCCATTGTGAGTTTAATGTCTTTAGTGTGCTTCTCCGCCATCTTACCACTTCGGTGAACCACTCTTCAATACTTTCGATGTTTTCTTGTATGCCATGTGTTCTCGGAAGGCCTTCCAGTCCGTCAGCCTTGCCATTCCAGTTCTACTCGGCTTTTTATGGTGCAGCACTTCAGCCTAGAGGATTTCGTGGACGCTACCGAGATTTTCTTTGTCTTGTTCAATCGACTTTGGAGACTCTTGTTGTAAAGGTGAGGTTAGGATTTGTGTCACTGCATACACTGTTGCCTATCCGAGTCGTTAGTTTATGATCATTTCAGAGCATTACGTGATCCTGTTGCGCCGTATCATGCACTCGCGTTCCTTTCTTGGTCGTGTGCTGGTAACCCCATGCTGTGTGGAGGTCATTAAGGTCTCCCATTACTACAAGTTCATGGCCTTAATAGAGTCTTCAGGCTTCCGTGATCAAGCTCAAAGTCAGCGGATCCCTGGGTGGATTATAAAAGCATAGGACGTATAGACTTTGGTGCATCTTTGTCTCAGGTTGCACTTATACTGGGGTGTGTTCCACGGTTGCCCCCAGGATTGCGTGACCTTACGTGATGAGATTTTTCTTCGTCAGTATAGCTGTTCTCTGGGATCCGGCTAGTGTATCGTATCCCTGTACGCGGTGATTGGTGTGATAAACTTCTTGGATAGAGATGATGTCTAGTTGTTCCTGGTTAGTCAGTTCCAGGACGTTTGTTCTTTTGGTTGAAATAGAACGATAGTTCCATTGCCGCAGCTTCATTGGGAGTTGTGGGAATCTCTTCTTGGTATTACGCGCCATCTTTTTCGATATCGTTGCTTTCGCCCCGGGTCATGGATTCCGATCTGGCCGTGTTGTGGACGTCTTTACGTGCTTTCTTGCGAGCCGTGTCGGTGTCGTTGAGTAGTTTTTATACTGTGGCTTTCGTTACGTGGTTCTGCTAGGCATAGGACATGAAGTTGCTCAGTTCTTGAAGGGTAGCATGGATAGGGGTCAGCTGAGCAGTAATGTGTGGCTGGAGCTGTTGTGTTATCTCCTCTGCAAAAGTGGTAATGGGCTCATGTATCTGCTTTCGCACCTCCATTGTTACTATTTCCTTGATTCGTCCTTACGTAATGGACAGTGAGATGTTTGGCATTCCTCGAAGTTTTGAGGCTTGATTGGCGGTGTCTTGTTATTTGCACACTTGTATTAGGTTGTCAATGAGGACTGGCGGATCTTGGAGTTGTGCTCGCAGATCTCGTTTCTTCCGTCGGTTCCTGTGCTCATGTGTTTCCTCCTGCAGCGTCTGCATACGTGATTCGCTTTTGGGGGTTGGGGGTATGGGATCCAGACCATGACCTTGACCGGGGTCTGGAATTTGCTTGACCGCGTCTTGATTTGGAGTCACTTCTAGGTCTTCGTGTAGTGGGTAGTAAGGTACTGCTTGATTCGGATAGTTCCGGGAAGTCGGAGTCTCAGTTTGAGTTCCATCTGCGTTGCTGCTCTTGGATCTTGTTTTCCCATTGAAGTCAGATATTTTACGGTGGTGCATTTGGCTTGAGTTTATGTCGGCACTCCTTTCCTGCTGTTTCATAGGGTTGTTGACAAATTTTACATCTGGGTTGGCAGCCATGGACTTCCGGTCGATTTTACATCCCGCACATATAGCAGAAGTTGATAAGGGGTTTCGGGCAGATATCTTGCCGGTGCCCTAGTTATCCGTAGGGTCTACACTATTGCCCGGATTTCCTGTATGGTTTGCAGCGGTATTCACAGTACTGATATATTATGTTGTACGGGACGTGTGGTCATCGAAGTATATGAGTACTGTTGAAGATCTTCCTAGCATGGGCACTGCGAGGACCATGTATCCCGGGGATGCTCGTGGCCCTTATAGTAGTTCTTCTTCGCTCGTGCCTGGCTGAATGTTGTATACTACGCCTATGCTGATGTCCTCTGGTGTTCCGACATTTGCTTTAACTTCGTAAATGGACCCTCCAAGCTGGATACTGGTCACGTTGAGAAGCATGTTGTTCGCTATATTCTTGATTGGTGTACTTGAGATGATTATATTCTCGACATGTTGCACTTAATCCGGATGTTGTCATATAACTGTATATATGCCAGAGAATGTATTAATTGTTGTAATGTGAATTTAATATGTTGTTTCACCAACTGCCTGGTCATTTTACAAGCACTGCGTGCTTAGATTGACCAGCAAATTCATCCTATACAAAGAACTGTGGATAAATAAATGAATGGAAAAAAATCTTTTGGCACAACTTACTAGCTGGGCCGATGGCATGAGTAACTGCCACCAGTGTCCACTTGGAGAGTTGTAATCCCGTCTTTGGTCTGTAGATGTTGTTTGTGTCGTCCAATGGCAAAGGTGGAAGTCTCGGTTTTATATAATATGGCATGTTTCCCGCTGTAGGTTTTGTTGCTTCGGCTTGCTGCGTACGTTGTTGGTCTGCTTCCTCGGCTGTGGGTGTTATACGCGCCTGAGTCTTCTTTCCTCCCCTCTCCCATGCGTGCAATTTTCTTGAATGTTTATCACCTTTCCGCTGCTCTAGTCATACGTCCACTCCGCTTTCAGTTTTTGCTGCTCTTGTGGTGTGTCGACATGTATCTCAGTGCCGTTGTTTTTCTGGCTCAGTTCTCGTGCATTCTTTGCTGTGTCGGATGCATCAGTCTTTCTTTTGTTCAATACGTACTGCATAAATGATTTTTACAAGCCTGAAAGAAGCCCGCAAAAAGTACTGCGCGACTAGTCACGTGGCACAGCACATAGCCAAGCTCGTACTTACGCAGAAAAAAAGTGATACGGTTAATTTACAATCGTTATGATAGGCTGATCTCACCTTCATCACATGCTCAAAATTTATCGCTTGACTCGTTGGTGCAAAGGCGCACGTGCGAGCGCATTTGTACATTACATAGTATTGTGAATGCGGGCACTCGTTCCGGAGCACCCGTTTCGTTTATCGTGTCCCTTATCCACGCGACCCGTCGTTCAAATCCACTCGATACCGTTTTATTTAGGTCACCTTTATTTTTATTAAATATTCCTTTTTCGATGTTACAGTTCAAATGTAGAATAGTCTGGATGGATCGTTGCGCACGCTGTCATCCGATCAGTTCGCGAAAGGAGTGACTAAATATGTTTTCCGCTAACATTTATTTTTCACTGTCTTTTCCTTTTCTTTTTTCATCTGTATTAAAGCTCTGTGCACATACCTGCAACGGTTCTGCTTAGAGAGAGCACTATCCGTAAATCAATAAAACAAAGAAAGTGAAAGAAATGTTTCCGTTTTTTTTTTAACCTTCCTGAGGCCCTTTGAAAGTCAATTACTGGCAGGCTCTGCGGCTGAGTGTCAAGGAGAGTTAGGACTTGTCGCTCAGTGTGCTAGCTGTCTCTTGAATGCCTACTTTTCATTGTCATGAGTTTCGGGTACAGTTCGTCTGTCCCGCAGTACACACGCCTACATGTCGCAATTGTGTTCTAAAAAGGATTTAGAAGAAACGTATAACTATGTTAGAATACATCGTGTGGGGTTCTCACACCCATGCTCTTGGGACAAAGGAACGACAACACAGTAATGCAAACAATCACAAGGGCATTTATTGCACCTTTCATAAATCAATGTCAGCTAGCCGGGCTGCTACCCACAATACATGCCGATGGGCGCGCGACAAATCTAGAAGTCCGACTCACCGCGAACGGATAGCGAGCGAATATGTTCGCCCCATGCTGGATCCCAACGCCTGGTCGTTCGCGCGTACGGTCACGCGAACGGTGGCGCGTTCGAAGGCAGCCACGCGAGACGGTCTCGCAGAAGCATGGATCGGCGCACGCGCGGCACGGCACGTCCGCACTGCTTGCTGTCCCGACCCCAAGAGGAAGCGCCTTGTCTGTCGGCGCCCCAGTCACACCGCCTGTCGGCGGCGTTAGCAGCGCAACACTCGCGCCATCTCTCGTACTGCGCCTCAGCCACTCCGACCGCCGCGGGCGCCAGGCCACGCGAGCCGTGCGGGAAAACCAACATATCAGGGGACGCGTGAGAGTCGCGCATCCCCACAATCGTAAATTATAGAAAATTAATCTTTGAATAAAATTAGAAAGTCATCTAGAGCAGTCAGAGGAGAGGGGGCAGAGTCCTAGCTTCTCACTCCTTCCTCCATCACGCTGTACCATTCCTCCCAAATGCACAGGACAGCGTGAAGTCGTTTTATGCGTGGAAGAATCGTTTATTAGGACTAAGAGCACACTGACAGAAATCACTCCTGAAATGCACGTTTTGAAGATTTGCTTCTCATACGAACATCCACCCTTGTCTTCTTTCTTTTCCTTTTTTTCGTAAGAGTGATAACAAAACTGTTAGTGACTGGAAATTATCTGTTCCCAGATACACTCCTCCACGACAAAGCTGCAATGGGCTACTGTGGAAATTATATATACGCTGGCGCTATCTGCTACGCATTTTTTCATCTGTGTAGCACAGATGGTATTAAATATATTAGAACTGTCCTACTCCAACCGTTCCACTCTTTCTGCCTCTCCCCTGCAAGTAACAATAAAAGGTAGAGAAAATCGTTATTATCGCAGAAAAATGACATAAAAGCATCTGATTATTTTAACTCCAATGTAACAATTCAAGGGAATATGATATTATGGATACTAAGACAGTTTTCAATTTTATTACACTGAAGAAAAAGGCACTGTTCCAAGTCGGTTCAACAAGAATAAATGATTTTTTTTCTATTTTAGGGACTAAATTCCACAGTTTAGTAGCGCTTTAAACGAATGAAAATTCCCCGTAGTTAGTTCGAATAGGTGGGATTTAAAGTTGCACATGTGATGCTCGAGTGTTTCATCGGATGTCGTGATGCTGCAATATTATGGCCGTACAGCGTGTGGTGTTGTGAAACATCCTAAACGTAAGGATAATTTTCCTATGTTCAAGGGATCTGCCTAACCGGTAGAAAATTTAGAAAAGAAAAAGCAAAACGGACAAAGTCGTGCCTGTCGAGAAACAGGATAATCCGTACAGTAGTGATTCGGGCGACCTGCAGAGGAAGTAGTGTGCAAGGTAAACTGAAATGTGTACAGCTATGACGTTAGTTATGTGGCAATGGATTAAGCAACAATAAAGGGTTAGTAGGGTGTTGAGCGAGAAAATATGTCGCAACCAGTATAATATCACCGTGTTCTTGTATACCTTTTGACACATTTGCTTCATGTGCCGAGGCTATGATATCTTGCTGTCTAATGTTACGCCAAGCAATTTGGTTTCATATTCGGACTGTAGCAGTTCCTTGTTTATTTCTTAGGTGTGTCCGAATGTAAGGCGCGTGTCTATCGCATTAAAAAGTATGTAACTACGCTGTCGGGTGTTCGGGACAAATTTTTTTAGTGACTCACAACGAAAGCCGTCATTGTAATATTCTGTCTGCTGTTTCATACAATTGTTCTTTTTCAGATGTAATGAATCTGTTAGTATCATCAGCGCATAATAACGCAATCCTGGACGGGTATGATGAAAGATCATTTACGAAGACTAACGATAAGAGCGGTCCTGAGCTCGAGCCCTGCGGAACACCAACATGCAACGTCAACGGACAGTTTTAGAATAGCGTTTGCAACCAAGCGTAAACGCGTTACGTACCCAAAGAAATAGCTTTGTCCTCACTGCGCATTCTCCGAACGTTATTAGGTTCCTGTGGTCTAAGTGTGCTATGATAATCTGCGTTATTTGGCGAGTTTAACGTTAGTAATGTTTATGCAAGCTAAGAAATAGTGTTGTCGAACATGGCGGCATCTATGACTCCCACTTCAACGTGAATTCTCGTGAGGGCTACGCTCTCACTCTCGTTGATCGCCAGTAACAATTGAAATGAGCTTTCGCTTCCTCTAAAGTCACCTGAAACTTTACTTATCGGCACATAGCGCGTCCAATTTCTGAGATCGTTCAGCGATTCTGGCGTTTGTAGGCCTAACGGAATGCGTCCTCATAGCAACAGGATGGCTGTAAATCAATTGTCTTGCCTTGGATACGTTTGGCACGAGGCACCACACGGCACCCTTTTGTTAACGCCTTCCTTACGTTTGCGTTCTCGTACGGTAAAATAAAATCTTGAAGGCACGCGCACCGTATTGTCCCGAAAAGGTGCTTACGTCTAACGTACGTAATACGATAAACTCTAGTCTGAAACTGTCTGTTACGTCAGACGGCTAAACATTAAACTGTACGTTCAAGCCGACAGTTAATTAAATAGCTAAATCAAATGACACGGAATGCCTCGTATTCCGTAATACCGAAGCTTTTTTATGAACAGTACATTGTCCACTAAGTCGAAAGTTTTCGTTAAATCTACACATATCCACATTTTCAACATCTTGTTTTCAATATTTATTCGCATTTTCTCAGTGATCTTGATAATGCTAATTCAGCGAATTTGTCTTTAACGTAACCGTACTGTGGGTCACTCAGAATGTTGTTGCTCGTAAGAATGAGTGCAGGTGCCTAAAGGTCCCCTCACCAGGTTTGGTCAGCATTCAAATAGACAAGCGCAGCGTATACATAACGCGCTGACGATCGCGTCTCCAAAGTATTGCATCACTGCGCGCGCCCCCGCGAGAACAGCTAAAATTTCAAACCGAACGCCGCGCGCCCTACCTCTCCAGGAAGCTGCGCCCGCGGTGGGAAACTCCCCGGCTTCGGTGGCAGTAGAGTTACTGTATATGCACGGCCGCTCGATGAAAACGCACCTGTGCGCTTTCATCGAGCGGCCGTACGTGGTATATGCTACCAAAGGTAGCTCGCTTTGGTAACATACAGTAACTCTAGGTGGCAGAGGTAATTGGCGCCATCTATGAAGAGGGCGAAGCCAAAACTCTGTTTCGCTTGCATGGCCTCGTAGTTCGTCGCGCGCACGCGCCGATGCAGGTGGCCGAGCTCTTCCCCCCAATTCCTCTCCCCTCGCCCTTCCTCGTAACTCCCTTGCAACTCCCTCACCTTCGACTGTCCCCGCGAGCGCGCCGTGCGGCCAGGCCCAACACCTCCTAGACGGGTGTTGCCAGGCCCCGCACACTCTCAAGTTCAAGAAACGGCCACAGAGGGCAAAAAAATCGACCACGCGCCGCTGCTAATGAAACAAGCATAGTAGAGGCACTAAAGAGATGCTCGGGTTAGATTCAATATCTCCCGCTAGGGGCGCCGTAATAAGCGCAATTTTTTTTACAAGCTTTCTCCTAAATTTACCGAAGCATGCTTATTACATAAAATAGGCCATAGAATTATCATTACTAATTAGATACTGTTCCTTTCATTAGTAAGTTTACTGTTTTTGTCATTATAAACGCAAATAGCGTTCAGCATCATCGATCTTCCACGTGACCTCTGGCCTGGATTTAAAATTTTTACCGGTATTTTCGAGTGCATGGCGGCACGGATTCATTCGTTCGTACACTTAGACTGCTTGCTTCTTTGTTGCTAAAACTAATTTATTGCGCTTCGATGTCTCCCGTTATTTAACTTGTGGTGAAGGGACGTGTTTGCAAGCGGACATGTAAGCCCGAAAGCTACGTTTCGGTCGTGAGCCATGCATCTGCATCGAAACGGGAACCGTATTCTGCGACTGAGGACAGCAGTACCGGTGAGTCGTTTAATATCGCTGCCTGAATCCTTATGTAATATTGCTCTCGTTAACGTACAGGTGGAGACAAGTTAACGAACTAGATGCTGCATTACATATGGGCAGTCGGGACCCTCCGTTGCTGTTTCAGAAATAAACTTTTAGTTGGGAATTCTCGAAAGAGAAAGCGATATCGGAACGCGCGTCACATTTTTTATCTCGTTGTAGCCGTAGCCATGGGTGACAGAGTAGCCTTATCAATGTATTTTTTTTTCGAGTCCGCCTGGAAGTTCTTTCGTCCACAGAACCGAATAACCCTTTGATAAACCGAAGCTAAAGTACTGAATTTAATGTATCAAACAGTTTCACGCATGATAATTCACCCATATTTCGTACCTGTTGGTTCCAAATGTTCTTGCTGTGCAGTTTGGTTTACCTGAGGACATTTATTTTTGTAGTAGTGAAGTGGTGCATCACTTTCATGCAGAAAAAGAATGCGTCATTTCAAATAGCTTCATGTCTTTCATGCATTTGCTTGTGAAACAAGCAGTGTGATCTCTTCTAGTGCATAAATGAGCGCACAAATGTTCTCATTTGTGATCTTAATAATACTTAAGCTGTTGACATGCATTGTAGTTAGGCAGACATCAATTTTATGGAGAGTAGCAATATTTATTTACGATGCTGCTAAGCACCCTAGAACAAACAGTGCACATTTGCATGTGCTCTGTAGTTACAAACCATTACAATGTATATGTCACACCTTTTCGCATCTCACATAGCAAAATTGTGCTTATTCAATTTCTGATGCAGCCAAAATTTCTGTTCCAGACATGCAATAATGAGGACGGCACCAGTATAAAGCAACAAACTCCACGCACTAAAGAGAAGTTGCTGCCTGCTACAACAAGGTCATTGTGTGGACTTTGGTTGCTACCACAAGGTGAACAACACCTGGTTCAGAAATAAATAGGCCTGATATATGCTGTATTGGCTTGCTAGTCTTTAGATACATGTAATTTGTTTGTAGCAGATTATATGAACGTTTGTTCGTATTTACAGCTCAGTATAATTGGTTCGAACATAAGAGAAAACACTACATGACTTTGGATAATCTCTGCTGTATCTCATGTGTCACTGTTCTGCCCCAACAGAGCCTGTGCCAAGCACATCTTGGTCATCACGGGAGCCCCCATCTACACCAACAGGAAGGGGCTGAAGCCGAATTCGCAAGGCTTTACACCACGGACAAAGAAGTCGTTCTAGAAGTATTTGGATGAGGTATCAAGTCTACAGACGGCTGTGTCAAGAGTGAAAAGAGCCTCTGCCATCATTCCACCAGCACAGATATTGGCCGAGTCATCCAGGTACCTCAACAACAAAAATTATTTGTCTTCAGATGTACCTGCAACCTCTGAACAAGCACAGACGACGCTGGCCAAAAGAGTTCCGTCAGCTTGCCCTTCCTTAATGAGCTTCCTGGCCTTGTCAAATACCATTTGTGCCAAGTATAATTTTTTTCCAATGAATGCAAGCTTTTTCATTCCACATTCTTGTTAAAGATCATTCCGCTTCCTCATCCAAACATTAAAGGTCAACCAATTCTTTGCTCATACTTAATACCAGTCACTGTCTAGTAGCATAACATATGTGTAGCAGTATTTTCTAGTGTAGGTTGCTATGTGCAATTCCTCTCCTGAAATAGCTGATGCAGCATTGGCATGTGTCTTGCATTAACATTTGCACTGTGTGCTATGTAGCATTAAACTTTTCTTAATGTTTTTGGCTTTCAATGCTTGCAAGGTAGAGTGGCTTCTTTCTTGAATGCAAGCTTTCTCATTCCTATATTTAATTCCTAGTCTCTTTCAGAATTGCTATTCTTGCTCGACAGCCTGTGTTTTGCGCAAGCTACATTGAAGTGATGATCTATTGCGGAATCTTGTTTCGCTGCTGTCCGACTTGGTACTCGTCACCGTGTTATGTTTCTCATATGTGGGAGCCTGGTCAGTTGCATGGGGGAACAGTCTCTCGAGGTAAGCACCTGCTCCTGCAGTCAGCGCAGCGACATAGACTCCGAATTTATGCACACTGTGATTGGTGCTCCCCATTCCGTCCTTTCCTGCTGCTGCCGTGTGCAAATTTTGCTTGTGGCCTTCCTCAGCCATGATTTGGCGTCAACGGGGCCTATCATACGTGATTACATGGTCCAAAGTGTATGAGGTTGATATCCACATGGGTGGAGAGGCCTGCAAAATGGCGATTCCCACAAAACAGACCATGTCCATATTGAGAGCAGGTGGTGCACCAAGTGTGAGCAACCCATTAAAGGCCTCCAAAAGAACAAAACGAAACGTGCAGGTTGGAAAGGAGGTAACGCTAAAATGCCTGGTAGCTCATGTCGCTATGTTGGCTGCGGCAGAAGATCCTTGCGTCACCCGATTGTTTTGCAATGCAAGTTGCTCATCTTCAGTGGCGACTGTCAGTGCAAACAGGTAAAACACACTGTTCAATCTGCTTGCGCTGCTGGTTGTTGCTTGTTACCAGACCACCGAGGAGGCGGCATTCTTCAAAGCGTGGCACTACTTTACGAAGTTTAAGGGGCTTTAAGCGGAGCGGGTCGGCATAATAAAAACAAAAAGAAAAACGTTTAGGCGAGGAGGCGCCGCGCGGCTGCTGTTCCTGTTACCATGACAACGTAAACAATCGTGTGCGCCGCCATTTTGCGTCTGCGTCTCCCTGCGGTTAGGGCCGTAACTGAAGGGGACGTTGGCGCTAGCGTCGAAAGAGCGTCTGCTCGAAAACAGCCAATGGAAGCCATGCGGAGATTCACCCCTGTGGCTGCGCTCCCAGCCAGAAAGTCAAGGTCGCACGCACAAATGCTGTGACCTAAAACGCACTGCTAGCTACGTCATTCACCTTGACGCGTGACTTCGATTAACCATACAATACCGAAGGCCGCCGCTGTAAATGCACCGCACAGCAAAAAAGAAAAAAAAGGAAGAAAAGGGGGAAGAAAAGGGTTTCAACGCGTCAGCATGACACGATCCCTTGGCTTCGGTATGGGAGAAGGCAGGGAAGGAACACCGATTGCAAACGCTAGTCGAGGCAGAGGGAGAGAGTGTCTCCATTGGCAGTGACACTCGCCCCCTGGCGGCATGGTAAAAGAACAGGTGACTTTTTAATGCGAGAGTATTACTCGGCCTGTACGACCCCGCCCTCATCAGAAAGCCTTGGCAGGAAAAACTACACACAAATCACGTCATCTTCACCTGACTAAAATAAAGGACGACCATTCCACTCTGCAAAGTTGGAATGGCAGCGAAACCTGAAGACAGTCAAAGCTCTCAAACGAAAAGCAAGTGCTTTTGCTGCCATTGCGTCTTCACAGAGTGGAATGGTCGTGATTTTTTTTAGTGAGGTGAAGATGACGTAATTTGTGTGTAGTTTTTCTGCCAAGACTGGCGTCGTTAATCGTTCGGAAGTGCCCGGGCCCCGGGCTCGCGATTGTCGTTTTCGTTCAGCATCGCGGGAACGTTCTTCGTCGGTGGTCGTCACGCTTCGGCGCCGTCTACATTCTCGTTGCTGTTCCCACCGGCGCTCCTCGTACGCATGTTGTTCTTCGGGTGTACGAACTACACTCTAAGAAAAGCTTACGCCCTTTGGAGTGCCCCTTCTGCCACACAATAATCGTAATCTGCCTTGATGCGTTTCCTTTCTTGAAAACGCCGTGCCCGCTACTTTCCTGTCGGGAATGCTATCATGCTGATAACGCGCATGCCGTTCGTTACTGGAAAGTACCGGGCTCGCAGCGTTAAAGAAAGAAAATGCATCGAGGCAGATTACAATTATTGTTGTGTGGCAGAAGGGGCACTCCAAACGGTGTAAACTTTTCTTAGAGTGTAGAGTTTATGCGTGTTTGTCCCATCGATAACGCAGCTGTTTTTATTGCCGATACCTCTCCTGCTTATATACTGCGATAACCTTGACGTCACGCTATAGTTCACGGCGAGCGTTCTAATCTGTTAGCCTGTTTCACAGGCAAGTGATTTTGGGCCAGAAACGGCGCGGCGCCCGTTGCGTGAGCAAGCCTCCTTTCAGTTTTCCGAGCAGCGCGCGCCGCTGCGATCGCGATCGCAACATTTGGGAAAATTTGCGAGCAGCGAGAGCAGCAACCAATGGCGGAGAGCCTTGAGCAGTGACGTTAACATCATGTGGCAGGGGCGTTGCCGATGCGCGGGCGGCGCGGGGAAGTCGCCCGCTCGAGCAGACTGTTCTAGCAGACCACATTTGTAGAAGACGACGTCTGCTGCCAATTTGCATTGTCTCGCGCGGTTTTCAACCAGCTGTACTTCACTCATGTTGTGCGGTGTCCGCTTGTTTGGGATGCTAAAATGAAGATTTTCGCAACAAAGAGGAGGGCTCTTTGGGAAGAAATTATGGACTGAAGCCGAAGGTACCCGTCGTCGCAAGTGACGCATGCTTCCATAAAGTAAATGTCGGCGTCGTTTGAATCGGCCATGCCGGTTGGTGCCTCAGAATTGCCGCTTGTTTCCATCTGTCGTTTTCGAGTTCTATTCTTTGGAGCCAAATTGTCCCCACGTGCTGTTTTCTTCTTGCCTCTTTTTCACCCGATGGCGACCACATATGGGTCCGGACAGACGCGATAAAACGGCAGTCCATACGTTTTGTTCGCAACGCATGTAGATGCTTATTTTTTTTCCTTCTTTACAACTCCGAGCTAGTGTGTTCGTAGTTTTGTTAGGTCATGCTTCTTCACTTAAAAGTTGAAGTACCCCGAGCTCTACAAGAGGCGAAAAGGGACGCGAGCTTCTTTGAAAGCCGTCCATATAGGCCTTTTGCATGCGGGTGGCCGAGATGGCGCCCGAAGGCCTTACGGTATTCGAAAACAAGAGCCGTTGGCAGACGTGCACCTGCTTCAAGCCCAGATCGCGGGAATACGAACCAACCCATTCATTTGCTTCCATGTGGTTAATTCGCTGTGCGTGTACTAAGCAAGACTTTTAAGCTGTCACCTATAATGAGCTAAAAGAGACATAAATGTGAATAAAGGAAGTTGTATTCACTGCTCCGTACACATAGTTTTTTTTTTTTTCAATGTTTACAAGCACGAAAGTGGAGCACCAACATTGATCAAACCCTCAGCTCAAGCGCGCCAAAACATGGAAATATGGAGCAAGGCGCAGCTCTTGAAGACCGCTGAAATCCGCGGCTCAGGGACGCTTTCCACAAGCAACACTGCGCATCACAGCGGCACGCGTCGCGCATACTGTTTAATATATAAACATGCACTATTTCCTCAAATTTCTGTATGCTCCATTTACTGTCAGTGACCTGCTTATACCCAATATTTAGTTTATTTTTCACCCTATGCTTGCACTGAATAGCCCACAGGCATTGTAAGTTAAACTATCAGAATAACGATCAGCTAGTCTAAGGTTAGATAACTGAACAGAATCATTGTAAGATCTGCGACGAAATATCAGAAGTATTTATTGTTTCATTAAAGAGAAATGGTTTCATTATAAATTTTGCACATATTAAAGGTAAAAGTGAAGATAAGGAGTAAAACCATACCAATACAAAGACATAAGCACCGAATAATAGCACAGGCTTGTTCAAATAAATTTGAAGGAGAAAAGTTTTTTAAATGATCTCACTACAAGCTATCACATGTTTTCATTCCAAAAGCACTGCATCTTATCATAAAGTACGAAAATAACCAGCCACATAAGAAAGAACAAGTCTGAGTGGGTCTATGTGTACAAAACATGACTAGTAATAACTAGTGAGCACTGCACAAAAGTTGAACACGAAAACTAGTAATATGGAAGACATATACTTCACTCAGCTGAACTAACTGCAAAGTATTGCAAATATCACAAAAACAGCATAAAAACTGGGCAGGACAGAGCACTGACTGCTAGTTATAGTTGCAATATACACACTAAATCTAGACATAAACAAACCTGCCGGAAACGGTCATGTCTTTGCAAGAGAGACCACTAAGGAACAAAATGTATACCTTTTATAATACCATCTCATAGATTACTGGATCTAATTAAACTTTAGACACATGACCCCTTGTGTGGCCCAAATGCCCTGTTCTCACTACCTATGCATGATTACCAGCCTTGGGGAAAGAATGACTTGCACTAATATTTTGAAGAAACACCGGTAAAAATGCTGCTTGTTCTGAACTTTCTGTTGTTACAGCACACTTGTGTGCAGTTGTGAACGCAGTTTCCTATAGGGCTCAAACACCATGTTTTGGCTGCACAGGTACCGTCTACCGAACACCTGGTTCAAGATAGCTTGCATCTCGGAGTGTGCAGCCACACTGATGGCACAGCATTCTTTTTTCACCTTGCCAGTTGACAAAGCTTCTGCAGCTGGAATCACCTGCGACTGCTTGTAAAGGTGCCATAAGGTCAGGTAGCAAACACAGATGCCACGTAGCAAAACTTTCAGAGTGCACTGTGTAAGTCGAGGCGTGTAATTTGTGCTGTAGTTCGGCAGCACTGCTACAGTCACAACTGTTCATTGCAGCTCCAAAAGTTTCAACCACATCCACAAAATAGATTAGGACAGTTCCTTCAGTGCGGTGGCAGATGCTCAGCTGCAAGCTTCCTAGAACCATGCATTATCAGGAAACAGTGCCAGTACAGCCCGCAGAACATCTGTCAAGCAATCCAGACAAGTACACCGATTACATTGTACACAGAGCATCTAGTGTCCATCTACTTATAGAGGCAAGGTGGCCCCTAGAACGCGTTTTGTGACAGGCATGCTGGACACTTTGCCCCTGGAATGCTATTGCCATTTGGTATTTCAATGCCTGTAGTGTCCTATACATCTAAATGAATACTGAATACATGGTAGTAACATGAAGACGACAAAAAAGCCATCAGTCATCAACTGTGTGGCAAATATGGGTGCAAGCTATTCTCTTTCAAATATACCTGGAGGCATTGTGGCCAATGTGCTCCCAAGATGTATGAGGCATTAGTCATTGCAGAGCTGTAAGCTGTCAGCATGATTTCATATGGAGTGACTAGTAATGAATGACTACTGTTAAGCTCAAGTGAATATGCTCTTATTGTTTACCAAAGCTCTCTTTTACTCGGACATGACAATCCTAGGATGATTATGTTCTTGAGGCTTTTTTCCCACTTTCAATATTTTGAAACGTGTATACTGTAGTCATGAAAACAAAAATGCTACAATTGGCGTGTGGTAAGTTTTGCGTCTTATTTCCTAGCAGCTCACTGAAACGAGCCACGACGACAAATTCAAATGCTGTTACCTCATCGGACATTCAAATTTCTTAAACACTAACGAAAGCAGAGGGGCATTAGAGTGAGCATCACTTAAATACATTAAACGCATGTATAAAAGTTATTGCACCGCTTTGTGCCAGGTGAAAATGTTAGAAACATCAAAAATGTTCGAATTCTACGGCCAACCATGAAAAGTAAATAAAAAATTATGAAGCTTTCTTAAAGAGGTTCAAAGCTTTACAAGTGGCAGTCTTGGTGATGGACACGCTGATAGATGAGCAGCCATTCCACTGAGACGAGAATGTTGAGGGCTTCGCATGGAAGTCTTTGCGAGACACTGAAGAGCAGTTCTTTGTCCACATGAAGGAGGTTGCTAGCATACACAATGTCTGGGCCACCGTACTGAATGCATGGTGTTACCGGGACTTTTTCTCCCTGCATTGTGGTAAAAAAAGCTTGATTAAGGTTAGATGATATTTAAAATTTCATGAAATTGTTTTAATACGTAAAATTTTTGTGCTCTGTGTCATTCATTATGAGGGGTCCTAACCGCAACATATTTCATATATAAGCAGGCAGAATTATCAGCTTGGTCAGTTTGTACAAGCTCGTTTGAGGCAAGAAATCGAGTTTGACAAAGACAACCTCTACATATTTGATTGAAAAAGGAACACCTCAGATGACATGCGGTGCTGTGAGTGGGAAGTGCACGGTTCAAGAAAAAGAAATTAGAACTGGCGGACCGATTCTGAGAAAAGAATGATAAGCACCTGCTACTCCAAAAAGATAATTAATTGATAGGTTTTAATAGCACAAGGGCATCTTTCATCAAAGAGCGCCAAGTCTATACTGCAAAAGATAAACTTAGCGCATCTTTACAAAGCAAATATATAAAGATGACTGACGCCTCTGCACTACAGTTGCTTTGCTCTAGCATGAAGTCAGTTTAATACATGCGCACGTACATACACACACTACACCCAAGTGTAACAGCTGCAGAATTAAAATTGGGCAGCAACGAGGTCACAGCCCTTAACCCTTGATCCCAAGCTGCACTAGTGACTGGAGGTAGCACCGATATCGCCAATGACGAGTCACATTCTTTCTGCCCGACGTTATGCAGCTCTGACTGTCACAGATGAGTTACAGCCGACATTGATCGAGGGAAAGCTGCACTCAAGAGCAGCTTTTGTGTTAATTCTAACCAGAGACCACGGAGCAAGAAACATTTAGGAGTGGAAACTCTGCTATTTGCGGCGACCAGAAAAAGTCACAAGCCCGCGGAGCCGTTATCGTGCTGGCGGCGCCTGGCGGCCTGGAAAGAAATTACCGCCGTTGAGAGCGTGCCGGAGCCGCCTGCCCGGGCGCTGCATTTTTTTTTTTTTCGCTGCGGCTTCTACGACGCGCCGCATGGCGCCGCCACTGCATGCGGCCCCGTCGGCGCATACAACAATTGTGACTTTATCTGGTCGCCCGCGCTCACTCGCGCTGACGGGAGTTTCACCTCCTAAATGTCTTAGTCCATGCCAGAGACCAATGAAGTAATATATATTTAGAATGATAATGACACCGAAAAAATGAGGGCATAAAAAATTTAGAAAATTTGGTACATTTCTCCGGAATTAACTAGGGGGTTAAAGGGTAAAGCGGCAATCCAGAAACTAGAACAAGTTTTGACATGTTTGCTACCAGTAAATACTAGAAAATATGTTGGCATTCTGTAGTTTTGTCCAACAATGCAAAAGGAATTCTTAATAACTAAAGAAATAAATGGAAAGGCATCATGAAGTATATTTCGTGAATGTAATGCAGAATCGCTCAACTTCTGTTACTATATAATCTACACTCGATTCACCTGCACTTTCTGAACTAGTTCAGGTGGTGCTGCATTTCACTATTCGTTCCACCAGTTGAACATGGCAGCAATTGCACATTGTGATTCGTTTTACTTAGTGCAGGCTTTGTACAGGGCGAGTTCACAACATTCCCTGCACTTGGCAGAAAGGTAGTGCATGTTGATGCAGCAGGTGGGGTGCCGCTTCTGCACGAGCGAGGCGCAGAAATAATCGAAGTGCCTGGCATTTTGTCCTGGAGTAATAAACTAACTTTTGCTTTCCCATAAATCTTACTAGTCATTAAGTCCAAGTTTTAGAGCAGCCACATGTCTAGTAGGCGATTGTGGTATTTTGCATAAACATTGCAAGGCCAACTGTGATGAAAGTTCACTCTGGTAAATTGGTTATGATCGAGTAGCATAGACTACTGAAGCGATCTCAGCATCTCTGGAAGGCTAGTGAAGTAATTTTGTTATGAGCAGCCTTTAAACAGCATTCGAGCATATGACACATGCAACTCAGATATGCAGATAAGATTTTCTTGATTTAGCAAGAAGCGATGCTTCGTGTACCACGAGGCTACTTCAATCGAAGCAGTATTGGTGCTCTTTCAAAACAATGCCAATGTACATGATCCAAATATTTTTCAGGGGCAACAGTTATGCCTGAAATCATGTTAGATTAAAGTTTTTTAAACACATGATCAGACCATGTTAGAAGTGCTTCTTAAAATCCTATTTATTAGACTACTCATATCTCTGTGTAAAAAGGCTACTAATTAGGTTCCATGCTATATCATCATCTTAACAAGAACTTCACTTAGGAATACACATGCTGCAATAAGATTTCTTTGACACCGCATTGAGATGCTGTACAAGGTGAATTCATTATTTTTAAAATGAAGCTCCTGTTCTTCCAAACGAGAAGAAAGAACTGAGGGCCCCAATGGTTCTTAATCACAGCTGAAAGAAGCCAGGGAAGGCACGTGGAAACTTATTTGTAATTTTCTATTGTAATGTAGAAATGATAAAGGGAAGTGAAAATGGTAAAAAACAACAACCAGCCATGGGTGGAGAACGAAGCTACAACCCTTGCATTAGACATGCGATGCACTTACCATTGTGCTACCAAGGCAGCATTCAACCGTCCACGATGGCCCCTCAGATTGTCGACGCTGCACGCAGCTGTAGTACCACAGTGGTTAGTATATCGCATGCGCGATGTGAACGTTATGGGTTCGTTCCCCACTCAAAGGTGGATGTCTTTTCATTCACTTTCATTTCCCTTAAATTTATCATTTCTATACTTCAATTCTTCAATACTTCATATAAAGAAACTTAAAACAGGTTCCTGTATGCTTTCCTTGGCATCATTATCTGCTGGCTTCTTCAAGTTCTGTTACTTCCAACATATATAAATATTCTCATCTGGTAAGTAAACAGCTTTTGCATGATGCTGGAATGCAATATAAAACATTATGCAGGGCCGTGTTTCGTAGAAAGCCTTACATTGCCCTGGCAAGGGGTATTAATGTCAATCTGAAAAAAAAAGCCAATTCTCACTCTAGACAGCACTGCTTGTACTGCTGTGTAGAACATGGTTTAAAGAAAACAACTTGTTCAGAAATAAAGCCATCAAACAACGAGGAAATATGAAAGCTAGATGAAAATTTGTGCAGTTGCATGTTGAAAATTTAGCACAGCAACAGATGAAGACATAATGAAGGAAATGCGAAGATGGTTCATTTTGGAAACACGAGGCAATATACTTGAAAGATGCATATGAGCTTACATGTGCAGAAAAATTATTTATGTAGCAGCTAAACTACGAACAGGCCTAGAACACACTGATAGAAGGTGTCGAGCATGTAAATCTCATCGTGCCCTTAAGTCAAAGAAACATGACTCTTTCTAGTGATTCGCTACACATGGCTGGCTCACACAACTTAGCCGCTTCTATATATGCATTGTAAGTACCAGGTGGTCTGTGTGACTTGTGCAAGCTTTAAATATGTACAAGTACCACGTAGCTGGACAGAACCAAGGTAATGTCATTTGCCATCGTTTTGAGCAAGTGAAACCTATTTTTGCATTTTGTCTAATTAGGTAATTAGTTATTAACAATTATTTAACTGCTCAAATATATTCAAAGCAAAAGTGTCAGTGCGAAAATTGTAGAGCATCCTGGAAAATTCCCAATCCAGCTTTCTACTGCACAATAGGTGCAATACAATTTTTTTTTTCAGGCTTTGAAAGAAGCCCGTGAATACATGCCAGAAGTGCCGCGCAACTAACCGCTCGTGCACTTGTACAACATTTGGCTCCTTCTTTCAGGCTTGAAAGAAACACTTGTTGAGAAGAATATTTTAGAAATTGAATAATTATTATTGACTATGTTTTAGGCAAAATGCATGAAATAGTGTGACTACCACTTCCATTTTCAGCGACATGAATTGACTCCATTTTTCATGTCCAAATCCTGCTATACATGGTGCGTGTTTTGAGCTGGTTGTATAATTTAGGGTGGTTTTGACTAATTGTAGCTTCGCACCCTAATAATGGAGTCGACAGCCTAAAAAGAAATTGGTACATAAACGGTCGCTGTCAGTACTCCATAGTCCTTTAACCTAGTGCAAAGTGCTTGTGAGCCAAGAAGTTGGTAGTTCTATGCAGTATTTCTCATCCTGACCTGGTGTTATAGCCCAGTTACTATGGTGTCATGATGCTCAGTCATGCTGGTAACAGCTTCAATCTAGGCCATGGCAGCTGCCCTCCAATGGGGGTAAAATGTAATAACGCTTATGCACTTAGATTCACGTGCACATCAAAGAAGGCCAGGTGGCCAAAACTTCAGGTTGTGACTTTGGCATGTAAAACCCCAGAATTTAATTTTAAGATCTAAAGGTGCTTTATTGGGAGCAGCACATCATCTTGAGCTTTTACTGCACTGCCATGGCACCAAGAAGCTCCAAGTAAATAAAAACAATTTTTAGACAATGTCCATACCTTTCAAACATTTACAAACACTTCTCTGCATGCACATCTGTTGCTGTTATATTTAGTTCCGTATGCCAAGGCTAGTTAGGATGCTAGAACATCTTTCAAACCTGTTTTTGTTGGGTTTTTTACTGCTTTAAAGTTTTTGGTTATTTTGCATCTCTGTGTGTGCCGAATGCACATTTGACTGCATCGATTTCTTCAGAAAGTGCACTCCTCGTTATTTATTTGTGCATGCAAAAAGAGTTCAGAAGAACTGCGTTCTGAAGATCTGTATAAGAAGCAAAAAAAACTCTGTGTAGGCTGCACAAAGAGAAAGGATTGTTTTTGGAAATATGTTATTTAGTTCTTCTAAAAAAAAGGCAGCTGTCAGTATTCTGTTTCGAAGTGAAAATTGCCCCTACCTGCTCTGCTTCATTTTCCTATGTTGTGGTCCATTCGGGGGCACTCAACTGACAGTCTGCACTTTGGCTAAGTCGGGTGTGCTGTCACCAGGCCCAAGGTCGATCGACACCCTCACCAAAAGTCGAGTCCAAACTCTATAAAAGAAACATCTCATCATTTTGCTATCAGTTTTGTCATCTTGTGTGTTTCACACACGGCCGTCAGTGAAATGTTCCGTCAGTTGGATACTGAAAAACATGCTAGCATTTTCTGGCAGCCAAGCTGAATACACATAAATGGAGAACATTAAAGAGCAAATAGAGTTGTCACTTTAGATTGATCAAGTACAGCGGAAATGGAAATAAATCAGTAATACTGTGTGCGTTGGCTTTGAATGGAAGAAACGTAAAAACAGGAACTTGCAGCCACGCCACTTTGAATTTCCCGCGTTTGCTACACCTCACAATTTTGGCATCGTCCGGTACTCGGGGATAGTAATCGCTTAAAAATAAGATGAACGAGTGTCGGCATAAATTAACAGGATACTTAACCGGGCAATATTTGCGCATAAAACGACTCACGTAGCGAAGCTACTGTCAAATACCCGATGACGCATCTGCCAGGGGCCGTGCGGTTTGGGCGAACAGGTAAAAAAGGAATGCGAGTTTCACTTGTCTCATGCCTGCTAAGCGAAGATAGAATTTGAGTTTCCTACTAAACTATACTGGATATTTACGCTCTGAATAAAACGCTGGAAATTTTGTTACGTCACATTGCATACGTATGAAAGTGAGAAAATTGCTTTTGTTGTATTCTGCCCATGCGGCACGTAGCAGCTACCACTCTCATGCAACAAAAGCATGAAAGTGGTACTCGCGGCACGGAAAACAAACAGATACAGCGCCAATGTTACGTCCCTTGGAGTTGGAAATAAGCACCATCAAGTCAGTTAGTTTTCCAGCCTTCATAACACCATGAACACGACCAAACATTGAGCGAAACAACTGTCTGCTCTCGAAAATTATTACCGCTTCCATTTAGATACCTATCGCTGCCACAAGCAAAAAGTCAATGGGCTAGCTGTCCAGAAGCCGCAGTAAAGACTGACAGCAATATATTACGGCAAAGTAAAACAATTTCCACGCTGACTTAGCAGCCGCAGTGTGCGCTAAGTGCCGCAGTTCTCGTTTGCCGCTCGAAATTCACACCATAATGGTGGGCACTGCATCTTTCACATGAGATATCGCACGCTTTGCTCCGGAGCTCAATAGGAGGGCGAAACGCATTTGCACGTACCTGAAATCTGCATGCCGAAAACCCGACGACGCTTCCGAGAACGGGGCACACCGCCATAGCACCCGTACGGCCGCTTCACTTGGACGTGAGGCACTTCTATCAAACATTTCACATGCGACATGTCTTACACCGATTGTGCGAACACGAGAAAATGACGCAGGCCGCATTGCGATGCCGTGCACCCATGCATCCACCGATGAGCTGCGTGCGCGGACTTGCAGAAAAACAAAACGGTAGGGGCGAAAGAATGGCAGATCTTTTTGCGGAGACGAAGCAGCGGTACAGTGTACTAGAATGGTGCAGTGAAGCGACCGCTGTCAGGATTGGGGGCTCAATCCCATTGCTCGTGATCCGTTGTCAAGATTGGAGTCCGGCATGAATTCGAAGGTAGCTGGCTCATGCCGTCGTCCAACTTATCCACGCTGAGGACGTTGATGAAGGGAAGCACTGCTTCTCATCGAGAACGATGAATATGGGTTCATTTACAGTAATTATATCAGTCTAACATGACTGTTTGAGAAAGTACATCAGTCTAACATGACTGCTTGAGAGAGAGTCTCAGTCCAACATGACTGCTTAAGAGAAGTGTGTCGAGCATCCGCACAACAGCAGTTTTTAAACACTCGGTCCTCCCGCGATACAAGGTGATGCGAACGTTCGTTTAGTCATCACAAACTATCCGCCTCTCCGCAGGACAGTTTACACACACACATGCACACACACACGTATTTACGGTCCGAAACCGACACCACGCGAATTTCATAGAACTAGGAGCCGTTCCGGGTAGCGCGTTGTCTTGCGTCTTGGTCGGGGCGTGGGAAGGAGCGCAAAACGGCGTTCCCGCGGCAACTCGCGCCCCCGTAGCAGATCAGGCCCGCGTTGGGGAGTTTGGTAACAATGGTTGGCCCGCCGAACTCATTCCGTCACAACGGCTCCTAGCTAACCGACGGAGAGTGGAGGATGCGCGTATTGTTCCCCGACACAAAGTCGATTTAGTCACGCTTGGGCTAGACGTTGGCGGTGACGCTCCCGGAATGTTGCCGCCATAGTCGTAACTGGGTGGCAAACTTGCACTGCAGCTGGCCGTTCTTAACAGCGCCTCCATGGCCCGGGAAATCTCGACTGTCTAGCGCAGATAACCGCTGGGCAGGAAGAGAACGGCTGGTGGCCAGGGGGTGATGTCTTGGCTCGCAGTAACCACTTGTGCAATGATGTCACCGCCCCAAAACATCCAACAAGGACAGGCAACTGCAAAATGAACCCCACAACACGGCTCTGCGCCGAGATGACGTACATTGGCTCTCACTTTAGACCCGCTAGGCTTCAAAAAAAGATAAGTGCACAAACAAAAAAAAAAATACTGCCTTTCGCTATGCCAATTTCTGAAGCAATTTCGTGCTGACCGATTCAGCAACCATGGAGGGAATCCTGCTAAATGAGAGGGGATCTTCTTGGCTTAATAAAATTAACACTAGTAAACCTAAACTTTAGGCGGGACCCTACGCTTACGCTTTCGTCAGACGCCGTGCCAACAATCTTACCAAATGCACCGGCGTATTTGAGCAAGCGCGTGGTGCCGAGAAGGAACGAGAGAAAACGCAAGGCTGAAAAGATCAACAGATCAGCTAAAAAGGTACTGTTCTCGAGTGCTGCAGAGCGTCAGACTGTAGACGAGCCTACCGATGTTTGTGAGACATTTTGTGTGTACGAGCACGAAAGTGATGTAAATTCTGCCGTGACTGTCGCCGCGCTTAAGAATGTAACCCCGCCTAATAAGCGCTGGGTTCTGCATGAGATGCATGACGCGGAAGGAATTTGTTTCACTTCGTTCACCTTTAACGCCGTCACAGGTGAAGTGAGAGTTGAAAGGGCCGTGTTTTGCACAGAGGATAGCTCTGGTGGTTTTCGTGTGAAGACATTTTTGCGTGGGAAGCTGGTGGCAGACTCATCGCTAACACAGTGCAGGACGGAATGAATGCTTTGCAACAAGCCAATGAGATGTATCTGTGTAAGGGTGCTACTGCGAACGACGAGGTCCTTTTGATGAGCAGTCTTACAGACCGCTTGCGTAACCAAGTAGAAAACAAGTGGAAAGCCGCTTTCGGCATAAATTGCCTTGGTAGAACGACCAAGGATGGAATACCGTGCGTTGCGTGCAAATATTTGAGAAAAGCGCTTCTGACCCGCCGGTCACGTCTCCTAAGTCGGAAGTCGCCAAAATGTGCGCCTAAGAAAACATCGTAGAAGTTGCAAGCATGCACGCGCAAGAACAAGCGCCTTACATCAAAAATAATGAAGCTCAGTGAAGATCTCAGTAAGATGAAAGCTGATAGTGCTGCGACCAAAGAAGAAGTGCTTACCGAGAAGATTAAGCATTTCTCATTGAAGCAGCAGCTTGCTGTTCGGCAGTGTTTTGAAGCTTCAAAGAGGAAAAGTCCACGTGGGATGATCTACGAGAAAGAGTGGATTTTGGAGTGCGTACTACTTAAAATGCGTAGCCCAAAACTTTACAAATATATGCGAAAGCAGGCAATTCTAACCCTGCTAAGTGAAACGACTATAAGGAAATACACAGCTGAATACAGGGGTGGTTATGGGTTTAATGAACAAATGCTGATCGCACTAAAAAAGAAAACGGTGCCACTAGATGATTTTCACAGACATGGAGGCATTATCATTGATGAAATGAAGCTCTCCGAGCACCTTTCAGTGACTACAGGAGGAAAAATTGAAGGTTTTGTCGACCTTGGAGCGTACACACCTGAGGACCAAAAGACCTTGCCATGCAATCATTGCCTTGTTGTAATGTTTGTGCCCCTTGTAGGCAATTGGACGCAGGTGCTTGGTGTCTTTGGTAGCCACGAGAATGTCAAGGGTGAATTGCTTGCGAAAATTGTACTGGAGGCCACAGTACTCGCAGAAAAAGCTGGGCTTCTTATCGACTATATAACGTGTGATGCAGCCTCTTGGAATAGGAAGATGTGGAGCGTTTTTAATGTAAAGGCATCAATGAAAGAAGTTATCTGCAAGAAGCAACACCCAGTTGACAGTAGCCGGTTCCCTTATTTTTTTCTGACTTCCCTCATCTTGTCAAGAATATTCGCAACCGGCTTCTAGGCACGACTTTCAAGACAACGGATGGACAGGTGTCCATACAGTTTGTGAAGGAAGCCCTCACACTTGACAACAGTGCACTTGCATTGAGGGCAATGCCTGGTATATCAAGCGTTCATGTTGCACCGAACAACTTTGAAAAAATGAGAGTGAGTTATGCTTTTCATCTCTTTGGACAGGTACCTCTGCAAGCATTCTTTCTTTATCAGACACAACTGGAGAGAAGCTGTGGCAGCATAGAAGCTACTGCAAAATTCTTTTCAAGAATGAAGTCGCTGATTGCTGTAATGACTTCTAGGTATCCAGCAGAAGCTCTAGCACCCAATTCTACAAGTGTACAAAAGATCCAAGATATGCTTGAATTTCTGAGCACATGGAAGCGTCACACTGACAAGAGGCATTTTCTCAGTGACTCAACTGCAGAAGGACTAAGGGTAACACTGACAAGTACGCTCGAGCTTCTTGACTACTTGAAGAAAAAAGTGGGATTAAATAAAATATTTGCTAACTTCAAGGCTTAGTCAGGATAAAGTTGAGAACTTTTTCGGTATAGTGAGACTTTCATCAGCTGCAACAGTCATCCAACGCCGCAGCAGTTGCTACTGACTGTTCATTGTCTTTCTTGTTACAACTTGGCACGAAGCGGCACGGGCAGCAATGTGGAGGATTATGTGATCAACTCTCTTGAGGCAACTGACAGAGAAGAGGGTACAACTAAGGGAAAGTTTTTGGAAACAGTGAAGTTGTACACAGATGAAAATACAGAGGTTCTGACTACATCTTTGCGAGCAGAAACTGATGAACATGTGTATCATGTGAAGAAAAGCGAGTCAAGGTTAATATATTACATTTCAGGCCATGTGGCAAAAAGTGCGTGCTACCGACCCAATGTCCTGATTGCATTGCCCGCCTCTTGCTGCCAACTGAGCAAGGGCGCTTGTTGGCTGCTTCCTCATTTGTGCAGTTCAAAGATCAGGGTGGTTTGTTGTACCCTTCAGTTGAACTTTTTGCATTTATTACACGCCTAGAGGATATTTTCACTAGTTGTTTCTCTACTAATAAGGTGCACAGTGAGAATGTAATGGATATCCTGGAGATGATTCATTCTGCCAGGCCCTTGAGTATTGGTTGCAAAGCGCATGCAGAATGCTTGACACCCCGTGTTGTCGGCTTTTATGTCACAACCATGCTCCACTTTTTTGTAAAGAGGCTGAACAAAGCCAGCACCTCCAAGCGGAAGTCATCTAAGCACTTGAAGTTAAGCAGGCTGAATTGATTGCATATTAAACCATTAATTTGACTGGTATGCCGGCATTCCTGAATGATAGCTGCAGTTTAATTAACCTTTGTATTGTGTGTACAGCACAGTTGCTTATCTGTATTGTGAATTTCTTTAAATCCTTCAGTGGGTGTCGCTTTTTATATATTTGTACTTATTAACCATGGCATTGCTAAACATGCTTATTTCTATTGTGCATTTTTGTATTAAGTTCTCAATTTTGTCATACCATGTAAAACCTCTTAATGTATTTCTAATATCACTGTATGTTTGTGTATGTTAGTAACTTCTGCATTGTCTTGACCTCGAACATTTTGTGTATTTGTGTTGTGCATTCTAATAGTATGTGAATTCTTGGCATCCTCATGCCACGGAACTGTGCAATAAAACTTTGAAGATAATCATTATCTGTTTCAGTTTTCTTATTTATTTCGTCTCATCTATTCATACCAGTAAACACTGCGCACGGCGTGTACCGTCATTTGCAATCGGTGCAAGCAAGCATCTTTGCATCGCGGTTTTGGCCAAAATAGAGAAAGGGTAAATTTCAAACGCTAGAAAAATTCGTTTCGCGGCGGGCGCGTCCTGGGTGCGAATGAATGAAAGAAGTTGCGGAAGTAGCCTTTAGAGTCCACATGCCGCGTAGGCTTCGACGCGCGCCTCCCCGCTTTAGTGGCGTGTGTTTCGGCTGTCTAATTTTTTATTTCTTTTCCCCAAACAGTATGGTTAAGAAGAGTTCTTTGTTTGCACTTTTTTACATTTACTGGGCAATATTTTTTTGTCTTTTATTCGATTAAGCGGTCAATTATGGCCTCCCAGATTCACGCGCACCAGCTTCGCATGCAAATCTTGGAGGTCATGGGACAACGCGTTAGGAAACACCGTTCTTGTCGTTGTTAGCGTTTCATTATCGTTTCTTCAACTGAGATAGAGGCGTAGTGTCCCAATTTCTGGGGGTGGAGAGGGGCGAGACCAAGACGGCATCGCTCAGCGAGGGGCGGTGGAGTAGGTTGGTGTTGGTTGTTATCGCGATATACGCGGGCCCTGCGATTTTAACGCGACAGCGTTAAGAAGCTCGTGTCGCAGAAAAGCCGGTGTCGTCGGCGTCCGTGAGCGATAAATCCCGGGAGGCACTTCATGAATAAAAAACAACTTGCAAGATGGGCTGGGTGGGAATCGAACCAGGATCTCCGGAGTGTACCACTCAGCCACGAGTTCGATGCTTCAACGCGGTGCAAAAGCGCCTCTAGTGAATGCGGTGTTGCCTTAGAAACGAGCCGTACAAAGTTATACTGCGGTGTATATCGGTAATTATGAACATGTAACTTACAGAAGTCACAGTTACACGAGTAGCGAAGTGCGTTTCCGCTACATTTCTTCTGCGCTTTCCGCACACGCAGAGCCATCTTGCGGCAAACACAGAAGGCCCCCCTCCTCTCAATGTACGGCGCTGCCCCGACAGGTGGCGCGCCACGCGCGCATTGGGGCTGTGCGGGGACCGGTGCGAGGCGCGTCGCGGCCCGGACTCCCTCTCCCCTGACGACGCTTCGCCGTGCTCCCATCTATGGTGCTCCCTCACGGGTTGCAGAATCAAGCGTCCTTCCTTTCTATAGATCACTATCTGTCTATGTCTCTGCCCGTGCCGATCACGACGTTTGGCTGGCCTACATCGTTTCCCCTCCGAGACACCGAGTTCTTTGGTTCGTTCCGCTTGCTCTGGCGCACGTTTCGTTGCCGCGCCGAACGCTGCGTTGCTCGACGCTCACCGCGTGATTGGTGGGTGCAAAGTCCGATGCGGGGCGCCTCGTAAGTGATCACTGCGCCGTAGCGCATTGTCTTACACCCCTTGGTGGGTCGACGGGAACGCTGTCGCGTTCCACTCTTGAAGGCGAAGCTTAAGCGTCCCCCAACTTTTTTTATAACGTAAGCCTTTCTATATTTACCCAACAAGAAAAACCGTCCGTCAGTCCGTACCGCACGATATCTTTCGAAATAGTACCCGAAGCAGCGAGTGAATTCATCTACATGCTAGCTCTCGCTTCAACGCGGCCGAAGCGGCGAGAACACAGCGCTCACGAAGCTCTAAGGACATGCCGCACTATGCACTTTTCGCATATCACTTTTAAGATAGCTGTAGGCGCGTCTGTTTTCAAAGCGAAGTAAATGGCGAGAACACAGCCCGTGAAGTTTTCAGCACTGGGCACACTCTGTCCGCATTGCAGTTCGCTTTCAAGATACGGTTCGCGCGGCCGTGCCACAAGCAGACGCCGCCGGAGAACGGTTGATAATTGTTCGACGCGGATGAGGGAAGCGCTAAAGAGCGATAATGGCTCAAAATGAACGGAACGTCAACAGCGCACCTGGCACCGCCACCTGCAGTACTTTGCTTGCTTCATTCACTTTGCGCCACCGACCACAGCAGCTCGTGTCGCCGCAGCGCTGTCACTTATACTCGTCGAATCAAGTCTCATAACACTCTGTTGGAATCTCAGCGCTGACGCCCGTTGTTGCAAATGCGTCGCAAGCCCCAAGGGTAGCGTTGGCCTGGCGGCCTGGGGCACAACTGGAAGCATCCGAAGGTCCCGGCAAAGCATGAGTCGACTGGTAACAGAACAACTTGTTTATTCTAGCATCGCAAAAGAGCGGGCGGTCAGGTCGACCGAAGTGGAGAGACGGGAGAGCACGTAACTGAACGGAAGAAATCGGAGCCTCTCTCGGCGTCCGGGAGCAGCTGCTCTTATACTCTCGGAGTCGAGGGGAAGAAGGAACGCCTCGTCAGAGGCGCACGTGATGCGCGGCACGGACAGGCTGAGAGACACGCTGGGACGAGTGTAGTGAGTGTAGTGTAGTCCGTCTGACGTAGGCGCGATGAGCAAATCTGCAGATAGCTCTTCTAACTTTCCCGTGTCGGGCATTTCCCCCCCAGTATCTGGTGCCTTCAACGCTACAGGCTCAATTTTATTCAGTTCGGACGTGCTCTGAATATCAGCTTGCTGCGCCTCTGATCCTTTCTCATTGTTCGACAACGTCGGCCCCGCAACTACCGCCTTTGCAGCGAGCTCCCGAACCTTCGATCTGGTTAAGGCCTGAACGCTAGCCTCACCAAACAAAAGCCCCTTCTCGCGCAGGAGGTGATCGGACCTGTTCGAAAATAGGTACGGGTACTTGGGGGGCAGCATAGATGACACTGCGGCCTCCGTCTCAAGCGCTCCGAAAGGTCCTTCAATAAGCACGGGCAAACACACGCTATGAGCTTCCACGGCTTGCTTGATCCATGCGCACTCGCCCGTGAACATATCGGGTTCTACGTAGGAGGGGTGAACTACATCCATTGTAGCTACGGAATCGCGAAGCACTCGGCACTGTTTCCCGTTCACGAGGAGGTCTCGCATGTAAGGCTCGAGAAGCTTCATGTTCTCGTCAGTGCTGCATAATGACAAAAACACGACTTTTGTTTTTGTTTCTGGACACTGCGCCGAAAAGTGACCCGGCTTCTGGCACGTATAACACACGCGCGCTTGCTTCGTCTCGAACCGCTTTCTGCGTTCGGCTTCGGCTGCCGCCGTCTCCTTACGTTCGGTCGGACTGCTTTCACTCGCATCCGCACTACGTGTGTCCCCCTTTGGTCTCATGGGTGTGAACTTCGGCCTCTCAAACTTGGAGCCAAATTCACTCTTTTGACCGTCCTTAGCTCCGCGAGCCCGACGCGTCACAAACTCCTCGGCTAGCTCGGCGGCTTTAGCCACCGTACTAACGTCTGGCCTATCCAAGACCCAGTACCGTACGTTCTCAGGTAACCGACTATAAAACTGTTCCAGCCCGAAACACTGCAGAACTTTCTCGTGGTCACCAAACGCTTTCTCTTCTTTGAGCCACTCCTGCATGTTTGACATTAGCCTGTAGGCAAACTCGGTATATGACTCACTTCTGCCTTTCTCATTTTCCCGAAACTTCCGACGGAACGCCTCCGCTGACAGCCTGTACTTTTTTAGCAGACTCGATTTCACTTTGTCGAAATCTTCTGCCTCCTCTCTCTCCAAGCGAGCGACTACGTCGGCCGCCTCGCCGGGTAACAAAGTGAGCAAGCGCTGTGGCCACGTTTCCAGAGAGAACCCCTGCTTCTCGCACGTTCGCTCAAAGTTAACCAGGAACAAACCAATGTCCTCTCCAAGCTTAAACGGCCGCATCAGGTCAGTCATCTTGAACGATACTCGTTCTCCTGCACCGTGTGCCTCACTTCCATTACGAGCGCGTTCCATCTCTACCTCGAGACGCTTCATTTCCAAAGCGTGTTGACGGTCGCGCTCTTCTTTTTCTTTCTGCTCTTTTCGTTCGCGCTCATCTTTCTCTTTCTGTTCTTTTCGTTCGCGCTCATCTTTCTCTTTCTGTTCTTTAAGTTCGCGCTCCTGTTTCTCTTTTTGCTCTTTAAGTTCGCGCTCCTGTCTTTTTGCCGTCTCCCTCTCCTCAATGGTCTCAAGGCATTCCGACAGCTCGTCATCCTCAGCTTCTAACTCAAGAATAGCCCTTAGCAGTTCTGGTTTTCTGAGTTTGTCTGAGACATCCAGACCCAACTCTCTTGCAAGCTCCAGCAATTTCGGTTTGCGCAACGACTTCAAATCCATGGCTGCTCTCAATGCTGCTTTCTCTACTGCCTACTATTGTCTTGCCGCAAACTAACCCGGCAGCAACGACAACCACAATTACCAGCTCTGTTTCTGACACTAACAAAAGCCTGGCAAAACTCAGAAGAAGAAAGTCCCGCACTCACCAAACCTCGCAGCCAAGAATTCAGCGCAGTCGTTCCGCTGCAGGCAACCAGTCATCACACAGGGCTCGTTGCACTGCTCCCGGATGGTCGTTGTGCTGCTCAGCATACAGTCAACTGCATATCTTCGCTGCTGGCCTCCGTTGTCGCGATCTCACCGCTGGCAGACAGTTGTTGGAATCTCAGCTCTGACGCCCGTTGTTGCAAATGGGTCGCAAGCCCCAAGGGTAGCGTTGGCCTGGCGGCCTGGGGCACAACTGGAAGCATCCGAAGGTCCTGGCAAAGCATGAGTCGACTGCTAACAGAACAACTTGTTTATTCTAGCATCGCAAAAGAGCGGCCGGTCAGGTCGACCGAAGTGGAGAGACGGGAGAGCACGTTACTCAACGGAAGAAATCGGAGCCTCTCCCTTGGCGTCCGGGGGCAGCTGCTCTTATACTCTCGGAGTTGAGGGCAAGAAGGAACGCCTCGATAGAGGCGCACGTGATGGGGCACGGACACGCTGAGAGACAGGTTGAGACGAGTGTAGTGACGCATCCGCCGGGCCGGCGCCGGTCAGACCTCCTCGCTTCACACTTGGGGAGCTCCTCTCCCCGGCTGCCGCACTTTGACAAGCGTGGGCACCAACATGCACACACATACACACGCACACTTGAAGACACGTGGCATTGAAACATGCCTGGAGGCGCTTGGCGGGGAGGCGTATCGGCGGCGCTGAACGGGCCAAAATGTCCGCCGCTTTGAACGAAGCCCCGGCGTCCGTTGCATCCGCGCCGGCTATACCGCGCGTTGTAGGCGAAACGTAACAACTCATAATGACATTTGACTGCGCGTAGATGAGCAAGTGTCACAATGCTTATGCATACTTAGACAACTCCCAGAGGAGTTCCTGTGTGATTTTTTTTATCTAAAAGGTGCAGTCAGTCGTGATCCATGGAGAGCTGACAATGCATGTAAGAGAGATGCGAAGTTTTTCTTTTTATGAGATTCTTGTCCAGCTCCCAAAGACCTGCTCAAGCTAAGACTTGCTGATGGCTGTATGTAGTATTTTTTTTATGGTCGCATGCCCTCGAACCACCATGAATCCTACTGTGTGCATTAGAGCAATATTCACGTCCAAAAAGAAATGCAGCCAGTAATTGGGCTGCCTAAAGTTTGCGGCCCGGCGGCAGCTCCCCTCCCCCATCTTCCGTTGAGAAGTTTTGGAGAGTGGTCTAGAGCAAGCTTACGTCCCCCTCCCTACAGTGGCGTAGCCAGAAAGTTTTACGTGTGAGGGGGGGGGGGGGTAGCAATTGACCGTGGAGAGGGAAGGAGCTGGGCCAGTGCCATAGTAGCAAAAATTTTACTCTTAGTAAACGTTGCAAGTGCCCGGCGTGCTCCCCTTGGCTATTCCGCTACTCCCCCCCCCCCCCCCCCCCGCAATCGACGCAATCGAGCTATCAGAACGTGCATGACACGCATGCATGAGATAATATGAATGACATGACACGAAGCTGGCACGGATGTCGTGACATCATCATCATCAGCCTATTTTGATGTCCATCGCAGGACGAAAGCTTCCCCAGCGCTCTCCATACCCCTCTCTTGTACTATATGGTTCCACGTGTCTTCAACATTTCTAATTCCATATCGCCCACCTTATTCTCTGACGTCCTCGACTTTGTTTCCCTTCCCTTAGCACCCATTCTGGAACTCCAATAGACCAGCGGTTCTCTCCCTTACGCATTGCATGGTCTGCCCAGCACATCTTCTTCCTCTTAATGTTCTTAAATAATGTTCTTCTTAAACAAGGGCGTTGGAAGGGTGAAAAGATAAACACACCCGCATTACACCCATAAGGGTGTGAAATTTTTAAGAGTGCACCGCTTCGTCGCTCGCATGTGAAACAGGCTTCCCGCATTTTGACGTCTGCTCCGCCGCACTGCACCCGTACAGGTTTGTTAGAAATCGCTTCCATTTCTGTTGCTGGACGCCGAAAAAGCTACGGAAGGTTAGTCATACGTAGCTTTCGCTGTAAAATTCACCGACGATTACGATACACCTTAAAGGCTGTTTCACATGGCGCGATTGGGGCGAAAAAAATCGTTCTGCCGCGTATGTCGCAGAGCGATTTTGCTGACAGCTTTCATATGCGTTTTCGGCAGTGCGATTTCCATTGCAGCGATGCGCAATGTTGACCCCTGCTCACGAAGTACTCATGCCTACATTGTTAAATAAAAACAACATGGAAACTAGTCAAATATTCGAATTTTCCTATTATTGTTCTATAACAAAATAATTACATCATTTTTTAACGTTTAAAAGCGTTGAGACGTTACGACAGCTTGCAGATGCGGTAGCTGAGACGCTGCACAACACCGCAAGTGTATGCGCGTGCGGCTTGTACGGCGTCGGTGGGGTGGTTCCGTTTAGTACACTCTAGTTTCGTTGTTACTATGGGAGCCACAACTTTTTTCCTGGATGAGTACTTGCTTTTGCAGAAGAACAAGCTATTGAGTACCCGCAGTGGTTGCTCAGTGGCTATGGTGTTAGGCTGCTGAGCACGAGTTCGCGGGATCAAATCCCGGCCACGGCGGCAGCATTTCGATGGGGGCGAAATGCGAAAACACCCGTGTACTTAGATTTAGGTGCACGTTAAAGAACCCCAGGTGGTCGAAATTTCCGGAGTCCTCCACTACGGCGTGCCTCATAATCAGAAAGTGGTTTTGGCACGTAAAACCCCATAATTTAATTTTAATTTAAGCTATTGAGTGTGCAGGTATAAGCAGCTGGCACAATTTGTAGAGATGAAGAGGTTGACGACGGTGGCGATCAAGTGGGTACGTGCCTTATGTTGAAGCGGCGCCCTTCTCTCGGCCTGGATAGCGTGCAGCTTCTCCTTTTAAACTAATTGTGTAAGTGGAAGAAAAATATGCTTATGCAGCTCCTAAGCCGCAGTCACTGGTGGGTGCGCCCCATTAAAACAACTAAAATTGGCGCCCCACATTGCTCCGCGACATTTCCACAGAGCTACCAACGCGTGGTAAAATAGGAAAGCGCCTATTTCGACGACGCTTTGTTTCGTCACACATTGCCCCTCCCACATCGCGCCGATCGCAACGACTCAGCGACGGCACGACCAACTTGTTGGAATCCAGTCGCGGAGAGCCCACGACGTCGCGACGGTCGCTGAGCGACGGAATTCGCTATGTCGCTGTCTGAAAATCACGTCATGTGAAACAGCCTCAAGAGCTGCGCTCTAAAGCAATCGCAAACCATGACAATCAAAACAAGCACGAACGATACCAAACCAAGCAAACAAGCAAATCAAACATGCGTGAGCGAGAGCTGACGCGAGCAGACGATAGTACGGAACGAGCGGTCCGGCTGAGACCAGATATGGGTACGCATCGAGCGGTCGGTCGGGCTCGCATGACACCAGTTTCCAGCGCGCAAGTCACTGGAGGGACCGTTCTCATTGGTCTCCGCCGTTCGCGGCTTTCGTCTCCAGCTCTGCGTCCGCTCTTTCATGTTGCGATGTGCTCGTTCCCTCGGTTACGGCGCCGCCGACGCCGACGCTGTCCGCAGAAAGGGGAAGAGCTGTGCTCTAAAAGAAAAGTGGCCACGGTGTGGCTTCGATCCTCTGCCCTAATGCCACTGCTACCGCTCCGTAGCCTAGCCACTGCGCCTCCGATGCAACCGGCAACAGTGATGAATATTTTCCAGCCTGTGCACGTGGTTAGGCCCTGCCTGGCCGGCGATTCACTAGATGGCAGGGCGAGCGGCGTTGTCGGGGGCCGGCAGACACCGTCGCTAGAGCCCATGGACGACGAATGAGATGCAACGCGCTTCACGTCCCCGTCGGACGACGACTACGACATCCCCCCGAATATGACGTGGAGTTCGCCTATGAACTCGATGAAGAAATATAAGGTCTATTCGATTCAGCCAAGTTTCTCTGCACCTTCTGCACCTATTCACGGTATTCATGGTGCACTGCACCTAGACCCTCGATTCCCCAAGGTGCAGCAGTGCACCCTGCACCCCCGTGCTCGATTGAACGGGGTGCAATGCAAGGTGCCGCCGCGGTGCACTGCACCCTTGAACCTTGCAGCGGGTGGGTGCAGCCCGGCACCCCCTGCACTTTTTCGTTTGAGGTGCCGTGCACCTTTTTCTGAATCGAACAAACCTATAGTGCCAACACCATGGTGTCACTCGGAAACTGTCATCGCTCGCCAAAGCGGTGTCATCGTGCTGAAAAGTAGATTCATCGAAAAAGAACACTCAACGCAATGTGCGTGAAACACTACTGCAATGAGAACTCCGCAAATAAAACTCAGTTGAATGATCGCAATAATGTCGGTTTGTCGTCTTGCGTTGTTTCAACCTCATAAGCAGCAACATTACACTCGGAAACATAAACCAGCAGCACTAGACTCAGCAACATTTCACCGCAACACTAAACTCAGCCACACACTCAGCGACAAATAATGCACTCGCATTTATACATCGTAAGAATTGGTTAGGTGGCCCCATAATTTCTCCTACCTCCTCCAATAAGGAACGTATTTGAAAAATTATTTTGTTAGGACACTCCTCAGACGGCATTTTACAACTTCCAACCAAAATTTGCAATGTGAGCTGGTGAGGGGCCCTCTATGTAGCAAGCTTTCCAGTACTTCTTATGAATGATAATAGAGCATTAGGGCTGTAATTTTTAGTTTTCAGCTCATCTTTTTTTGAACACTAGTGTAACTTTTGGAATATACAGAACAGCGGGAAATATTCAGAGTGAAATCGACTGTTGTGTACATCAATAAGGGAGGTGTTATACAGCCTTTTCTTTACTTCGAAGACTAAGAAATCCTACACAATTTACTGTATCGTAAATATAGTAAAAGCAGCGGAATAATTCTATACTGACCTATACAGTACCTAAAGCAGCCACGATACCTCCATTCGAAGTAGTAATGAACAGGTTACAGAGGCTCCTTCTATAACAAGCGATGAAGTTAGAAGGGCCTTGCAAGACATGAAACGGGGAAGAGCAGCAGGAGAATATGAACTACCAGTCGATTTAATCAAAGATGGTAGAGATATAATGCTTGAAAAACTAGCAGCCCTTTATAGGAACTGTCTATCGACTTCAAGGGTCCCAGAGAACTGTAAGAATGCCAACATTATACTAATCCACAAAAAGGAGACATTAATGAATTGGAAAATTATTGGCCCATTAGCGTATACTTCCAATATTAGATAAAATATTCACCAAGATAATCTCCAATAGAATAATGGCAACACTGGACTTTAGCCAACCAAGGGAACAGGCAGGTTTCAGGAAGGGATACTCTACAATGGATCACACCCATGTCATCAATCAGGTAATCGAGAAATCCGCAGAGTACAGTCAGCCTCTCTATATGACTTTCATAGATTACTAAAAGGCATTTGATTCAGTAGAGATTCCAGCAGTCATAGAGGCATTACGTAATCAAGGAGTACAGGACGCTTACGTAAGTATCTTGCAGAGTATCTACAGAGATTCCACAGCTACCTCAATTCTCCACAAGAAAAGTAGGAAGATACCTATAAAGAAAGGGGTCAGACAAGGAGACACAGTCTCTTCAATGATATTCACTGCATGCTTGCAAGAAGTATCTAAGCTATTAAACTGGGAAGGCTTAGGAGTGAGTCTCAACGGCGAATATCTCAGCAACCTTCGATTTGCAGATGACATTGTCCTGTTCAGCAACACTGGGGACAAGTTACAACAAATAATTGAGGGCCTTAACAGAGAGAATATAAGAGTGGGGTTGAAGATTAATATGCAGAAGACAAAGATAATGATCAATAGCCGGGCAAGGGAACAAGAGTTCAGGATCACCAGTCAGCTTCTAAAGTCTGTGAAGGAGTACGTTTACCTAGGTCAATTACTCACAGGGGATCCTGATCATGAGAAGGAAAATTACAGAAGAATAAAAATTGGTTGGGAGTGCATACGGCAGGCATTGCCAGATCCTGACTGGGAGCTTACCAACATCATTGAAAAGAAAGGTGTACAGTCACTGCATTCAGCCGCTTCTGACATATGGGGCAGAAACATGGAGACTGACGAAGAAGCTCGAAAACAGGTTAAGGACCGCGCAAAGAGCGATGGAACGAAGAATGCTAGGAATAACGTTAAGAGGCAGGAAGAGAGCAGTGTGGATCAGAGAGCAAACAAGGATAGCCGATATTCTAATTGAGATTAAGAGAAAGAAATGGAGCTGGGCAGGTCATGTAATGCGTAGGTTAGATAACCGGAGGACCATTGGGGTTACAGAATGGGTTCCAAGAGAATGGAAGCGCAGTCGAGGACGCCAAAAGACTAGGTGGGATGATTAATTTAAGGAACTCGTAGGCGCTAGCTGGAATCGGTTGGCGCAGGAGAGGGGTAATTGGAGATCGCAGGGAGAGGCCTTGGTCCTGCAGTGGACTAAATAGGATGATGATTATGATGATTATGACGATGATGACACAATGTACTCCAATTACATCGCTACAGATAGATTATTTGCCTCAGGCGGACATAATTTGCAAAAAAGGTAAAATCAATTATTTCCCTAAATAAGCAATTACATCAATTAACTTCCCAGCTGCAAATTCTACGCCACATGTTTATATTTGAAAGTTCAAGGGCATCATCATAAAAGTCTAGAAACGCATTTCTACATTTGAAAATGATCATATAGACCGAAATTACAGGCGTCAAATTCTTCTTTCAATTTACCTGATTAGGCACGTGTGGTATCATCAGCAAGACTTAGCGATGCGTCTCGTGCCTATATGTGTTCTACTTATACCGAGTGTTTCAGCGAACACTTTCAAAAATTTTTAAAGGTTGCCTGTGGCAGATAGCACAATTCTAGTTCATGAGCTGGTCTACTCGAAGAGGCGGACATGCATAACCGAATAATTAACAAAAAAACACTTAATGTTTTAACTAATTACCTTATGGCCCATATTGAAATTTACAAATTCTAGTCATGGAGTTCCCAAGGCGATGGATCCTCTTGGAACGAATTCTCAGGATGACACCAGTTTCGAGATATTAATTCCAGAACTTTGCGAACTTTGCATTGACGTTCCAGTTACTTTCCTAACAAACCGTCGTTTTGTGCACATAAGCGCAAAAGTAGCTGGAACGCGACTGCATTTCTCCGCAAAGTTCGAGAATTAATAAAGAGTTTTAGAATAGGAGCCCCAAATGTTTGGGGCACCAAGAGAAATAGCGTCGAAGCTATGCGCATGCGCAAGACGCAAACTGCGTTTGGGTTTTGCGTCGGGCACGGTATTTCACTGATTTAGCGAGAGCCCCAAAAGCTGCCCCAAAATATTTGCGTAAACAACCATGGCGGCACCCAACGAAGTGACGGCTCTAACCAAGCGCCAAACTGGGCTCGATTCGTGGTAACGCGTGAAGTTCGCAAGCTAGGAGAAGTGACTGCGGTTATCGCTTTCTCTCAACTAGCGTGTGTATGAAGATTTATTCATTAGACGCGGTTGACTCCGAATTAGATTGTGGATTTCATGGCTCTAGGCCTAACACGGCTTAGCTTGGCTGGTGAAGGCACGTAAAGTTGGTTACTCAAAACTAAACGCAATTGTTTGCTGCTAATAGAATAACCTCCGAATTGAAATCAAACACTAAAACACGAAAGTCAAAATTGCTGTTCTCATCATAAAATGGCATATTTCATTTAATTATTTCTAATAGCTTTTCTGTCACGGCGTGGCGCTGTCAGCGCAAGAGGCTATCCGCAAACGCAAAGCCCTATTCTAAAACTCTTCACTCTTGTGTGGCCCAACGCTAACACCCGCAAAACTCTTTGGAGCCCCCAACTATTGGGGCCCCTATTCTAAAGCTCTCTAATGTCTCGAAACTGGTGTCATCCTGAGAAGTCGTTCCAAACAAATCCGCCTTGCGAACTCCACGGCTAGTATTTGTAAATTGCAATATGGGCCATAAGGTCATTAGTTATAATGTTAATTAGCGATTTCTTGTTAATTAGCCAATTATGTATTTCAATTTCTTGTGCAAGTAGTGTCCACCTCTTCGAGTAGACCAGCCCATGAACTAGAATTGTGCTATCTGCCACAGGTTTAAAAATTTTTGAATGGGTTCGCTGAAACACCCTGTATTTTATGTTATGCAGTTGAAAGCCGTGCCGAAGTAAGACGTTTAATGTCAGGATTAAGTCTTCTGAAAGTGACTGAAAGGACATCTTCCAGGCAACACTCGTTAAATATCTTAGCTACCTTGTATCTTTCTTTTTTCTTCACTTAATTTCTGTTTTTCTGGCGCATATCTATTATCTCTCTCACGCGTGTGCTGTAAGGTCCGTTCTTGTTGGCACGAAGGCACGTCGTACACGGAACGTGTTTATGGCAAGCTCCTTCATCGACAGGGCCATTCATCACCGAATCGCCAAACTAAAACGACCACTCACCGGTCGTATAGGTTCATTGCCACCCCCGTTCGCTGCTACAATCCTTTCATTAATCCGAACGCTACATTTTTATCCCCAGCTTCGCAAGCAGTAACACCTACAGCGAATAAACCAAGCAGCAAGTGAACGAGCCTTTCAAAGCCCCAAGTTTATTATTTATTTACATATTCCTCTATTTTTACCTATTACCCTGCCCTTGTACAAGAGCACGACATGTAGTGCGAGCTGGATGTCAAGAAAGAAAAAAGAATCGCAAGAAAACCCCGGCTATCCCTGAGTGTACAGTTAAGCGGAGAGATGCCGAAGCACGTATATCCTTCCCTAGAGGGCCATTCAGCACCTATGACCCGGGGAGTGAAATTTTCTGTACACTTTTGCGACGACGGAGGAAATCGTGCGGCACAATTCCCGCGCCGATCGTATATGAGACGAACTAGGCTTACGCGAGAGCTTCGGTCCACATCTGGGCTCGCTGCGTGGGCCGAAAAAGACGACCCTCGCGATAACTGTGGGCACGCGAAGGCGATTCCTGGTGCTTCCTCTTTCCGGACTCGTGCAGAATCGGATCGGATCGGAAAACATTTATTGGGCTCTAGAAAAGAGATCTTCGCGGCTTCAGACGGCCTCTTCCATCTTCTGATGGATTCTTCTGTCTGCAATCACAGGGTTGGTGCCCTAGTCCAAGGCTCCACTGAGTATGGCCAACCCGCGAGCTCGCTCTACTAGGCGCTTTTGGCCGTTCAAGCTTACGCTGGAAAGCATACTCTCCCACTGTTCTGCACTCGGGTTTTTAATCTTATAGATAGTCGGGGACTCAATATTTTGACAGGTCCATGATATGTGGTACAGATCTGGTTTCTCTCCGCACCATGGGCACTTAGCCTCATATTCTGTAGGGAAAATTTTATTCAGAAGGTTTAGATTCGGGAAAATACCCGTCTGCAGTTGTCGCCATGCAACAGCATCCTCTCTGCTTAGATCCTTATCCGGGGGTGGGTACTTCAGTCTGACCCCTTTATAATAATTTAGGATATCTGAGTAGCCCATGGGTACTGACTCGGGTTCCTCAAGGCTGGATGTGTCGGACACCCGGTTGGCATGCCCTCGAGCTATCCTATCCACCTCTTGGTTCCCTGTTATGCCAGTGTGCCCTGGTACCCAGATTATGGTATGCTGAACTTTGTTTCCCGGGTCGCATGAGCAGAGTATGTGGCGTGCTCTGCGCCCAATTCTCCCGTTTGTATAAATACGGCATGCTGCTTGAGAGTCTGTTATTATTGTTAGGGACCTGCCAGATCGATAGCCCTCCAGTGCTGCCACAGCCACAGCTGCCTCTTCGGCCTCGACTACCGTGCAGTCCTGTAGTGATGCGCTGGTGATTTCCTTGAGGTCCGAATTAACCACCGACGCCACTGCTCTGCTGTTGTGTCTTCCGTCTTTGACGAACGTTGCCGCGTCCGTATACCTTGTGTTGTCCTTGTTCGCCAAGGTTCTCTGCACGTACTCCGCTCTTGCTTCTCTTCGTGCCTTGTGCAGGTTCCGGTCCATATTCTTGGGTATCGGTGCGACTCGCAGTGTACTGCGATACTTGTCCGGAATGGCCTCGGTACGTTCGATCTCTTGGATCATGTTGCCGCCGCCATATCTTCGCAGGAGCACCCTTCCCGTGGGGGTCTGCATCAACCTACGTGCCTGAGAGCATAGTAGTGCTTCTCTTAGTTCACTGAAGGTATTGTGCAGTCCCAGGGCCAGCAGTTTCTCGGTCGATGTGCGCTGCGGCAGGTGAAGAGCAGTTTTGTACGCCTTTCGCAGTATGGCGTCCGCTTGTTCTTCTTCTTGCTTGATGCATTTGTGGTAGGGAAGGCTATACACCACTCTGCTAACCACGAGGCTCATGACTAGCCTAAGTGTGTCGCTCTCCTTCATACCGTGTCTTTTGCTAGCTACTCTGTTGATCATACGGGCTACCTGCATGGTGGCAGTCTTCAGCAGTGTCAGAGTATGATTGCACCGTTGATTGGACTGAAGCCACATCCCCAGGATCCGAATGGTGGTCTTCTCCGGAATGCGTTGTCCCGCGAGGTATACGTTGAGCCTGAGCTCATCGCTTGTAGGGACCGTTCGATTTTGTTTGCCTCGCCACACCCTTAGGAGCTCGGACTTCTCCGTCGAGCAGGTGAGGCCCCTGGCCCTAACGTAGGTTTCTACGCAGGTGGCCGCTTTTTGCAGGCACTCTTCTTTTTCGCTGAGCGATCCCCGGTTCACCCATACCGTGATGTCGTCAGCGTAAATGGCGTGCCGTATGCCTTCAAGTTGTTCGAGTTGTCTTGCTAGCCCGATCATTGCGACGTTGAAGAGGATGGGGGAGATGACCGACCCTTGAGGAGTTCCCTTGTTTGGGGTGCGAAACTTCTTTGATCTGACTGCTCCCAGGCCGATTGTTGCTGTCCGGTTAGAGAGGAAGGCTTTGACGTAGCCATGAATCCTTCTGCCACAGTTCAGGCTATCCATTCCTGTGAGTATGGCTTCGTGGATGACTTTGTCGAAGGCTCCTTTAATGTCCAGTGCCATGATGACATGTTCACTGTTTCGTGGGACGTTGCTGAGCACCTCCTCCTTGAGCTGGAGGAGCACGTCTTGCGTCGATAATTTAGCGCGGGATCCAAACATGCTGGGGGGGTACAGCTCGTTGTCCTCCATATAATTTTGGAGCCTCATTGTAACCACCCGCTCGTACAGCTTGCCTAAGCATGACGTGAGAGAGATTGGTCTAAGATTTTCTACTTGCAGTTTTTTGCCAGGTTTTGGAATCATCACTACCTCCGAATGCTTCCACTCCTCGGGTACTGTCTCCTCCGCCCAGTGCTTGTTGAGATAGTCAGTAAGTTCGACTACCAGCTCATCACTGAGGTTGCGAATCAGCGCGTTTTTTATCTTGTCTGCGCCTGCAGCCGTATTCCTAGTGGTATTTCTTATTGCTGCGTATACTTCCTCTTTGGTTATAGGCCTGTCCAGATCAGAATTTTCTTTCCCCTTGTAGCACTCCGTGTAGGCTGCTGGGTCACTGTCCCCGAAGCACTTGTGCCTTACTCTTTCTATGAGCTCATACTCTGAGCCCTGAAACTGGTGAACCAGCCTCTGTATGGCCTTGTTGTTCTCCGACTTGGTTTTAGTCGGGTCCAGGAGTGCTTTGAGTATGCTCCACGTTCGGGCGGTACTCAGGGTTCCGCTTAAGGAATTGCTAAATTGCTGCCAATTTGCTCTCGCCGATTGTTCCGCATACTCTTCTGTCTTTTGCGTAATTTCCGCAATCTTCAGCTTTAGCTTCCTATTATAAACTTCTGTCTCCTCCACCTTTTGGTCAGGCTCTGTCTTGCCTCCCATAGCCGAAGCAGTCTAGAGTCAACCTCCGGTATTTGCTCTGTGCGGTCAATCTCCTTGGTATACTCGCTTTGCCTTTCCTTCAGCATATTCCCCCATTCCTCGATTGACAGTATCGCGCCCAGTGGATGTCCATCACAGGCTTGTCTAAAGGCATCCCAATCCGTTATTTTTGCTGTACCTATCCGACGCTTTACGTGAGCCATTCCGATTTGCGTCTTGATGATGTAATGATCACTACCCAGGCTTTCCAGCATATTTTCCCAGACCGCCTGTCTCGCTCTTCTTACGAAGGTGAGGTCAGGGCTGGTGTCCTCCTGGACGCTGTTTCCCATCCTGGTGGGGACCTCTGGGTCCGTTAAGAGTTGGAAGTTTATGTTGTCAGCCGCCTCCTTGACTGTCGTACCCTTTTTATCGGTGGTCTTGTATCCCCAGCTAGGATCCTTGGCGTTGAAGTCTCCAACGATTACGAGTCTGTTGTTTTTAGCCAACCTGCTCACACCGTGGAAGAGGTGCGTGAATTTGCCCTTCTTCTGCTTTGGAGGACTGTATACGTTTACAATAAAAGTACTTCCCCCGTTCTTCTTTTTCGGTATAATTTCGGTAATCTCATGATCTATGTCTGTGTCAGCAATCTTGTCGTGTGCTATGGCGGCAAGGGTGTTGCTGATCAGTATGGCTGTTCGACCAGTGACCTCGTTTGCTTGGCATGTATACCCCTGTATTTTTGGCGTGAAGCCCCAGGTCTCTTGCAGAGCAATGACGTCGGGCGGAATTAACTGCTTGTTGATGAACTGTTGTAATTGTCCTTGTTTTCTTCGGTAGCCTCTGCAATTCCACTGCCACTCGTGCAGAAGGAGCAATTCGGCCGCATACCTCTTATGTGAGCTCCCTTTCGCTGTGCTGCCTCGGAGAGAAAGAGGAAGACGACGCTGTTCGATCTGTTGTCACCTCAGCTCTGTAATTTTTGCATAGCTTTTGCTATTGATTAAGTAAGTTATTTATATCCCTGGAAGACGGCCGCATGTTTAAGGCGGTACTGTCCCTACGGGAAGGGTACGGCTGCTCCGGCACCGGCATCTTTAAAGGGACAGCGCCATTCGAAGGAAGCCAGCGTGGCGGAGGCGGCCATGGCCTCGCAAGGCGTGGAGCTGCCAGTCATCAGGGACGATCAGCAGTCCAGTACGTCATCATCGCTCAGTGGGGACGACTCAACTACCGTCGACCCTGACGAGGAAGTGGCTGATATAGCGTAAATGGACAGCGACGGCTTCAAGGTGGTGAGTCATCGGAAGCAAAGAACGGTTGGAATCCCAGTGGTAGTTTTGTCAACAGAGAAAGGTGTTGATTTGAGAGAGCGGAATCCTATCAGGCTCTTCAAAGCGATTAAAGTACTCCTGGGATCTGCTCCGATTCGCAGTCGCTTCACAACGCAAGGTGCTCTTCATCTAGATATCGCAACGGAAGAGCAAGTTGACATTCTTCTCCGGTGCTCTCAGATTGGCGACATAAGTGTTAAAGCCCGGTTGCCCCACTCCTACATGACTAACACATGTGTTATTAGGGGAGTACCAGTGTGATATTCGGAAAGCGACCTTCTTCACTACTTGAAACCGCAAGGTGTTCTGCACGTGAAACGTATGATGCACCGGGTGGAGACTCAAGAAAAAGAATGGGCAGCGAAATCTACTAACTCTGTTGTGCTAACGTTTGCTCCCAACACCGAGCGCCCAGAAAAAATTGACCTCGGTTTTACCAAGCATGCAGTCAAAGAATTCGTTGAAACTCCTCCCCGATGCTTTAAGTGCCAACGCTTTGGGCATGTAGCCAAAGTTTGCATCAAAGATCAACGTTGCAAACGATGTGGTGGCGCCCACGATTACAAAGCCTGCAAGGCAGATTTTGCTTGCGCTTTTGCTTGTCCTTCATTAGTGGTCCCAAACCACAACCTACTGAGAAGCCGATACCTGGAAGTGACGAGTTCCCTGCGTTAGAGTCGGAAGTTGAGTTCCCTGCGTTAGAGTCGGAGGTTCGTGGCGTGGTAACAAGCAACGTCAGTGAGCGACCTGACCCTAGCAAGACGGCGAATTCCTCTGTGGGTGAGTCGGTTGTTCGATCTGCTTCAGTCAAAAGTGTCCAAGTTTCTCAGCGACCGGATCAAAGCCAGACTCGAAGACAAGGAGGACATTCCCTTGCCTCAAAAGAGATGAAGAAACTAGCTGCAGTGGCCAAGAGTGGGTCCCAGTCTACATCTTTTGATGAAGTTGTGAGGCAGTGCGTCCAGCAAAATAAGGAGCTCCGAAATCGACATCTGTCCGAGCTTCTGCGAGTTTTGTTTGAAGTCCTCCATTCATATGTTCAAGCGATGCAGACTAGCACCCTGAAGAACTTTCTACAGCTCGTTCTTTCCTTTGAGTCCATGATTACCGCCTTCGCAGCGAACTTTACCTTATAATATGGCTAGTTTTCTTCAACCTCGTGCAACTAAAAATAACCGAAAAGTGCCGTTTATTATGCAATGGAACTGCGCTGGGATTATAAGTCGATTAGAAGAACTGAAATTATTTTTGAAAGAAACTTGTGTTTCAGTATTGGCCCTCTCGGAGGCTAGCCTACCAAGCGGGAGATCTTTGACTGGATAAGTCGCAGACAAGAATTGCAGCATAAAGTCATTTCCCGCAGGAAGTGCCGCCCTTTACATACGAAGAGAGATTCCTCATGTGGTTTTGAACGTCACCGATCTTTGCACCGATAGCATTGAGGTATAGCGGCTGTGAGGATACGGCTCGGCTTCCGAACTCTTTCTGTTGCATTCGTATACGTGTCTCCGCGGACAAAGGTAGCAATGGATTTGTTTCTCCAGCAGCTTTGTGACCGTTGCCCAGCGCCCAGAATTACCTGCGGTGACTTCAACGCCCATCACTCTGTCTGGGGTGAGAGGAACACAGATTCTCGCGGACGCAAACTTGTAGAAGTTATCGACAGTTTGGACCTGTGCGTGGCCAATGACGGAAGTCCCACTTTCTTCCGGCCTCCAGCCTCAGCCACATCTATAGACCTAACCTTGCATTCACCTGATGTCTGGGGGAAGTGGTCAACTGCACCTGACCGCATGGGAAGTGATCACTATCCAATTTTAGTGTTTACTGCCTACTTTCTTATGCGTGGTTTTAAAATTACCCATGTTGTGAATTGGGACAAATACAGGGAGCAACTTGCATGTGTTTCTGGTGATGTGATAGACAAAATGATTTCTGGTAAGATGGCTGCTACCACGGCGATCAAGTTGCCTAATCATTTTCCGACTCTGGATTTAAAACTCAGGAACCTTTGCGCAGCGCGCAGAAGGGCGGAGCGACAACTGATGGGGAAGAAAGACGACAGATACTTGAAGACGACCTTCAATAGGCTTAACTCTGCCATTCGACGACATACGAACGAGCTCTGCAGGTCGCAGTGGGCGTCCTTCTGCACTAGCTTGACTATTTTCTCACCGATGACGAGAATTTGGCGAGTCATTTGCTGGTGATTCTCGTCCTAGTAAACCTTTCGAAGCGCTTGCACTGCGCAAGCAGAAACCTCTCGCGTTGTTGCAATCCCAGCGCTGGCACGAGTTGTTGCATCTGGGTCGCAAGCCCCAAGGGTAGCGTTGGCCTGGCGGCCTGGGGCACAACTGGAAGCATCCGAAGGTCCTGGCAAAGCATGAGTCGACTGCTAACAGAACAACTTGTTTATTCTAGCATCGCAAAAGAGCGGCCGGTCAGGTCGACCGAAGTGGAGAGACGGGAGAGCACGTTACTCAACGGAAGAAATCGGAGCCTCTCCCTTGGCGTCCGGGGGCAGCTGCTCTTATACTCTCGGAGTTGAGGGCAAGAAGGAACGCCTCGATAGAGGCGCACGTGACGGGGCACGGACACGCTGAGAGACAGGTTGAGACGAGTGTAGTGACGCATCCGCCGGGCCGGCGCCGGTCAGACCTCCTCGCTTCACACTTGGGGAGCTCCTCTCCCCGGCTGCCGCGCTTTGACAAGCGTGGGCACACACACACACACGCACACACGAAGACACGTGGCACTGAAACACGCCTGGACGCGCTTGGCGGGGAGGCTTCGCGGGAGCTCCGAACGGGCCAAAATGTCCGCCGCTTTGAACGAAGCCCCGGCGTCCGTTGCATCCGCGCCGGCTATACCGCGCGTCGTAGGCGAAACGTAACAGACCGCTCCGCCGGGGGAAGGAGATCCCGATGGTCAGGGGACTGCATCCGCTGTCCGGAGGGATGTCGCTCGATGATGCTCATAACCGAAGTCGGGCGTCCTTCGGCGTTTCTTGAGCGCAGCGCACAGAGAAGGCCTCGTTCTCTCGTTCAGGTTCACACAGGACACTGCAAAGTGACTTCGGGAGAGTTGACATTTTTGTTCTCGTTCCCGGCAAGCGTTAGAACTACGCCGAAACTCAACCGCTCAGTCAGCAAGCACGAAACAACCCTCACCAAGTCCTGCCAGGCTCTTTCCCCTTTTATACCACTGCCTAGTTCCTTACAGCAGTCTAGCAGCACTCAGAACGCGTCCACAAATTGGAAAATTGCACTAGAAAGCACGTCATCACTTTGAAACACTAAACAAAAGCAATATGTTAAAAATCCTGCCTGAGGAAGAAAAACATCAGTAACAAACAACTCTGAGGCTGATTCCTTCGTTAGGGGCCTCGACCTAAGCCATCGGCGTTACCGTTGAGACTCCCCTTTTTCTAACGCACCTCAAAGGAATGTTGTTGCAAAGCGAGGCTCCAGCGCAGGAGGCGGCCATTTGTGGAAGAGATGGTCTGCAGCCATTGGAGAGGGCAGTGATCCGTATCGAAGCATGCGAAACGGAGAACGCAGCGAGCGACCGTACACTAGCTCAGCTGGCGAAAACCCCGTAGCCGCATGCGGCGCGGTCCTTAATGCAAACATCACCCCAGGCAGACACAGCTCCCAGTCAGTTTGTTGTTCAAAACACAATGCTCTCAACACGTGCTTCATGACGGAGTGGAGCTTCTCAACGGAATTCGACTGTGGGTGGTACACTGAGCTGTGTAACAGCTTTACCCCACACCTTTCGAGAAAGGCTGTCGTCAAAGCGCTAGTAAACACTGTGCCCTGATCTGACTGGATTTCCGCAGGAAAACCAACTCGCGCAAATATGGACAGTGGTGCATTGACTATCTCAACTGAGCTGAGTTCTTTAAGCGGCACTGCTTCAGGGAACTTTGTCGCTGGGCAGATCGCAGTCATAATGTGTCTGTACCCCGTGGTTGTTACCGGCAGAGGTCCCACTCTATCAATAACGAGCCGTCTAAAAGGCTCCGTAATGATAGGTACCAACTTCAACGGCGCCCTCGATATGTCCCCTGGTTTGCCCACCCTCTGACAGGTGTCACATGTCCTCACAAAGTGGTCTGCGTCCCGAAAACACCCTGGCCAATAGTACTCTTGCAAGAGACGGTCCTTAGTTTTCTTAACTCCTAGGTGTCCGGACCACGAACCCCCATGCGACAAGCGCAACAGATCCTGACGGTAGCACTGAGGCACGATCAGCTGATCGAACTCCACTCCTCTGCGGTCTAGATACTTCCGGTACAGGACCCCACCTCTTTCCACAAAGCGAGCATTTTTCGTGGCGATACCTTCCTTGACATTGCAGCGTATGTTTTCTAGGCTGCCATCCTTTTTTTGCTCGGCTATCAAAGCCGACCGGCTGACTTTTAGCAACCTATTAAGTCCGTCTGACGTAGGCGCGATGAGCAAATCTGCAGATAGCTCTTCTAACTTTCCCGTGTCGGGCATTTCCTCTCCAGTATCTGGTGCCTTCAACGCTACAGGCTCCATTTTATTCAGTTCGGACGTGCTCTGAATATCAGCTTGCTGCGCCTCTGATCCTTTCTCATTGTTCGACAACGTCGGCCCCGCAACTACCGCCTTTGCAGCGAGCTCCCAAACTTTCGATCTGGTTAAGGCCTGAACGCTAGCCTCACCAAACAAAAGCCCCTTCTCGCGCAGGAGGTGATCGGACCTGTTCGAAAATAGGTACGGGTACTTGGGGGACAGCATAGATGACACTGCGGCCTCCGTCTCAAGCGCTCCGAAAGGTCCTTCAATAAGCACTTTTGCTACGGGCAGACACACGCTATGAGCTTCCACGGCTTGCTTGATCCATGCGCACTCGCCCGTGAACATATCGGGTTCTACGTAGGAGGGGTGAACTACATCCATTGTAGCTGCGGAATCGCGAAGCACTCGGCACTGTTGCCCGTTCACGAGGAGGTCTCACATGTAAGGCTCGAGAAGCTTCATGTTCTCGTCAGTGCTGCATAATGACAAAAACACGACTTTTGTTTTTGTTTCTGGACACTGCGCCGAAAAGTGACCCGGCTTCTGGCACGTATAACACACGCGCGCTTGCCTCGTCTCGAACCGCTTTCTGCGTTCGGCTTCGGCTGCCGCCGTCTCCTTACGTTCGGTCGGACTGCTTTCACTCGCATCCGCACTACGTGTGTCCCCCTTTGGTCTCATGGGTGTGAACTTCGGCCTCTCAAACTTGGAGCCAAATTCACTCTTTTGACCTTCCTTAGCTCCGCGAGCCCGACGCGTCACAAACTCCTCGGCTAGCTCGGCGGCTTTAGCCACCGTACTAACGTCTGGCCTATCCAAGACCCAGTACCGCACGTTCTCAGGTAACCGACTATAAAACTGTTCCAGCCCGAAACACTGCAGAACTTTCTCGTGGTCACCAAACGCTTTCTCTTCTTTGAGCCACTCCTGCATGTTTGACATTAGCCTGTAGGCAAACTCGGTATATGACTCACTTCTGCCTTTCTCATTTTCCCGAAACTTCCGACGGAACGCCTCCGCTGACAGCCTGTACTTTTTTAGCAGACTCGATTTCACTTTGTCGAAATCTTCTGCCTCCTCTCTCTCCAAGCGAGCGACTACGTCGGCCGCCTCGCCAGGTAACAAAGTGAGCAAGCGCTGTGGCCACGTTTCCCGAGAGAACCCCTGCTTCTCGCACGTTCGCTCAAAGTTAACCAGGAACAAACCAATGTCCTCTCCAAGCTTAAACGGCCGCATCAGGTCAGTCATTTTGAACGATACTCGTTCTCCTGCACCGTGTGCCTCACTTCCATTACGAGCGCGTTCCATCTCTACCTCGAGACGCTTCATTTCCAAAGCGTGTTGACGGTCGCGCTCTTCTTTTTCTTTCTGCTCTTTTCGTTCGCGCTCATCTTTCTCTTTCTGTTCTTTTCGTTCGCGCTCATCTTTCTCTTTCTGTTCTTTAAGTTCGCGCTCCTGTTTCTCTTTTTGCTCTTTAAGTTCGCGCTCCTGTCTTTTTGCCGTCTCCCTCTCCTCAATAGTCTCAAGGCATTCCGACAGCTCGTCATCCTCAGCTTCTAACTCAAGAATAGCCCTTAGCAGTTCTGGTTTTCTGAGTTTGTCTGAGACATCCAGACCCAACTCTCTTGCAAGCTCCAGCAATTTCGGTTTGCGCAACGACTTCAAATCCATGGCTGCTCTGAATGCTGCTTTCTCTACTGCCTACTATTGTCTTGCCGCAAACTAACCCGGCAGCAACGACAACCACAATTACCAGCTCTGTTTCTGACACTAACAAAAGCCTGGCAAAACTCAGAAGAAGAAAGTCCCGCACTCACCAAACCTCGCAGCCAGGAATTCAGCGCAGTCGTTCCGCTGCAGGCAACCAGTCATCACACAGGGCTCGTTGCACTGCTCCCGGATGGTCGTTGTGCTGCTCAGCATACAGTCAACTGCATATCTTCGCTGCTGGCCTCCGTTGTCGCGATCTCACCGCTGGCAGACAGTTGTTGGAATCTCAGCGCTGACGCCCGTTGTTGCAAATGGGTCGCAAGCCCCAAGGGTAGCGTTGGCCTGGCGGCCTGGGGCACAACTGGAAGCATCCGAAGGTCCTGGCAAAGCATGAGTCGACTGCTAACAGAACAACTTGTTTATTCTAGCATCGCAAAAGAGCGGCCGGTCAGGTCGACCGAAGTGGAGAGACGGGAGAGCACGTTACTCAACGGAAGAAATCGGAGCCTCTCCCTTGGCGTCCGGGGGCAGCTGCTCTTATACTCTCGGAGTTGAGGGCAAGAAGGAACGCCTCGATAGAGGCGCACGTGACGGGGCACGGACACGCTGAGAGACAGGTTGAGACGAGTGTAGTGACGCATCCGCCGGGCCGGCGCCGGTCAGACCTCCTCGCTTCACACTTGGGGAGCTCCTCTCCCCGGCTGCCGCGCTTTGACAAGCGTGGGCACCAACATGCACACACACACACACACGCACACTTGAAGACACGTGGCATTGAAACATGCCTGGACGCGCTTGGCGGGGAGGCGTATCGGCGGCGCTGAACCGGCCAAAATGTCCGCCGCTTTGAACGAAGCCCCGGCGTCCGTTGCATCCGCGCCGGCTATACCGCGCGTCGTAGGCGAAACGTAACAGCGTGCTTGGCAGAGGAATTTGCAGATGCATTTGTACGTGCAAGTTCAGGAATTCATCCCTGCATGCGCTCTGCCTGCAACATCTACGTCTGTTATGGACGCCCCGTTCACACTTCGAGAGCTACAGACAGCACTCAGCAGCCTGCGGCGTCGATGTACACCAGGTCCTGACGGCATTACCAACCAGATGATGCAGAACCTACATCTGGAACACCGGAAGATACTCCTAAGCTAGCTCAATCCAGGGTGGGAGACTGGCGATGTTCCTGCTTCATGGAAGGTGGCTTGTGTTGTCCCAGTGCTGAAGCCCGGCAAAGAAATGACAGGCTTGGCCTCGTATCGTCCTGTATTACTGACGTCGTGTGTGGTAAGCTCATGGAGAAGCTGGCAAGTAAGCGTTTGTCTTGGTGGCTCGAAGATAGAAGGGCTCTGTCAACATGCATGACTGGATTCCGCACAGGTTTAAGCGCGCAATATAGCGTCTTGGACTTGATAAGCCACATTGCACATCATAGAGCTTTCGGCCTTTCAACACTAGCTATTTTCCTAGACGTATCAAAGGCTTATGATAGAGTCCTTCAGAGCTCAATACTAAATAGTTTGCAGGCCATAGACGTACAGGGATATCTTCTGTGATTCATCCACTCATTCATCAGTGATCGTAAAATTCAAGTGCGGTTAGGAAGTACCATAAGCACCGAAAGGGCGGTATCGCGTAGTGTACCTCAGGGAAGTGTTATTTCCCCAACGCTCTTTAATTTTGTAATGGCTGGTCTTCCCGCTGAAGTGCAAAAACATTGCAGACATGCCCATATGTCGATATATGCGAACGACATTTGTCTTTGGTTAACTGGATATCAACACAAGCGTTTAGCTCTGATAGCTCGACAGGCATTACTTTCAGTTCAAAGTTATCTTCAAGGTGTTGGGTTGTCTCTCTCGGTGCGTGGAAAAATCTGGCTTCATATGTCCAGGTAGAGGAAGACGGTATGCGCGGCTGAAGATAGACCTTGATCAATCTTGCATTCGTCAGTTGAAGCACAAGCGCTTTTTGGGCTTAGACTATCTCTACAGTGGCGGCGAGCTGTGGACTCGATTGTGACGTCACTATCTTCGCGTTTCAATGTGATCCGTAGAGTTGCAAGTGAGCAATGGAGAAATCACCCTTCTTCAATGATCAGGCTGCACGATGCACTGGTGTCGAGTCGAATAGTCTACCAGCTCCCTTTAATTTCCCCCTCGCTATCACAGCTGAAACGACTTGAGGTTTTGCACAGAAAGGGCCTAAGGAGGGCTCTTGGCGTTCCGCAGACTGCTCCTAACAATGAATTACTTTATGAGTCTCTATCGAGACCTCTTAGCAAGGTCGCTTCACAAAGGTTATTGATGCAAATTGGCCGCCTCAAACAGACGTTAGCCGGGTGAGCCCTTCTACAATGCCTTAGAAAGAGATCTGAGTCCCGAGCGTACTTGGACCTTAATACCTTAATACTCTTGGGTACCTGGGTCTTGACGCTTTAGTTCGAACTAAGAGGTTGGAACCACTTCGGTCATTCGCGAGCCTCGATTGTTGGTTGACAATCCCTCACGTTCGCGCTAAGCGGAGTTCTCCTTTGGTGGCAACGCGCTCGCTCGTACTGTAGCATCTTGAGACTGAATATGCCCGTCATCTTCAAATTTATACTGATGGCTCTGTGGACAAGGTCAGAGGGTCTAGTGCAGCTGCTTTTCACATTCCCTCTTGGAAGTATGATTGTTTTGTTCGCTTCACTGCAGTCGTGTCCTCCACAACGGCCGAAAGTGTTGCCATTGAGGCAGCTCTAAGGAAGCTGCGGTTTTGCACGCCTCAACCTGTTGTCATTCTTACAGATTCAAAACCTGCCCTTCAAAGGTAGCACGGGTTCCCTACTGTGCCTTATCTCTTAGCTCCCTATGCTCGGTGCACAATCTCCATATCAAAGGTTTCTCCATACGTTTCCAATGGGTGCCCTCGCACATAGGTATCAAAGGCAATGAGATAGCGGACAGCCTCGCCCAGAGCGCTGTCTGGGAATCCATTGAGAAAAGTGCCTCAAGAGGACAAGAGACTCTTCAGAGAAGCGGTGTTGTGCCACTTCAGCTCTTTATGAAGCTCACCTCACAAGCCATGTGTGACCAAGGGTCTCAAAAGAAACCAAGCCACTTTACTTCTCCGCATTCGCACGGGCTCTGCTCGTACCCCTGCGTGGATGTATAAGACTGGCCTGGCGTTGTCTCCATTCTGTTCAACATGTGGTGTGTGCGGCGACATAGAAAATTACCTTATGTGCTGTACTCTGTATAACGCGGAAAGGAGTGTGTTATTCGGGTCCCTCAAGAAGACAGGAGTTCCTCACAGTTCTCTTCAGGACATTGTTTTCCCGCGCAGGAACCAGTTGTGTAGGAAGGAGGTTTCTCGCCTTCTTTTAAATTACCTGCAGGACACGGATTTGGTCTCCACATGGTGACCTTAGGAGTGACTATTTGTAATTGTCAGGTCTTTGTCTGATTTATGTGATTTATTTATTTTAAGTGTCGCTACGGTGGAGCAAATGCCGGCAGCAACTGCAAGGCTAATCCCACCAGTAGCCTACAACAACTCAACTCAACTGTGCTGCCTCGGAATTCAGTCCTCTCAAAGCAGCTTTGACTATTATATCGATGTCCCGCGTACTGCGCAGTATATACTCGAGGAGAGTGTTATGTGTGTAGCATCTTACCGTTCATAATCTGTGAAGCCGCATCTTCAAACTGCGAAATTTATTTCGTGTGCATGGATTACGACGCGTTGTGGTCATAGCGGTCATCTCAGTGCGGTGGCGCATGTACAAACCTTTTCTAGCCTTCTTTACCTTCCTCACTGTCTTATTCCTTGTATTCTTTGCGGTTGTTATCGCCATCAGACATTGTCAAAGTCAACGTTGCCGTTGCTGTTTCTGATGCTGATGCCGCCGGCACCGCCGGCACCGCGTTCGTGCCTGCTTTCGCAAGGCGCTATTTTGCGTATTCGAACTTGAAGAGAATCGGAAGCACATTTAATGCATTAGCACTATCCGGGTCATTAGAGGACTCTCAGCGTCGCAGGTTATCATAACATCTGGGAAATAGACGCGTGAAAGCAAATCTGAAGAAAATGTGTCACGGGGTGAAGACAACGGCGGCAGAGTAGAAGAGGCGGGCGCAGGAGATTACGTCAGCGTCATGTGATAGCGCCGCCGCAGTTGTCGGACAGGAGAATCGGAAGAGGTGTGCGAAGGTGCTACGTCATCACAACGCTGTCCTTTGCTGATTGGATCATGTTCGTTCGCTTGGTTGGGCATGTCGCGGCGCCGATTGCATCATCAACAACGCTCCATGGGTTGTATAAAGGAGCCCCCGCATGGATTGCGTCATTCGCCAAGATGCCTTGCAAGAAGACAGTCGTGTCCGAAGTGGATACGGCATCACCAAGCCAAAGTATAGCGCGGAAACTATGTGCCGCCGAAACGCCAGAGCAACGCGACCCTGGTTAAAAAGTCGCCCTGGCACCAGATATACATCATTTGGAAAAGAGGGGAGGAGAACGCGATGCTCTTCGTCACGCAGAGAGCCTGAGAGGGAGCGGCGTCAGCTCAAGACCTCGGAGGCCGCGCGAAGATATTCGCCCAATGCGAACGTTTTTAGGGTTAAATAAATGATAGAGTTCCCCAAATGCTGCATCATTACATCTCTCTAGGGTGACATGTGGAGTTCGTAATTTTTTTTTACGTTTAGTTTAGAGCCCACATTTAAAGGTTCTGGCTTTCAGTTAGAATTGATTTATCGCACTATAAATCATCAACCCTGCCTGGAAACGCATAAATATTTTTTTAAAGCCCTACCGCCTCGGGCGATAGCGCTGGCTCCGCCGTCGCACGTGATTGGTCCACCGCTTCGCGTGACGCCATCGAGGAGACCTGTGTCGGCTGCCATGGCATGGTTCAGATGAGGAAACGAAACTTCCGTCTCGACAACTTGACAGATGCGACGTATGGGGCCACGGAAGCCATACGGATGCTTCCAAGCAGCGGCGTGGCCAGAGGGAAAGGGCTTATATGGGACGTCAACCCCCACCTGCCACCCGAAGTTTTGTCGTGCCTGAATTCACGGACATGCCGGAAATCATCCCAGATTTTTGTCGATGAATGGCTTTTCACATTGCGAAATCTGTCCACAACACGTCGAGAACATCAAGTTTGCCTCATTATTTCGCTCTGCATTCTAATCTTCATAGTACACGTCAATAGCCATTCCCATAATTTTACTACACGTAGATTTTATGGAATTTATATCAATTCTTTTAGGCCCTTTACAGCCACGTCACATTAATATCACAGAACACATCAGCCCACTGCGAACTCATTAACACTAGCATGGCGCTCTTTGGCCACACCTGGCCCTTGCGCCATTAAACATCAAATACCCATCCATCCGAGAACATCAAGTTGCAGACTCTATCACACAGCACCAACACAAATTCCCCGAAACATGTCGCCTGCCAGTAAGCGCCGCTAACTTGTCAACTTGTCCCACCAGAAAGATATGTTCAGGGACACTTTATTACCTCGCTGCTGATACCTGCCTTAGCCAACACGCTTTTTTTTTCATTCGTTAATGTTACATGCGCACAGTCGAGTCATGCATGTTTCGCGTTCCTACCGGTACTCGCTTGGTGCATTTCATTGCACTGACTCGGGGCTAAAGGGCATTTCAACGAAACCCTCTACATTAAAATGATCCGTACGTTTCGGAACCCACTTGATTCCTTTTCAAGAGGTGACCAAAATGACCCGAAAAAAAATGTTATGCAGATCTCACGCACTGTGGGAATCGATGTAAGCGAAGCTTTCAGTGGTGGTTGATTTGATTGACAATAATTAGCGGTGACGTTGGCAGCGAAAGCTTAATTTCTTCAACAGTTAATCTAACACGAGAGCGGTGAGTACTCGAGTGTGGTGAATACCTTGCGTGCACCGCTGCTGTTTGCGTAGTACACAGAACAGACAGGGAGAGGTGTTTTCTTGAGGCGTTGTTGTGAGCGATATTTCATAACCTCTGAGAGGGTTGAGCATTGTCATTGCCTCGCGTGGTACATCGCTTTCTTCTTCTTTGTTCCCAGTTCCTCAGGACTTCTTTGGACGAAGGTTCATCCTTACCGCTGCCACCAGTTATTAGATCTTGCCGTTGTGTACGGGAGTTGGCCGACGTCAAACAGAATTTTGAGAACTGACGGTTCATTTATATTATTTACAGTAATAACACAAAGTAATGAACAGTCATAAAGTCATCGACGGCCAGCAGCAAATCGGACGCTGCGGCCCATGGCAAGAATGAAAAAAAAAACTCGATGATATCGCCCTTTGGGTAACAGGTGGAAGTGATGGGCAGATTGAGGAAATCCTCCAAACAGCCATACATACGGTTGAGAAATATGTCGTGGAAAAAGGATTGATATGCTCGCCGCAAAAATCAGAATTACTTCTATACCGACTGACACTCAGGGGCCGTAAGAGTTCTACGGATAAACCAAACATCACGCTTTTTGTAAATGGCAACCAAATACCTATTGTCGACAGCATTAGAGTCCTCGGACTCCACGTATCAGCGAACGGTCACAACAGGGAAACAATCAGAATACTAGAAAACAGCGCACAACAAACAATGAGACTAATTAAGAGAATAGCTAATCGCCATTATGGGATGAAAGAGAACAATCTGGTACGTCTAGTCCAGGCTTTTGTCATCAGCCGCATAGTACATGTAACCCCTTACCTAAATATCCAAGTAGCAGAAAAGACAAAAATCGAAGGCATCATTAGACGATCATTCAAACAAGCCTTAGGTTTGCCGATAAACACATCGAATGACAGGCTCCTAGCCTTAGGTGTCCACAACACGCTCGAAGAACTCATAGAAGCCCATACGATAGTGCAGTATGAAAGACTTCAGAAACACCTACTGGCAGACACATACTTAACAAGCTTAGAGTAACATACGCATCACAGTATGGCACTAAAGTAGACATTCCCCACGACATAAGGAAGCTGCTTATTATCCCACCGCTACCCAAAAACATGCATCCCGAACACGTACCCCAGAGAAAGGCGGGAGGAAATGGCAAGGGCTATACAGAGGAGATTCCAACGCTCTCAAGACGTGGTGTACGTCGACGCGGCAGAGTACACGACTAATCAGAATATGTGTATCGCTGCAGTGAACTCGGAAGGTGAGCGTAAGGTCAGCGGATCTATTAAAACCAACAGAGCCGAGGTGGCTGAGGAATCGGCCATTGCTCTCGTAATGGCTTCCACACTGGCCACGATAATAGTCAATGATTCTAAAACCGCCATTTTAAATTACGCGAAGGCGCGCATTTCGCCGGAATCACAACGTATCCTGGCAAACTTCCGCGGTAAGCGGATTGTCCATATCATCTGGGCGCCTGCGCACTTCTCCCTCCCCGTCAATGAGGCGGCCGACACCGTGGCTCGAGGACTCACAAGCCGAGCCACCGGGGCGCCGCGGCTGACAGGGGACCGGATGGTTGGCTACAGGGAGATAACTAATCATTACAGATTGGGGAGGGTGCGTTTTCCTCCCGCACACCCATCACTTAAGCAGCACTCGGTGGCATGGCGCCTCCTTCAAACAAATACATATCCAAATCCGGTGACTTATAATCATTATTACCCAGACTAATATTCGGCCAATTGTAAATTTTGTCAAGAAAGGGCGGACCTGGATCACATTATCTGGGCCTGCCCTCGGGCGCCCCGACAGGGCCGAAAAATTCACGATCGGAAGCAGTGGGAGACCGTGTTGCTCAGCTCGGCCCCCGAAGACCAACTTTTGGCTGTCCAGCAGGCCGAGAATGCCGCTAGAGCTCAAGGGCTTCTGGCCGCCATCTAGGCGGGGTGGGCCCCCCCACCAATCTGCCGGCTATATAAATAAAAGTTATTTCTCTTTCTCTCTCATCTCCCTGTCTCTCGCTTTTAACCCTTTCGGTCTCTTGGGGTCACGTCATTTTCGGGCAATCGTCGAGCCAGCTCAGGTGTCATTTTCCTCCAATAGTAGGCGCCCGTGCAAGTGCCGTCACATTCGGCCAATGGGGACGCCTCAAGGGCTCCATTGTAGGGCGATTGGAGGATTGGTGGAAGAAAAGTAGGGAAACGACAAAAGACGGAGACGTACAAAAGCACAGTTCGCAATAGGGGATCAGAAAGTTTGGACGTGGTAGTTCATAGTGTTTTTTTTTTTTTCATTGGTTAACATAGGTAGGATATTAGGCAGCATAGTAGCAAGAGCTTGGTGGCGCAACCCACCGCCCCGTTCCAAAGGGGACGCTCATAACATCCATCCATCAATCTATCCATGTCCAATGGTTGACTTGCCTCCGGCGTCGCCTCCTCGCCTGGAAGCGCTCAGTTGGAGGAGACGGGTTGTTCTCGAACGACATACCAGTGCTGCAAAACAGCTTTGCTCGGGACCAAGATCAACTACCTGGAACCGTGCCAGCCTCCCGTTGCACTTTCGGGAAGTCAAGCAGGGGGGGGGGGGTGTTTAGGGGACGCAAGCGGCTTGCGTACGCAAGAACTAGGGGCGACGGTACTGCGCATGCGCAAACCGCTACATCTACTTGCGTCCTTGGGTTGTTGGGGCGGCTGAGAGAGATAGAGATTCTTGTTTGTGGAAGGAAAAATTGGGGTAAAGTGCAGCGCAGTACCTGTCTCTCAGATGAGGACACCTCAACCGCGCTGCACAAGAGGGAGAGGGAATTGAAAGAGGGGTGAAAAAGGCGCGGCGGCGGCGGCCAGAACGGCGTGCGCGGGCAAGTTGGTTGCCTTCGCTTATGTGGCGCGGTGACTCGCCTAGTCGTCATGGGGCAGTGCTTCCTGCGCGGCGAGAGCCGCGTCACACATTTGGCGTACGTTGCCGTCGATAGCTGGGCACTGGACGAGCAGGGCACAGAGTGCAGCGGCGAGTGCGGCTATTAGAGCGTCTCTGGGGTCGTCGTTAAGAGCGGTTGGAGGGCCGCGTGACGGCTCAGCTGCGGCTGTCTGGGTGCTGCGGCCACGCAGGGCGTCACTGTAAGATCGACCCTGCGGGGAGCGAGCAGACGTAGACGGAGCGGCTGTACGCGGTTCGGTCGGTGCGGCGCCGGCTAGCTCAAGCGCTTTCTTGCGCGAAAGGAGCCGCTGAGACGATGACAGCAACACGGCCGCCTTTCTCTCGCGCTGCCACTCGGGACAGCTCGGTTCCGTCGACGGGTGACGGCCGCCGCAATTAATGCAGCGGGGCTTCTCTGCGGGGCAGTCTCCTGTGGCATGCGACTCACCACAGCGGAGGCAGCGGGCGTCGCGGAAGCGGGTGGCGCCGGCGTAGCCGAAAACGCCGCAGCGGTCGCATTGAAGTGGTCGGGGCAGACGAGTACGTACGGCGCGCAGCTGTTTGAAGAGCCGCACGTTTGTCGGCACGACGCTCCCGACGAATGTGACGGTGACGCTCGCGGCACTCCGTGAACATGAAAGCACCGCGACAGGGGCCTCAAGGTTTTCTCGAACTGTGCGGGCGTCGAAAGAAGTGTCGACCCCATGGATGACACCCACACAGGAGTTGCTATGTAGCGCCTTGGGGCGCACCGCCACGTCGCCGATGTCGGAGACTTCGTGGAGGGGCGCCAAGTCGGCACCGCGGGTCACGTCAGCAGCCACCACATTCCGGTGGAAGTTCACGCGAACGCGTCTCACGCCTGGCACAGAGGAGAGCTGGGCAGCGATACCGTCCCGTGAGAGTGCGAGGAAAGTGGCCTTGCGCCCGATGGGTCGGTATACAGGACCGTGACGGTGGTATCGCGAGCGACACCATCGTCAACGGGTGGGGTGTGCGGCTCGAAGTCGACGAACCGTCGGTAACGGCGTCTCCTTCTTGCGGCTTGTTTTGGGTGTACCCCTGCCGGCTGGCAGGCTTGGGCGTCCTCGGCGGCCGCGAGCGGCAGCGGAGAGTTTCTCTGGATGAGCTCCCATGTTCCGTCAGCAGCTGGGGCAGGGGTGGGCGCTCTCGGCCGGCTCTCGTTGGGCGAGGGGCCGTCAGCTGGGTCGTCGACGGGAGCAGCCACCGCCGCCGAGCGCGAGCCCTCCTCCGCCGCAGGTGCGGTAGGCTCTGTTAGGTATGGCCGGACGCCATGGGCCATGCCTCGTCCCCCTCACCTTCTCTTGGTATGGCACCATGGGTGCTACCTCGTCCCCCTCACCTTCTCTTGGCCGGACCCCACGGCGCCGGAGAGGTCCTTCACACGACCTACTCGCCGGATTCGTCGAAAAGAGGATCGACTTCTCCTTCCCGTGCCTGGTATTGCAGGAGGAGGGGCCTTCTCCCTGTGCCTGTCACGTGTTATCGTCGGAAGCAAGATCCCGCCCACACGAATGCAGAGAGCCTATTTAAGGGGCTCCGAAATGTACTTGTGATACTACTTCATACTTCATACCATGTTCTTCATACTTGATACTTCATCCTCTTCTTATTTTCTTTCAACTACCTTTGAATAAACGGTGCAAGTTTCGCACTAGCAAATCGTCGTCTCGCCCTTGCTCGGTCGCCATGGTCTACCGGATGCCTGCAGCTCGCCGACAACGCTACGCTACCCAATAAGTAATGTCGGTCGGGCTTCGAAAGGCAGGAGCCGCTACTTCTCGGCAGCAGTACGGTACGCTACCCTGGAGTACGCAAGAGACAGGTCACTAGCAGTGGGATCGCCTACAAACGCAACAAACTGGTTGCTAACGTAGGGATCGCCCTGAGGTGCAACAGCTCGCTGTTGGTGAGCGGGGGCGACGAGCAGGCCGCCGGCGACAACAGTGATGGAGAATCCGGCCGGACAGGACTTGCCTCGGGCGAGGTGATCGCGTCCGTGCGGGAGGACGTAGTGTCGGCACCAATCATGCTTGCGGTTGGCAAGAAGGTGCCGGCACTCTCGTCGATGTCGCCGGTCGACGGGCAGCTGGCACCGTCGTCGGTAGAGGCAGCCGAGGTGGGGGCCTCTGCGGTGGTGTCCGTTGAAGCGGACGGTGCGGCGTGTTGGCCGCTGGGAGTCGTCTTCGGCGCATCAAAAGGAAACGCGCGGAAGGGAGTATCTAGGGCAATTGGGGCGCGCGCGGAAGGCGTCGCACTCACTTGCATAGGCGGGCATGACAGCGTGGCGCTCGTCGAGTCAGCCGACAGTGCACGTAGCGTACATGCTTTCAGCCTGCACTTCCATCGCAACGCAGGAGGCGATCTGCCGGTGCGTGGTTGCCGTCCACGTGGCTGGTGCTGCAGGGCTCGTCGGTGCTCCGAGTCGTCGTCGAAGCCAGGAACTGACTTCTTCGGCCTCTTCCGATGCTGCTTCTTCGGAGGGTCACCCATGAGATGGGGTCTCCGTGCGGTAGCGTGGCTCAGGAGATCGTGCCAGCTGCCGTGCGAGCCCTGAAAAGGGCTGCGCTCATAAGCGCGGTCGAAGGCGGAGACGTGCGCGCACGAGAGGTGGCGTGCGAGCCGTAGTCGTCGGAGCGAGGGGCGATGCGACCGCTCGCTTCGAGTGTCCGGGAACGTCTCCCGGGGCGGCTGAAAACATCGCTGCCCCTAAGAGGTCAGGTTACCCACCTGACTCTCGTGGTGTACGAGAACTTACGAGAAGCGAGACCAACCGAGACAAGCCGCCCATCCCGTCACACAGACGGAGAACATGGCTGCGCCGGTGAGGACGTGTGCACGTGTGCATTTCACAGCCGATGTGGTAAAGAAGCTGGTCGCCGAGCACACCGGCACGCTGTCGCCGCAACGGCGGCATGTCAAAATTTGCAGGAGGCTCTAAATAAACAAAGCACAGACCAGACGTAGGCGCTTAGATAATCTTATATTTTGCCAAGTGTCCGGAGACGTCGTTTTTATGTATATTAACTGCTTGTAATAAAAATAGTTTAATGTACTTTAGTTCATATGCTTGATTTCAACTTTTAAAAAAATAATAACGCCACAACGATCAGACGTTGGTGGCGCTGCGAGCGCATGCCACCTCAGTGCGGCTTGCGTTTGGTACCGCTAACATATAATGCTTGCGTACCCAACGCAAACTCACCCAAGCGCCAGGGGCCCCAACGCCTTGCGTCCCCTAAACTAAAGCTCTCTAATAGCTCGACGTGCGGCGCACGAGGTGGTGTTCGCCAACCTGTCTGACGGGTCCGGAACCTGGTAAACGCCCCCCGCCCCCCCATAATTGGAATGCGACGGCGATTGGATGTGATCGCGGAACTTGAGTGACTCCAGGAAAAGGGTCTGTATCCAACAGCATATCCACTTGCAACGAATTGTGAGAATGGCACTGGTTTCAAAATATGCGCCGTCAAACTTGCAATAAAGATACTGTTATTCCACTTACATTGTTATGAAAACGCATTTTTATGCATTAAACACAAGAGTAACTGCAAGGAACTGTCGTCGGACACTTGAAAAATTGGTACCTCGAAACTGGTGTAGTCCGGAGAATTCGTTCCAAGTGGATACGCCTTGCGAACTCGCCTGCTATAATTCGTAGACTGAAATATGTTCCGTTCTCAAGTACGTTCTTTATTTCGGCAAATCATCGGCGCACGCACACACACGCAGTCTGCGTTCCATCCCGCCGCACCGCACGCGGCTTGCTCCCGACAATTACTTCACTCACTCAGTTCGTTGTCGCGCGCTCCCCGCATGCCGACCGCTGTTAAGAACGGCCAGCTGCAGTGCGAGTTTGCCAGCCATTTACGCCAGCGGTGGCAACCTCATTTTGGAACGCCGCCGCCAACCTCTAGCCACGGCGTGACTAAGTCGACTTTGTGTCGGGAACAATACGCACGTCCTCCACTCTCCGTCGCTTCAGCTAGGATGCGTTTGACGAAGCAGGCTTTGTGCTGAAACTGCCACCGTTACGCTCTAGCCTCGTCGCCGTTGTGACGGAATGAGTTCGGCGGGCCAACTATTGTTACCGAACTCCCCAACGCGGACCTGATGTGCTATGAGTGGGGGAGTTCGGTAACAATAGTTGGTCCTGATGTGCCAGCGGTGTGCCGTCCTGATGTGCCGCGGACCTGATGTGCCAGCGCTCTGGTAAACCAGGAGAGACATGGAAAGCTCCACTAAAGGTAGTGCCCTTAATAACAGAGCCTTTCAGACGACTTGCAATAGACACGGTAGGGCCTCTACCAAAAACAAAATCAGGTTACAGGTACTTGTTTACCATGCTGTGTTCAGCTACAAAGTTTCCAGGAGCAATCCCTCTGAAAGAGCTCAGCTCCGCCGAAGTAGTAGACGCGCTTTTGACAGTGTTTGCACGAGTTGGGTTTCCAGCCGTAATTCAGGCGGATCAAGGGTCAGTATTCACGAGCGCACTGAGTTCCACATTCTTGCAAATGTGCGGGGTAAAGTTAATACACAGTTCTGTCTATCACCCTCAGTCAAACAGTGTAGAGAGGTGGCATTCAGTGCTTAAGCGAGTTTTTCGTGCGCTCTGTTTCCAGAGTTTGAAAACGCTATTGGTTTCTCGTCCTGTGCTTCGCGCGCCAGACTACACAAAGGAATTCATAGTTCAATGCGACGCAAGCGACAGAGATATGGGCGTGGTACTTAGTCAGGTCGGCGACGATAACGAGGAGCATCCTATGCTTTATGCCAGCCGTAAACTAAATGTAAGAGAGGAAGCCTACAGCGCTTCAGAGAAGGAATGCGCTTGTTTAGTTTGGGCCGCCCAAAAGTTGTCGTGTTACTTGTGTTACTTGTACGGAGCGAAGTTCATCTTCGAGACCGACCACTGTCCTCTGACGTGGCTCAAACAAATGTCACACAAAAATGGCCGCTTGCTCCGATGGAGCCTCACTCTCCAAGAGTACAACTTCTCCGTTAGATATAAGAAGGGAAAGTTTCATAGCAATGCGGATGGTTTGAGCAGACTAACTTGAATTCTGCGTTTGAGGGTCCCGCCTAAATTTTAGGGTTGCTAGTGTTAATTTTATTAAGCCAAGAAGATTCCCTCTCATTTAGCAGGATTCCCTCCATGATTGCTGAATTTGTCAGCACGAAATCGCTTCAGAAATTGGCATAGCGAAATGCAGCATTTTTTTGTTTCTGAACTTATGTTTTTCTTTAAGCCTAGCGGGTCTAAAGTGAGAGCCAAGGTACGTCATCTCGGCGCAGAGCCGTGTTGTGGGGTTCATTTTGCAGTTGCCTGTCCTTGTTGGATGTTTTGAGGCGGTGACATCATTGCACAAGTGGTTACTGCGAGCCAAGACATCACCCCCTGGCCACCAGCCGTTCTCTTCCTGCCCAGCGGTTATCTGCGCTAGACAGTCGAGATTTTCCGGGCCATGGAGGCGCTGTTAAGAACGGCCAGCTGCAGTGCGAGTTTGCCAGCCATTTACGCCGCCAACCTCTAGCCACGGCGTGACCATGTTGACTTTGTGTCGGGAACAATACGCACGTCCTCCACTCTCCGTCGCTTCAGCTAGGATGCGTTTGACGAAGCAGGCTTTGTGCTGAAACTGCCACCGTTACGCTCTAGCCTCGTCGCCGTTGTGACGGAATGAGTTCGGCGGGCCAACTATTGTTACCGAACTCCCCAACGCGGACCTGATGTGCTATGAGTGGGGGAGTTGCCGCGGGAACGTCGACAAAGGCCCCTTCCCACGCGCCGACCAAGACGCAAGACAATGTGCTACTCGGACGCGCTACCCGGGTCAGCTCCGAGTTCTACGAAGCCCCTCTGACGTCGGCTCCGGACCATGCACCTGTGTGTGTGTGCGTGCGTGCGTGCGTGTGTGTGTGTGCGTGCGTGCGTGCGTGCGTGCGTGTGTGTGTGTGTGTGTGTGTGTGTGTGTGTGTGTGTGTGTGTGTGTGTGTGTGTGTGTGTGTGTGTGTGTGTGTGTGTGTGTGTGTGTGTGTGTGTGTGTGTGTGTGTGTGTGTGTGTGTGTGTGTGTGTGTGTGTGTGTAAGCCGCCCCGGGGAGAGGCGGCGTGTTTACAATGACTAGACGAACGTTTCTGTCCCCTTGGAATCAAGGGGGGGGCCGAGTGCTTATAAGCTGCTGTTGTGCGGATGCTCGACACACTTTCTTAAGCAGTCATGTTAGACTGAGACACTCTCTCAAGCAGTCGTGTTAGACTGACGTACTTTCTCTCGCAGTCATGCTAGACTGATGAACTGCATGCAAATGCTGTAAATAAACGCTTATTCCTCGTTCTCGATAAGAAGCAGTCCTTCCCTTCATCAACGTCCTCAGCGTGGATAAGTTGGACGACGGCATGGGCCAGCTACCTTCGAATTCATGCCGGACTCCAATCTTGACAACGGCTTACGAGCGATGGGATTGAGCCCCCAATCCTGACACCGCGCACACACGCCTTCCGTGTTCTCCCCCTGGCCGCCACACACCGTTGCCAACCATCCCGTGCCTGCTACTCTACACAGTGGCCTACCAACGTTACTAGAAGTATCTAGTAGCGATGGTGGCCTACCGTCTAGGATGGATGGATGTTATGAGCGTCCCCTTTGGAACGGGGCGGTGGGTTGCGCCACCAAGCTCTTTCTATTATACTGCATAATGTCATACCTAGGTTAAACAAGAAAAAAAAACACTATGAACACCCACAACCAAATTTTCTTATCCCTATTGCAAACTAAGCTTTTGTACGCCTCCGTTTTTTGTCGTTTCCCTACTTTTCTTCCACCAATCCTCCGATCGCCTCTTACTAATCCCTATTGCGGACAAGTTTACTTTTCCACTGCTCTCGATGAACCCAAGGGCTTCAAGGAGGCCAGTGGTGCCCAAATCGACCGCTGGTAAGACGTCTTCACATTCTAATAAAACATGCTCCATAGTTTCCCTAGCTTTACCGCAGCAAGCACATGCTTCTTCCTTCTTATATCTCGCTTTATAGGTGCGTGTTCTTAGGGATCGCGATGTCGCTTCGAAAAGTAATGAGCTTCCCTTAGAGTTATCATAAATTGTTTCTTTCCTGATTTCGTATTTTCCTCTTAAGTAGTTACTCATGGCAGGTTTCTTCTCCATTGCCGCCACCCATGAGATTATTTCGGCCTCTCTGACTTTCCGCTTGACGTTCTTTGTTGCTGTGCTATCCACCCTACAGGCCGCATACTTGCTGGTAAGCTTCCTAGTTCTTTTCTTCCACGGTGAATCAATGTTTTTCCTGCACAGATACCTCAACACTCTCCCAGCCCATTTACTGTCTTCTATTGTCGTCAGTCGTTCTTCATACTCAATTTTACTGCGAGCTTCCCTCGCTAGTAAACTAGTCCAGCCCACATCACCCTGCACAGCTTCATTTCTAGTCTTCCCGTGAGCGCCCAATGCGAGGCATCCCACTGAACTTTGGTTCCCATCGAGTCCTGATTGTACCCCTGATTTAAAGCAAACAACCACATTTCCAAAAGTAAGTCCTGGAACCATTACACATTTCCACATACCTCGGAGCACCTTGTACCTATTGTATCCCCATAGCGCTCTGTTCTTCATTATGGCTGCATTTCTCTTCCCCTTCACTGTTATTGTTTTTTTCCTGTGTTTCCATATATATAATGCCGTCGTTTATCCATATACCAAGGTATTTATATTCTGTTACCCGAGGTATTTCCTGGCCCTGTATTGCCACTGTCTGCTCACTGTTTTCATTGAATACCATAACACCTGATTTTCTAACATTAAATTTCAAACCTAAATTGTTGCCTTCCTGTCCACAGGTGCCTTCCTGCCTTCCTGGCCAGACGTTGCAAATCACTTTGCTTGCTAGCTAGCCACACAATGTCGTCCACATAAAATAAACCTGGGAGCTGCTGCTCTACTACTGTTCCCGCCTGTTTGTGTGAGAGATTAAACCCGATATTACTTTCTTCTAGCGCTCTCTCCATCCTCACCATGTACATCATAAACAGCAGTGGTGATAAAGGGCACCCCTGCCTGAGTCCCTTGTTTATGTCAACTTTCTCCTCGCTCCTCATCCTTTCCCATTCGACGCAACCGGTATTTTCTAGGTAAATCTCTCTAAAAAACTGTAGACAATCGTCACCTAAATCTTCCCCTTCCAGAATATTCCACAAAATGTTGCGGTCTACGATGTCATAGGCTCCTGTAATGTCTAGAAAGGCCACATATAACGGTCTGCTTTCTACTTTTGATATTTCAATACACTGAGAAAGAACAAATAAGTTATCATCTAAACGCCTTCTTATTCTAAAGCCATCCAGAAGTTCTCCCAAAATGCCATTATTCTCTGCCCATGCTTTCAGCTTTAATTTGATTGCCTGCATTGCTAGTCTGTATATTACCGATGTAATGGTCAACGGTCTATACGAGTGAATTCTATCTTTCTCCCCATTACCCTTATAAATTGAATTCATTCTACTTTGTCGCCAACTGTCTGGTATTTGTCTATCTTTTAAAGTTTTTTCGCACTGCTTTCAGCAGATCTTCCTTACTTTTTGGTCCTAGTTCAATAATCAGCCTAACGGGAACCGCGTCTAGCCCTGTGGCTGTGCGCTTAGGAATTTTCTCTTCGGCTTTCTTCCAGTCTAAATTTGTCAGCACCAGCTCCTTTTTCACCTGGGTCTCTTTCATGCTCTTTTTTTCTTCAAGTACAACCTCGTCATTGCCTTGGAAAGGTTCGGCTGTTATTTTTCGGATGTAATTTATTGCCGCTTCTCCTTCCAGTCTGTTTCCATGTTCGTCTAGGATATATTGTTGTATTGTTGTTGACTTCCTGCCTAATAATCTTATATGATTCCTAAAATTCTAGGTGCGGCCTTCTTTTTCTCACGTATTTCTGACAACCAACGTTCACTTTCACCTTTTATCTTTGATTGTACCAGTATTTGAACCATAGACTTTTTCTCCCGGTATATTTCCCATTTACTGGCTACTTCAACCTACGGCAACTGCGCCTTCTTTGCCTGTCTGTGCTCCCGGGATGGTGTCCGTCGTTCGGCGATCGCTTCTCATATCTCCCTGTTCCACCAGCTTTTCTGTTTCTTTTTTGGTTTCCAATGAACATGTTGTTTCTCTTTCCGTATTTCTGTCGTTATTACACTTAGAAGCTCACTATATTCCCACTGTTTATTTGGCCATTTGCCAAGTTCTTCCTCGATTCTAGTGACTATATTTCTTATTTGTTCAGCGTTCAAATTTGGACTGGCCATCTTGCACTGCTTGCTCTCTTTCCCAACTGCATATCCCATTTTCAAAATGATGCGTTTATGGTCGCTCCCTATGCTAGCTCTTCCTCGTCAATGACCATTTCTCTCAACTTATCTGAATTCCTTCTGTCATCAGACAGTAATCAATGGGTGATTGCCGGTTTCCCACTTCCCACGTGATCTGCCCTTCACACTTGGGCCCTGTATTCATGATAACGAGGTTATGTTGCTCACAAAGGTCTAGCATTGACTTTCCGTTGTTGTCGGTATAGCTATCTAAATCCTATATGTGGGCATTCATGTCACCTAATAGGATAATTTCAGCACCATTCCCGAAACCCTTAATATCAGTGCTTATGCATTCCACTGACTCTTTATTCTTCTCTGTGCAATTATTTCCGGTCCACAAAAACGTAACGCCCAGCCAAGTTTCTTTCCCACTCATTGTATCTGATAACCAAAGATGCTCTTGACATTGTGAATTTACTCTTTTCCATTTGGCTCCCTGATGGATGAGCACTCCGACTCCACCTCCCTTTCTTTCCGACTTAGTTCTGTTGCACCCTTCCTAAACATAATTCTCAATCACTGGCGGCTCTTCCAAATCTCTAATGTGCGTTTCTGTAACCGCATACACCCCTATTTGTTCTCTATATAACTGCTCCTCAATCTCTGCCCATTTTTTCCTTCTTCTGCCGCCGTGCATGTTTATGTAGCCTATTGCATGGCGAGCTCTCTTTCTTGCTTTCCTTCTTTTTCTCTTATCGACGGCGATGCTATACTGAGGTTCCCTTAGGGGACCATCTTCATTACTACCTACTCTGGCCTCTTTAGCGCCCATGTGCCCCCTAAAAAAACAACAGCGCGACCAGTAAATCGCCAGCCCACTTCTCATGCAAGCCTGTAATTGAAATGGATCCCGTCTCGCTTAATGCCACCAGACCTTCTCACTTCCCTGTTTACTTAAACAACCTCGAAGCGTTTCACTCGGCTCATTTTCCATATCGCCTCATTAGCAGCCACTACGGCTCTTTGTATGTAACTGTCATGTACAGGCACCTCCGGCACCGTGCACACCACGATCTGCACCTGAGGAGACAGCTCGCGCAAGTCGTCCACCCCTTTCGCCAAGCGCTGGGCTAGTCCTGTGCCTTTTCTGTTTAGGACGTCATTTAGCCCACCTGCTACTATGACAAGGTTGCGCACGTGGGCATTTTCCGCGAGCTTTGCTTTTGCTCGCTCCATGATAGAACCCAGCGTCCGCCCGGCAATGTCCCTGCCGCCACTCTTTTATCGCCTTTCAACCTCTCCACAATTGCTTCTGAGCACCAATCCAGGTTTGAGTCGCCGGCGATAATCACCTTTTCACTCTCTCCTACCTCTCCCTGCTTCCCTTTGTCCTTTTCCGCGTGACTCGGACTTGACAAGGAGCACTGATCCATGCGCCCCTGCTTTTCCCACGTGTAGGCCTCAAGGTAGGTGCCACTCTTTCCAGCTAACCAATCACCCCGTTGCACGCATTCCACGTACTTTGCTAGCACTCCCTCTCCTGTCACATCGGGGCACTGCATTCCATTGTCACGCCTATTCTCGTTCACAATGGTGGCCCTGTTCAGCTTTTCCTCGGCTGCTTCAGCTCTTTTTTCCACTACCTTTCATGCATCACGCTCCCTATTTAGCTCATTTTTGAGCTCTTCAACCTGTTTGACAAGCTGTTCCTGGAAAGTGCCTGCGATTCTAGTGCCTGCGACCCTACGCCACCTGGCGTCGGCCCGGTACCCTCACAGATCCCACCCCCCTTTTTATCATGTGAAGAGGGCTTCCAAGGCACATGATAAGGACTCGGCTAGTCTGAATTAGCAAGGCCTTTCTGTTTCCCTGTAGCCGGGTCTCTGAGTCTGTAGGTATTACGTCCAATGTGTGCAGTCACTATAAATGGCCCTGTGTGTCGAGGGGCAAACTTGGTTGTGAATCCAATGGCTGCCTTAGCGGGTGCGTGTCCCAGAGAACCAAGTCTCCAACCTGGAAGGTAGCTGGAGCTGGAGTGCGCTTTTTGTTGTAATACTTTGCCTGACTGGCTTTTGCCAAAGTTTGGTGGTCCTGTGCAAAGGCCCAGGCATCTCCAAGATACACATCCAGTTCAGCAGCTAGGGCATGAGGTGCAGAAGGGGGCAGGCACCTCGGTGACAGCTGCCTGATTGTGATGGCTCCACGGGTTCCGTAGTTCCCGCACATAGCACAAGAAGGCAGGCGTAAAGCCAGTAACTACACTTTCAGACGTGCACATTGCAAATACCACTTTGGGCTACCTTTTGTCCCCGTCCATGTGGAAAGGGCAGTAGCCCACCAGGCATTGTTTAACCGTTGCGTTATGGTGTTCCACAGTCTGTCCTGCTGGTCTGTATGGGACTGCGTGGCTCTCCTTGATAGCCCAGTGCTGGAGAATGCCTTTCCACAGTTTGCTTATGAATGGTTTGCCATTGTCGCTAGAGATGGAGCTAGGCACACCATTCCGGCAAAAAACACCGATCATTTTATCGATGATCAATTTGAAGGTAAGCGCATGTAATGGGAAAAACTCCACGAACTTCGTGAACTTGTCCAGCACCGTGGTCGACGAGAAGGGCGAACAACTTACAGCCACATCTATACGTGCCAAGGACGCGAGCACAGCGCTAGAGCTGGGCATAGCCCTGGCCATCGCAACGTGCAAGAAGACCCTGGTTACCGTGGTGACGGACTCTCAAGAAGCATGCAGAAGGTATATGAACGGAAAGATCGGAAAGGCAGCACTTCAGATCTTGACCAACACCGAGATAGAAACAGTACAAATCCTCTGGACGCGGGGACACGAGTCTCTCGCGGGGAACCAGGCGGCGCACGCCGCGGCTCGAGATCATGCACGCCGAGCCATCTCCGACACGCAGAGAACACGGACCAACGACTGTGACGAGGATAATGAACGGATATCCAAGAAGTACTCGGATATCTTGGCGCACTACAGGAAGCAGAGGCGTCGCTACCCGCCTGCGCACAAGACGATGAGTAGGGAACAAGCGGTAACCTGGAGAAGACTCCAGGCTGGAACCTATCCGCATGGAACACTCCTGCACGCCATGTATCCGGGCACCTACGGGCGAGACTGCAAGTTCTGCCCGCCGGACATGCTCAACACCTTGCGCCATATGGTGCTGGAGTGCAGGAATAACCGCGAAGTACCACCGTCAGCATCACCACCAGGCGATAACATGCAGGAAGAAGCGGACTCAGAGGAAGAATCGGAAGACCAGTCGGAGGCTCTGCTGGTGACGCAAGACCCTGACAGCCAGCTGCGGTTGGTGAACAGGGCTCGGACGGCGGCAGCGAGCCATGGCTACCTGGAGTGAGGAGGCCACCCACCTTTGGGCTCAAGAAGCCTGATCAAGCAATAAAGTTTATTTCTCTCTTTCTCTGTGTCCAGCACCACCAGGATGTGCTTGTGGCGCCGAGGGGTTGTGGGCAGTGGCCAAATAATGTCCACACATAGCTGCTACATTGGGTGGGTGGTCCATGAACTATCCATCAGTCCTTTTGGTTTTTGCCAGTGAGGTTAGAAAGCCTGGCACTGCTGGCAGCTGTGGATGTAACGGGAGATATCAGAGCGGATACCGAGCCATGTGAACAGGCTCTTCACACGTTTCCAAGATTTAAAAAAGCCTAAATGCCCACTTAGGGGTGGTCATGCTCCATTTCCACTGCCATGTCTCGTAAGTGTTGGGGAAGCTAGGCGACCTTACGTTCACCAACCATGGACATAACGATACCATTGTTCGAGATTTCGCTATCATTAGCTATGTTCTGTACCCTCTCGGACTCTTTAGCGTCACCAGGTAGCAGGCCAGACTTTAAGTATTGCAGCAGTTGCAGCAGCAGTGGATTCTTGCGTTGTCCCAACTGGAACTTTGCAGTGGTGGTGAGTGGGGACATATCAGTCACGTCAACAGGGGCTGCTAGTTCAAAACGAATGGTTTGTTGTGGCTCTTGCATTTCAATTGGAAACCAGTTCTCCACCAAACAAGGCTGAGCAGATTCGGTAGCAAGGATGGGGCACCTGCTTAGTGCATCCGCTGGGATGCTGGCCCGTCCTTTATGATGCCTTATGGTACACTTGAACCCTTGTTATCTCAGCACCCAATGTCACACTCTGCACGATGTCTGCTCAGTTGTGAACATCCAAGCCAGTGATGATGCATGGTCACAATACACTTCAAATGATGGGAATTCTACATACTGTGGGTATCTATCGACAGGCCACACCACAGCGAGGCATTCCCATTTTTGGACAGTACAGTTCTTTTCAGCAGCGCTGAGCGTCCTGCTTATAAATGACACAGGCCTGAGTTCACCTTTGCGTTTCTGCAACAACACTGCCGATATGTCGGTGTCACTTGGCATCTGTTTCAATAACAAAAGGCCTGTTCAGGTCAAGCAATACCACAGCCACTTCTCCTGCCAGCGTTAGCCTCAGAACTAGAGTGGTTGCTTGGGCTAGTTGGTAATTCAAGATAAAAAATGACGTACAGCGCGAAGTACAAGGACGTCAAGAGACGTGTATGTCGCGCACAGTATGTTGTCTCTCGCAGTCCTTGTCCTTCGCGCTGTATGTCATTTTTTAGCCTCAGAGTTTCGAATGCTGGGGGGTGTGTTGCTCGGCACCCCAAACCCAATGGGCTCCTTTCTTGAGGAGAGCTGTCAGGTGGCTGGCTTTGTCAGAAAACCAGGGATAAAATTTCTGTAGTATCCCACAAGGCCCAAAAACATTTAGAGCTCCGACTGTTTTAGGGCATGGGAACTCTGCAACCGCTCGCACTTTGTCCGGGTCAGGTTGACATTTGCCTGGAGAGATTACATGTCCAAGGAACTTTATTTCACATCATGTAACTATGCTGGAATTGATTGTCAGACCTGCAAAGCCAATTCTTCGCAGTACCTTATCGATATGTTGTAGGTGGTCCTCAAAAGTTTCTGAATAAATAAGCACATCGCCAAGAAATGCCATGCAGTAGTTGTGTTTTATGCCTTCCAACACTGTGTCCATGAGAGACTGAAATGTTGCCGGCCCACCTGCTACCCCAAATGGCAGTCGCTTAAATTGAAACACTCCTCTATGGCACAGGAATACAGTCTTCGGTACATCTTCGGAAGCAACCGACACTTGAAAGAAGCCCTCAGCAAGATCGAGGCTCGTGAACCACCTAGCGCGGCCGAGCTGAGCCAGTACCGTCTGTGTGGGGCATAGGATATACTGGAACCGTTGTGATTGCATTTAATGGTCTGTAGTCGACCGCAAGGCGATATCCTCCAGTTTTCTTCTTTACTAATACAGGGGCACTGGCCCAGGAACTAGAGCAGGGCACAATGAGGTCTTGGTCCAGCAAATCTTCGATACACCGATCTCTTTTGGCTGTTAACTGGACGCAGCTTGCATCGAACTGGTAGGTGGCTGCCTGTATCTATGTTGGGGACCACCAGGGACGTGCAACCAGGCAGAGTGGTAAAAATATGGTTATGGTCTGCAAGGATGTTATTAAGTTTCTGCTTCTGCTCCTCCCGAAGGTTCTGTAGGCTACACTCGCCACTCTCAGTGGTATTGTGGCATACATCCTGCACATCTGCAAAAAGTGCCTGTAGAAAGCTAGCCACATTTTCATCAGGCTCTTGACCTTGCTTATCGCATTGCAACGCTGTCTTACAGACTGACAGGGGTCGGTGTCCAGCATGCGACGCTTCGGTGCCTTTTTAAATTTGACGAGGCCACATGGGTCAGAGCGCACTGACCATCCGCCAAGGCCCATGTGGAGAGAAATACCTGCCACCTCAGGAAAATCCCGCCCAAGGACAAAATCGTGACACAGCTCTGGCAAAAGAAGAAAATGCTGCTTTCTGGACCCACCTTGACAACGAATACGACAGCGAACCGATTGTGCCGTTTGTGACCAGCCCTGAGCAAGCCTCAGGGTTCGTGCTTCTTCCCTGAAGGTGGCTCCCGCGTACTTGGCCGCTGCAATGGCACGGCTACCTATTATAAGCTCACGTTTGCCGCAGTGTTCATGAGTGCATAAAGGACACTGTTACCAATGAACAGTTTAAGCAGTGGTTCTTTATTTCCGGCTGTTGCGAGCACGTGCAGGGACGTCGTGTAGCCGTCGGCCGGAGAAGCGGCTACGCTCGTCCATTTTCCGGGCAATCTGCTTGTAGGTGTTCCGGGGAACTGCAGTGAAAACAGCGAGGTTGGCTGCGTGGTCTAGCAGTAGCGCATTGACGTGCAATATGGCCAAAACCGCCACACCGCCGACACGTGATACTGCGGTTTGGCGGCTCGAATCGCGGCATACCTTACATCGCTTGAAACCCGAAGTTCTGAGGCGCTCTCCCCAGTTGTTGCGGTGCCGAAGTGTAGTTGCCCCGTGTGTTTGGCGCGCGAGCGAACGGCACAGGTGAGGGGTTCCATTCCAGGGCTCCAGGGTGAAGCGTCTCTGACCGCGGACACTCAGAAGCCGAAACTGCCGCCTGCTGCAGCTGCCACTCTCGTTGCGGGGCCGGGAGGGTTTGGTTGGGCGTTGCAGTGGAGTGCGGAGATGAATAGACGAAAGCCAAATCAGCTGCTGCTAGTGCAATACGCGGTGGTGGTGGTGGCGCGTAGCGCAGGCAATGCCAAGCGCGTTCCATGATAGGGCCGGACGCCTTCACCATTTCTTGCAGGCTTGCGAAGCTCATGCTGGCTGTTAGGTTTTATAATGTCGGATGCGTTTGTCTCCGCACACGTTCCACCTTTTCGGCATCTGAAACAGGCTCTGCTATACGGTCATAGTATTCGGCAATGACGTGAATGAACTGCTTGAGGTTTTCTGCCGGATGCTGAGTGCGCTAATCTAGCTCTGCTTTTAGTTTAAACTTGTAGTCAACGGTGGTAAACTCCGTCGTAAATTCGGACGCAAAGGAGTGTCAGTCGGGGTGCGCACGTGAGAAGCACCACCATGGATTGTTTGGCTGGCCCCTCCAACGCTGCTGGGAGCAACTGCAAACGGCGGTCAGGGGGGACCCCCGGAATATCGCATTACTTTGAGTCCTTCTGCAGAAAGTCTTGCGGCGAGTGTCGGTCCTGGTAGCCACTGAATTTTGGCAGTGGGACGGGCGCACCTTTGATGTTGAGCGCTGGCCCCGCGCCGGTTTTCTCGTCGGGCCTAGCCATGCCGGTTGTCTCGTCAGGCCCAACCATGTCGTTGAGCGGCATGGTGCGCAGAATTTGAGCTATATCAGCCGCGAGTCTCTCCCTTTCCATTGTGGTCCCGGAGGTCGAAGCCAATAATCCTTGGACGATCGAATAAGGCAGGAGAGGCTGCGAAACTGGCTAGGTGGCACTAGACGATTCTTGGTCCTCCATGTTAGGTCCGGTCGGACGAGCCCCCACTTGTCAAGTACGTTCTTTATTTCGGGAAATCCTCGGCGCACGCACATACACGCAGTCTGCGTTCCGTCTCGCAGCACCGCACGCGGCTTGCTCCGCCGATTCCTTCACTCATTCAGTTCGTTGTCGCGCGCTCCCCACATGCCGACCGTGCACACACGCCTTCCATGTTCTCCCCCTGTCCGCCACACACCGTTGCCTACCGTCCCGTGCCTGCTACTCGGCACAGTTGCCTACCGCCTCGGATGGATGGATAGATGGATGTTATGAGCGTCCCCTTTGGAACGGGGTGGTGGGTTGCGCCACCAAGCTCTTGCTATTATGCTGCGTAATGTCCTACCTAGGTTAAACAATAAAAAAGAAGAAAAAAACACTATGAACTGCCACAACCAAATTTTCTGATCCCCTAGTGCGAACTGTGCTTTTGTACGTCTCCGTTTTTTGTCGTTTCCCTACTTTTATTCCACCAATCCTCCAATCGCCTCTTACTAATGCCTATTGCGGACATGTTTACTTTTCCACTACTCTCGCTGAACCCAACAAGGGCTTCAAGGAGGCCAGTAGTGCCCAAATCGACCGTTGGGTAGACGTCAACGCGTTGGGTAGACGTCTCGTGCCTGTGACTCTACGCCACCTGGCGTCGGCCCGGTACCCTCACACCGTAAAGTGAATTAAAAAGTCAATTATTGCAATTATGTTAATTATTCAATTAACATTTTGATTTCTCGCAGAAGTAATGGCCGACTCGTCGTGTAATTTAGCTCAAGGGTTAGAATTGTGCTATCTCCCACAGGCAATTTCCAAAATTTTGGCGCAGCTAAAGAACACCTTTTAAAACCAACACATATTAAACGAGCGGCCTAGCAAATTATGCTAATTATCCCCGGGCCAAGCTTGGTCCTAATATGGCTAACAGTTGATCAGGCTGGCCATTCAGGTCAGTCCAATGTCGTTGGCCATAACACCGGCCAACGTGTGGACAGTGCCATCCCTAAATGTTGGCCGCGCTCGGCAGCTGACCATGGCCCGAGTTCGGCCAGGTCGGCCACTGACCTCCCCAGCTAGCACAAAAGAGATATAATCATTTTTATTCATAGATATTTCATCTTGACCATCCAAAATCGAGATTGAAGAAGTCAACATCCAGAAGAATTCAATCGAGCTGGAAAATCTGGCTATAAGGCGGATTTTGGAAGACGAATAAAATCGCGTGTTCTGGAATTAAGGTTTCTTTTTTTTTTTTGCTGCTTTTTTTAGTTTTCCTTCTTGGCCGGAAACTTTGGCGGGATTTGACGAACGTAGGTTCTTGTTTTTACTTCGCACGGTTAGAAGAGAAAACAATTAACGAAGGCGCGAGTGTTTGCATTGTGGGGAGTATGCGCTGAAGGGGCAGGCGCTGGCTCCTTCATATCGTTATGAACTCAGCAACAAGGAAAAAAAGTTGCACTGTTCTTTCGGACCGTCAGAAGAGGCGAAGAATTATAGACGAACTGTGCTATTTCTCTGCTGCCCCGAATACAACTATACACCTGTTATACAATCGTCAGGCACTTATGGCTATGTTATCTGAATGGTGTATACTAAAGCGACGATATCATTTGTAGTCCGGCTAACAAATGTTAACATACGATTAGCTTTCGCGATAATGAAGTCGCCAGAACGTCGCGCTGTTTCTATATGTAGCGTAAGGTGCTGCGAGCAACGTGCCGGGGAAGGTCGATCGGTGCCGGAGATAGTGCAGTCTTGACACGTCGCCTCAAAGCGCGAGCTGTCGCGAGGAAAGACCAGAAAGTGGCACGCGGCGCACGCACCGAGTATTTCAAAGAGCTGGCTGCATTTAGAACCGGAGAACTATGCGTCCTTCAGCGAACGTTAAAGAAGGACTTTCAACTACATTCCATGGCATATCTGAACATTAACAGCGACAATGGAGTACCACACGACTCGTTAATGCTGACTGGCCGGCACTGTTTATCTATAGCACCCGCATAGCGGGGTTTCATTGTGACCCGGGAGCGCGACACGCCTGGCTGTTGTTCTGCAAGTGCGTGACACTTTCTGTAGGAATGCAAAGACTGCAAGGGTGTGTTTCTGAGTGGCTGTCGAGGTTACAGCCCTTGACAACGCTGAGAGAATTTCAAACAACACTGCCAGCCCGACTGGACTGACGGTTCAGACTGCAAAATGATTTTATGTTTGTTGTACAATTTCCGTTTTGTCTTTTTCGTTAACGCGTATTTCACTGAGGCCGACAATAAAAAGAAAGAAAACGATCGTTGGTTAGTTAGAGCACTACGCTGCTGTGCTCCAAGGCAGCAGTTGGATTCCACCACAGGTCACACATCATTTTCTTTTTATTAACGCGAGACACGAACCTACCAACTTACCGCAAAGTGCCAAGAATGACACAAAGGGTGCTTTGTACTAATAAAGAAAGAAACGTGATCGTGGCCTAATTGTTTGAGCGCCCGGCTTCTGTTCTCGGCGTTAAATGTTCAGTTTCCACATCGGTCACACTTTATTAATGCGAAAGCATTATATGACATATGAAGTGGAAAATCAGGCGGCTTGGCCGGAGATGGTACAAGAAGTCACGTGGTCACAGAGACGCGCTCGTACCACTACTTGTGCGCTCGTCGTCGTCGTCGTCTTCCTCAGCTGGCTCCGATGCCGCTCATCATGCCAGCGTTCCCATACTGTCCCTCACTCTGCAAGGTGCTGACGGCACTGGCACACTAGAAGTCGGTGTGGCAATTTTTCGGTGAGTCCTGTCGTGCCCTCCGATGGATGAACCTTCGACTTCTACTTCTCATTCAGTAGCTGCGCCCGGCTTCTTTGGACGTCTACGCAAGTGCGCGAATGAGGCCGGGCACGTGAAATAATACAAGGCAACGAGAAAACAATACAGTTACTTTTCCTACAACGAGTCATAACTGGGAAGACTCCGCAATGCTTTCGCATTCACCCACGTAGGAATACCTAAGTGCCCTTGGCCTTTTTTGTTTTCTTAAAGCGAGGCGAGGTAGTATATGTACGCACCGCAAAGTGCCGAGAATGAGGCAATAAAAAGTTTGACCTAAGTTATTACAACTTATTTGTATAAGGTGGCGTTAGCATGCTGGAAGCGGCAGTATTTTGTATTTTCTGAGGTACATTATTTAGCATTCCCTGTCCTTCAGGTGCCGAGTGCGAAACCACACTGAATATTTTTCTTTTCCTAATACATTGCAGCAGCGCCGCAGTTTATACCGCAAAGGATGGAGGGATGGACGTTATGAGCGTCCCCTCTGGAACGGGGCGGTGAGCTGCGCCGCCAAGCTCTTGCTATTATACTGCTTAATGCCCTACCTAGGTAAAAAAAAAAAAGAAAGAAAAAGAACAAAGAAGGCACGATGAATTCCCATAACCAAATTTTCTGACCCCCTATTGTGAACTTTGTTTTTGTACGTCTCCGTTTTTTGTCGTTTCCTAAAAGCGGCAAAACAGGGCAAAACTGATGCTCCCGCATTATACTGTCGCATGAATCCAATTGTTCGCGCTCAGTTTCGTTTTATAGAGGGCCCGCGTTGGCAGCATAAACCCGACCATGTACACTGCGCAAAATACCCGCCGTGGTTGCTCAGTGGCTATGGTGCTAGGCTGCTGAGCACGAGGTCGCGGGATCGAATCCCGGCCACGGCGGCCGCATTTCGATGGGGGCGAAATGCGAAAACACCCGTGTACTTAGATTTAGGTACGCGTTAAAGAACCTCAGGTGGTCGAAATTTCCGAAGTCCTCCACTACAGCGTGCCTCATAATCAGAAAGTGGTTTTGGCACGTAAAACCCCATAATTTAATTTAATTAGCAGGGCAAAATTTGGGGTTTCTAAGTTTTGCCCATGCACAGATCCTGTAAGGCTATAAGCGTGCGGTGCGCAGGCGTCGAAGAGAACGGCGAACACACAGCGCGATACAAGCGAGGTAGCTAGCAATAGCGGACGGTCAGCACAGACGACAGATGTGCCCACTGAAGGTTTGGCGTCCGTTCCTCTCCTCAAGTTTAACATTGAAAGGTGTGCGCGTTCCCATTTTTGCGCGGAATGATGAGACCTGCTGAAATCTTCGTCGCATAGCCTCGGGATTCTTCCGTTGACGTTCTTGTGCAGGGTCACTCGCAGAAGGCGCGTCGCCCATTGCTATACATTTAACTTTAGAGAAACCCCGCACAGAAGCGTCCATGTCGATGTGAATTAAGACCCCGAGGTGCTTCCAATCACGAAGCACGTGGATATGATTATAATTATCTGGTGTTGCCTGCGCTCTACGTCACTCTGCCAGAAACGAAGGTCTACATATCGCTGTAGTGAGAAGCGCCTCCCGGCATGCCTCATTTACGACCGTTCTCGGTAAAATCAATGAAGGAATCTTACTTCCGATGCGGCAGTGAAAGGTGTGTGTGTGTGTGTGTGTGTGTGTGTGTGTGTGTGTGTGTGTGTGTGTAACAACACTTTTTTCCACTTTGGCACTACTATAATGCTAAAAAGCCAAAATGACAAAGTGTTAGTCATCTCGTTTGCCTTGCCCTAGGCCCTTGCGCTGTCACAACACTTTGTAATGGGTCAACACGCTTTACGTTGTTGAACCGGTGCCTTGAATAGGTGCGACGTAATGATAATGTATTTTATTTCACTCGGATTTGTCAATAAAGTGCTACTGATATTTTTTTTTGTCCCTTGCATTGCTCCCTACCATGAATCTATTTCCCAATCGGGAAAGGAGCCATGCATGTTCTGAAAGTGATTTTGGTTTATCCCGTTTTTCGTGCTCGCCCCAGGCACCAACATTTTTCCGACAAGAGTCAGCGTTCGTGCTTTGCCACTTTTGGTAGATGGTGCAGACCTGGTTCTGTGTATTTTGGCTTTTTCGCAGTGTTACTCTTTGTGCGGCAACCGAAAATTGCGCAGGTCGGCATTATTGCAACATGAGAAGTACCAACTAATCAACAATGCAGCAGCGCTACAGCTCACTATTGGGGCGATGACTTACGGAGTCGCCATCTGTCGGAAGCGCCTCCTGCGTATTATGAGGGATCACGCGGCGGCCTCCTCACAGGTTTCGCTTACGGCGCTCAATAAAAACACCACGCGGCAGCCCTCCTGGACATTTATGTAAGTACTCTCAAAACGACGGAAGTTTTTTACTGTCTAAATAATAATCTTGGGCAAACTGAAAGCACAGAGTCGTTTACAGACGCTATCTCTTTACCGAATACGTACACTGAACGCCACTGCCCGCGATCGCCGCGATGAAGTCTCCCGAACCGGCTTCTTTCGTGAAAGGTAGGCAAACACTGAGAGTAAACTATGTGAAATATGTTCTAATAGTGGGCTGTCTGTATAATCAAATGGAGCATAACAGAATGAAGCCTCAATGCAGCGATCGCACGGGTTCGCAGTGACCAACTGCGCGTCTGCATGCATATCCGCGAACAATGTTTTTCTTTCGCTGCGTGCGCGTTTTCGCACCGTGCCATGAGCTTTAGGCCGCAGAACATGAGCAGTTGACAGTACACTACCAACCATTGTTTCGTGGACACTATCAGACCTGTTCAAAAGTAATTTCGTTATAGAGACTTCGACGCCCACGGCGACTGTGATGTGCCGTCGCGACGATTCAATCTTTTTTTTTTTCTCTCTTCTAAGTTCTTGGGCGTTTCAATATTATTTTTCAAGTTGCGTCGCACTGTATGTTTATCGGTCTTCTCAGCATGCGATTTCCCGCTGCTTCTTTTTCGTAATCCAGTGCCTTAATTCATATACAAACATGACCATATGCGATGCCTTTTTCTTTAATGTGCGTCTTACCGCTCCCTTTCCATTCCAGTAAACTTGCCAGTATCTAGCATCAACAAGTTCATAGACCAAACCGTCATGACATTAGCCGGGCAGCGGGCGCGGGCGAGCGTCTCAGTTTGCGTTTTCTGCTACTCACCTAACATTGCAGACCCGGCGCCGTAGCAGAAATCTTCCTCGCGTCTGTGCTTGCTGCATACCCGAGTTGTAGCCGATGGCTGTCGGCCGGTTCTAAGTTTCGAGAGCCAAGCTTCACGCAGCTTTTTGTACTGCGGCTACGTGTGAATAAGGCTGTCACCGGGGTCCGTTAAGTAGGTGCGACACTGGGGCACCGATCAGTAGCCTACAATGCCGCACACCTTCAAAGGCAGCCACTACCTATTATAGTACTTTCAAATGTTGTCAAGCAGACACCTAAGGCGGGAAAGCCTCACCGCTTAATCAGAACCGCAGCGCAGGTGGAACTTTAAACTTTGGTTTCAGCTCGCTTCGGCGCTTCCTAAGCAGCCGACGCGGCCGCTGTGTCCACGTGGTCCCTCATGCCACGTCACGCGGACGGTGACGCCAGCTCTTCCATTGGTGGAGCTCGCCCCCAATAGCACTGCGAGCAGGCAGGTACCTAACAATAGTGAACGCGCTCGCTGAAGGAACCGGAAATGTCGCGCATGCAAATTATGTAGTTTATGTATTTATTAGCGTATATTGCAGCCCTATTACACGGCTGTAGCAGGAGTGGGTACCATAGATTAGTATACAGGCAAGTTAACAACAGCTATAGAAGAAAAAAATACGAGTAAAGCAGTCAACCTATTCGAGAAGTACTCGCTTACGGCTACTAAAAACTCATTTATTGGCAAAGATCGATTAGTACAGAGTAATGAATTCCGGAATTGTATTGCGCATGAAAAAGAAAGGTACTTGAACGTGTTATTAGGAACAAAAAACGGTATCTTCTAAGCATAGAGATTAGAAGTAAACTTTTCTTTGGCAAGTGTAATATGACTACAGTCGCAAAAGCCGGAGATGGCGTTCAAGCGCACAATCTTTAGAGACTAACTGTGATAATGCAGCAAGAGTGGTCGGATGTCCAGCGACTGCGACTGTAATTACGGCAGATGAAACGGATAGATTTTCTTGGTATGATTATAAGTAAACTCATTCCACATTGTTTGTAAGAGTACCAAACCACGGATGAGCATTCAAAAACGGTGTTAATTTGTAACGTAAGAATAGCTTAGTCACGTGGGGCATTAGTTCAAAGTGCGACGCAATTAATCTAGGTTTAAAAGTGTTTTCTTGTGTTTACAGTGTTTAAAGTGTTTACATATTTAGTGTGGTTAGACTGAGAATGAATTTTTGCACAAATAACCCCTAAATACTTATATTGAAGCATTCGTGTAGGTTTACTTATATTGAAAGAAATAACACATTAACGAGTAACGTGCGTTAGTAAATGAAAAAAACTGTTTTACTGCAATTATTATTAATAATAATAGTAGAGTAACCTAATCGGATGATATGACATCATATACGACCTGCAGTGGTTGTCTTCTAATATTAACAAATGAATTAGGCTTACCTTACACTACTAATCTTTATTTTTGCTTAGGTCAAGGGCTCTCGATACTCCCAACAACTCCATCACTCAAGTATGAGCACCTTGTCAATATCCAGGGATGCCTTCACTAAACATGGTAAGTAACAACATAGTGAGAGAAACGATTAGTAATGTCCACTCAATTCTAGCAATGCTCTGCATACATCTGGAGGCTTGATGTTTGATGCTATGATGCAGAGCATGATATTACAATACTCGAGCTTCGCAATAGGGGCTGCATTTTGATACGGGTAGAATGGAAAATGACTTGTGAATAGTGTTTATGTGCCGATCAAAAACAAAAATCAAAACTTTATAATGTCTTCTCCAGGTCTTTACGGTTAGGAACGGTACACCTGTGTCGTGTTCAAGCCTAGACCACATCCCTGCAAAATATATAGCTGAAATTTATGGTGTAGTAAATTTTCCAGCTGCAACTTTCATTGCATTTTTATTCTGCTTTTAGGCTTCACTGTAGTCCGTTTTGTGGACGTTAACGAAGTTGAAGCAGTGCCGTCACGAGTAAATGTCATTTATAAGGAGGTTATTGTACATCTTGATTTCATCATATATTTTTTTTTCCATATTCCCAATCATAAGTTCCAACACTAATTTTCTCGTTATTTCCAATGTACACTGTATAATCAGTTGTGAAAAGTTACATTTGCTAAACCATCAATACCAAATAACATTGTTTCAGCAAATATGCGGAAGTGAAATGGGCCCAAGGAGGGTGACATGTACGGTCAGTAATGGCAGTGTAGTACTGTAGAATTAAATTATAGCTGAGAGCCGTACCCGCCCTATATATAGTGCACTGTTGCCTTGTTTTGCAACTTGTACTTATTATTTTCTTTGGTAACATAAGGAGGTAGTGCAGGTATTCACAGCATCTTTTATTTTGCTTACTTTAAACATTTTTTAGTAATTGCGCAAAAAAATGGGGTTGCATTGGTGCTTTATTGTGCAAGAATGCGTAGCGACAATATCCTGTTGACAAAAGAAACAGGCACCCCAAGATTATCAGTATAACAATGAAGTGTTTCTTTGTAACTTACTCTGCAGGCGCATACCTGCGTGCAAGGGAGACGGCACGCACGAGTGAAGACATAGGCCGTGTGCCCTCAACAAAAGTGGAATTGGTCAGAGGGAAACGCCGCCACCCAAATGGCCATGAAAATGAAACTGTACAATGCCAAAACTCCAGGCAACTGCTATTTCATATAAATGCCGCTGTATGAAATTCCCAGCGTGTACACATGTAACATAAATAATCAATCTCACAATGCGAAATCAGAGTATTGGATCAAGTAGGCATTTTCAAAATTTAATATAAGCACTGGGTCTGTATAATTTAACATGACGAAATGTTCCAAAACCCAGGGGAACTCATACTTCAACGTGCTGTTATCCCTGGCCTTACTCAACAATAAAATATAACGGTCTGTTATATTTTATTGTTGAGTAAAGCCACTGATAACAACATGTTGAAGTATAATTTAACATCTTAATAAGTTAGGGCCTCAAGTACTGTGCTTTCATCCAGCCTAGTAACTTCAGCGACAGTCCATGCTAGAAATTATCTGCAGCTGAACGTAGTTTCCTTGTTAGGGTATGAAGTACCAATATGTCACACTCTGCATTAGGTGGTTCATTTACCTCTTTCAATTTGTTTGTCTAAATAAATACCGCACATTGATCTGCAGTAGTGAATCTTTAAAAAAGTTTCTTGCACAACTGTAGTTATCTAAAGTTTCATAAAACCCTGCTCAGCACTACAAGCTTTTATAAAAGCAAAATGATGCAATTTCTTTACAAGTGCTTGAAAATGCTATTGCGGGCAGGGCTTCAAATAGGTAACTGAAGGCAAGTTACATTTTCATGTTACTGTAAGTGCTTGAAACAGCTTTGCTGCAAATGGTTGCAATTCCTCAAGGTTGCGCTCCTCTGCAGTAAGTTTTTAAGGTATGGCAAAATATTTGTTCAATCTGAAATATGCAATGTCTTTCTTGACATTGCCAAGTGTTCAATATTTTATATATGGACTGGTGTTGCAGGTATATGCTCAAACCTTCACCATTTCTGAATTAGCTATGTCATCTGCGTAGTGAATGGAGCTGTCAATTTACCACAGCAAATAAAATTGGGGTGGTGTAACAATGCTACAATGCTACGTCATTGCAGCTGTGCCCCCCCCCCGCCCCTTTGCAGTGGCGCAGTTACCTAATTCCTGGTACAACTTTACCTCAAATGCATTCCATGTACTTTTCTTTGAATGAAATACAAACGCCCTTTGTCGGAGGAAAAGGTCCTGGGACACTGGCCGAGACGGTTTTCAGCACAGAAGGCTTTTAAAGCGTTGCTGCGCTTCTTGCGGAGGACTAGTCTTAGAGACAGACTTTAAGCGGTGTCGTAATCTCCTTTCCTTTCTCTCTTTTATTTTTGCTCTTCCTTCGTTATTTTCTTCTTTTTTTGTAATATCTCTTTTTATTATCTTTTATTCCCCTTACCCCTTTATTTGGACACAATTATTTGGACACACTAGGCGAATTTTCGCCGTCGCGCTGATGTTCGGTTTAAAGTCCAAGTGCGATAAAAATTATAGTGTCCCGCTGCATCCCACATGCTGCGGTTTACTGCGAATGAAAGTGTGTGAGGGTGAGCCGAGAAGGATGACAGCTTTATGCGCGCTGTCCACGTCCCGTGATCACGCGCGCGCTAGTGTAGGAGAGCGTGCGTCTCTTGCTCGGCCGTGCCCGCGCATGGCTGCCCGCGCGCAGCTGAGCGCATACACGGCGCGCGCGTGCCATATTTTTGGAAGTAATTTGCGGCCGGTGTAAAGGCGCCAAGCCGACGTGGCTGCTGGATTCATGAGTGTTGGAAGTAGCGTTATCTGAGTTTCGGGCGAAACAGTGACTTCTTTAGAAGGGCAAAAATTTTGGGGCGGCGTCACGTACAGTAAAATGCAGTATTTCATTGTAACAAAATTTTGATGGAACGAAGTAGTGCTGAATATTACGTCTCTGTTACATCAAGGTTCAACAAAAAGCCCGAAGAAAATAAGAGAAATATCAGCGCTGGACGCATACGCAACTCCTTACTCTACACTGAAAACATTTGAGAAAACATTAAAACAAGATACTCTGTACGTTTGTAATATCCCTACCTGCAGATGTTCCTCTGGTTTAACCTAATTAATGTGCTGCCTTCTTAATTTACTCACGCAGCACACGTACCTTTGTGAAATTTGCTTTTGGAAAGCATTGAGTTATTGAATTTTGCGAACAGAAAAAAAAATTGCAACCTCCACTATAGACGCACTTCCTAACCTATTAAATAGCTACAATGTTCAGGGAACATACGGTTTCCATAAGTGGTTTACTCACGCAGTAATATGTATTCCTCCTACACTTTGTAATAAAGCATATGCATCGACACGTAGCAGCTGACATTCTTGCTTATTTTCTCATCACAGAGGTAGATGTGGCACATGAACCTATATACTCACAGAAATCAACGGGACCAACTACTGTGGAGACAGGCAACGAATTCTTTCTTCACCTTGTACACCACAAGTTCGCGGTTTATGCATTCAGTTGACTTCATGAATACCTTACTTAAATGATATATTGCGCGACAAAAAAAAAACGACACGGACGTGAGAGAAGACGACACGCGCAATATCATTTAAGTAATGGATTACCAACTTGCCCGGAATGCCGCTCTCATCATGAATACCTATATCTACTACAGGCTTTACGGCAATGCTTGCATATAGTGCTGCGAAGCTCGACGGAACTGCACATTATTACGGTGTGCTCGATATTCACTCGAGATTCAAACGTTTGTGCAGGCGGGCAACCAATGCTTTCATTCACGCAGCGCACAACAAGAGCGCGCTCTATATGCAGTCCTTTGATTTCATAAAACTCTATTTCTTCCACAGGCTTCACAGCAATACTTGTGTAGAGGGCTGTACGTGAAGCTCGACGGAGCTGTAACATCCCACTGTCCACCCGATTTTTACAGAGTTTGTTTTCAAGGGCCCCTCACAGGCCACACAACAAATTTTGGTTATACGCTGAAAGTTGTTACGTACCCTCTAAGAAGTGTTCTACCGCTATGATTTTTCAAATTGGTTCATTAGCAGCAGACAGAGAATGATTGAAGTGCCGCGAACCAATGATTTCAGGAGGCGAGAGTCGCCGCCTATATAAACACTCCCTCGACTTTCCCTGTCTCGCCTCCGCAAACGAAATTCCTTCACTGCGTTCTACCATACCGGAGCCGAGGGATGGCGCGACGGATATGACGATGAGGATGGCCTCATATTATGGCTCATACCCACACTGGGGTATTGGCCAAGAATTTCGTGCTGAAACGATTACCTATTCTTTTGAAGTGTTACATATTCAATGAAAAAAAAGAGAAAGAAAGAAAAGGAAACATACAAAAATAAAGAAATTACAAAAGAACAATAAGAAAGTTATTCGTTATGTTGATTGTATGTAACCGTAAACGGCATCAAACACGTCCCTGTGGCTGACCCCTATAACTGACGCACCGAAAGATTGTATGGGGGCGCTATTCTCGACACACATGGCGGCTGCACGGCCGTCATTATCGGCCTTGTTGACTCTCTGATTGGCTGTGGAAAGCTCACGTGCCTTGAAATTTGCGCCGGGAAACGGAAGCTTTGCAAAATGCAATTTCGCGTTTTATCAAGATGACGAAACGTGACGTAGAGCTGCAAATTTTATCGACTAATAATTTTTTTTGGGGTCCTTGGCAGCTATATTGCGACGTTAGCGCTTCAAAAAGAAAGTGAGCGGTAGTGTACAGAAGCCAGTGCAATGCATCTGCAATTTCGCGAATATGTGGTGGTGATCCAAGATAGCCGCCATGCCAGCTTGCTGATTGGCTGAAGGAATATGCTGTGGGGATCGTCACAGGAAGGGCCGTTTCGTAAGCGTCAATTTGACGTTGCGTGACGTTGCGCTGGGCCGCCATTCTGTGACCTGTGACCGCCATTCTGTGACCAGGATTGTGTGACCTGTGAATCTGTGATTGCCCAACATATTTATTTGGCTTGTTTGACGCATTATATACAGTGTCTTTTTCTTAGATACGTAGATTTATTGGAGACTTATGCGTATATTTAAATATTTTGTTGCGAGGTTTTGTTTATACGTGCAGTGAACTTGTTTCCAGTGACACTTTTTGTCCTTTATCAAGCTGTATCTTCGCATATGTATATTCCATTGTATCTTCGCATTTCTAGTGCACGGGGGCGAGCAAAATGAAAGTGAGCCAACCCACCCCGCGCAATAATTGTTCGGTTCATTATCTGCGAGGCATACGCGTAGCACACAGGCATCTCTCATTCACAAAAGTGACACACAGGTGTGAGGATAAATGTTCTTTGATGATCACATACACTGGGTTGAACATACATTGAGCTGAAGGTATTTCCCAAAACGAAATTAGTTGCCGTATGGCTGCCTTGTACGTTGAACATTGCATGTCATTGGCAACTGTGAAGCGTTGGAGCAAACTGTTCAAAGAAGGACGTGAAAGTTGCAAAGACAATTCAAGACCAGGCCAAAGCACGCGTGCAATCACTCCCAACATAATTGCAAAAGTTGATGAACTGATTAGACAAGAACGGGGGATAAGTATCAATGAACTGGCAGAGCGTGTGAACATCAGTCACGGTTCGGTTCACACCATAATTCATGAATATCTCGGTCATCGGCTCTTGTGTGCGCAATGAATGCCCAAGATTTTGAACCACCGCCAAAAGACGGAGAAGTTCGGCGCTGCCTTGACTCATCTGGTCCGGTATCACAATGAGGGTGACGACTTCTTGTCTACAGTTGTGACCGACGACAAATCATGGTGCCACTACTACGAGCCCGAAACACGACGGCAAGGCTTACTGTGGAAACATTCGAATTCCCCAGCCCCAAAGAAAGCAAAGGCCGTCGTTTCCGCCGGAAAGGTCTTGACTTTTTTTTCGATCCTCAGGGGCCATTACTGATCGAATTTGCTAAACCTGGAGAGGCTATCAATCGTTTCCGATATTGTGAAACGTCGGACGAAGAACTAACGACGTGGGAAATTGACGAATGGGGTCCCCTCGCTCCATGACAATGCCCGTCCCCACGTCGCTGATGTGATTAACACAAAACTGGCAAAGTTCAAGTGGGAAACGCTGCAACATCCGCCATACATCCCAAACCTGTCGCCTTGCGACTTACACATTTTGGGGCAACTGAAGAAACAGCTCAAGGGAACCAAATTCGTGTCGAACGATGACTTGAAAGAGTCAGTTACACACTTTTTGAAGCAGCCAAAGGGGGGATAAGTTCAACTCTCAATGGCAACCCAAGGAGTTTTATGAGACGAGAATCACGCGACTCGTTAGTCAGTGGGACAAATGTCTAAATGCTCATGGAGACTACTTTTACATAAAGTACCCCGTTTGTCATATATTCGGATTTGCTCACTTTCATTTGTCTCGCCCTCGTGTATTTTGGAGAACTCCTGCTTTTTATATGTGCTCTCTGTTGCGACTATAACATCGGTGCCATTACTCACAATACACGACCGATGACAGCTGCTCCTGTGCAATACATATTAACAAAGGACAGCGTCATTGAGATTTTTCCCTGACGGTTGCATATGTACGAAAATGTAAACAAGGTTCTTGAATGACAAAGTTTCAATAAAATATTTGTCCTCGAGTTGTTAATTTCATGGCCTTTACATTTTTCATAACTGCTTTGCTGCTTTCGAACTGTCTAACGTTCGTGTGATATTTTCTTTACTTATTAAATAGACTAAGAAACATGGAAGCATGGATATCAGTTATTTAGGGTGCAATTTTTGGGACATACGAGTATATTATTGTATGAAAAAAATGCATATTTTACTTGTCTTGGCAATGCGTAGCGTTTAAGAATTAATTTGCAGCATCTTTGGCAATGGCAATGCAGTTATTATTCATGTATTTGATACCTTGACAAATTTCATGAGGAGCAGGCCGAGCTGCAACGTGAGGCCCCCCCCCCCCCCTTTCCCGAACGAAATTTCTGGCTTCGCCACTGTTTCTGATGATAACACTAACCCTAAATTAGCAAGCGGAAGTTCTAGATATGCCTTTTCTTAACAATTTGTATCGCTGACATACCAAAAAATGGTCATCTAGTGATTCTGTTTCTTGGCAGTAAGGACACAGAGGTGATAGCATCAGACCAGTCCTGTATAAATATAGGTTTAATGGAGGGACGCAGCAGCGTAATCTCGTGATCACTACTTCTGATTGTCTTGATGGACGGCCCTACCGTCTTCTTTTTTCACCGTCACCGGCACACTTCCGGTGACGGTGACGCGCGCGAGCTGTTGCTATAGTGAACTAGATACTGTTGCGCTTGTCTCGTTTCCCGTTGCGGACGATAATGCGCGCTCTGCACAAGAACACTTGATTAGCGGTATAAGTCAGTTCCACAGCACTGAGACAGACGCGAGAGGATGAAACAGCATGATCGCAGTGCTAGCACACGGTAGAAAATGACACGTAGTTTCGTTCTCTGCGCGCAAACATCGGAAAAAGCAGACGTTCATCTCTCTTGCTACAGTGCGAAGTAAAACAAAAGCACCCAGACATTCGGTTTGTATCTTTTATTATTTCTCTAAACTTTTATTGGTCCACTGAAGCAACAGATTCAACAAATAACTGATGCTGCCTTGAATAATTATCTAAATCACATGTCACTGTGAGTGACATCACAGCACTGTCATGTACGTAGGCGCACTTGTGCGATTGACGACAACTGTTGGGCTGGGAGCCAAAGTTGGTTCTTTATACTATGTGGGGTGGGAGCGCGGCCGCCATTAAGAGAAGGCAATACGGTTTGAAATTTAAGCTCTTTCCACGGCGCGTAGGGATTTAATACTTAGCAGACACGATCGTTAGCGCGCATTATACGCACTGCGCTTGTCAGCTCAACATGCACAGACCTGACGAGGCGCCCTTTAAGGCGAAAGCCTTAGATCTCTATGGTTCAAGGTCGCTTTGTGAGGTACAGAAAATCGGAAAGCTCGTGCTACTGCTTGCGCGTTTGTCGTCTTCTTCCACATCGCTGCCACATTGATGCCGCTAATCATGCCAAACAAAAGGCACGGTTAATCGGAGCGCTCGCGGCACTGCTTGCACGTTTGTTGTCTTCTTCCACATCAATGCCACTAATAACGCAAAAAGAAAGGTACAGTTATTATAGAGTTAATTAAGGTACTCTAACCCACGACCTTTGGTGTTAATTAGGACAAAGTTGATTAATGCACATTTGATTAATATAGAGTTCATTAAGGCACTGGTACCCCCAACCTCTGGTGTGAATTATGGCAAAGTTGATTAAAGCAGAGTTAATTAAAGTAGTTTTAATTAACAGTTTGACTGCATTGTGGGTGACCGGTGGGTCACAGCCTGTGCTCCTCCTATGCAGCAGCAAAGTTACGGGCATTCATCTGCTTGCTGCTGCGATAACTTTATGACACTTGTGACTATCTCAGTGACTGCCCTCGCTATAATTTACAGAGACGATCACTCGCAAACGCGATAGCGCGCTTTGATCGAAGACCTCTAACAGAGGAACTTATTTTAAAATGATGTCATCACAAGCCATCGCAGCAGAGGGCGACGAGGGCACTGTTGCAGTTGTTAAGGGCAACAGAATCGGACAAGCGGCTGTAGCATGAACAGATGGTTCATAGTTCTGCAAGTGCTACTGTGGTGTGCGGTGACAGTATGCGATGACAGTGACCGACTGTGATTGTATGTCTGTGCTCCTTTCTTTTTTTATCTCTACTTTGTTATCACTTTACCTCCCCCTCCTCTCTTTTCCCAGCGTAGGGTAGCAAACCGGATCTTCCCCTCTGGTTAACCTCCCTGCCTTTCCCCTTTCCTCTCTCTCTCTCTCTTTGTGACACTTGAACGCAGAGGTATGATTTTTGTTGCGCGAGGTTATTATATAGCCATTAGAATACTTGCCTGATGTTAAATGCTATGACCCACCGGCGATCCACGATGCACTCAATGAAAACGTTTTTATGCTGTGTGAGGCGTGACCCACCAGTGACCCACGCGCAAGAATTATCCCTCTTGTGTTGCCATCTGAGGTTCGAAATTGCAACTAATATATCATTTTATTGCATTGGACATTGGGTGGCACGTTTGTTTCAAAGAGTGGAGTGGTGTCACATTTCTCAGTTGGGTTGCTTGCAAACTTTTCACCACAGTTTTTGAAATACGTGCCGTTGGACTAAGTAGCTGCGTTTTGCTTGCTACTCTCAAACTTTTCAGCATGTCTAATAGATTATCACGCCTCTTACTAATGCAAAAAAAGCACAATGCAGAGGAAACAAATAAACTTAGTTTTGGCCAGAAGAATGCACCAGCAACTTTGTGATCACCGGCTGATGAGTCAAGTGCTCCAGTGTCATATGTTCAGCAGCGTACAGACAATGAAATCAGTGACAAAGATAGTGTTTACGAGCCGTCACATACTTCAGCCAGCACGTCTAATGGAAAGTCGGTCCTGACTGATTATTCTGAGGCGAATGATTCAGGCTACGATACTTTCATTTCTCTCAGCCCATCTATAGGAAAATGGACACCGCCAACAACAACCTCGCCTAGTGTGACACCGCACTCTAGGCCGCCCACTATCATTAAGTTGCCATCTAGCCATTATGCCCTGTCTTTATACTCACTGTTTATTAGGGATGATATCTGGCAAATTATGGTCACTGAAACAAACAGGTTCACACAACAAGTGTTGGAGTCAACTACTCCCAAATCTAAATCACGGTTGAAAAATTGGACGGGAACCAATGTCCGAGAAATGAAAGCATTTATTCGAATACTGATTTGTATTGGTCTCCTCCGTCTTCCTACTCCAAAATCTAAATCACAGATGAAGAATTAGATGGAAACCAATGTCCAACAAACGAAAGCATTTGTAGGAATACTGATTTGTATTGGTCTCGTCCATCTTCCTACTCCGAGTCACTACTGGGCAAAGAGTAACCTGTACGGTGTTGAACTCATTCGTCAAAATATGAGCCGTGACCGCTTTTTTCCTACTTTTGAGGTTCTGGCATTTTGCGGACAATGAAACGGTTGCAGAGTTTCAGGGTCATGTCTTTAAGATCCAGCCTCTGGTAGAGGAATTGAACCAAAATTTTTGCCACTATGCTTGAACCCGGAAAGGAGGTCGTGATAGATGAAACAATAGTGCCATGGCGTGGCCGACTTTCGTTCAGACAGTACATTCCACGAAAAGCCCGTAAGTACAGAGTCAGGCTCTTCAAGGCATGTAGAAAAGATGATTACACGCTAAAGGTTGATGTATATGCCGGAAAGTGTGACTGACAAGTTGGCATCGGACACGCCGTAGATGTATGTTTGAAACTCATGCAAAATTACCAGGGAGTCGGGTGCCCGCTGTATGTAGGCAACTTCTACATGAGCTTGCCGCTCACTCTTCTCCTTCTAAAGGAAGACACTTTGATTTGTGGCACAGTTCGCTCAGCGAGGAAAGGGCTGCCAAAAGATGTCACTGAAGTAAAGGTTGGAAATGGCAGTGTTACCGGACTTCAGTCCAAAGATGGAGTGAAGGTACTGAAGTGGATGGACAAGAGGCCCATTCTGGTCCTCACATCTGTCGCCAAATATAAAGCAACTATGGTGGACAGTGGGACGAAAACATGGAATGGCGCGCCACTCCCGAAACCTCGATCAGGCCGTTCTCGATTACAATGTAGCAAAAAAGGCGGCAACTTTGGTGACCAAATGACGTCATACCAACACTGCCTTAGAAAAGGGCTCAAGTGGTACAGAAAGGTACGGTAGTTGTTGAGTTGCTTGTTGGAAGTGCCATCGTAAATGCGTGGAACATTCGTGGCATGCTTGAAGGAAACTCTACGCCAAGTATAAAATTTCTAGAAGAATTGGCTCGTTCACTGTTCGGCGCTCGTCAAGACAACGTTGAAGGACTCGTGGGAGGAGTGTCCACACGCTAAAGAAAAGTGGCACATCGGCACATGACACTCAGTGGTACTGCACTGGCTGCTATGCGGCCAACAGTACCAGCAGCAGCCCAAACAACACTAGGGTGAAAGTGAGAAAAGTGACCACTTTCTGTGGATAATGCCCTGGCAAGCCATTCATCTCTTTGTAGCGTTTTAATTCTAAGCACAAGTGAGCTGAGAAGCAAGCTAGCTTCAACTGTAGTATGATTAGGATGAAAACTTCAAAGCATATGGTTAATGTTCCTACTAAATCTTACCTTTTCTCTAACTAATAAATATTTCTATCACATGAACTGACTTCTTGTCTTTTCTGGTGGCAAGCACTTTGTAGTTCAACATATGTTTGTAGCACCTTGCAAATAAACGTGCAAAACGGCAACCGCAAAGATAGCAGCACCATCTCTTTGGAGTAAAAAAAGAAAAGAGGCATAGCCGCGTGTCACACCGGTAGGTCACTCCGCATGTAAAACAAGACCTAAGAAAGCGTTTCGCAGTGAACATGTTAAGGTGCATATGACAGTGTGTATCACTAGGAACGCCTTCGCAGACTACGCGACAATGCCCACAGAAACAGTTCTGCATTGTGTGGGTGTGTGCATTTTTTTCTAAATTTTTTGTCATTCTTTTTCTCTCTCCCTATCATATCCCTTTGCCCCTCCACCAGTACAGGGTAGCCAACCGGATAGAATCTCTGGTTAACCTCCCTTTCTTTTGCTTTTCTCTCTCTCTCTCTCATAAGGAACTTGAATCTACGACCTTTAGTGAGAGAAAACAAGTAATAAGAAGTAACAGCGCGTTTGAATGAGAATGTCGAGTAATTTAATGCATGTCTCTTGAGCGTGCAGGCTTTTGCCTTCACCCTCTTTGGCCTATGCTAATGTGACTGTCCTTTATTATGCTTTTGTAATACGGAACTGTGCGTTCACATTTTCACCTCACAAAAGACAAATGGGTAATTCTCGCATAGGAAGTGCATCGTTATGGCCTGCAGACATATGAGGAACTTGTATGTATGTATGTACATTGGCATTCAGAGTAATAAGGAACATTCAACTACAGTATGCAGAGGAGTAGAAGAGTACGCACTTGGGCTGCTTGGTTCATGATTACGACCACAAAACAGCGCTAAATGAAAGACAGCACTGTGGTCTGTGTCCCGCTCTTTGTACAGTATTCAAACCTGTAGAGCTCTAACATTCATTCTATTAATATGAAAAGTGAGCAATAGAAATGTTTGGCAGATGTTTTATTGAAAGGTTAGCTTACAAGCCTCAATCTAAGCCTTAATTACTTAAAGCAGTTCCATGGTCAGTTGCAACGGTTCTAGTGATATTGAATATGTTACTTTCTTAAAGGGAAGTAACAGCATTCGTGACCTCTTTTCTAGGGTGGCCATGCCGTCATGCATTCACCATACACAGTAGGGCAAGCTTATACAAGCTTACACATTTTCTGTTCTCAACATCAGCAAAGAGAAGGTGCACTGCTTCAAGAGGTACTTTGGAGTAGGCAAGAATACCTAGGCATTTGTCTTGGTTCTTATTTAGTTTTCAATATGTGACGAAGAAGATCGGCAGGCTGAAAAGCCGCGTTGCCATCGCGTGGCACGTACCCAGTTCGTTCGCTGGCTGCGCCCTACCTACTGGTGCTGAGTTTGTCGCTGCTGCTCAACGAGCCGAATAAACCCCCCTTTACAATTGGTGGAGCTGCTGGGTACAACCAGAACTCTGGAACTTCGTAATCGGACACTGCAACCCGTCTTCATAATGCCGGCAGAAGGACCACCACAACCACAACCCGCTGCCCCGGTGACTACCGTGGTCTGCCCCGGCCCGTTGCGGCAACGCGACCCACCAATCTTCAGTGGTACCGAAGACCATGACGTCGAAGACTGGCTCGCTGACTACGACCGGGTGAGCATCCACAACCACTGGGACGACACCAAAAAACTTAATTACGTGTCGTTTTATTTGAGCGGTGTCGCCAGCGTGTGGCACCGCAACCACGAACGTGATCTGACGACGTGGACGGCCTTCAAGACTAACGTGACAGAGGTATTTGGGCGCCCCGCGGTTCGCAAGCTTCGCGCTGAGCAACGGTTGCGTGGAGTGCGGGGAGACATGCGCAACAGTGCGGGGAGACATTTACGAGCTATATAGAAGATGTTGTCGACCTCTGCAATCGCGTTGACGCCGCAATGCCTGATGCCGAGAAGATCCGCCATATCTTAAAGGGCATTGAAGACGACGCCTTCCACATGCTGTTGGCGAAAAATCCCTCGACAGTCTCTGAACTCGTCAGTCTGTGTCAAAGCTTTGACGAACTGCGCAAACAACGCGTAGCCACCCGCCAATCTACACCTCAGGCCACTTCAATGTCGAGCTTGGCTGCTGCCCCGGATAACACTTCGCTGCTGCTACAGATCAAGGAGTTCGTCCGTGAAGAGGTGGCTCGTCAGCTTTCCTTGATTCCACTTGCACACGGCCAGCCGAGTACTCCGTTGGCGCCCGCTCTCCAATCTATCATCAAGGAGCAGGTAGCCGACCACATTTCGCCTTCTGTTCAGCAGGCTCCGACGGCCGCTCCCCTGACGTACGCCGAAGTCGCCATGAGGCCTGCGCCACAGACCTACGGCCCCCTACGCCCACCTTTGCGCCCACCCGTATCCCCTCCAGTCCGTCCACTGGTGAACTATGCACGACCTCAAGACCATTGGCGCACGGAAGACAACCGTCCGATTTGTTTTTATTGTGGCCGTGCTGGACACGTGGCACGTCACTGTCGCATGCTTACACCGAACGTCCCGAACAATGTGCGTCCGTATGCGACACGTTTCCAACAACGCCGCAACTATTCGGACGCCTTTGAATCTCCTTCTGCCGTCGACACCGCATTCTCCGCCGCTCGCCGTTCACCTTCTCCTCGCCGCCGCTCGCTTTCCCCCATGCACCGGCGGCGGAGCCCTTTGCGCCAGGAAAACTAAATATCGCAGTTCAGGAGGCGAGAACTGCGGTGCCAGCGAAATGTATAAGGCCTCGCACTTCCCCGAAGAATGTTATTGAAGTCGAAATCGAAGGAACATTGACGCTAGCACTTGTCGACACCGGCGCTGCACTTTCAGCGATAGATGCCCGTATTTGCCGCAAGATCGGAAAAGTGACGACGCCGCTTTCTGGACTGTCTCTTCGAACTGCCAACGCGCAGCACGTCGAGCCATCCGGCGCCTGCACTGCTCGCGTCGTAATTCAAGAGGTCCTCTATATTATAGAATTCATCGTGTTGCCATCATGTTCACACGACGTCATATTAGGTTGGGACTTTCTCTCCACACATCATGCGATCATTGACTGCGCCCGCGCTGAAATTGAGCTGTTTCAGTTTTCGACCGATATTATCGCTGACCATAAGGACCACTGTCGCAAAGTCGCTGTTTCAGACGACACCGTTATACCTGCCTGGTCTTCCACTCTCGTCAGTATCTCTTGCGAATCTGTAGATGACGGCACAGTACTCTTCGCTCCGTCCGAACTCTTAGTTCGCCGCCGTTCACTACCACTGCCGTTCGCCGTTCTCGAGTTCAAAGCTGGCGCCTCTCTCATGTGCGTCTCCAACCCATCGGCTGAACCAATTACTTTACGCCGCCGTGAAAGCCTTGGCAGAGCAGAGCCACTGACCTCATCTTCAATATTTGACACGATGGACGACTCCACTTATCTTGCGGCTCTCGAGGCATCGCCTCCTCAGTCACTGCCGCGTTCTTTTACGCCAGCTATCGCTAGTGACCTTACGACGACGCAGCGCGACGAACTTCTTCGCTTGCTCCAAGGCTTCTCTTCGTCTTTTGACTGTCAAGCAACATCGCTCGGCCGCACAACGACTGTTTCGCACACAATCGACACTGGGAGCCATGCACCAATTCGACAGCGTCCCTACCGAGTATCGGCGACTGAAAGGCGCGTCATCAATGACCAGGTGAACGATATGCTCAATCGCGGTGTCATCCAGCCTTCTAGTAGTCCTTGGGCATCACCAGTCGTCCTAGTTAAAAAGAAAGACGGCACCATACGATTTTGCGTCGATTATCGAAGGCTTAACAAGATTACCCGAAAGGATGTATACCCGTTGCCACGTATTGACGACGCACTTGACTGTTTGCAAGGAGCGGAGTTCTTTTCCTCCTTAGATCTCCGCTCTGGCTACTGGCAGGTGCCCATGGCTGACGCTGACTGTTCGAAAACCGCGTTTGTAACACCAGACGGCTTGTACGAATTCACTGTAATGCCGTTCGGTCTGTGCAACGCGCCCGCCACCTTCGAACGCATGATGGACGGCATACTACGAGGCCTGAAGTGGCATACTTGCCTCTGCTACCTCGACGACGTTGTCGTCTTTTCTCCTGATTTTCCGACCCATCTTCGGCGTTTACATCAAGTTTTGACCTGTCTCCGGAATGCTGATCTCCAGCTTAACTTAAAGAAGTGCCGATTTGCAGCTCGAAAACTGACTATATTAGGGCACGTTGTCTCCAAAGAAGGCATTCTTCCTGATCCTGCTAAACTTCGCGCCATATCCGAATTTCCAAAGCCCACTAACTTGAAAGCACTACGCAGCTTCATTGGCCTATGCTCTTACTTTCGACGTTTCGTTCGCAATTTCGCTACTGTGATCGCACCACTAAACCAACTTCTCCAAGGCGACAATGAACTTTCTGCTTGGTCGGAAGCCTCTGATGATGCCTTTACGACTCTTCGTCACCTACTCACGTCTCCGCCAATCTTGCGCCATTTTGATCCCAGCGCACCTACAGAACTTCACACTGACGCCAGTGGTGTCGGCCTTGGTGCCGTGCTCGCACAACGCAAGAACACTAATGCCGAATACGTAGTCGCCTATGCCAGTCGTGCCCTCACGAAACCTGAGGCCAATTACTCGGTAACAGAAAAAGAGTGCCTGGCTATCGTATGGGCTCTTCAAAAATTTCGTCCATATCTCTACGGTCGACGCTTTGACGTGGTGACGGATCATTACGCTCTTTGCTGGTTGTCCAACCTAAAAGACCCGTCGGGCCGCCTCGCTCGGTGGGCCCTCCGAATCCAGGAACATGATATCCGTGTCGTCTATCGCTCTGGACGCAAACACGCCGACGCCGATGCCCTCTCGCGCTCCCCAGTTACTTCAGACAGCAGCACTTCTACCGACAGACATGACATCTCACCACTTGACATCCTGGACATGACATCGGAGCAACGAAAAGACCCATGGATCGTCATGATGTTCGACATTTTGTCAAATCCTCTCCGGCAACTTCGGCACCTCGAGCGCTACGCCGACAGGCGCAGCATTTCACAATCCGGGATGGACTTTTATACCGCCGCAACTACCACAATGACGGCCGCAAATGGCTCTTAGTAGTGCCTCGCCACCTACGACAAGAGTTCTGCTCCGCTTTTCATTCTGACCCGCAGTGTGGTCACGGCGGAGTGTCAAAAACCTACACACGGCTTCGCCTACAATATTATTGGCGAGGGATGTACACCTTCGTCCACAAATACGTACGCTCCTGCATTGCCTGCCAGCGATGCAAATGTGTCCCGCATCTCTCCACCGCACCTCTCCAACCACTTCCCTGCCCAGCTCAGCCATTTGACCGTGTCGGCATTGATATATATGGGCCTCTTCCATCTACTGGCGCTGGCAACCGATGGATTGTTGTCGCCGTAGATCATTTGACACGGTATGCTGAAACCGCCGCCTTGCCTGCCGCATCAGCAAAAGACATCGCCTCGTTCATTCTAAACAACTTCGTTCTCCGCCATGGCGCACCTCGTGAACTGTTGAGCGATCGGGGCCGCGTATTCCTCTCAGATGTCCTGCAGTCACTCCTATCTGAATGCCAAATTATTCACCGCACTACTACTGCTTATCATCCACAGACCAATGGCTTAACAGAACGATTCAACAGAACTCTTGGTGACATGCTATCAATGTATGTTGCATCTGACCACTCCAACTGGGACCTTGTACTTCCGTTCGTCACTTACGCATATAACACTGCCTCTCAAGCCACTACCGGATTCTCACCATTCTTTCTGCTTTACGGCCGCCATCCCTCCAGCACCATTGATACGGTTCTCCCGTACCGGCCAGACCCTGCTGAATGCTCACCTGTTTCTACGGTTGCTCAGCACGCCGAGAAATGCCGCCAACTGGCCCGATCTTTGACGTCTGCTCAACAGTGCCGCCAAAAAGAACGCCATGACCTCAATCCTCCCCCTTACCCCTTCCCCGTCGACTCACTCGTGTGGCTTTAGGTCCCGCCTGTTGCTGCTCCTGGCCTTTCGTCCAAGCTCCTCCCGAAGTACCACTGACCCTACCGCGTGGTTGCACAAACATCACCAGTGAACTACGTGGTCGAACCCGTATCGCCATCTTCCGATCTGCGTCGTCGGGGGCGAGAGACTGTGCACATTGACCGGCTGAAGCAGTATTACGATCCGCCCACCTCTTCCTAGGTCGCCAGGATGGCTACTCTTCAATTCCGGGGGTGATTGTGACGAAGAAGATCGGCAGGCTGAAAAGCCGCGTTGCCATCGCGTGGCACGTACCCAGTTCGTTCGCTGGCTGCGCCCTACCTACTGGTGCTGAGTTTGTCGCTGCTGCTCTACGAGCCGAATAAACCTCCCTTTACAAATACTTTTCTGCAGTTGCATGTGTCTTTCCACAGATGCACATGACCTTGTCACGCTTTTGCATGTTAAGCTGCTCCTGCAGGCATGTGTCCAAAGATCTGTTGTGTCAAAGTTCAGGGGGCTTTTATAGCAAAGAGATATTTTTCTGACAGCTTTGTTTCAGGTAGCCAAAACTTCTCCAATGTGCAGTCGCCATTTCATTGTAGCTGCACCTGTGGTTATGGGCTCCCACTTGATTGCACTTGCATCCAAGCTCTTTACACACAACAGAAAACTGACAAAGACAAGAGAAACAAATGAGATAAGCACCATAAATCTGTTCCTCATATCATTTCAGTGTTGTCTGTAACCTCAGATTCGGCCAAACTAGCCTGACAGCAATGTTGTGTTGAGTGCCCGTGTCGCTGCACATGGAGAAAATTCTCAACACCACAGCAAACTTATACAAATACGATCGATATATAAATATAATTATTATGTTCAGCTTGTCACATCGGAGCTCTTTTGTATCTCTCTCCAGCTCGGGCACCACACAGCGCACATAGCACACGGTGACACTGTGGTGGTTACAAAAGTAGAGCTCGCTTGAAGCTGAAGGAACATGCTGGTTGGACACAAAAGCTTAGCAGACTATTTTAACTTGCTAAAGCACATTACTGGTGGGACTTAGACAAAGAAAAATACAAGACAAACACGGTGCTACTTCCAACTGTAATTTATTGAAGGGCTACAGAATGTACTTAAAAAAGATAAAAATACATAATGTTATGCTGAATGTGATCAAGGCGTACGTGCAAGAAACTATAGTTATTTGTTCAATGAGGACAGGAATGTGCTTTAGCAAGTTAGAAATTTGTTACCAACTTGCCCATATTCACATCGTAACAGATTTAACAATGTTTCCACTACGTGGAGAACCTTGATCTACAGTGATTTATATCCTGAAGCAGGTTGGTGTTCATATTATAACATGTGTACTTAAAAAGTTTAATCTCTCAGGATTTTATGTTGTTTTACTTGACATAAGCTTAATAGGCTTGCAGATTACGTGCTCATATCTCAACGTAAACACCCACTTCCTTTTCAATGATTTTCATTTCTGTAAAAGCACAGTGAATTTCGTCAGATGAGAAGTGCAAATGCGTTTTTTTTTTGTTCTCTCATACTTGGTGCTTGTTACCCTACTGAGATTGTGAAGTAAAGCTTCAAGAGGACAGTCGCCTGAATACTTTTTTTCTGCATGAAGTATTACACATGGGGGGGGGGGGGGAATGCAAGCCTTTTTGAGCTTTGAAAAAATTTTCTTTATTGATCATATCTTGCTGGTGAAGACACACTCTTCCGTCATCGCGTCTTCACCGTGTCCGTGTGCTGCTTCACCAGCAAGGTATGATGATTAATCACCAACTAGCCCAACTTTCCACATTACTCATTTTCTTTAATGGTTTTGTTCCGTTGGGTTATTAACAGAAAATGTTTAAACCTTATTGTACATAAGAAAATTTATTCTATAGTCTGTTTATTTTTATACTGGTGATTGTTCTACAAGTGGCCAACATCAGCTAAACAAGGGAGGCCTTTGGCCGCAGGCAGTGTTTCCACAAGAAGACCAGTTGACGAAGATGAGTTTGTCACAACGTTGGCTCCAGCCCAAGATATTCCTTGTTTGACATCACTATTTACATCTTCCTCTGAACCTGTTTGGTGCTCCAACTCCAATACACAAAGACGAGTTGAATGCATATGCTTAGTTGTAAAGCTAGTCAATGAACTGCTGCATAAGGTACCCACCATACTAAACACACAAGACATTTTTTCAATAAACCAAAGAAAAATAACAATATATCACAATACTAATACAACAATCAACTTGCACAAAGGAAAGCAGTTTATGCGGTAAATATCCACTCAGGCTAATAGATTAGTTGTTTTATGTATTTCATAGGTAATGGATAAATGCTAAAGGAACTTAAACAAGGCAACTACACAAGAAAGTTGTGTCTTTTTACAAACCATAACAATTACATCGGCTGATGCATTTCTCTCAGTGAGCATGTCAATCAGACAATCACATAGGCAGCCACAGCAAGTATTCAAGGCATTTATGCATAAATCAAGTTGTCAGACACAAGCTTCCTTCGTGTTCTGCATGCGAGATTTCCACTTTGGCAAACAGTAATTCTAACTTCGGACACGATGAGCCACGAAGCCATATGATGTTACGGCTGGCGTGTAGCATCCCGTGCAAAAAGGACGCTCGACCCCCATGCCTCATTGAAACGAAGGGTGAATTCCCAATTTGTCATGGTTGTCTCGAGTGGAATGCCAGTCGGGCGGACGCCCCGCATTGCTCACAGGCCCCTTTGTGTGTGTGCGCGAGAACCCTTTTCACAAACGGTGCGACTCAAAGAGGCACGTGCCCCTTCCTCGAACTGTCAAGCTCTACAGGAGAACTTCCGAGAACCAACGTCAACTGCTGAGTGTCACCTGCGGAGGCGAGCCCGTATAGGCTCACCGGAGAAAGTGGGAGCAGCCACCCATCAACAACGAGATGCTGGCCGGGTCATGTGACGTTGACGTGGGCAAGATCCCGCCTACAATTTTAGGGGGCCTGTTTAAGGGGCCCCGCAAAGTACTTTTCAATTCACTCTCTTCTTCTCATCGGGGGGAGGGAGGGGCGCTGCGAGCTGTCAAGGAGAGTGGACGCATTTCACGTCGGCTCCATCGAATCGATGCCCTGCCGCCAAAAATTTGTTCTGCACCGCCCGAAATCAGTTGGACTACATCCGTGAAGTTACCAGGAACCCGTGAACACCATTATTATCCAGGTGGGCCAATTTTTGGCAGTTCTACGGGACTCTATTCTTCAACCACGCGAACGCCGTAGGCGCGGTAGCCGCGGACGCGGCACCAGACGCCGGCTCCATGGCTCTCGTACGGGGCTATGACCCAGACAGCATGCGAGAAATGGAGCTTTCGACCGCGGAGGCACCAGTTTTTGATGAAACTACGGAGTATACCATCCAGAAAAAGTTAGAACAGTGGGAGCGAGCAACCTCGACGCGCGCCCGTTCCGAACATCAAGGCAGCCACGGTGGCGGCAGTGACGGCCACGTCACCACTCTGGCTCTTGGCAAGCAAGCTCAGAGTAAACGCTGGAAGCCACAAGTCTTGCCGAAATTCGGAGCGGAAGACGCTGTGGTCATTATCAAGCCAAAGGGAACTCTAAACCTCGCACAATTTAAGGGCAGCAACCAGATCGGTGAAGCAACGTACGCTGCCGCCGGCATTCCGCGGGCGTCGCAGGCGCTCGCTATTTGGCCGGCTTGGGAGCAGAATATAATTATTATTGGCATCAAGAACGCCCAACTTATTCGTCAGGTCCTTGCAATCGGACAGCTCCAACTCGGAGGACAGGCCCGAGCGGTTCAAGCCTACCTCAAGTCATCGGACAACACAAGTCGTGGTGTTATTCAAGTGGATCCCACAGCCACTGAAGCGGATATTACTCAAGCCATTTATTCGCCAGAGGCTCCAGTAGTAGGAGTCCGAAAATTAGGAGAGACCAACGTAGCAGCGATCACGTTCGAGGGCCGGAAGGTGCCTTTCAACGTTTATAATTGGGGAGAAGCTGTGTCGGTTCGCCTCTACCGCAAGACGACGCCAGCCTGTCCCCGCTGCGGCACGATCGGACATCGCGCCGATGTTTGCCCTAATCCACAGGCCGGTCGATGCCAGGCTTGCGGCGAGATGGATCTAGAAGAGGGCCACGAGTGCCAACCCAGCTGCCTCATTTGCGGGGGCCCTCATGCCACGGGATCAATTCAGTGCACGCAAAAGTACAGGAGAGGCGGTGCTGGAACTGGGGCCAAGCGGAAGCCCGTCAATGGAAAAGCCAGTCAACAACATCACTCCAGGAACGCTGGAGGGAGCGAAGCCCCCGACCTGCAAGCTCGGACGCAGGGGGAGACCCCTTCGCCTCGACAGCATGCGGGAGCCTTCAGAGGGGGCCCTAAAGGAGGCGGTCGTCCAGCAGACAAGCACGATGGGCCAGAGCCAGAACATAGTCCCGGAAACAAAACGAGCAGCAACAAGGTGAGCTGGGCCAGTGTGGTTGCCTCCCCTCCCCTGACGTTGTCTAATGAGAAACTTAGGGCTGAGAACGAAAGGCTCAAACTAGAAATACAACAGCTTAGAGAGAAGACGGCAGCGAACGATCCAGGAAACTCTAGAGTACTTCAAGTACCCTCAGCTCAGGCGATGGAGGAGGACAACCCTCCCCCGCTGCCGTCAGGTAGTGCGACTAAGTCACCCCCTCGTATGTCAGAATTCGGCCGAGGAGCGTGGGGCGGCAGCGTAGCGTTGGCGGCTGCACCCTCGACAGAGGAGTGTACGACACGCGCAGATGTGGACGCAATTACAAAGAAATTCAGTGCATGGATGGAAAGCAAGGAAAAGCGCATGCGAGAGGAAATCGAGAAAATGGAATGTCGCATGCTACCAAGCCTACAGGCTAGCGTAGAAAGAATTGAAGATACGCTAAGCAAAAAAATTGAGCAGAACTTACCAGGAATGACAGAGCAGACAATTCATAAAGTGTTAGAGCCGCATCTCTCAAAACTCCATGCTTACGAGATTAGGATTGACCGTAAGTTACAAGAATTCGCTGAATGCTCGCGCACTAAGACACCCAGATTGACAGGAAAAATGGGCACCAGGCAGATTGCGTCTGATGATGCGCTTGACCTGAGTAAAGAACAAGGGCTGACCTCTTTCAGTTTGCAACATGGCTCGTCAAACTAAGTTAACAATATTACAATGGAACTGCAGGGGTTTTAAACGTAAGCGGGCATCTCTGCAACAGTTTGTGGACTGTCTAGATGAGAGGCCGGATGTAATTGCGTTACAGGACGTTAATGTGGCAGTTAAACTCAGGTCGTACATACGCATCAAACTAACACTTCGACTTGCATGCTTGTACATAAAGACAGTACGGCTTCAACTATAGACCTCGAACCTAATGCTGAAATAGAACATGTGTTTATTTGTATCCTCCCTAACACTCGTTCCAGTAAAGGGGCGTACGTACTTAACATATACAGCCGCCCTGAACACAGGACAGCAGTCTTTGACGAAATTTTTCGGAAAGCAGTGCAGGCTGCAAAAACTGCGCCTCTCATTATAGTGGGGGATTTTAACGCGCACAGCTTTCCTTGGGGTTACAACAACGAGAACGTAAAAGGCAGGAAACTGGCAGCAGCAATATCGGATATGGCTCTTACTATTCTGACGGACCCGCAGCATCCTACAAGAATAGGCAATGGCGTTTACATGCCCCGATTTAACGCTAGTCAAAAAAGTTAAAAATTGCGAGTGGCAAAACGCACGAAACCTTAGGCAGTGATCATTATATACTCCGAATTCGCCTAGACCACAACAAGCATCGTAAACACAGGGGACAAGCCCGGCTTACGGATGGTCGCTTTTTCGAGAGTCCAAGGGTCCTCAACTCGAATCGCCTATTGAAGATTATGAGCAATGGGCTGAGGCACTTCTAGCTGCCAGAGAGAAAGTCACGAGAACGCTGCACACCTCAGAGGATGTCCCGGCAGTCGACAACCACCTGCTTCACCTCTGGGAGGCCAGGAGAGGCCTCACCAGAAGGTGGAAAAAGCAAAAACACAATCGTAAGCTTAAAATCAAGATCGCTGAAATTACACGACAAGCAGAGGAATACGCGTGGACCTTAGTCAAGAACAACTGGCTAATCAAGTGCGACTTATTGAGAGGCGGGCTTGGCGTCAAGTCGACGTGGAGCCTCCCGCGATGCCTCATCGAACCCAGCAAGACGAGCGGAAAGCAGCAGCGGAACCTCAAGAGAGCCCACCCCGGCTATAAGGGACCGATGAGCAGCTGGTGGCAGCCCTGACGAGCAAATACCTCAGTACGACCAAAGATGACGAGCCTGTGTTGCAGTATCAAGGCAAAGATAATCCAGAACTCGACAGAGACTTCGAAGTAGAAGAAATACAAGCGGCGCTACTAACCATGAGAAGAGGTACGACGCCAGGACATGACAAAATTACAATCGGCTTGCTCGCCAACAAGAACAAGAAGATGCTAGGCCAGCTGACGGATTATATCAATGAGTGCTGGAGAGCTGGCATGGTGCCCCTGGCGTGGAAATCGGCAGATGTCAGCTTTATCCCTAAGCCGGGCAAAGAGGTAAATATTAACAACCTCCGTCCGATTTCGCTCACTTCATGTGCCGGCAAGCTGATGGAGAAAGCAGTGCATGCCAGACTTTCAGCGTATTTGGAGGAAAACGATTACATGCCCCACACCATGTTTGGCTTCAGGGAGCGCCTATCCACGCAAGACGTACTGCTGCAGCTCAAGATGGAAGTTATTGACCCACCCAACAAACGCAGTAGCAGAGCCATCTTAGCCCTAGATCTCAAGGGCGCTTTCGATAATGTGAAGCACTCAAAGATCCTGGAGAACCTGCTGAAGACACAGTGTGGAAGAAGGACTTTTGAATACATCAGAGACTTCCTACTAGACAGACAGGCTCATGTAAAAATTGGAGATTTTAGGTCCCAGCCAATCCCTATGGGCACCAGGGGTACGCCACAAGGAGCCGTCCTCTCCCCTCTGCTCTTCAATATTGCTCTTATAAATTTGCCTGAACAACTCGATCGCATAGAAGGAATTCGGCACGCCCTCTATGCAGATGACATCACGGTCTGGGTGACGAAGGGCAGTCTGGGGCAGATGGAAGAGGCGCTTCAAGAGGCTGCTTCGACAGTCCAAAAATATGCCGAGGAGTGCGGACTGCGCTGCTCTCCGGAAAAATCGGCACTTCTAATCATGCGCAGACGAGAAGATGAAGCCCCGGTCAAAATTAGGGTGCACGACGCCTCGATCCCTGAAGTGGAGACAGTGCGTATCCTGGGATTACTGGTTAACAACAAGGGTGTCAACACAGCAATGATTACTCAACTCCGTACATCATGCGAACAAGTAATGCGAATGATCACACGTATCACCAATAAAACGAGAGGGATGATGGAGAACGACACTCTTCGGTTGGTCAAAGCCTTTGTACTCAGCAGAATTGCGTACGTAGCTCCGTACCTTCGGATGAGGAGGTGCGATTTAAAACATTTCGATGTCATGATTAGAACAGCATATAAGAAGGCACTAGGACTGTCGGTCAAAACATCTACAGAGCGCTTACTGCAGTTGGGGGTGCACAATACAACAGATGAGATAATTGAGGCCCACCTATTAAGTCAATACGCCAGATTGGCAGGAACGAAAATGGGACGCAAGGTACTAGAGGACCTAAATATCAGCTGTCCTTACTATACGGCAACAAGACAAGACATTCCGAAAGAGTGGAGGGGCAAATTCGCGACACTGCCCCTTACTAAAAACATGCACCCAGAATATCATCAAGCAAGGAGGAGGGCAAGAGCCGAGAAGATGGACCAGATCTATTCTAAATTAGAGGGAGCCTTCTTCGTGGATGCTGCAGGTCCGGGGGCAGGAGTCTCCACAATATCGGTGGTGCGTCAAGGGCAGACGGTCAATGGACTTTCTGTTCGGCACGGGGAAATTGCAGAATTGGAAGAGGTGGTGATCGCCATGGCGGCTTCGCATCCTAGTTCAGAATACATCATTACAGACTCGCAAACTGCATATAGAAATTACACGCGGGGCCGAATTGCACCGCTAGCTTGCAGGATCCTCAATCAATCTGGGGTCTTCGCTTCGCGCAAAGAGCTGATTTGGGTGCCAGGTCACGAGGGTGTAGAGGGAAATGAGTGTGCACACGCTGCCGCCCGAGCTTTTTTCCCCCGGGGTCCCTCCTCCTCCCTCCCATATGACTCGGACTTCCCAGTGCCATTAATAACTTATGCAGACGTATTACAACACTTGCGCTTATCGCGACGAAAATACCCGGGCCCAACTAAGGGATTAGACAAATCAGAAGAATGCCATTTACGAAGGTTACAAACCATGTCATTTAATAACCCTGTCAAGCTACATGCTATTGAGCCACAATCTTTTTCGGCCGACTGTAAATTCTGCGGGCAGAAAGCAGATTTCAAGCGAGACGGCACAGGCGCCGAAAATGGCGTCACCTGAGCGGGCTCTCCCATTGGCCGAACGTGACGTGTCTTCGAGACACCGAAGGGCTTAAAAGACGCAGACCGGGAGCATCCCTAGAGCATTCCTAGAGCCTTCCTTGATTCATCTCTTTCGAACTTCTTGCGACGAGCCGCAGCGTCCGAGTTGCTGCCGGCCCGTAATGACTCTAAGACTGTTAATTGACTCTCACTGTAAATAATGTAAATAAACTCCCAACTTTCATCCCGAAGTCCTCCTCAACTCCTACAACTGGTTGCTAGCGGTGGGATCGCCTCCAAATGCAACAACTGGTGGCAGCGCTACGGATCAACCTTCGTCGAGAGAAATCCTGAGGAACCCGGAACAGCGAAAAAGAGCCTTCGTCCAAAGGAGTCGCGAGGAACCGGGAAGAGCGAAGAAGAGAGAGCCTTCGTCGAAAGAGGTCCTAAGAAACTGGGAGTAGCGAAGAAGAGCGAGCCTTCGACCCAGGGAGTCCTGAGAAACCGGGAACAGCGGACCAATGAACCAGATGGCAGGGTGCTGCAACCGTAAGTGAGCGCGTGGTTTTTTTCCTTTTGATTCGCCAGACTTCATATGTTGTGTGTTCATTTTGATAGTTCTAGGAATCGGGAATTTGTTGCATTGTGTGTTTGCACGAATTAATTAAGGAAAACAGTTCTAACCACCAGTCGGGGAAGCTGCCATGGATCTTAGAAGGTTGACGAGGTTAGACTTGTTGGTGTGCGACGACTTGGGAGTTGAGGCGGACGAACAGATGAAAACGCCAGCTATCATAAAGGCGATTCAAGATAGTGGCAATGATGATAAAAGCATTGAGCTTGCTTGGGAGGTGATACAAGAACCACGGGAGCGTGAGCGTCGTGAACGTGAGCGTGAAGAACGCGAGAACGAACGGAAGCGTGAGCTTCAAGAACTTACTCTTAGGTGTGAGCGTCAAGAACGTAATGAACGCGAACGTGAGTATCAGGAACGTAAGCGTGAGCGTGAGCAAAAGTATGAGAGAGAGAAGGCAGCATTGTTAAAAGAGATACAGTATTGTGATCAGTTAAAGGCGCAGAGACAACGGCTGTCTGAAAATTCTGTAGGTAGTACAGAGCACAAGAATGAGGAAGTGTCTAGCGGATTTTCGCCAAAATCCGACGAGAAGAGTAGTACCTGTGAGATTGGCTGCACATTCATAAGTGAAGGGAAAAGGCTAGCTGCTAACGATGCCTTAGTGGCAACAGAGGCCGTTAAAGGCCGCCGGGAGAGCGACGAGGTGCTGTGCCAACAGATGACTGTAGAGATAGCTAGGCCAGCTGCGAACAAATTGGCACAGTTACCGCGCGTGTGCGTCGCGAGGTTGCTAGCGAAGAAAAGGGTACTGCTGACCCGACAGACGCGAGCACCCATGTCAGGTCAGATCTGCGTGCCGAAGTGAAGTGCCAGCTGGACGATGCAGTTGAGGGTAGTTCCCAGGATTGCGAGCTACGTAGCTCAAGAGAAGACAACTGCATTGTTCAGGGATCGGTGCAGCTCTCCGCTAGTCTAGATAGCCTAGATAGGGATGATTCAGTTATTAATCATTCGGACTGTGCGCGTGAGACAGCGATCGATACCGACGGGCTGTGTGCCGATGCACAGCGTGAGCTGGGCAATGCAGTAGAGGGCAGTTCGCAAGAGTGCGAGTTGCATAACTCGAGTAAAGCCTGCTGCATTGTTCAAGAGTCGGTTGAGCTGTCCGCCAGTCGAGGCAAAGTGAGAGTAGATTTAAATGTAAATCACTCAGACTGTTCGGGTAAGAGACCGATCCGGGCCGACGAAATGTGTAACGGCCAGCACGAGGCGCCAGAGGACGGCATAAAAGGGAATTCCCAGAGAAAGCGCCGCAGAAAGAAGCGTCCTAAAGATAGGAATGCGGTGACTAATGTAGCGCCGCCAAAGACGGCGAGAGACCCAAAAGGGCAGGGCGCGAGGAAAAGAAAGGTGCGGTCGTCATTGACGATGTTGACGCAACGAACACGTTCGAGCCACCGCTCAAAGGGGGACCGAGAAGCATGTTCTGCACGGACGCGGACCAAGGGCACGGGGCAGTTAAATTCCTCGTCGTTCCGTCGTTCTTTTCGAAGCTCAGCGTGTAGTACAAAGAAGCGCAAGGTGGCAAGACGAGGCCAGGTGGGGAGTAGCAACGCGGTCAATCGAGGTCGTGATGAAAACGGGGCGCCAGGACGCAAATTGGCATTAAACTGTAACGTCTTGGGGGAGCTGACAGTGAGTCAGCCCTTTTGTTGTTCCTCGGTAGCCAGAGTAGCTTTCGGACCGCGACCACCTCGGGTACGGCTCAAAGTATGAGTCAGACGTAAACGTTTGGCACGAGAGGCCAAGAGAGCTTCCGTAGTAGTGAAGCGTGTTTTGTTTTATTTTTTTTAGCATTCGAAATTTTCGCGATTTGAGACTGGGATTTCTTTCAATGTGTAAGGGATGAGCTTTGTTTGTTTTCGTTCAAGAAGCTCCGAGGTTTGAAAGAGGTGTTTTATGTAAACATGTTGTCTCGCGAGGTGTTCATTAATAAGTAGATAGGCTTTTTTGTGTGTGTGTGTGTGAGTAACCTGAGTGTCGAGGTTATCGGTGAGAGGCCTATCGTAGCGCGCGTGTGTTTTAGTTAACCTTCTTTTTTTTTATGCGTTTTTTATTTTCTAAGGTTAACCGCGTAGGTTTTTAGTGAGTGCATGATTTGCACTGAGAAGCGTTCTTAGTTCCCTTAGCGCGTGTCCTGTGTGGACGGAAGGAAGCAGATTTATGACTGGGTTGTTCGTGTGTGTTGAGGGCAGCCGTATAGTGAGCGTGCCTGGAACTAGTTATTAGAAGACGCATTATTTTAAAGGTTCTGCGGAGTGCTAAGTCCCGCAAGTTTAATTGTTCGTTTAGGTTACGTGTCCTGTAGGGACTAAAAGAAGAAATGTAAGTAAGCATAATGAAACGTTTGCCTACGACGCAAGTACGCGTTCCGATTAGTGACCACAAGGCTAGCGCGCTTGTGATTACGTACTTGTGAAGATGGCCAGACTGTTCAGTGGCAACAATACGTGAGATAAGTACGACACTGTGTTAGGGTTGGAAACATGCTGTTCGAGTAGTTAGGCCACTTAAGTTTTGTTCGGCTGTTTTCATTGTTTGTTTGCAATGGCAACGACCCATTGTTTTGCTACAACAATGACACTCTGGTCTTGTCGGCATTCGGGGAGAAATGGATAGCGGTTTGGAAAGGTGGTTGGAACTGCTTTGTCAAAATTGGGGAAATAAAAGATCAGGGTTCATTTTGACTCAGCAATAGCCTGGCGAGTCAGGGGTGAAGAGCCTGCGCTTACACGTGGTGCAGCGCTGTGTTGTTTTGTTTGTTTGACGTACGTTCTCCAGGGCCCAGGATCCCGAAGTTCGTCAAACGAGGCTCGACACCAGTACCCTGCAGATTCTTTCAGCGTTCCTCATGGCCAGCGAATTGAGTTCACCGGCAATTCCGAACTTCCGAGGCGAGGACGAGCTGTAGATACGAGACCGTTTCCTGAGCCTACTTCGAGTTCCCCAGACCACATCGAATCGCACCACAGCTAATTAAGGAGCGCAGAAACACGGATACCATATTCCTGAGGCACGGCACGTGCAAACAAGTTGGCGGACCCCACTTCGTGTGCAGCCGGTGGAGCTATTCACTGCTTGGCTCTTCCCGAAAGTGAAGCGAGAGCCTGGCACTGTGGCGGGTAAAATGGGTCCCGAAGCAAGACGGCTGTAATCCGCCGTGAAAACCTCGCGGCGTCGCCCCCATCCATGTATTGTGACGGCGCCTTGCAAGTCAGCAAGGCAAGACCGCAGGGAGAAGAAAGCCCTCGGACAAACACACGAGCAGCGACTCTCTTCGCCGGGTGTGACTCCATCGCACGGGCGCCTACCATTGGCCGAAAATGACGACACCCGAGCGGCCTCGCCGATTGGCCGAAAATGGCGTCACCTGAGCGGGCTCTCCCATTGGCCGAACGTGACGTGTCTTCGAGACACCGAAGGGCTTAAAAGACCCAGACCGGGAGCATCCCTAGAGCATTCCTAGAGCATTCCTTGATTCATCTCTTTCGAACTTCTTGCGACGGGCCGCAGCGTCCGAGTTGCTGCCGGCCCGTAATGACTCTAAGACTGTTAATTGACTCTCACTGTAAATAATGTAAATAAACTCCAAAGTTTTCATCCCCAAGTCCTCCTCAACTCCTACAGCCTGTCCCGTCTCGCTTGCTACGTGTTGTCCTTTTAGGCGCTACAACCCTCTTCTGGAGACCGAAGCTTAAATCTGTTTTCTTTAAAAAAATTAAATTATAGGGTTTTGCGTGCCAAAACCACGATCTGATTATGAGGCACGCCGTAGTGGGGGATGCCAGAAATTTAGACCACCTGGGGTTCTTTAACGTGCACCTAAATCTGAAGTACATGGGTGTCTTTGCATTTGACCCCCATCGAAATGCGGCAGCCGTGGCCGGGATTCGATCCCGCGACCTCGTGCTCAGCAGCCCAACACTATTGCCACTAAGCAACAACGGCGGTTAAAATTATTTTCCTCTCCCAAAATACAATTACCCTATGCGTAGAAGGATTCTCTCTGGGGGTTCGAAATCTAACGGAGGAATGGACAGAGAGGGACAGAATGACCAAGTACTGTAACATTTCAAAATCTTATCAAAACTCCAGGCGTGTTTATCCACCCCTCTAATCCCCCGACATCTCAGGAGGATATATCCAGACATCTATTCAGGCGATAACTGCAAACTATGCAGCAGGGCTCACGCATCTTATACACATTCTCTCGGAATGCGATCGAGGTTATAGGCAGAGGAAATTCAGTCTACCCAGACAAAGCTGCGGCGCGGTGGACGGCTGCCGTTCACAACTCAAACCTCCAAGATCAACTATGGGCCATTCAGCAAGACCGTGAGGCGGCGAGGACAGGATCGCCGAACCTACTCGGGGGCGGCCTAGGCCCAGGCCACGAATTTGCCGGATTTACCATAAAGTTGTTACCACCACTATGTTTAGCATGTAAACTAACAATTCGTAGGAACATACAAATGCGTTTCGGGAGTAAAATTTACTTCAGGCTAAGATTTTGCAGCAAAATTGTAAAGTAACCACTGGCGATCAGCAATGGAATGCATGGTATCTTTATATAAATACCATGTCACAAACGCATATCACAACAGCAAATATTCAGGTGAGTTTGTAAACAAAACAGGTGGACCAAGCAGGTAACAGAAACAGCACGGCACTGCTTTCAACACTCCTTATTTGTCAGAGTTGGTGCAAACACGCAGTGCCGCGCATACATAGGTCACAAAGGCACCCAGGGTGCATTGACCAATAGTCCGGGATATTCACGGCGCCTACACGACCATCGAGGGACGCTGTAATGCTCGTACCTAACCTGACTGTTTTGTGTGGGAAGGACGCTGCGACAGCACTAGTACTATACTACCATCTACTACTTGCGAAAGCAGGGAAGCATCCACGCGAATCACACCACCATAAAGCTAGTCTAAACACGCGACTAACTGCACATTATACAATTCTCGCAAATTAAAACAACAGGCGAAGATCGTTTCCACATGACCCAGACTGCTAAACCCTTCAAACCAACTAAACACGGAAACGACCGAGATGAGATAAAAGGATGACACGAGACGAAAACACGTTGAAGATACTTGCCATCCTCACTCCACCACGCCCACACGCTCACGATTCAAGCGCTGTCTTTTATAAATCCAAAGGAAGCCAAGCCAAATTATCATTTTTTGGCTATTTGGGTATGGTGGCTAGCATGGTGGCTAGCGTAATTTGGGTGAACGCAACACACCCGATCGAAAACTCGAACGACCGGGTGCGCGCAACGCCGACCAATTTCATAAAGAAATACGGGCGAAGCCAAAGCCAATACCAGAGCCGTCAGCTGTCGGTGTGCTGGGTTACAGAGTTCTCCACACCGGTTTGAGAGTCGGGTAAACATGGCGTCCGCTTCGTCGGGCCCTGACTGGTTTTCGAACGCAATTGCAATATTAAGTTCAAGTCAGACTTCACTCAACAAATCTGACCTTCAGATAATTGTAAAGTCTGTCATACAAAGGTAAGTGAATTTTTCTATTATAAGTGTGCGTGTGTGTGTGGTTTCCTGGCACGTCGCAAGCGCGAACGCAGAATGATAAGGCGTTTCTGTCGGCGGATGTTTCTCTTTTCTTTTTCATCGCTGCAAAATTTAGCTCGCACAGTATAGCTCCAAAAGTGGGATATTAATAGAGTTTGCACGTGTTTTCCTTTCACAGAGTGGCTAGAAAAGTATCGACTTGCTGTGCGTTCTGTAGTAAAGTTGCTGAAGCCTGAGCAAGAGTTGCTTATAGTAAACAACTTTAAACGTGATCCGTTACTCGTCAGCGTTGCGTTTACTTTTGTAGAAATGTTTGCGTAAAACTTCGATAGTCTAACTGCTGCAGAAATTCTCTTGCGCCGGTTGTGCTGCCGTTTGTCATGAAAGCAATGGTTACCCGGCGACTGCGTTCTATTATGCTTATCTACATGTGTTGCTCTTGTTAAATTTTTTCCATGATGACATTGTAAAATATTAGCAAACGTGCAGCTACAGCTTTCGTTAGTGCCCCCTCTGAGACGTATTAATGCAGCGTACTTCTCGTTCACCTTCTTGTGCTGCTTAGTATCGGTTCGCGCATTTTTCGTTTCTCAATAGTTTTCTTTGCTTCTCTTTCCATAGGCCATGACTATTCCTACTTGCTTGTTCTGTTACTCGTGTTATTTTTTACATTTGTGAGTTTTGTTCTGCGTGGACTAGCGTTACGAAAAATAGAAGATCGGCGCCTAGGTTTCCTTCTCAACCCTCACATAGAAACTGTTAGTACCACTGTTGTTGGCAGAACAATTGATAGCATTTCATGCAACGGCCATTCTGGTCGTTGCTGGCGATAAGACCGGCGCACAGTGCAGATCACTTGCTACCACGCTTTCCGAATTAACATTACGTGCGTAGTGGAAGGGTTAAAATTAATTCAGTTAGAGGAATTCATAGTTGTACTATCAGTAGCAGGGCCATCTTATTGACTAAGAAGTTACTATTTCTGGAACTCTGCCACCTTGATAATTTATTTACATGGACAATTGTTTATTCTGCGAACTTGTAGCAATTCTTCAGTGTATTGTTGCCATTGGTACCTAGCGATACTCTGATCTACCCAAGTGATTGTTCAATATTTCACTGACCCATCATGGTGGTTCAGCGGCTATGGCGTTCTGATGCTGCGCATGACAGGGCACAATACCGCGGAGGCAAAATGAAAACAGGCTCGCATGTGGACCTTCGGGTGCACATAAAAGAACACCAGGTCGGTCAGAATTAATCTGCACCCCCCATCCCCCGCTACAGCATTTTTCATAGTTTTGGGATGCTAAACCCCACAATTTACTTTTAAGAGTTGGCTGCCTTTGCATTCTGTTTTAAAAGACAGATTTGTGTCAGTGAGAACAGCGAAATAGTGTGGGGTGGCTGCCTTATTGTTTGTTAGAAAACATTGCAAGTCAGCCATTTCTGGGTGCATTATTGACAAGAGAGCAGTTCCAATCTGTGTGTTTTTAAACCTTCCTTTTGTTTTTGTCTTAGGTTATAATTTTCTCCAGGCACCAGGATAAATATATTGGTCTGGCCAAGTTTTTGTATCTTGGGTCTCTTGAGAATGTTGCTACTCTCGGTGGTACCGCTGACCTGTGGGCATTTCAGATCCTCTTAGACCTTGAGCTGCATAGATATTTTATAAAGTATGCGCTCTGCTTGCCAAGTCGGTTGACCTCCTGTGCACTGGGTACTGCTAGATGCTTCTGAAACAGTAATCCGTAGCCTACAAATGTGGTGTGAAAAAGTAAACATAGGAGGCAACCTTTCAACATGAATTTAATTTGCTTGCTATGGATGTTATGGGGTCCGTGCTAGTGACTGCATTATTGTGTTCATGTCAGTTAAGTGATAAATTTGCACGATGTAGGCTAAAATTCGGCCACTACCTCCCTAATGACTCCTACAATTAACCTATGGCCCTCAGTCTCCAGCAGCTGCGAAGCACCTTGCCAAGGCAGCGGTCAGACCTTTAACGCAGCAGTGGGTGCTAAGAATCTCTGTGTCTGGACAGGCCGCCAATGGAAACTGACCCTGTCAACCTTTAACAGCCGAACTCTGTCAAGTGAGGCTAGCTTAGCAGTTCCTCTTTGAGGAACTATCAGACATTGTTTGGGATATCATTGGCCTTAGTGAGATTAGAAAAACTGGTGAGGCTTATACATTGCTAAATAATGGCCATGTCCTCTGCTATAGAGGTCTCCCTGATAAGAAGCAATACAGGGTAGGATTCCTAATCCATAAGGACATAGTAGGCAACATTGACGAATTCTACAGCATTAATGAGAGGGTAGTAGTAGTCATAAGCAAACTTAATAAGAGGTATAGATTAAAGGTAGTACAAGCCTACGCTCCAACATCCAGTCATGACGATGAGGAAGTAGATCAGCTTTATGAAGATGTTGAATTAGCGATGAGAAAAGTGCAAACTCTGTATACAGTAGTAATGGGTGACTTCAATGCAAAAGTGGGAAAAAGCAGGCGGGTGAACAGGAAATTGGCAACTACGGCGTCGATTCTAGAAACGCTAGAGGAGAGATGCTGGTAGAATTCGCAGAAAGGACTAAGCTGAGAATAATGAACACCTTTTTCAAGAAACGTAGAAACAGAAAGTGGGCCTAGAAAAGCCCTAATGGTGAAACAAGAAATGAATTTGATTTCATACTTTGTGCTTATCCCAGCATAGTGCAGGATGTAGAAGGGATAGGTAGGGTAAAGTGCAGTGATCATAGGTTAGTGTGGGCTAGGATTCACCTCAATTTGAAGAGAGAAAGAGTAAAATTGGTCAAGAAGAAACAGGTCAACATAGAGGCAGTAAGGGTAAAAACACAAATTTAGGCAGGTACTTGCAAACAAATATGCAGCCTTAGAACAGAGAGATGATGACATTGAGGTAATGAATGAAATCGTAACGAGGCTGACTTCAGAGGCAGCAATGGAAGTGGGAGGCAAGGCATCAAAGTAAGCAGTAGGCAAGCTCTCCCAAGTAGCAAAGGACCTAATAAAGAAACAACAAAGAATGAGTCTCCAACTCAAGAGATAAGATAGAATTCGAGGAACTGTGAGAACGGATCAAAAAGGTGAAAATAAGTGATATTCGAAACTATTACATGAGAAAGACTGAAGAAGCCGTAAAAAATGGACGCAACCTGAAATCGGTGAGAAAGAAACTTGGCATAGGACAAACCAAGATATATGCACTGGAAGATAAGCAGGGTAATATTGGCAATCTCGAAGGCATAATAAAAGCAGCGGAAGAATTCTATACGGACCTGTACAGTACCCAGAGGAGTCGGATACCTCCATTAGAAACAGTAATGAACAGGATTCAGAAACTCCATCTATAACTAGGGATAAGGTCAGAAGGGCCTTGCAGGACATGAAACGGGGAAGAGCGGCAGGAGAAGATGGAAAAACAGTCGACTTAATCAAAGATGGAGGGGACATAATGCTTGGAAAACTGGTGGCTCTCTATCTGAAGTCCCTATCGACTGCAAGGGTCCCAGAAAACTGGCAGAATGCAAACATATACTAATCCACAAAAAAGGAGACGTTAAAGAACTGAAAAATTATAGGCCCATTAGCTTACTCCCAGTATTGTATAAAATATTCACCAAAATAATCTCCAATAGAATAAGGGCAACACTGGACTTTAGTCAACCAAGGAGACAGGGTGGTTTCAGGAAGGGATACTCTACAATAGATCACATCCATGTCATTAATCAGGTAATCGAGAAATCTACAGAGTACAATAAGCCTCTCTATATGGCTTTCATAGATTACGAAAAGGCATTTGGTTCAGTAGAGATACCAGCAGTCAGAGGCATTACGTAATCAAGGAGTACAGACCGCTTATGTAAGTACCTTAGAAAATATCTGCAGAGATTCCACAGCTACCTTAATTCTAAACAAGTAGGATGATACCAATAAAGAAAGGGGTCAGACAGGGAGAGACAATCTCTCCGATGCTATTCACTGCGTGTTTGGAAGAAGTATTCAAGCTATTAAACTGGTAAGGCTTAGGAGTAAGGATCGACGGGGAATATCTCGGCAACCTTCAGTTTGTCGATGACATTGTTCTATTCAGCAACACTGCAGACGAGTTACAACGAATTATTGAGGTCGTTAACAGAGAGTGTAAAAGTGTGGTTGAAGATTAATGTGCAGAAGACAAAGATAATGATGAATAGATTGGCAAGGCAACAAGAGTTCAGTATCACCAGTCAGCCTCTAGAGCATGTGAAGGCGTATGTTTACCTAGGTCAACTAATCACAGGAAACCCTGATCATGAGAAGGAAATTCATGAAGGAATAAAAATGGGTTAGATCGCATACGGAAGGTATTGTCAGCTCCTGACAGGAAGCTTACTATTATCATTGAAAAGGAACATGTACAGTCAATGCATTTTACTGGTGCTGACATATGGGGTAGAGTCTTGGAGATTGACAAAGAAGCTTGAGACGAAATTAAGGACTGCGCAAAGAGCGAAGGAACAAAGAATGCTAGGCATAACATTCCGAGACAGAAAGAGAGCGGTTTGGATGAGAGAGCAAATGGGTATGGCCCAAATTCAAGTTGACATGAAGAGAAGAAATGGAGCTGGGCAGGTCATGTAATGCGCAGGTTATATAACTATTGATCCGTTAGGGTTACAGGATGGGTACCAAGAGAAGGGAAACGCAGTCGAGGACGGCAGAAGACTAGGTGGAGCGATGAAATTAGAAAATTCACGGGCACTAGTTGGAATCGGTTGGCGCAGGACAGGGGTAATTGGAGAACCGCAGGGAGAGGCCTTTGTCCTGCAGTGGGCATAAAATAGGTTGAAGAAGATGATGATGATGAGACTACAAATGTCGGCTTACAAGTTTATGCATAAAGTAAGCAAATCCTTTATGTATGATTCTATGGTTTACACAAATTGGTGTCCTGACGTATTCTCTCTCCCCATTTTTCCCCTCAAAATATAAATTTCCCAACATACACAATGAAACAACAGAACTGCTTGTTGGCCTAGTTGGTGCTTGCTAAAAAACATGTCTTTTATACACAATGAAATTGCCCATCCCTGCAGTATTCCTAATTTCAGCATATTGATGGAAGTACCCTTGATGACTCATACAGAATTTTTTCATTATGCTTAGTTGTCTATGCACATACACAAGCTGAAGTTTCTACCTCTGGAAGTGATGCTGTTGCAATCGCAGTGCTTGAAAACAGTTGTGAAGCCGCCTGTCATATTTTTACTTATATTAGGATAGCTTTGGGGGCTTGACAAATGATTTCTGGTGCACCATTCTGAAGCATCTGGGCAATTCTTTATGCCTACACTAGGATGAAGGTTTTTTTTTTCTCCCTTACAACACAGGCATGCATTGCCCATCCAACTTTTGGTGCAAATTATGGGTATTACGAGAGTGAGTTGTCTGACACTAACGTAAGCTTAAAGGGACCCTGAAACGATTTGGACGATTTTCTACAAATGTACTGAGTCGTTAGAGTAGGTCCTTCTGATCATCAATTGACACATCTGAGTGCTCCGCGTAAAGCGTGTAATTTATTATAAGGTTTTAAAAATGCACATCACTGCCGATCGCAGCACACTGCTCGGCAGAATTTTAAGCCGCCCCTACCCATATGACGGAAATCACCCATATGACGTCAGTGGGGCGAGCTATCCGATTGGCTGACCAGGGCGCGTGATCGATAATTTTTCGAACTTTGTGGTAAACAAATAATGTTTGTAATAGTTGGAATGTTAGCTAACTTGTTTTTATAAAAGAAAGTAACATAAAGAGAACGCACAAGAACAATTTTTCAGTACACTTAAGCACTTCCGGCACACAGCAAGTGTCGTCTGCTTATGTTACGTGCTCCGTCTTTGACGAGAGCTCCGCCGTCAGTGTCGGTCTGTCTTTTCGCGAACGCTATGATTCGACTTTGTTGCGTTGTGAACTTCAAACTTAGCGACTGGCAATTGTGCCCATCTGCAAGCCAGTAGACGAGCGAACTGGCTGCAGCGCATCGGACTGCCGCTATCCAATCGGCGCCAGGATTTGCGCGATTGTGGCCGTCACTTTACACCAGAAGATTACTAACGCAATAGCGTTTCGCGAGTCCGGTATTAGGGTAAACGCAAGCGCAAGGCTGTGTCCCCTTGCTTGTCGTTTCAGGGGATGAACAGAAGCGCAAATGTGAATGGTCTGTACGGTGCAGCCACCTGGTGGCATAGAGCTCAACCACACACAGTAGCAGTAACAAAACATATTCTTCTTTGCGTCTGGTGTAAATTTTTCGCAGGAGTGTAATCGTTAACACTTTGTTTTCGTAAATGTTTAAAATGCTTTACGCTTGGTTAGAGCAATAATAGCTCTTTCTTTGGCTGGTTAAGCTCTGCGCCAACGGGTGGCTCGACCGTGGAGACCGATCAGGCAGCTCACGTACGTCTACGCTCAAGTTCCTTCATCAACTTGAGTTTATGCCTCCACCGTTCCGTCGAATCTTCAGCTAGTGTGTGATTACTGGAATACCAGACACGTTCGGCGCTACGACAGAATGCTCGCAAGCACGCTGCTTCGACAGCTCTCACTTGGGGTCGATGGCCAAGCGGCTACCGGAGAGGTTTCGCGTGGGCGGGGGCAGGCTCCAAAACAACCGGAAGTGAACGATGTGACGTCGCATCGTGACGCAAACCAGTGAAGGCGGAGCTTAGCCCCGAGCGCTCGGCGCACGAGTTGAGGAGGACAAGCATGGCTAGGGACGAGGGTAACTTGTAATCGCTTGTAGCTCCATTAATATGTAACGCTTCACTTAAATTATGGTGCGAATGTTCTACTTAAGCTGTACCCTACGCGTCTACAAAATTTGTTCGAACCGTTTCAGGGGCCCTTTAAATTTCTTGTTAATTCTCATATTCATATTAGGTGCCAGTGGCAGCCTTCAATAATTTTTGAGAAGGCTACTGGCAATTGCAAAATTTTAATTTGACTAACAGAATGATAATGAAGTGTCCTTGACATTGGCTTCCTAGCAGCCTGTATTTACTCTGAAGCATGGTCATTAGTGCCTATATGACAGAAATATAGCTTACTTTGTGGCATTGAGCCCTGCTCCATTTATCTCTCCATGCACGTGACTTGGCAGTGACCCTTGTATGCTACCAAGTGGAGGCTAGCTGTACATGGTGGCTGACCCTACATAGCCAGGTGCAGGTTGCATTACCCATTTCGCAATACATTCTGGAACATTTACGAGGGATATGAATGCAATGTAGCTTAATAAATCTGAAGTTTCTAGCAGCTACACATAGTGAAACATTCTCTATAAGGACCACTGCAGCACATAGCTACTATTCCAGACACCTTAGACATTCATTTTCTTGAATCTGGAGACCACATGCCATGATATTCCATATAACAGAGAATATCAGTGTACATGGAATTACCACTACCATAAGTTTTTCTTGCAGGAAAAAAAAAAAGAATAGAAAAATAAGTCCTACCCCAGTATTTAGAAGTGCATCTTAACTTGAAGCCCATGCTTGCCTTGATATAAACGATGCCTGTTGCGAATGCGCCCAATATGCTCATTGCGTTTCCTTTGGTGCTTCATGACAGGCGTCATTTAAATCGAGCCAAGCATGGACTTCAAGTTAAGATGCATTTATGAATACAGGGGCTAGTGAGAGTAACTCAAGCTGATGTATGCACTGCATGCTACAGCACAAGGTTACAGATGCTGGAACACATTCACAAGAAGGTAAATGTGCACAGTATGTTAATATCGGTGTAGACAAGTGAATAATTCAGGGAAGATGGCTTCGGCACCCCTTGTGTGCGAACAATCAAATGTGCCTTTTATTTACTTTTTTTATTTACTTATTTATTTTGCTCCTTGTTTGACAGGAAAGGACTATGAAACAGGAGTGCAGTGGGGTTCACTCTTAAACAGAATGCACAAGCATGTGGCATATACTTTGTAGGCGCTGCAGTTGCTGATTCAAGTAGTATCAATACGTTGTGCAGACAGGCAGGCAGGAAAGAACCTGTGCAACTTGCTGCAGTTCTACAGAGCCAAAGGCTTCCAGACTAGGCTCAAAGGAAAATTCAGTCATGCCACACCCCTAATATCCACCCAAACACACCTGACTGTATGTGAGATACATTTACAATGTAACGCAATGGTAGTACTTTTCAGGCATGTTGTACCCGGCCAGTGTTATAGCTGCCCTCTCATTTCTTGGCATGCCTTTTTTTAACCGCAGACACATTTAAGGAGAAAGTCTGTTGGCCAGCTTCGAGAATGCGGTATAACTTGGGACCCGGAGAAAGTGTTCACTCGAGTGAATGTTCAGTCATGTAAAGTGTGCGTACATGAGCTCTCAATATGGCATTGCACTGCTGAGCTGGAGCTTGTAGGTCCGATCCTGGACCTAATGGCTGCATTTCGTGGGGGGGGGGGGGGGGGGGATGGAAAAATACTCGTGTAATTGGATTTATGTGAACACTGACCTTGTATGGTCCAAATTAATTGCGAGGCTAAGGTGTGTTCAGTTTGAAGGTGAAGATTAGGACTTAAACATGTACAAACCACCCTCGGTGTCTTTGTTTGTTGGCTTCTTATGATATGGCGAATAAAAATCAGGCCCTTGGTTTCCTTTCTTTTCGTTCAACCTAGGTAAGTGTTGCGGATAATGTTTGTAGAACTGGTATTTGTAGGGACAGAAGTTGCCAAACGGAGCTGTTTCAATGAAAGTTTAGTTTCATCTTACCAGGAGAGTTAGTCTGAACAACTTTAAGCAGTGTTTACTCAATATTTCACATATCTCAGGTCCTACCTTAATCATTGTTGTCAAGAAAGCAGTCTGGGCACCTGTGTTATGACCAATGACATACCTTAAGTTCCTTCTCAAGCAAGACATAGCAAAGTAGCATGTAATATCTGGGCCCTTATTTTGTAGCAGTCCATTCATTTTTCATCCTTTTCTTATCGTGCCGCAGGCCGAGTGGCTGATCCCAGCAATAATGGCAGTGCTGCTGCATATGAGTTGCGTCTGAGCCAATGGAGAAGGGTGAAAAGAATGGAAAATATAATGGAAAGCTAGAAAATATGGTTCTTGGTGTCTGTTGAAAAGGAATATTTGCTAGTTTTGACTTCCAATATTTCATAGGAAGAAAATTGTAGTGACAGGCAATTCAAGGCATATAGAGTGTCCTTATGCCTTACTATTTGCTTTTTCAGTGCAACTTTAAATAACCAATTCATGGTGCTCTGAATGCAAAACATATTTTGGGCTCATTTCAGACACATTGTGGTGGGTTCCTGTCTCACATAGCTTTGTGCATCTTTAGTAAAAAAGAATTTGAACTGTCTGTTGGTGGGAATGAACCTTGGCCCCCCATCACAACAGCCTGAAGATCTAACTACGAGGCCATGATCGCATGCATACTTCTCTCATACTAGCTTAAGCTAGCCCTTTCAGACGTTTCGCGTGTGTGGCACATTCCATAGCACAAGCAAGAGCACGGGCACACATGCCACTTTCCATGCAGCCACAGACTGGAATGAAACACATGAGGGATAATCTTATCATTTTCTTCCATGTGTGTCATGTCGCTTATCAACAAGTTGCTTATAAAAGAAAGAGCATGCCTAGTTTCTCCCATGTTCCCTTCGTGGCTGCTAGTGCTTTGAGATACCCTGCTATACTGCATCGCCTTCCAGATCGACCCAAGTTGTTACAAAGCTGGTTGTAATATTCCCTCACTGGAGCACGAAAAATCAATATTCATGTCATTGCAGTCATGCTAACGTCATCTTGCTGATTTCGGGACACACGCTCACGGCACACACACATGCACAATTGTTTGGCATGCACAAAACCATTGGTTCATTTGGTAATGCTTTGCAGAACCCCAAACTGTGCCATATAGCTAGCTGCCTGTAAAATGCTTTGCATAACATTGATTCCCACGGTGCATGTTATCTACATCTTTTCACTGAATAAGTTTTCCCATGCCATCCTTTATTATAAAAAATATTTTTTAGTGCCCTTGCACACTTGTTTACAAAGGATGGACATAATGGGAGGAAAATAATTTTATCATGTTGCAGTTTGTTTTTAGATTAGTTTTGATGAGCTATTATGAGAACCCATCAGCAGAACCTATCTTACGATGGCTGTTGCTGTTAATGCAATTAGGATTCAAGCAATGTAGGGACACATTGTATTGCCACCGCCGAAGTGCATCATGTATAAGCGGTTTACTGTAGCCGGGCTTCTCTCTTTCGCTTCCCTATGGACACGCTGCTCCTTTAGCGATGCTCACGCGAAGTCTGCCTCCTTTTGCGTGGCCTCTGAGATTGCGCCAGTGAGTATGAACCATGTACTGCGGCTGAGCTCCTCTCGTGCTTGCCTCTCGACGCGCTGTGTCATCTAGTGGTGCGCCCGCGAAGCCCACAACGCAGGCATGCCGGTCCGTGCTAATGCTGAGAATTATTTCGCTGCCCATGGGCATTTGAGGCGCAATGCTAAAGCAACAGCCTGCTGTGATTGAGGAAACCCTGTGATGTGGGTTCGATTCGAAGTTCCCCAAGAATGCTATCACATTAAAAGGAAAGAAGGAACTTTTGTTCGCAACACACAGGCTCCCTTGCAGATAGAGACCCGCTTAGAGCTGTGGAGAACCCATTACAATGTAGGGCTGTTTTATGGGTTTTACCTGATAGTGCTGAATTGCCTTAAATTGCTTTGAAGAAGCGGTACATATTGTAGTGAAAATTGAAATGAAGGGTAAAGTACCTTGATATAAGTGCATTATACCGCGATTGTAAATAGTCATTGTGGTCAAGCTTTCTATCCTGCTATGAATGCACATATTTTTTTAACAATGTTTGTCAAACTGTCTGCAGTTAACTTGTGCACACCTTCTTTAAGCTTTCTTTTATAAAGCATAGTCTCCGTTAGAGTGACTGCACTGATCCAGTGACACCAAAATATGTGAGAGCCTTTTTGCCATTATGGTTGTCCTTATGGTGTCCTTGCCGTCTAAGCAAAAATTGAGGTTCTGTTTCTTTCCCTGTGTCACTTGTTTTCAAGAAACCAATTTTATCCCTGGAAAATGACATGTGTGAGAGCTAGCAATACTTTCTTCTCCTAAATAGCCTTTCTGGTTATGTTCTCCCAAGTACATAAGTGAGACACCCATTCCCTCTGCTTGTTGGAATTCAGACATAATCTTCTGCATGATATGTTTGCAATGTTGATGGACATTTGAGGAGATTGATCTCCAGGAACTTTTGTCATAGTGGCAACATGGTGGGCATGGCAGTTGCATTGAAGCCTTTTTTTTTTTCCACAAAACCATGCTTCTTCCTCATTGAGCCAAGTCAAATGTGTGAGCACATGGCTTATGAGTGGCCCCACACGATTTCTTGGGTGTCTGCTCTGTTGTCTCATTAGTGTCCTCAGCACCCCTGTGTTCTGAACTGTGCTCTACAGGTGTGCTTCAACCTTTATGTGGCAACCTTTGTTCTCACAACTTGTGCTCAGCTACCTTGGTTTGGTGAATGGCTGTGTAGTAAGCCTGACTGAACAGCTGCATTGTTCATTGCTTTTCTGAGAGCGTTGGCCAACAATTCTCAGTAGTCATGATCTGATGTATTGTGCCTTTGCTTTAATAATCCCTAAAGGTTGATCATTGACTCTGAAGCCATATTTATGCTATGTTGTTAGTGTGACAAACACTCTTGCTGCACGTCTTATACACCAGGGAAAGTGAACGAGCATCTTTTCTTTGCCAGCTGTTGCTAGATGTGAAGTGTACATGCCCATCTGCACAAGCATTATGCATAGCTCCTTTGCTGTCAGCACATTTCCAAGAGCATAAATTTCTTGCAGTTGCTTCCAACCAGTTGCAGTTGCAACCTTTGCAGTTGCACCTCTTGCAGTTGCTTCCAACCACCATTGAGGTCACTAGGAACTTTGTAAATTAAAACACTTCATGCATTTTTTTGCATGTGTGTGTGTGGCTGATTTGCATCTTGCGACGCAACGGTAAGACGTCTTTGATGCAAAGCAGCAAATTCTTTTGGACTGACTGATTCGCATCTTCTGGTACATAGTAGTAGGCCTGATATGTACGTCTTAAAAGAAATTGACAGTCGATGAGAACATGCAGTTAGATTATGATATGTACGAATAAATCATGACTTGGACAAATTTTAAAAAGCCTGCTGTTCTCTTAAATAGGGAATTATGCCTTTAAATCTCCTTCGAAGATTGCAGAAAATTATACAAGGCAGCACTGTGCTATTGATCATCATTAAATATATTTATGCGCCGCACGACTTTGCAATCCTGTGCTTGAGTCATAAAGTGTGCTCTACGTTTCATCAAAAATTATTTCTGCTTCCATTAAGTCGTTTGAAGCTCCAGATACAGATAGGTATTTTTGAGAAGTGATGCTGGCTATGCCCCATGTATTAGCACATTGTCTGTTAATGTGTGGCTCAGTGCCCATTATTCTCCATCAGGCACTACAGCATGCATCTGCCTTGCATGCCTTCTCTTTCCATCCTCCTGAAGGATTATCTTTCCGATTTACTTGTCTTATTCTTTAACACCTTATGGTGTCGGCAGCACCCCTACCAACCGCTTCTTTACCGATACAAAAAATTGACTAAGTTTTTTATATTAACATGCAAGTTATTGCAAAAGCTTGTTATGTGTTGCAGTTGTTTGCCAAGGTTGTATTGCATAGTTTACACAAGATTACTTTCTTTACTACTGAACTTTCCAGTTAGTCAGATTATGCAATGCGCTATCACCTCATCTGTTATCAATATCCAGTGTCCACACACAGTAAAATCGTTCATTACTTGAAAAATTCTGAATTCATTCTTTGTGGCTGCTGTCAGCTAGGTGCTATTGTTGTGCTTTGGTGTACCACTGAAATTTGTTTTTAATTTGGTCTTTATTCCTTTTCATAAATGTCACAGACTTCTTCCACTGTCCAAGTGCACTTGTCGCAGATTAGTTACTGGACAAAAAAATGCAGGTTGCTTTGCAGCACTTTGCTTGACACATTGCATCTGTAGCAGATGCAATGAGTTCAGCAAGGTGCTGCATAGTGTGTTCGTTTATGCATCTGTTGTGAATGCACTTAAACCTTGAAGGCCTAGACAACTTTTATTCATTTGTGCCACTACTAAAAGCTTATGTTGCCAGTAGTGACATCACTGGTATACAAAAGCTTTCACTGCCCTTTCCTTGCAGGAATTCCAACCCGAGTACTTGTCACCCTTGCTTGGCCCAAAATTGTAATTCACTGCAAAGGCACAGGGGCCATGTATGAGGGTTCGCACCACTATCTGACCACTGGTGTCTGATTTCTACCGAGTTCTTGTTTCCAGCACTGTTTTAGTTGCATCTGTGCTATATGTGCAACATGTGTGACCAGAATACACAGGACAATGATACATTGAAATGAAAGGGTTCATGGATAGGACTGCTACAGTTTAGCATGCCAGTGCTTCCCAAACCTTACTTCTTCGAGAACTACTGGAAACACTCAAAGTATCATACATGACTCCTTTTGCCATGCTATAACCTTATCAGTTTATGTATGAGCACAGATACAAAGATTTTGCATGTTTGTGACAATTAAGAGTGAACCAGCTGGACTGGAAAATGAGTTAAGCCATATGGTCGCAGGAATTTCTAAGGAGCAAAGTGAGCTTGTTCGTTAAAGCAGTCTTTTTTTTTTTAAGGGGGGTGCAGAATTTGGACACTGTGTCTCTCTTGCCAGGCTCCATGTTAAACTACAACCTGTACTTTGAGCAAATTAGTTATGCGGAATTCTGCAAGATGGAGGAAGTCTCATGAAAGGAAAAATTGTCATCTACCTGAATGTAGCACGAATCAATAAAGGGAACCCATACAGCTTTCTCGGAAAGAAAGCTTTGCAGTTGAGGAAAAATCTGTCATTGTCTGGGATTGTTGAGTAGCTGGGCTGCACACGAGATATATACACAGCATATATTTTTGGTGAAACTAGTCACATCCTTTGCATTAGTTATTTGTACTAAGCAGGGCAATGTGCACGAGCTGCCACCATTAGTGTAGCCAGGGGGTGTTGAGGTGGTTTAAACCCCCCCCCCCCCTCGAAATTTTCTGAATTTTCTGAAATTTTCTCTCTTTCTCATGGAACAGAAAGTTTCGGGAAGTGGGCTCTAAAAGAGTGACATAGCTAAAAGAGAAAACTTGAATGTGAAAGCAAAGCAAGGGCTAGTGGCTTCTGAAAAGGAAGCAGCCCCGCTTCGTACTGTCTGCCTCATCAATTTCCGAGTGTGATCAAATAACAATGTGTGTTGCGTGATGACCCCAATACCATGATTGTAAATTACTTCCAAGCATCTCTTCAAACAAGTCTGACAGCAGGTCACCGAAAGTGAGTGAAACTTGCACCATATGATGCCATCGAAGTTCTAGCGCAAAAGCTTCGTTCCTGTATTTTTAAATCTAGAATAATATAGCATATCCACAATGCCAAAAGCGCGATTGAGTGATAGGCAACTTGCGAAATAGTGCTCGCCCTCTTCCCTACGTAGCTGTGGCTGTACCTCTCACCAGAAGATCTGACTGGAAAACAATGGTGATCTCCACTGTGACCTGGGCTACAAGAAGTCTGGCCTGCAAACAAGAAGACACATGATAGTGCGCTGTCTTGTTTTGTTTGGCCCCACTTTTAGTGCTGTTCGTTTTTCCAAGTCATGTACATACATAAACATGTTTATGTAGCCATTGACATGCATAAACAAATGCATCAATTCGTAAACGAAATTTTTTTAATATCATCATTTTTAAAAATAACATAAGGATGATGGCATAATTTGATGCAAAGTAGCTGCATGCCTTAACAATGATACATTTTTGTGTTGTTTTGGCAATGCAAAAACATGCATCCTCAATTAAAGCATTCTTGTCCATTGAGAGTGCTATGTGTTTGTCTTTGTATGGTGTACAACCCCCATATATATATATATATGTGTGTGTGTGTGTGTGTGTGTGTGTGTGTGTTTGTGTTTGTGTGTGTGAGAGAGAGGTGAAGCTGTGCAATGCATGTCCTATACATGGAAGGGAAGTATAAAGAATGCTTTTGGAGGCCCCAAGCACTTCGTTATAAAGACATTAGCGGTGTTAATGACACTGATGTTGCTAAACATTTTAATGAAAACCTGTCGGCCCTTCTCGGAAGAGCCAGTGTTCCTGCTATCACAGATGTCACAGTTCATGCCTCCAGAGTATAGGTGCCAGCTTAAGCTCATAAAGAACCAGCAGCAACACAAACTCATATATTACCATGAAACACGGTGGGGTTAACCACCGCTGGAAATGTGCTTTGCAAAAATAAATGGAGAGAGAGAGGAAATGTAAGCAACTGAGGGAAGGTGAGGCAGTCAAGATATTAAATGTCAAGGAAATGTCAAGGAGAAAGCAGGGAAGGGATGTTGCTTGAGGGTGATGGTCAAGTTGGTGGGAGAGAGCCTCTGTTGCTAGGGAGGTAACTTTCCACCTTTCACCATCAACTTACAAGATTTCATTTGCTTATGTCTCTGCTATTAACTGTTTTTGAAAATTCTTGCTGTAGAATGTGCCCTGGATGATACGTTAGGACTTCCAGTGTACAAACCAAAATTTTGACGTGGCTAGCAAAAGGCCCTTTAAAAAATGTGGCATCATGGGCTTTTGACGTCAAAATAATGTCTGTGGGTAGAAATGTCACCACAAAAGTTAACTGCCGCCATTATAGTGGTGATTATTCTTACCCCTGATTGCATTTTATATTTATCTTTGTTATGGATCCAAAACTCACTATGTAGGCTAAGGATCTATAGTATACACCCAGCCTTATCGTTTTGTACTGTGTAGGAATAAAATGTTCTTACGTTTAATGGGTAGAGCAATGGCTAGGAATAGCAGCTGAATTGCTAGTTGATATAGACCCTCCTTGGTGGTTCAGCAGCTATGCTCTTCTTTTGCTGAGTATAAGATTGTAGGTTTGATTTCTGGTGACATGGTGGCCTATGTAAACTGGTTTGGTGAATAAATTTTTTGGGATTTCTGTGCTTGTTAAAAAACTAAATAAACCTGGAAAACCCCGACAAGGATGGAAGCTTGGGCAAGTTCGTAATCCATGGCAGAACGAGCACAGCATGGAAGATCGGGACACATGAAGGAAGACGGAAAGTGCCGTGTGTCTTTCTGTGTCCCCGTCTTTCACACTGTGCTCGTTTTGCACCTTTACCGCATTGTTTAGCAGCCTAGGTGTAGTCTGGGCATGCAAAACCATATCATTCTCTATCAATAATCTGACATGCTTTAATCTGGTAACATTAGCCAAATGTTGCCATTGGTGACATATTTTACACTAATAGTTGCCATATGTTGACCAACCACCAATGGCATTGCGCTGCTGAGCTCAAGGTGGTGGGTTCGATTCGTGATGGTTCGTTGAACCATCTGGTAAAGCAGAGGGACTAAAGGTGTTCTTTAGTCTCCGCTGGCAATGTGTTTCAGGCATATAGAAAAGATTAGCCTCAATTAAAATGTCAAAGTTGTGCCAAACTTATGAGTATTACTTATTGGGCAAGTTGGCAACAATCCATCTTGAACAGCACCACTTATGACGGACGAGCAAAGAAAACATGATACAGCTTATGTCCCGCGTGTTTGCTTATCTTTGACCTAAATGGTGCTGTTGAAGATAGGAAGTTGGGCCATTAACAAGCTTCTGATTGATGTGCACTTTGTATTAAATTGTTGCATATGTTCCAGGACACTTTGTTGATGTTATTTTCTTATTTCAGTGAAAGTGTGCTTTTGGTGGAAGATGAGGAGACCAGAGAGTTTTGTGAAGCTTTTGTTGCTCTCAGTGCCCACTTCATTGGCACTAGTGCAACTTCATGTGAGTACATGTTGTCGCTTAAAACTAACCTAAATCAAATTTGATTGGTTTCATGGAAGATATGTGTTGGTGGATTTTGCTCAATCTGCAAGACTGGCAGCTTGTGTGTGTGTGTATGTGTGCATGCGTTGCACATACTGTTCTCTTATTTGACTGCACTTTCTGCATTAGTTCAGGGAGTGCAGCACTTTTGTTCCTGATTTGGCAGGGCACTGTGCACCACTTGCACTGTGTTCTTCAATTTCACTTCTTGCAGTGCCAGTTCAGCACAAGTTCACAGTTCTATTGCACTCGCTTGTTTGGAAGTGCCAGCATCGTGCATGCTCTTAGTAGCAGACGGCATGGTGCAGTGCTAGTTAACTTATAGTATGCATATGTAAATATTCAAAGTTACTCTGACATGAGGTGGCAATGCCTGAATGCTTGTCAGGGCATATTGGTAGCAGGCTAAATTGCTTTCATTCGAACAGCTTTCTCTTGAAGTGTGTTTTCTTACAAAAAAAAAATATATATGTATATGTGTATATATATATATATATATGTATATGTACATATATGTATGTATATGTATGTATTTATTCATACGTATCTATATGTATGTATGTATGTATATATATAGCACCTACGGCCACTATTTCATTGCCAGCATGTAGTACCACCATAATAGTAATTGTTGGGATAATTAAAAGAAAATATCCTTGCCTTTGCTATGTATGCATTTGTCGAACAGGCTTTACTGCCTGGAGCAGATTACAGAACTCCTTCGTTGTGAAACATTCATCTTTGTGCACTTCCATTATATGAACTCTGGTGGTGCTGCACATTGTGGTCTTGAGATCTGATTTAGAATGCTCAACCAAATAGTAGCGACCTGCAGTCATGTATGTTAGCTTTAATTAGGCCATTTGAGGCGGGCCTATAGGAGTTTACCATTGTATTCTAAGTTCAGCTCTGATACAAGCACCAGATAGTATGTATCTAAAAATCCTCTGATGTATTGTAAGGCATCAGAGGATAATCAGAATAATTATTCTCCAAACAGCTATAAAACTGAAAGTTTACTGTTATAGTGATTGCTAGTTTAAGTAAAGCCTATTAAATATTTCATAAGCAGGCATCTCCACATGAAATGAATACCATCACTGAGCTAGTGAGGTTTGTATAAAAAAGAAGCAGACAAGTTGTTGCATGTAATTGCAATATGTGCTTCTACGCTTTTTGCTTTATTTGATATTTTGCATGCATGATGCATTCAGATCATAGGCAAAGATGAAAAGCTAATAATTTTGCATCACTGGATCTGTGTCACCTAGCAATAGTGTCGAAGCATGCGTAATATGCAGATAATGAAATGGTATTCAAACAGTCAGACCTTGACTCAACAAAACGCGATTTCATGAAATTTTTATTCAGTGAAGTGCTTTCGCTTACCAGACACGCATCTGTAGAGCCTAGTACATTGAAAACTTTGAAGTAATGAAGGGAATTCAGTATTGTGCACAATTTAAAAAAAATTGTTGGTGGAAATATGGGTAAAGAGACAGAACCGTGTGATGCTAGGCTAATTGGTTCAACATGGCTTGTGACTGGAAAACAGCACTGTAAACAAAGACAAACGGGAAGAACATAACAGTCGCAAGCCATAAGGAAACGAGTCATGGGAAACCTGTTTCATTCACACTGCAACAAAACTTAATCTTTTGCTACAGTAAATGCATTGCCATACCGGTTTGAAGTGGTTGTTTTCCTTTTACGAAACTGCTCGCTGTAGGATCTCAGCATCAGCTCTCCCAGATGTCAGCCATATCTGGTAGAGCTGATCGAACAAAGTAAGTGCTCAACTTGCTAGCTGTCTTAAAAGAAATGCATATGTTCGCTGTGAAAATTACATTTTTTCGCTCTTGAATTAATAATATAATTTGCATCAATGTTTCAGTGTTTCCTTCTATGTTCAACAAAGTTGTTGATCTAACAAAATGATTTATGCTTCCCATTGACTTCGATAAACTGAGGAATTAACTGTATTTATTTCACTCATTCATGCTGTAAGCCTTTTCGAGATTCTTCCAGGCAATTGGTACGAATACAGTGCAGTGACCACAACATGAATAAAAATGTAGACAAGACGAAGTACGGAGTAGATGTGAACAGTTGCCTGCAATGAGTAATCTATGATCAACTGAGCATTTTTTCATAGCAGCATCACTGCAACATGATGGCGCAGCACAACCTTACAGCATATTACGTCAGGGTTCATGCTGCAGTTACAACAATAACTTTGTGAACAAACGCATGAACATTCACAGCATTGGCAGCCTTATTTGGCAACAGAGCATTCCACATATGTCACATTTAATAATGTATCGCTAAATAAAAAATCTCCACCCGAGCACTCCGTACAGATGGTTAATCAGTGAAGCTGAAACATGTGACCCCGGTGTTTGTCACTGGGTTAATCCTGATGGTTCATTAAACAACATCTTGGTAGGCTGCCAGATCGTTGGTACGCAGTTGCTGCTTGCGCTCGGCTGCACGAGCCTGTTCTTGCGCATGAGCTTTAGCATTGGCACGGCGTAGATGAGCTCGTTCCCAGTTCTGCTTGCGGCGTTGCTGATGGAAAGCTGCCTGCTCTTCGGGAGTATGTATGACGTGTGGCCTACCCATTTCGGAGCTGTAGAGAAACTGCTGCACGCATGCTCGGCTGCAACTGAGAGCAACGACGTCACTACTGGCACAGCCAATCTTGCGCCTCTCTTTCTCTCTCTCTCTCTCTCTTTTTTTTTTTTTTTGCTCTTGCATACAGGGTTGCACCGGATAAGTTTTCGGCGTACAGGTGACAGATGGACGAATCGGCTAGCCATATACAGACTCGCCGTAATACATTTATAATTCTTCATGTTTCGCTGCTAAGCAAAAGGCTCTGGGATAGATTCCTCGCCCTGGTGACCCCATTTTGACGGGGGCTTAACGCAAAAGTGCTCTTGTAACCGTGCATTGGGTGCATGTTAGCCCTTTAATGACGGCACACATAAATACCCAAAAAAAATGATTATTTTCTATCTGAATGTGCCAAACACATAGAAAATAAGCATAACTGAAAAAAAGTAATATATATATATATATATTGTTACGGTGCAACCAAGAGTGGCGCCAGTCAGAAGGCAATGATTTGACGTGTGAAGGTGGAATCAGTCTCGGCAGCCATCTTGTTTATGCATCGTTGTCTCTCTTGTAAATATTGTAAATACATCTTTATATGTGACTTCTGCAATGTAACAAATTGGTGGATGTGCTGGGTACCCATGAAAAACAACAGAGCTCCGTGGTGGTTACTGCATGATGGACAAAACAGGACCTGACATGGTGCGGGCCACATCAATGCCTACAAGCCCGACGGTTGGGCTGGCTCAGCCGCGGGATCCAGAAACGTTCTGCGACACCGACCACCTCGACATGCAAGACTACATCGCCATATATGAGTGTGTAAGCGCCCACAACAAATGGGATCCGACGATTATGTTGCCTAACTTGGTCTTCTACCTACAAGGCATGGCGAAGGTGTGGTATGGCAACCACGAGGAAGAGCTTAACGACTGCTAGACATGCAAACAGAAACTGAGCGGCTTGTTCGGCCATCCCTCTGGGGGGAAGAGCAACGCTAAGAAAGAACTAGCGATCCGCGCCCAGACGTCCACAGAATCGTATGTCTCTTACATCCAGGACGTGCTGGCTCTGTGTCGTAAGGCTGACAGCGATATGGCTGAGTGAGACAAGGTTGGGCATGTACTGAAGGGGATCGCTGATAATGCTTTCAACATGCTCATGTGAAAAAAATTGTGAAACAGTACAGGACGTCATAAAAGAGTGTCAATGCTTTGAGCAGGCCAAGAGCCGCCGCATTGCAAAGCCGTTTGCATGTCTGCTGAACACAGGTGCGACATCCTCTTTTGATGATAGGCTGGGAGTGCAACGACCATCATCATCAGTTGAACTGACGTGGATAGTGCGGCAAGAGCTTAAAGCCATGACTCCTGCAGCCTTTCTTTCCTGCCCCATTGAGCCGAACAACGTGCCTACAGCACCATTTAATAGTCCGCGAAGAACTCTTTAATCTTGGAGTTCATTCTGTATGTGTCGTTACCGCTTCACAGCTGTCTCATGCTCCAGGTCCATCGACTGGTTCGTGGTATCCTGCACGCTACCGAAATCCAATAGAGTGGCAAACCGCGTACGATCAGCCAGTCTGTTTTGCCTGCTGGCGTATCGGTCACGTTGCTCGTCACTGTAACAAGTGTACTGCCTCCTCCCCTCTGTGACTGCCTTTCACCAGTTTTTACCACCCTGAACAGAGCGAGCATCGTTACCAGCCTCCATTGGCACCGCAACAACCAAACAATGATGCTCGTGCTCCTTGGAACAGTCTCTCGTCATCATTCCGACGTCACTGCCCACCGTCCCAAATGTAGCCCTGATGCCCATCTCCGGAAAACTAAGTGATGCAGCTCCTGGAGGTGAAGCTACATTGATGACTCGACTGCAGAACTCTCTGATCACTTGGCCGACCAAACAGAACTTGATGGATGTTTTAGTCGATGGCGTCAGTGTCCCAGCACTCATTGACACTGGCACGCACGTATTTGTGAGGAGTGCCCAATTGCGCCGACGCCTGAACAAAGTTCTCACACCCGCTGTATCAGGCACCCTCCGCATTGCCGACAGAGGAATGCCTTCAGTGCTTGGTATGTGCACCTCTCGCATTGGCATCAAAGGGCACTTAACGACTGTTTTGTTTGCTGTTCTGGAACAATGCCCTTACGACGCTGTACTCCACTTAGACTTTTTACCATCCCATTCAGCCCTCTTTGATTGCACGTCGAGTGTCCTTCAGCTTGAACTGCCCCACGGCTGCTATAGTCCACCAGTCACACAACCATGGTTATGCTCTCCCGAAGGCATCCGTGCCTGTCGCCTGAAGCCACTACATACGTCACTCTACTGTCGTTCGCATCTGCTCCTGACAGCATCCATGTACTATGTTCCACCGCTGACATACTGCTTGAAAGAAACTTGGCCGTTCCTCATACTGTGCTCACTGTTACAGAAAATCGGACTTCACTCCCTCTCCTTAATTTTAACTGCTCGACTCAACTTCTTCCCAGGGGCATGTCTTTGGGCGACATCTTGCGTGTGAACGATTGCGAGATATCGGCTCTTGATGCCGAAATTCCATCGCCTCCGCTTCACAGACTCTCACAGACGAACTTAGCAAGATGACTGCGCCTGATCTTCTTCCGGGACGAGCGGCTGACCTGTGCCATCTCTTGGAAACTTACCGTGAGATTTTTGACCTTGACAACTGCCCTTTAGCCTAGACATTGGTGGTTACCTATCGTATTTACGCCAGAGACGCCAATCCGATACGCCGCCGGTGGTACCGTGTTTTACATGCTGGACGACAAGTGATACAATGAGAAGTCAATAAGTTGTTGACTAAAGGCGTTATCGAACCATCTTGTAGTCCGTGGGGGTCACCTGTTGTCCTTGTCAAGAAAACAGACGGCAGTTTGCACTTTTGTGTGGATTCCAGACACCTCAACAAAATCACACACAAGGATGTCTACCCCTTGCTGCGTATTGATGACGCCTTGGACTGCTTGCACGGAGCCAAGTACTTCTCCTCGATAGACCTCTGATCAGGCTGTTGGCAAATCTCGGTAGATGGCATGGACTGAAAAAACTGCCTTCGTAACACCTGGCGGCCTCTACCAATTCAAGGTTATGCCTTTGTAATGCCCCGAAATCCTTCAAAAGAATGATGTAGACCTTACTTCGTGGCTATAAATGGTCCACATGTCTGCGTTATCTAGACGATGTCAGTCTTTTCACCTACTTTCACGAGTCATCTAATGTGTCTGTCGGCTTTTCTCGCTGTTTTGTGATGCGCCGGCCTGCAATTGAACTCATCTAAGTGCCACTTTGGACGTTGTCAAATTACCGTTCTTGGCCATCTCATCAGTGCCACTGGCGTTCAACCCGACCCTGACAAGAGTCGCACTGTCCAGAACTTTTCTGTTCCATCTTCTGCCACTGACGAAAGAAGCTTTGTTGGGCTATGCTTGTATTCCTGTCGTTTTATCAAGAATTGCGCCGAAATCATTCACCTATTCACCGACTTAAGAAGGACGTTGCTTTCACATGGGGCCTTACTCAAACCAAAGCCTTCTCTGCCCTCGTTTGCTTGCTCACGGCTCCCCCGTTGTTGGCTCATTATGATCCGTCTGCCACCACTGAACTTCACATGGATGCCAGTGGCCATGGAATCGGAGCTGTACTTGTTCAATGGCAGCATAAGACAGAGCGCGTAATTGCATACTCCACTTGTCTCCTGTCACTTGCCATGAGGAATTTTTCAATTACTGAACGGGAGTGCCTGGCGTTAATTTGGGCAGTTGCCAAATTCCACCTCTACTTGTACGGCTGGACATTTTCTGTGGTTACCGATTGCCACACCTTATGCTGGCTCTCCTCACTTAAATACCCCACTGGACGATTGGGTAGATGGGCGCTACGGTTCCAAGAATATGCATTTGCTGTTTTATACAAGTCGGGCTGTTTGCACAAAGATGCCGACTGCCTCTCCAGTCATTCTGTCGACTGCCCTGAATATGATGCGCATGACACCTACTCTTGCGTGCTGGCGATTTTTGATCTGCACAACATCTGCAGTGAACAACAGCGTGATGACTGCTTACGTGTTCTCGTCGATGTCTCAATCTTGGACATTCGGAGCCCACACTGAGCATGTTCGCCCTCTGCGACATTCTCTATCGTCGCAGCCTACGCCCTGAAGGACCAGAATTTTTACTCGTACAACGCCATCTCCACACATAATTTCTAGAGCAGTTGCATGACACCCCTTACTGCAGCCCACCTTCGCATTAAGCGTACTTACGACCGCGTATGGTGCTGCTTCTACTGGCCAGGCCTGTACCGTTCTGTGCACCACTATGTTGCAGTATGTGTGCTCTGTCAGTGCCGCAAAAAACCTGCTGTGCTGCCTGCTGGATGCCTTCACTGCATCGATGTGCCCTCAGAAACTTTCTCTCGCGTGAAGTAACACTGTAATGTAGCAAAGTAACAATATATATATATATATATATATATATATATATATATATATATATTTGGCAGGAACTGTTTCAGCAATAGTGGGCAAACTCCAGCTAGAAAACTGGAAGTGGGCTTCACCACAAGCCTATGGCTTCATTTGGAATTTGTACAGGCAGCGTTCATCATATGTGAACCATAGGTGTAGATTTCATTTGTTTTACATCACTTGTGTGACACTGCTGCATCCAGAGTTCTTGCATTGGTTTGTCTCCTCTGACTGTGCTTGCAAAAGATAGCTTGTCAACTGTCAGTTTCATCTCGGCCTGTATAAACCAACAAATGGCGCCTGCTGCTTGTCAGTCAGTGTTGGCCGAAGACATTTAGCCAGGAATTGGTACTCAATACCAAAACTCGGTGGGAAATTTATTATTATTATTTTTCTGGTATGTTGCCTGTAGGCAACATTTGTCAGTAAAGGGTCAAAGGGACGCTGAACCACTTTTTATCGAAGAGGAGAAATGCATTTGAAGTTAAAGTAGGCTATCTGAGACATATTCTGCTGCAATAAGTACTTAACTGCGATCAGCAGAGGCGGAGTTATTGGCAATAAACATGGCCTTTGTGGTGCTTCTGCTCCTTCTTCAATGCCTTTCACTGCAAAGGCTACAGTGGAGCGGGGTGTGCCCAATGTTCCGCCTTCCAAATGTCACCGTGGCACGCAGTCCAAATGTCATTTTGGGTGTTAATCTAGATGCCACTATTTGCAATTTTGGTGCCTACGATGCGCCTAACATAAGCCAAACGCGGTTGTCCTCAGCAAGCCGCCGTGTGCTTAGCCAGTGGACTCGTCGCGGCACCCCGTGGCGGCCGCGGTATCTATGCTACATAGTAGGTGAACAACAAGTGGAGAACAAGAGAAGTTGATAAGATGTTGACTAAGGCTTTCTCGAACCATACCGAAGCAGATTGCAGCTACCAATAGCAGCTGTGTATGGGAATGTGCTTTATTACGAAATAAAACTCCCAGAAGAAAGAGGCTGAGGAGCAAGCTTCTCTTGAAAAGAGAGCGTCTGAGAGAAAAGTGACTTCATGCTGCGCTTGTAAGCTCCATGCACTGCGTACGACAGCAAAACTTGGCCAAGATCTTCACAACAAAGTGTGCTATCCTCATACTGTTATTTGAACGAGTCTGAGGGGTGGTTCAGGACCCCTTTAAAGAACTCCAAGTAGACAAAATTAATCTGGAGTCCCCTATTACGGCGTGCCTCATAATCAGATCACAGTTTTGCCGCGTAAAACCCCAGAAATTCAATAATTCTGCGTGTTTGAATTCTGGTCTGGAGATATAAGATAGTCTTTGGTTTTTATATTACCATGATAAAGTAAAAAAAAATAATTTCATTGCAGCGGCGAGGACACACCCAAATATCAAAGTCAGGATGCATAAACTAATGGGCAGTGCAGTTGCACTGATGTGGATGTGATGCAAGTGTTTGGAGTACAGTTGCCGACCGTTTATTCGGACCTCACGGGGACTGCGGAAATGTCCAAATAAACAGGTGTCCGAAAAAGCAGACTAAGAAAAAAAATCCTTTACTTCCACGCACTTATTCGGGCTCAGCAGTAGGCCTGAAGAAATTGTGAATGCGCCGTTGCACGCTGTTCCGTTTACGCGCAATCAAATAAGCCTAAATCTCGGAGAGGGTCGTACGGTCACTATAGGCGGCTGACAGCACAGTCACCGCTTGTACACACTCCACATGCGACGGCAGCGTAGCACGTGGTTCGTCATCTTCAGACTCGGAGTCATCGTCCGGCGATGCAGCAGAAACCTGACGAATGATCTCGCTGTTGTCGAGTTCTGCGCATGTCAGTACAGCAGTGTCAGCACCTGTGAAACTGTCAAATGAGACGGTGTCCGGAATCGCAATGGAACCACTGCGCAGGTCTCGGCAGAACAATTTCGGCGTCAGTAGGGAGCACATCGGAAGGAGACAAATCCTAGGCCTCCCGGCACCCACTTGCCGGCATTCCCCAGCGCAGTCTGCGTGGGCACTGTCGGCGCCATTAGACACTTGACGCGATGTTTCCGTATGCCACGTTGGATCACCACAACCTCGACACATCACACAAATGCAAACACCACCACGTCATCACGCTGACACCAGTCGCACAAACGAAAAATGTGGCCTACTCACAGTGTCGTGCACGAAGAAAGAAATCAGCTGCTGGATTGTCTTGGCATGGCTTACTAAGCTGAGACCGGAACTGCTGTGGCCACGAACCAGGCAGAAACGATGATGAAGAGTGGGGATTTGCAGTAGTGCCACTTCGTGGGGCAGCAAGGAGGCTCCGTTCAAAACAAAAATGGCGTTCAGCAAGTCGAACCGTGCACCGGTCAGAGTCGATGCATGGTGCTCTCGATCGAGTTGGTTCAAGGAGTGTCCGAAAAATCAGACGAGACGTTGCAAAGTGTCCGAACTTTCGGCAGTTATACATTATGGTCTATGGGGAAAATGGCGGTGCCGCAAAGCAGACCGAATAATCGAGCATGTCCGAATTTTTGGAGTCCGAAAGATCAGTCGGCGACTGTATATGAATTAAAGTACTGATGATTATTTACATTTTCTAAATGTTTAACAAGCTATACTTATTTAGGATTCTGTAATTTGTATGGGCTGATTTGATAAAAAATTGTAGTAGGGATTTATAAGCAGATAGTTTGACATAGTTTGATAGTTTTCGTGACATCACTCGAGTTCTCCGACCACATCCAATCGTCATCACATTCCAATTATGGTGCGCCGGGGCGCGTCTACCACGTTCCCGGACCTGTCCGACAGGTTGGTGGCCCCCACCTCATGCGCCACATGTCGACTATTGTCTCCCCCCCCCCCTGCTTGACTGTTCCCGAAAGTGCAACGGGAGGCTGGCACGGTTCCAGGTAGCCGATTTCGGTCCCAAGCAAACCTGTTGTGCGGCTCTGAAAGGTCGTTCGAGAACTACCCGTCTCCTCCAGCTGAGCGCTTGTAGGCAAGGAGGCAACGTCGGTGGCAAGTCACCCATCGGACACTGGAGCCGTTGGAGCGACCCCATGGGTTGAATGTGACGGCACTTGCACGGGCACCTACCATTGGAAGAAAGTGACAACTCCTGAGCTGGCTCGACGATTGGTGGAAAATGACGTGACCCCGAGAGACCGAAGGGGTTAAAAGTTAGAAACAGGGGGAAGAGACATTCATTCTTTCATTCATTAATTCATTCGTTTTTCGTTCTTCTTGCCATGGGCTGCAGCGTCCGATTTGCTGCCGGCCATCGATGACTTTATGACAGTTCATGACTTTGTGTTATTACTGTAAATAATGTAAATAAACCTTCAGTTCTCAAAATACTCCTCAACGTCGGCCAACTCCCGCACTCAACGGCAAGATCTCGTAACTGGTGACAGCGGTAAGGATGAACCTTCATCCAAAGAAGTCCTGAGGAACTGGGAACAGCGAAGAAAGAGCCTTCAACCCAGGGAGTCATGAGGAACCGGGAACAGCGGACCGATGAACCGGATGGCGAGGTGCTGCGTCCGTGAATGAGCGCGTGGTTTTCTCCTTTTGATTCGCCAGACTTCAAATTTTGCATGTTTATTTTGATGGTTCTAGGAATAGGGAATTTGTTGCATATTTTGTGTTTGCGCAAATTATTTAAAGAAAACAGTTCTAACCATCAGTCGGGGCAGCTGCCATGGATCTTAGAAGGTTGACGAGGTCAGACTTGTTGTTATTGTGCGATTGGGAGTTGAGGTGGATGAAAAGATGAAAAAGCCAACTATCCAAAAGGCAATTCAAGATAGTGGCAATGATGATGAAAGCATTAAGGTTGCTTGGGAGGTGATACAAGAAACACGGGAGCGTGAGCGTCAAGAACGTGAGAGTGAGCGTAAGCGAGAATGGAAAAAGCACGAGAAAGAGATGGCAGAGCTACAAATTGAACTTCAGAAATCGCGTCCAGCGGCGGGCAGTGAAGGGGACAACCGTAGCAGATCAAGCGAGGTCAAGCCATGTCGTATAGACCACTGGATGAAACTGTACAAGGTTGAAGAGGACATTGCTTTATTCTTGGTTCACTTCGAAAGATCTAATATGTATGGGAAAATAGCTAAATTTTAATTTGGTGGCCTGCATTGTATCGAATTCAGAATTTGTTTCTATATTTAAAAAGTAACAAGGTAGTGAGGTGGATAGGGCCAAAGGTTTAATAATTCATCCATTCCCTATGGTGCTGTCATGCTGTTCATTAATGATGACCTGCTTCACTGAACAGCATGTAAAAGAGTGGTAGGTCAATAGTCACCACAAACTGCATTTGGAAAATGTAGTTATGTAATGGTGCAAAATTAAATATTCCTGTTATCCAACAGAAATAAGAAATGTTATTGAAACCAGACATTGTTTTCGTTAAGTGATTTTTATCATGGGGAAATATACTTCATTATTTGTTGAGCTAATAAATCGCCAGGCAGCCTAGAAGCACACTATACTTCGCTACATCATTTCAAGTTGTAAGGAAAGGAGTATCATGCTTCACATGTGCAGTGGCGTTGTTTCTCCCAGCTTTCAGCAAAAGAAAATACTACTCATATTTGTGACTGAGTAGCCAGCTGACCGCCACCTTTCCCATGGAAATTTGCCTCGTCCGGGCTTCACTGTATCCAGATTTGTATGTTATGGGAGAAATGCATATTCATATATATTGAATATCAAATTGCCAAATCAGACGTCGATAAACAGGAGCCAACAGTTGCTATTAGGGCACTGACGTTCATTAAACATAATATACCAGCCAATGTTAATATTAAATAAATGCCTGCTGTTTCCTGTGTGGCCAATTTCAGCACATTCGATTTCTTTCTATACATAAAATATTGAATGTGCTTTGATTATTACAAAGGGCTGGTACATCTAGTTTCAGATAGTCCAGCAGTGTGTTGCGTTATTGAATTTGTTTTCCGAGGCAGTTAGCACTTGCAACGTCTGTTTAAAAGCAGGTGCATTCTGATAACTTTTTAATAAATTAATAATGTTTGTCGTAATTTTTAAATTGTTCAGCAGCAGTAATGGTGAATTTTTTGTCTTTCAGTGTCACGGAGCCAGATAACAACTGCAGGCCATGCTTGCAGCATTCTCCTGCGTATACTGCTGAGGTGGCTGAAGGCACACAGGGAAAATTCTCTTCTGCAACAAGTGAGTTTTGCTGCATGTCGTCAGGGGACTTATTTCTCTGCATAGATCATGTTATGCTCTGTGAGCACCTAGAATTGCCGAAAGATAATGTCTTGGTGAACTTGCATGTGTTGGGAACACAGCCTGAACATTTGCGTAATGGCAAACAATTTGGTTGCATCAAATGGCTGTCATCAGCTGTACAAAAAATTGCTGTGGAGTCTAAACTGCTTTTGATAACAAAGGACATGACAAAACAGTTCTGTGAACATACAAAAGGTCATTTATTGTTTTTTTACAGTGAAGCTGCATATGGCTAGCCGATTCGTCTGTCCGTCTGTCAGTTGCCTGTATGCTGAAAACTCCTCCGTCGCAGCCCCATGTGCATGTGCAGAAAAAAAAAAAGGCACCCGATTGGCCTACACCACCAAGATAGCACAAGGCCGGTTTACCCTGATCCATGACTTCACATTACCTGACCTGAAATTTCCATTCACAAGGCTGGCGTGATGAAAGCGGCAACGCCAAAATCACTGTTGCCTACTCAGGAGCATTCCCATTATATTCTATGGCAGTCAGGCCAGGTAACATGACGCTATGGATCGGAATGAAAAGGCCTTGGTGGTGTTGGATTAGCTGCGCCATTAGTGATGTTGTTGCTCTCCTTCGCAGCTGAGCACGCGTGCAGCAGTTTCCCTCTGGCTCCGAAATGGGTAGGCCACACATCATACATACTCCTGAGAAGCAGGCAGCTTTCGATCAGCAACGCTGTGAGCAGAACCGGGAATGAACTCTTCTACGCCATACTGATGATGCAGCCCGGGCACAAGAACTGGCTCGGGCAGCTGAGCGCAAGCAACAACTGTGTATCGAGGATCCGGCAGCCTACTAAGCCGTCGTTTAGTGAACCGTTAGGATTAACCCAGTGATAAACGCCAGGGCTGCATGTTTCAGCTTTGCTGGTTAACCATCTGTACGGAGTGCTTGGGTGGTGATTTTTTTTCTGTTCCCCAGCTTTAAGTAACGTGGATTTAAATGCGGGACTCAATTTTAGAAGTGCTCTCATTTGTGTGTGCTTTGCCTCCATAGCTTTCCCTTCTTTGCCACAGAAAGTTCTCCGCGAGTGTAACTAAATTAACAAGCATGGTGAATACATCCCACTCAACGATCGCGGAAACTCGCTGTCAAAACATTGCAGTGCGAAACGCGGTAGCAGCAGCGAGTGACTTGACCTTCGTGCAGCCGCTCGGTATTATCGCAAACTACGCCTTGAAAACACACCGCAGCACGGAATCTGTACCCCTTGTAGATGGCTTTCAAGATACAGCAATTCGGCCAGGTGGCGTCTTTACAATTGCTAGTAAGTACTGTGGAACGTAGAATTCCCGGACGCGTTTGGCGTTTGTGTGCAGGTGCAAGTAAGAGCGGGTGCGAGAGAGATCTGGGGTCTTTTTTCATATAACAATGTCAGCAAGCCAAAATACACACACAGATCAGAACATGTTGATGGATAACGCCAAGGAGTCGAGGAACTTTGACCCGCCACACAAGGATACCGAGCAAATAATGTTTGCCTATATTTGACACTGCCGCCTAAGTAATTTGTGTGTGTGATGCCATGAAAGCACATCCAAGCAATTGTGCTCACCTGTGCTGGTGCCACTCTTTGAAGATGAATGGGAATCCTTCCGTGAGCTACCGTAAAAACCGGACTATAGGTCGGACCGGAATATAGGTCGACCCCCTCAACTAACCAATTCTAAAAATGAAAAAAATATTTTTCAATGGCAAAAGTACCAACCCTTACCTTGAAACAAATGCGACTCAGCCGGTTGCACAGTGGTGACAGCATTTATTTAAATGCTGCTCGCATGTGCACCTGGCCAAGTTTTTAACAGTATCGCGCAACCATCGACCTGTGTGCTTGTCAGCACCTTATTAACGGTGCTGAGCAGTGAAACAAACTAGATACGCGCATGCGTACACATGCGCTTACTTTCGCTATTTCACCACTCCATGCCGTGATGATAAGGTGCTGACAAACACGCAAGTCGATGGTCATGCGATACTGATAAAAATTGGCCGGGTGTACAGTACAGAAAAGGGCACGAAGTGCGCAAGCGCTACTCCGAATCAGAGTCGTCCGAACTGGAGTCAGGTGACAAGTGCTTCACGCTGCCCATGTCCCATAGAGCATCGTCCTCTGTGCCGTCCAGCGCAAAGCCCTTCCTCTTCATGAATCGTCACACCCAGCATGGCGAGCCCTTGAATTGCGCCCTCGTCGGTCCAGAGGCGCGTGCGATCTCTACCACTTTTAAACGGATGCATTCTGCAGTCACAGGCATCGATCTTACACGCAGCTCCTGGACAAACTCCGCCACCTTGTCTTCCAGTTCTGGATGCGCTGCAGTCGTTTTCTTTGGTTGCTGCAAGTTGTGGATGACGTTTTCTTTTGGTTGCTGCAAGTTGTGATACGCTGCTTCTGCCTCCGCCAGTACCGAATGCTCTTGTCAGATACTCCAAGTTCGCGCTGTGCCGCCAGGTTGCCGTGGGCTTCCGCGTACTCGATCGCCTTTTTCTTGAAGGCGATGGTGAATTGCCGTCGGCTTCTGCTCATTTTTAAACAAAATGTGGAAAAGCAGCCTTTAAGCAATATAACTTGTGAAAATAAAAACGCAAATTGGCGGTGCCACAATGTCGCCACGTCACGCTGCTGCTGATGGCGGCTGTTTACTTCATCTCCCCATTGTTGCAAGACTTCCGTAGTTTTTCCGCCAATGTCTGGTATATAAGACGAGGGTCGACTTTTCTCAATGGTTGTTGAAAAAAAGTTCGACCTATATTTCAGTTTTTACGGTAGTCCTGCGGAGCATTCTGACGAGTGCGTGATTTATCCGCACGCATTGATGTCTCGCAGCCGAAAAAGAAGTAAGTTTCTCTTGCTAGTTATCTTTGCTGTCAGGTGGATCTTGCATCAGAGCACTCGCACTGTCTCTAATTGTAAATGCAACACTGACTTCCAAGATTACGTGTCACGTGGGGAAACTGGACATCACGAGACGTGAGAGCCGAGTGGGGTAGACGAGACTTTAGGGAATGTGAGAGTCGAGCATCCTCATAATGCATGAAGCATTTATTTACATGGGTGCACATTAGCTTATATAAGGGAAGATGGAGGAATGAAAACAGTTTGCGAGCATTAAAAGTTAGTACAGCCGAACCCGCTTATAATGATACTGGTTTTAAAGGTCCCCTCACCAGGCCGCATAGCAAATTTTGGTTATATGCTGAAAATTGTTACTAGTCTTCTAGGGAGTGTTCTACCACAAGAATTTTTCAAGTTAATTATTAGCGGAGATGGAAATATTTGAAGCGTTATGAACCCATGATTTCAGGAGGCAAGCTTCACTGCCAACATTGACACATTCGCCACTTGCCCCGTCAAGCCTCCACAAGCAAAATTCCTTCCCTGCATTCTCCCATACCGGAGCCAGAATTGCGTCACACACATGTCGCTGTCCCTGCCTTCTTTTTTTAAACTTTTTTTTTATCACGATTTACTGTGTGGCACACTTCCAGTGACTGTCTTGCGCATAAGCCTGCAAGCTGTTGTGTTTGTTTTGTTTCACTCTGTGCATGATCTTGCGAGTTGTGCACGAGAACACTTGTGTTGTAGTTTGGCTGCTTCTGCAAACTGGATCCCTCAGTGCGCGCATGTTTGGGCAGGCCAGCCCAGCTCATGGATGCTTACCGTGATACACTGCGTCATTGTACCGCTGGCATCAGATAATTGGTAATATAAGTTGGTGCCTCATAAACACTGAGGTAGACGCAAGCGGATCAAAGAATATGATCGTGCTGGAACAAGGTAGAAAATGACAGTTTCGTTCTCTGCTCACTTGACTGCACGACGTGGGAACAAGCGGACGAAGCGGAAGTACATCTCTCTTGCTACTGTACGAAACAAAACAGACACGGAGACATTCGGTTTTTATGTTTTATTGTTTCTCTAAACTTTAATTCATCCATTGAAGCAACTGGTCAAACAAATAACTGCTGTTGTCTTGAATAATTCTGTCGTGTGTCACTGTGAGTGACGGCACAGCACTTCGAACAACATAGCTGCACTTGTGCAAATGACATTGACTCTCCGGCTTGAAGCACGTTACCTTCGAGGAGAAGGGTGCACAGTGTTTGGTTTGAAATTTCAGCTGTTCTCACGGCACATAGCAGTGTAATATTTTGCTTATACAATCATTAGCTTGTATACAGCAAGGTGTTGCATTGCATGAAGCAGGTTGTCGGAACAAATGTCTTTCGTCCTGGTTTTAGTTTCGTTCCACTGAAAGATGTTGCATTCTGGTTCTGCTCTGGATGGATGGATGGAATAGCTTTATTGAGGCCCATTAGGTCGCACCATATTTATTTTTCTCAATGAGGGTATTCTGAATTCTGAGATCATGTTCATAAACATAAACGAACAATAAAACTTTGGTGACAAAGTGCTGTCTCTAGAAAACGAAACAATAAGCTCTTCAGCGCACAAGCCCTGGGTTTTGCTACAATGCTGATCTGCTAGCGCACTGAACTAGTGGCGTAACCAGGGGGCGCTGACTGGACTTTACCCCCCTTTGAAATATTTCTGGCCGGTGCCCTGCTCCCTTTTATGCCTGGCCCGTCACCTATGAACAAAGGCACATATCCTTTGAACGCCCGCCCCAGACAAGTACATAATGTTACACGCCTTCAGGCAGACCAAGCCAAAGCCCTCCCCGCCCCCAAAAAAAAGTCCTGGCTACACGCCTGCACTGAATGGCAGGCTGAGATTAGTGTAGCACTCAACCAGCTATCGCTTGGATTACAGACTTTCCCCTTGAACCGAAAACAGATCAAAAATATTTTGGTTTCATTCTGAAACAAAATAATATTTCCGTTATGTTTTTGTTCCGGGCAAGAATATTGGATTTTTTTTTTTTTCCCTTTTCGATTTGGTTTTCATTCCTTCCCGACACACTGGTATGCACTGCGCTTCTCAGCTCAAAATGGCCAGACCTGGAGAGGGGCCCTTAACAATATATTGAATGTAACATTGAGCAGCCGATGTACAAACTTTTGTATGTGTTCTAGGCGAAATAAACTGCTTACTGTAATGCTCCCAGGTAGTGTTACCAGTTATTCACTCGAACCTCATTATAACAAAGTTGGAGGAGGAGCCGAAATTATTTTGTTATACTGTATCTGTTCCTTTGTTATATCCATTATTGTCATTTACTGCAATATATGCCCACTGAGGTGCCCAATTGTAAACATGGAAATAAGAATGTGGGTTTGCGGCTCCGGAACTGCTACACAGCCACACATGTGATGAAATTTGAAGAAAACAACAAAAGAATCTTTGGTGTGTGACAGTGAACTTCTTGCCACCTAATTCGACAGCTTTTAGACAGCTGCCTTCTGTTCCATTATGATGGTCTTTCACTTCCGCTTTCCTCGTGGCTCGTCGCAGTCGAGCAACAGGTGGCACACAACACAGTGCTCCGCTGTGTGATTGAGGAGACAAGCAAACTTTGCCACACCGACTTGGCTTGGTCGGCTCGTTGCCGATGAGGTTACACTGGTGCCAGTGCAATCTCGGAGGCCACGTGCAGCTGCCAGGCCCTGCTCGGCGTGCTGCAGGAAGGGACAGGAGTGAATGCACAAATGTTTTGCGCCACCACGCATAGCAGCGCAGCGTGGCACAGCTCGCGCAGCGTGGCACGACCCCTAAGATTGCGTCGGGGAAATCTTGGAGGCAAGGCCTAACTGCAGCTGCCTGCGTGCCTCAGAGAAAGAAGTGAATGCACTAATTTGTCGCATGGCCACGCAGGTTTGCATGTTACTGCGAAATTGTACTGGGGAGATCTCGGAGTCCACGCCCAGTTGCGCCTGCCTGCTCGGTGCGCAGTACAAGTGAATGCACTAATCATCATACATTGGTGGTGAAGCAGCACACTGACAAGGACAACGCAAAGACACACAACAAAACACGACACTCGCTGCACTTGCAACTACTTTATTTCAGAACAAATACTTCATATTTATATACCTGCGCACCCTCAGACTTCAAATGTAAGCGAAGCCAGATTAAAAGCATTTTCAAATTCATTTGTCCACCACGCATACCCGGGTGTCAAAGATGGGCAACCTATCTATCATGGTGTGCAATACTATGCTATTTGTTGCACCCCTAACAAATATTTTATTACAAATTTTTTTTTCCTCTTCTTTCATTTTCGTAGTGTTCTTTAAAAAGGCAACCTCACGATGGCTCAGAAGAACAGATGGTTGACTGATACAACCCTCTCCTCTCTTGTAAATGTGAAAAGCTTCCACTATTTCCCTGGTCAGCTGATCATTATGGTCAGTGCGTTGCTTCACCACCGATGTATGATGATTAATCACCAACTTGCCCAACTTTCCACATTACTGAATGCACTAATCTATTGCACTGTCATGCGTAGCCTCGCAGCATGTGCTGGCTTGCACAGCCAGACGCGTGCGAGAGAGAGAGGTCAGTGGAGAAGTGCGATAGTATGGTTCTAAGGACCATAGTGATAGGGAGCCGCTGCTTGTGCACAGCTATGTGCAATAGTGAGAAAGACCAGTGTTGCTCGACGGCATATTTGATGCGGAGAAGTGGGAGTTTCGAACTGCCGCAGTGAATGAGTGCCGAACCTGGCAGAAAGTGATGTACAGTCACAAGCAAAAGTTTGGGGACCAAAGGTGCCGCGATTATTTATTTATTTATTTATTTATTATTATTGCTATTTATTATTTTTTTTGCTGTCTGGGCATTCCGGCTGAAATCAACAGCGCAAGCCTACATGCGCTTGTTTGACCAATACAATGTAATAAATCAATTCCATAGCGCGGAGTGCTTGAATATATTTCAATTTTTGCTGATGCCGTAGTCTCCAAACTTTTGCTCGCGACTGTAAGTGGCACGCAACGGTCGGATATATTGTGGTTTCGGAGACAAATGGTAGTTCGTTATATCTATTGGCAGGACATTTTCACTTCGTTAGAACAAGGTTTTAAATACATGGATATTTATGGGGATTTGAAGGGGAAGTTCGTTTGCTTCTATATATCTGTTATTTCATTATATCCTGTTTTGTTATAATGCAGTTTGAGTGTAACTATTAAATCTGGATACTGGGTGTTAAGGAAAAAGAAGGAAAAAAATCCTTGAGAAAAAAAGTGGGCTGCCTCCCACCTCACACGGATGCCTTCATTGCATCTCCCTACGCATTGCTAGCCTCTCGTGCCTCTCGCCTGTCTCCCTTCCACCTCTCCATTGTCAGTGCAGTTGACTCATGTATTGGAGAGGTGGAAGGGAGAGGGGCGCACCAGTCTAGTGATGTGTAGGGCGATGCAACGAAGGCGTACCTTCCTTTTGTAGCATGCAGCGGGTCTGGCGGCTCGCCTTTTTTTTTTCTCCTTTTCATCAATTTCGCATCCCTTTTCTCCTCAGCATAGACACTTAGTAGCCAGATTTAATTGGTATAGCCAGTAATGCGGCATGGCAACATATGTAGTAAGTGGTTTATTTTACCATAGCACACACAGAAGTTCAGTGCCAGGGCTGCTCATTGTTACATTCGAGTATTGTTAAAACAGGTAATGCTGTAAGTTGATTCGACTGTACCTCCCTTTGTCTAAATAAAATGTTTAGATGTTTGTCCCCTCTGCTTTTTTTTTCGCAACACAGTTATAGCAATTATAGATTAACAACAAAGGGATTTTTTTGGCTTTTGAGTATTGTTATAAGTGAGTTCAACTGGGTAAGATGTATTATCCAAACTAAATATTCATAATGCTGTCACAAATTTGTTATATATAAATTTTCTTAGCACAGTTGGAGTATATCTGCAATTTGTTTTTTCTGCCACTTTCAGAGCCTAATTATGGTACTTATTGGCGGCCTCTGTCTGTCAAATGCGGGCACACCAACCAAGTCCGAGTTGAGTACGCTTTCCTCTGTGCTCAAGTCTGCCCAGCTTCCTCCCAGCTTGGCATCAAAACCAGATGGTACTGGTAAGCTACCTTGAGTGTGAATTAGAATCTGTGGGAGAAACTTTCACACTGCTTCAGACTGCTGATAGGTGCAGCATTTAGCGCTTTGCATATTCACCCACCACGGTGGCTTAGGGGCTATGGAATTCTGAGCTATGTATGGTGATAATTTTTGCATTTTATGCGTCCATGGGGGCCTTGAATCTAATGGACCTTGCATTCAGCAATGGAAGGCCCTAGCCACTGAGGCACTGCAGTGTTTACATAAAGGGTAGATATGCACATATATTGATATTTTAATTGAATACTAATAGCTCTAACCCATTGAATTATTTTGTTACTTTCAAATGACTGATACTCTTGCTACAAATAATTTATACTATTTAATAATTAGCCAATCCACCCTCAAACATACAAATGCAGCTCAGTCACAACATTATGGTTATTTTGACATGAGTCAGATCAAAGCTACATCTTTTAATACAAAAACTCGCGTGACGTTCTCCTAACTTTCAGTGGCACTTACGTGGTCTGGTACAACTTGTCATGTTTTGTTAGTCGCCACTCAGCTCAGAGTCCACATAACGAAACCACAGCAGGTGGTGTGGCAGTAACCTAGACAAGCTGTGACAGTGTTAAATTAGATTACAAATGGAAGTGGAATTGTGTGCTAGAAACTGAAGGCATGAGTGTCCAGACGGCATTGTATCTTGCATAGGTTGTGCAATGAGTGTGCTGAGCATGAAGCGCACATATGAGCCTTTTTATTCGAAGCAAGATTTTGATTGTTAGACTGAGGTAATGCACACCCAGTTTGTGAAGTCTGTGGTGACACAAAACTGTGTCAGCCAGCATAAAAATTTTGCTTGGCCAAAATGCATGCAAGAACATGCAGTGGCATGTCTATGGTGTTGTGCTGTTAAGCACAAGGTCATGGGGTCAAATCCTTGCCACGGTGGCCGCATTTCAATGGGGGCAAAATGCAAAACACCCGTGTACTTCAATTTAGGTGCACGTTAAAGAACCCCAGCTGGTCAAAAGTTATCCGAAGTCCCCCACTTCGGCATGTCCCATAATCAGATCATGGTTCTTACGTGAAACCGCAAAATTCACCTAATTTTAAGTTAACATGCAGTGCAGCTCGTCTTTTGCGTTTGATTTCATTTGATTGTGCTGTCATTTTTGGAATGTTGCATAAGTCGTGCTGCATCATGCAAATAAAATTTTCAAATGTTTCCGCAAGGTAATGAAAAGTTTTCTTGTGGCTCAATTCCATAAAAAATTCTAATAAACAGTTTTTGTTGGGCGTCCACAACATCTGTGTGCGCATTAAACCCGTGGGGACGACAGTGCACATGCACTGTATGTAGGAGCACGCACAGTCTATTGCATGTGCCCGCAGCTTTTCGAAAGCTGTGTAGCATCCACTGCAGGCTCTGCAGGCTTTGCGGGATGTTCTCGTGGGTTCTTGCATGTCCACGAGAGCACATTTTTCTATATGGCTCTGGCTGAAGATATGACTCCAGCTTGTGGTTTGACTTTGTGTCAGCTGATATTGGCTACACACTTTCAGAAGCTGGCATATGGCGGCACTGAGTAGCACACTACCAACTCCTGCATGTGCAAGTCAGCAATCCCCTTCTCAACTTTTGCGCCCGGTCAGCTATTGTCGTTTCGTGTGCACACGCTTCACTATGTACGCATGACCTCACATGCTGCGTAAGTGGGTAGTTGCAGATGGCCAACTAAGACGGTCTAATGGCTACATTACAGCTGAGTCTATGTAGCCAAGTCTCAACAATAAAAAGGCATACATTTGGCAGAAAGGTGGTTATAGTGAGAATTTTGTCAAGTTGAGGTTTCAGTTCTTCAAAAGGCTGAAAAGCTTTCTAGTCTCCTTGAACAGTTAGTTTGATTTTTGAGATCAAGTAAGCTGGCCGTCATTTTGTGTTTTGAGCATAACACTGTGTTTTCCCTGAGTCTAACATGTGATTTAGCATGTATACATGCGGGAAATATTGAATTGTGGCATGGGCTATGCCTAGTGCCTGAAACTGCTATCAAACGGCACTGTACATGAAATATTTGCAAAAGAACCACAGAATAAAAGCAAAATGATGAATTGGGTAGCATCAGCCACCACCTTGTTTCCAGGGGATGCTTATAAAACCCATCCACCTGCAGCCAGTCTTAGACTTCCTATCTTTTGTACTGATCTGTACGCTTGGTTTCATGTATACTGTAAGGGTTGATTAGTTGTGGTAAAGATAGAATCTGTTCCACTGGTTAATGGTGAACCATGAACCTGATTTCAATAGAACGACGTCGAGACGACACACGAGAGCTGCGGCAGCTTTGGCTGAACCCTAGCAGCAGCATCCTGGAGCAGCTGTCCACCCCACTGCTGGAAAACCCCTTGGGGCCCAAGTCGGATGCTAGCACGGATCTCGACAAGGACTTGGACCTCAGTGCCAGTCACATCATCGACCCCGGAATGGAAGCTAAGGTGCTTCTTACTGCTGTACACTTTTCTGCAGTGAAAACTTGGGAACTGAAGCTATTGCATATCTTTAAGTCTGTTTTCTGTTATACACACATTGTGTCTGTGAAATACAGTATGAACTTTTACTTGGAGGCAAGGGCACACTAGAATATAATTTTAAGATGCCCTGTAATACTTCTTAAAGGTACCATAACACCATAATTGAAATGCAACTCTTCATTTCACTGTGTTCATGCTACATGAAATGACCACTCGGAAGAATGAGAAAATGTGGTTGTCTAGATTCTAAAATTAAAATTTTTTATTTATTTTGCCACTTTCTTGCTAGTCTGGCAACTCTGGTGCATTCGTGGATTTTGACATAAAGTGCAACCCACTGCTTGTGTTATCTGCTGCAGCGGCTCAAAATGTTTCTTTTCCTTTAAGCTGCATTGGAGGGGTCACAGCTTGTTGTTCGCATGACATGAAACGAAAGCAGCACTCTGCCAAAAATAACTAGCATGCCAACTTAGCATACTTAAAATATACTCAACTGTTCAATTATGGCACTCATAGAAACAAGTACTGCTGAATGTTACAGGTGGTTACAAAACACCAGTAACCGCTAGAATTCTAGCGGTCTCCGCTAGAATTGCTTTCATGCTGCTAGAAACAACTGCTTGCACGTGCACAAACTCAATGGGTGCGCTAGGCTTAACCTTTGCATCATGGAGGTGGCAGCAAAAATGTGTGCATATACAGCTGACCAGTACTGTAGTTCATGTGTTTGAGGTTCAGAAGCTTGTTTCAAATTATCTTGAGCACAAGTAAGTAAAAATGCTGGCATCCAGGCAGAGTTCATTTTCTGCAGTGTTTTGCTCAGCAGTTGATCTCCCTAACGCCAGTTACAGAGAACGGCATAGTATTTTTGTTGGCATTGTTGTTACAACAGCTGTCCAAACTGTGGCTTCAACTTGTAGGTCATATAGGCATCATTGTCGGTTTACTATTACAGATTGGTATTTCAGTTACTGTCTATAGACCTTTTTTTCGTGGGTGCCACCATATTGTGTATGCAGTGGCGCCATCTATGGGCAGTTGGCATGTTGGCTTCGGCAAGCATTGCGTCTTGTATGTCAGGTATATGCTCGGCGCTGGTTTCTGGCATTTGTTTTCGCACTCGCCCTGTCTATTTAGTGTGACGTGGCATCTTATACATGGAAAACGGTTCTGTGAGACGTACTGAAGTGGTTTAAGTCGGCATGGCAGGACTTTTTGCTGGCGTTGAGGCAGACTGAGCACACATCGCTATGTGTGCTGTTATACCTTGAGAAGCGTTCAAACTGTTGGCTGTAGATTACATTGTGGGACCACTTGGTTTGGTGAATGTGGCCTACACCCATGAATAAAATAGTTTTGGTTAGTAATAACAGCATACCTTACAGTATGAATGACACCTGTCGAACAAAGTGACCGTTTATGAACTGCTTGAGCGTCCGAAGCAGTGGTAGATGCTGGATTACATATCTTTGCTATATATAGCGCATGGTCCAAGCATGTGACATTATTTATGCATCTATAAACATTATGCGGCATGACCATGCGAGGTCTTATTGTGGCATTAACCCGTTTCCTCATTTTTTTTTTTTTTTTCGGTTTTGTTTATCTCATTCTCAACGACACACTCACCTGTACAGTGCAGTCCACTTATAACGATACCACATATAACGATATATCGGTTATAACGATGGGTCGACATGAGAGTGTCATTTTATGCATTAGGTCTATGGGGAAAAAAACCATTTATAACGATAGGTTATTCACCGCATATCGGATATAACGATAAAAATTTTGCAGTCTGGACGGCGTTTTCCGTGCCAAATAATCGTAACGTTTGCGTTGCTTAGTTCCCTGAAACGAACGATGTCGAGACGAGGCGATGTTTAGCTCCGTAAGTTCGTATCTGCCGCCATTACCGCGCAGCGCGTCTCGCCCCGCCCGCACACGAGTAGGCGCAGCCAACGTTGGCGCAGCGCGCCACAAGATGGCGCTAGCTGCTTCATGCGCGTCGGCCACAGTCGCTCCGAAAGAGAGAGAAAGAAAAAAAGAAGCGACAAGCAAAGCGGCGCGGTGGCGCCCGTCCCGCGTCTCTCTCGCGATAGCAGGCTGACTCCACCGAAGCAGCGTGCAACCAACGGTTCAACCCAGTTTGAAGATGGCGCCGACAAAGCGCAAAGCTGTGTCACTTGACATGAAGATGGATATTTTGCAGGACTCTCGATGCGGCTTCAAGGTGAGCGCCCTCGTGAAGAAGTATGAGCTCGTCCAGTTAACGATATCAACCACCTTGAAAACCGGGAGCACCGCGATTGTGAAGGCAGGAGCTATCAGCGGCAATTCCGATCAGAGGAAAAGGGGTTAGAGAGCCTTTGTACGCCGATGTTGAAGAGGCGCTTTACCAGTGGTTCATCACCAATTGCTTCAAGAAGGCGGGCTTTGTGCGTAAGGACGAACTTTCCCAACCCGCTGAGACCGACCGACCCGGTGGAAGTCGTTGACATAACCGAGCTCTGGGAGCTCGTTCCTACTGGTGACACAGGTGGTGTGTCGAAGGAGGAGTTTTTGACTGCAGACAGTGCTGCCTCGTTCTGCGATTAGGTCACCGACGAGGCGATCGCCGAAGATGTGCTGTCTCGACAGACGCAAAGTTGTGCGACGGTGGCGACGGCATCAGCGACAGTGACAACGAGATCGACAGTGGCTCCTTGACCCCGACCACGATGTCCACGCAAAGTGCACTGTCGTCGATCGACTCCTTAATTGATGTTATGCATGCTAAAGGATTGCCGCCAGTGTTCGCGCAGCAGCTGGAATCCATGCACACCGCGGTTGTGAAGCTGAAGCTGCCGCAAAAGCAAGTGCAGATTTCGGACTATTTCGGCGCGCCTAATCCTTGACACGGTCATTGGCGCTAGAAATAAAGTTTGTTTTTCACGGCCTACTGTATACATCATCTATTCTTTAGAGCAAGTAGCGAATTCGAGTTCAGAGCTGGGTAAAGAGCGCAAACGCGCTAAAATTTTTTTTTTTTTTGATAACTGGAGTCCAGATATAGCGATCATCGGTTATAACGATCATATTTTTCGTCTTTCTCGATATCGTTATAAGTGGACTGCACTGTATTACAGAAATTTTGTCCTCACAAATATTCGTCTCATTCTTTTTATGTGGTCCCTCTTTGATATTACGGCTTTTCAGGCCAGAAAAGGAAATGCAGAAGCACATAGCTTATGTATGTATCGTGCTGGTTCACCAACCGCAGTCGCTGTGTTGAGCAGCGCCATTGGCTTTATACAGGAGGCCAGCGTAGACATATCATAGTGATTTCAAGTCTACTAGACTTGAAATGCGTGAGAATGTTGCCAGTGTATCACAAATATTTGATAGCGCTTGGCACTTAGATGTTTCGGGTTTGCATTAGGTTGGCTGTACACGGGCATGAGCTCTTATGTTTTAGTTCCTATGCCAAGTGATCAGATTGTGAGCAGATTTTCCTATTTCATGGCAATACACAGACGCCGGTTCTCTTTGTTGAATTAAAACCAATACACCCAAAATAGTTCACAACACATACACACACCGCGGCTGATGATGCCCGTCACATATTTACACCCCCAAGAAATATTTCCACATAGTGTAGTTATCGATGCACTGAAAGGCTACACACTGGTTCCCTGACGACCTTGTATGAACGGACATTACGTAAATTTCATGAAGTATGAGCTAAAACATCTCCAAATCGTTCCGTAGCACGTGACAGCAATACTTTCAAGCAGTGCCGTGCCGGATCACACAAGCGAGAGAGGAAAAAAGGCTCGCCGTGCGCCCTTTCCTCCTTGCCAGACGAAAAGGTCTATAGACAACATTACTGATTGTTTGCATCAGCAATGTGTTGGCATCAATGTTATGTTTGCCCAGGATGAAATTGGCTCACACAAGATGAGCACAGTCACACTTGGCAGCTGCTGGAAAAATGCAAACAATACTCAAGTTTGTAAACTGTTAACATGCTGTGACAGCAGGGAGTGTTGCACATTACAGAGGTTTTGTGCGGCCTCGTGTTGCCTGCACCCAATGTGTATTGTGAAAGTGCATTCTTGTAAAAATTCCAGCCTTTCGTCCATTTGACTAGTCATTGCAAGATAAACAACTAACTAAAAAGGCAGGAGATAATGCTTATTTCTTTCTCTTCTGTTACTCAAAGTAGGGGTGTTCGAATACCGAATACAGTTGAACCTCGAAATAAAGAACCCGAATTTATTGAAATTCTCAAAGTAATACATTTTTTCGTTTCCCACTCTTTGCCCCATTGAAAACCATGTGTTTATTATTTTTTCCCAATCTGATGAGGTCATTTTAAACTGCAAGCCCGATTTAGTGAAGTCCTTTTGCATCACACGCATATACCAGAAGCCTCCTTGACAGGCAGATAAAAATGATAGAACTTTTGGCAGGGCAAACAGCACTTTACATGCGCCCTTTAACGCACAAATTTTGCTGGCGGCCTTCAATTTGTGGAGCAGAACATACCACTGCGCCATATGTTGCGTACGTATGAAACCCAGTTGGTGGTTTGATCTTGTGTGTAGGCTATTTTTGCCTGTTCACGATGAGCGGTGCACCTCGCAAGAGAAAAATTATGTGCCTTGATGTAAAGGCCAGAATTGTCGCCGAAGTTATGAGTGGCGAAAAGGAGACTCTTGCTGAAAAGTATGGGATTTCATCGAGCTCACTTTCAACTATTTTTAAATTGAAGGACAGTATCATGAGTGCCGTCAGTGCTGGTGGTTCAGGCCAACAAAGAAAAAAGCTAAAGGAAGTGGCCTACGTCGACTTAGAAAAAGCCCTGTACCCGTGGTTTCTAAATATAGAAGGCAAGATTCAAGAAGAATGTTTGAATGAAGTGGGGTGTGAAGCAAATGATGGTGATTAAAGTTTGGCATCCACCACAGATGTCGTTGGCTTTTGGCAGCTTCTCGGCAATCAGCGCGGTGCTCCCACCGACATGACGCTCAAGGACTTTGTCTTCAGCGATGCTCGTGCTGTGACAACTGAAGAGCTGGATGATGATGCAATAATCCACAGCATCACAGACATTGGCATGGAGAGAGAGAGAATAAGCGTTTATTGTAGTAGAAGTTGTTCGGTTATGGTGGATGGAGCCCTTCATCCAGGGCTCCACTGGTTACAGCAGCTCGCCGGACCTGGTCAAGGGTGGCCAGTTGGCTTCCCAATTCCACTTCTGTGAGCTGCACCTCCCGCAACCAGTTATGGTGAGTGTTGTCTAGCAGCAGTGAGATGGCAGCCACCGGGTGTAATGTGCACTGGAATGTTGTGTTTGACGTAGGTGTGGAGGATGATGACTCGGACGAAGAACTCGAGGTGGCAAGCAGCACAGCCACACCAAAACAAATCATGGATGCGTTGGATCTCTCTGCACTCATGCGGGTGTGCATTCACATGAGGCGGGCTTGGTAGCTCTGTCAATTTACGGTGGTTCAAGCCAACAAAGAAAAAAGCTAAAGGAAGCGGCTTATGTCGACATAGAAAAAGCCCTGTACTTGTGGTTTCTCGATATAGAAGGCAGGATTCAAGGAGAACGTTTGAATAAAGTGGGGTGTGAAGCAAATGATGGCGACGAAAGTTTGGCACCCACCACGGATATTGTTGACTCTTGGCAACGTCTCTGCAATCAGGGCAGTGCTCCCATTGAGGTGATGCTCGACGAATTTGTCTTCAGCGATGCTTGCACTGTGACAACTGAAGAGCTGGACAATTAACACAATAATCCAGAGTGTCACAGACATAGGAATGGAGGATGATGACTCGAAGAACTCCAGGTGGCAAGCAGCACAGCTACTCCGAAGCAGATCTATGCACGGATGCGGGCCTGCACTCACACGAGGCAAGCTTGGTAACTCTGTCAATTTACAAGTGCCTTGTAACCCTGACGCTCATGAAAAGCAAGCGGCAGGTAAAGCTGACCGAGTTCTCGAGTTCTTCGCTTCTACTTGAATTGGATGGAATTGCCCTTTAAGGTCAAATAAATATTCCAGCATTCATGAATTTATTTTGCCGATTAGTATGTTGCCCACAAATTGCCATCTGCCAGGAGTGTTCTCACCTTTATTTGCATTGCTTAAATGTACGAATCTCGATTTAACGAAACTCTCAATTTAACAAAGCTTTCGGCTGCAAGGAGGACTTTGTTATATCGAGGTTTGACTGTAGCAGACTTCAAATCGAATATAAAACTGAATGCAGAAAAAAAGAACGCCGAATACCAGATAGAATATTGAATATCAGTAAATGTTTGACAAAATTTAATGCTTACAAATTTTGGGCAAGAACATACGGGATTCCACATGCTCCAGAGTCCCCTAACATTGCATAACAAGAATGTAGCAAGCAGTGGCATAGCCAGGGGGTGGCCCCCCTGCCCCTCCCCCCAGCCTGGAATTTCTGTGTTAGTATGCGGTCTTCCTAGCCCCTCTCCCCCCTTCCTCCCCCTCCCTGGTCAGGTGTGTGCCTGCCTCCCCTGCCCCACCAGAAAAAAAGAAAAAAAGAAATCCTGGCTCCGCACTGGTAACAAGCTATAAGTAAGTTGGGCACTGTCAGCATCAAATAAAATGAAAACAGCAAAGTATGTGGTTGAAGTATAACTGAAGGTATTGTACACACCATCCAGTCATCATTTTGAAAGGAGCGTACATCCGGTTTGACAGCTTTGTGCTATGATGCTCCCCCTACACTGCAATATTTTCATTTTCGTTCTGGTTCTTTTTTATTTGCAGCAACTGTATTGTAAAGTTAAATAAAATAGATCTATTTAAATGGAACAAAAGATTATCGCTTGCATCAAACAGCCTCAACAAAGCAAGGAACTGTGCATGGCATTGGAGTCCCACACTTGATGTCGCACACCAAAGTGCATCACTCAAACTTCAGGCTAATGCTAGGCCAATATAGACAGCATGGAGCAAAGATTGTTTGTTGAGAGCAACTTGTCTTCTCATGTTAGTGAAGCAAAGCCAGTTGTCAAATCTATTACAATAAGCATGATGTATTATCTACACATGGTAAACTGTATTGCAGCAGGAGTCCCAGAGTTCAGAAAAGAAAAAAAAACTGGCAGGAGTTCCTTGAATAATTACAAATATGTGGGGTAATTATAAAAAGAGAGGGCAGTAATGAGTGTGGCACCCATGTGATCAAGCATTGTTGACATGAATGGAATTTCAGTTCGAATGTAATACTGCGTGCGCCAGTGAAGGTTCATGCAGCACCTGATTAAACATTGCATTGAAGCTTCTGATTAAATGAGGACTTCAGGTTATATATGCTCTATTGATTACGTATAGACTCGTGTAAGGGCTGCACCCCCAACTTGGCAGCCCGAAATTTGGGGGCAATAAAACTTCCAGTGGAGAAGAAATCGTGTTTGGTGCACCCATGCTGCGTGCTGCTGCTAGGTGGCGAGAGCTGCACTTTGACCTCTGATGCAATGGTACATCCAGGGAACCGGGGTGTACACAAGTTGCTGCCTGTGGCGCCACTATTTTGACAAGAAAGTTCGATCCCTTGTAAGGGCCACACCTCGTCAGAATTGTGAAAAAGTGTGACGCTTACACGAGACTATACGGTACCTCAAATCAAGGCTTCAAATCCATTAAATAAAAGTGAAGTGATGCACCTGGTGTTGCTAGCTTCAACTGTTTTTAGGCATTGGCTCTTACATGCTGCTGCTGCTGACCTTTGGCTATGTGCCATGCTTGCGTGCAGAACTTTTTGCTGGCCAAAAATGTGGCCAGTTTGCAACGAGAGCGAGCGGGTGACATCCTTCTTGACGTGTGCCTGGCCCTACCCTCCGTGGTGCAGTACACGCAAGGCTTAGAAGATGTACTTCTCTCAGGCGGCACTATGACGCTTGACTGCCTGACAAGCAGCATTGTGCTGTCTGGATCGTAAGTTTGGACTTTTCTTATATTGGTGTATGACTATTTACATTTTATAACATCCTTGGCTGCCTTTCTTTTACTTCTGATATTGGTGGTGACACTGCACATCAGGACCAGTATGTTTTCACTCTTCTTTCTGTATCTGTTATGTTATTTGGCTCGCAAAGCTGCCGAGGCCGATTGACCTTGTCACGCTCGACGACACGCTACACGTTCGTCCCGAACTTGTCCTTTATTTCCGCACTCCAACCACGCACACCACATGACCACACTCAGAGTCCCCCCATTCGCACCTCTCCTCTCGCACACTCGCCCACTCCTGCCGCTGTCTTCCCCGCACTCAAGCTACCTCTTCACCGCTCGGTCAACTGCTGTTGATCCCGCGCTTGGCCTCCGAGGACCGTGGCTCCTCATCGCGGGTCTTGGGCTCGCTTGCCCCGGCCCTTGCGCGTCACAACTCCCCCCCCCCGCCCCCGCCTCGAATCGTGAAGCTGTGCTGGTAGGGAGAAGCAATGGCTCATGGTAGAGCATCAACTTATCAGCATGGGTGGTAGTTCGATGACGTCCTGTAGTAGGATCGCTCAAAACAGTCATTGTTGCCTAATTGTTTGACTACACAATAAGGTCCACTTTGCCGCGGTGCCAATTTTGCCGAAACGCCCTTGGCCGCATCACTCAAGGTATGAGAATCCAGGAGCACAAGGTCATCCTCTTTGATGGTTGTTGGCTGCCGATGATGGTCGTAACAGGATTTCTGCACCTTCGAAGCAGCTGCCTGATGCGACCGAGCATATTGGAGGGCCTCTCCAAGGCACCGTTGAAGTTCAGCAACAAGTGCATGGTGTGTTGCTTTCGGAGGCTCCGTGTCCTCCTTGTCACTTGCAGGTTCCCATGGGGTGCGCAACTCGTGACCGTAACACAACAATGCTGGAGTATATCCAGTGTCAACGCTCTCGGCAGTATGCATGGCAAGGCCGATCTCAGGTATATGCTGGTCCCAGTCTTTGTGGTTGGAGCAGTATGCTCGTAGACACTGCTTAATTGTGCCATTGTGACGCTCCACCATTTGGCTAGCCAGCCAGTAAGGCACTGTGTGGCAATCTTTGATGCCCCAATGTTTCAAGAGGTTGCGCCATAGGGTGCTAACAAAGGGCTTGCACAGGTGTGCCATGGCGGCAGAAGACTTGCACCATGCACTCTAGTATTGTTGCAGTTGTTGCTGCTCGTAGAGGGAAAAGCTCGTGGAACTTGGTAAATTTATCAATAACTACCAGCAAGTATTTGTGGCCCCGAGATGTAGTTCGCAAGGGCCCGATAATGTCGACACTGAGTTCTTCCATGGGTGATGTTGCCCACTGACTGCTCATGAGGCCTTCCGGTTTCTTGCGCCGATCTTTTGTGCACTGACAGACACTACAGCATTGCACATACTTTGATATGTTCGCTCGCATACCCAGCCAGACGAATCATGCAGCAACACGCCTCAGAGTTTTGAAAAATCCAGCATGGCCCGCGGTGGGATGGTTATGGGCCATCTTCAATGCTAGCTGCCACAAGTGATTAGATAGCCACGCTACCTTCTTGTTACCTCTTTGCTGAACCACCAGTCTGTTTGGCTGCAATTCCGTTGTTTCAGCCAGATCGCGAAAAAGGCGATCAGTGTCCGAGCTTGGGAGCTGAGTCCCTTGGACCACTGCCTTCAGCTTTAAGAGGCAGTCATCACGAGCCTGTTCTTGTACAAGCTGTATTGTGCCACTCAATAGCGAAGAGTCATTCTCCGAGGTAACAGCTACTTCATCAAATGTAATTTTGCCTTCAGGTTCTGGAGCAGCACTGGGGAACAGTGTCTCGTGCAGGTTGTCACTTGGGCTGTCTTCACACTGGAAAGGGGCTTTACTCAAGGCATCAGCGGGTATGTTTGCCAGCCCTCGTCTGTGCGTGATTCGGCAGTTGAAGCCCTGCAGCCGAAGAACTCGATGCTTGACCCTGGGTGAAGCTTGGTCGATATTAAACATCCATGCCAGGGAGGAGTGGTCACAGTGTATCTCAAACTCCGTAAATTCAAGATATGCCGTGAACTTGTCCACTGCCCAGACTACTGCCAGGCATTCCCACTCCTGGACAGTATGAACAGTATAATGTCTCTCGGCTGCTGTAAGGACTCTGCTAATGAAGGAAGCAAGCTGCAGTCCACCAGGGCCAGCCTGCAGTAGCACAGCTGCAATTCCAATGCCACTTGCATCTGTCTCCACCACATAGGGCCGATTTAGATCTGGGAGGCTTATAACAGCATCCTGAGCTAAGGCCTGCTTGAGTGCAGTGAAAGCCTGCTCTTGGCACTCCTCCCACTGCCATGGTTCATTCTTCTTCAAAAGGTTGGTCAGTGGATGTCCCGTCAGTAAGAAGTGAAGGATGAAGCTTCTATAGTAGCCGGCAAGTCCCAGGAAGGCTTGCAAATGTTTAACTGTGCTGGGTCTTGGGTAATCCAGCATCGCATGCACCTTCTCCTCATCTGGTCTGCACTGCCCAGGGGAGATGATGTGGCCTAGAAACTTCAGGGACTGACCGCAGACCTGTATTTTATCTGTATTAATCGTAAGGCCAGCACCCTCAATGCGTTGCAGCACTTCCCTTACATGCTCAGTATGGTTCTCCAGTGTCTCTGAGTATACAAGAACATCATCTAAAAATGCCATAGCAAAGTGATGATTGATTCCCTGCAGCACCCGGTCCATTAGGGTTTGAAAAGTTGCTGGACCACCTGCCACCCCGAAGGGCATCCTCGTAAACTCAAATGTACCTTGATGGCAAATGAAGGCCGTTTTAGCTATGTCAGCCTCGCAAACAGGAATTTGGAAAAACCTTTGGGAGAGATCAAAGCTGGAAAACCACATTGCTCGGCCCAATTGCGCCAGCAGCCAGTCTGTTCGAGGCATTGGGTAGGCAGGTACTCGGGTGCGTGCCTTTAACGGCCGGTAGTCTACAGCGAGCTGGTAGCCTCCAGACTTCTTTGCAATGAGCACTGAGGCGCTAGTCCAAGGGCTGGTGCTTCGTCTTATAAGGCCTTGTTCTAGGAGGCCATCCACACAGCCCTCGATGATCTTTTGCTTCTTCGCTTTCACTGGACGTAGCTTGCATCTCACGGGCGCACTGTCCCCTTTGTCAATGCGGTGCGGAGCCAGGGTGGTACATCCCGGAATTGTAGTAAACAAATGGCTGAAGTTATCGAGAAATTTACTCATGCTTGGCTGTAGTTCCTTGGCGCCAGCCTGGTGCATGTTCTCTATGCCCGGAACTATGAGCACTTCTTCAAAGAGACTGCAAGTGGTACGACTCTCCATCCTCTATTGCAAGTGCTGTCGCTTGGTCCTTTGCGCGCTTAGCAAATGGCACCATCCACTATGGATCGGTTCCAATAGTCCATCCACCCAGCAATACATGTAAAGAGATGCCTGTTGCTGTCAAAAAATCTCTGCCCAGCACAATGTCCCAACACAAGTCTCGCACACGCAGGAAGCGTTGACTGCGGCTGCTTGTGGCCCACTGTATTTTGCACTTGAGGGAAGTCGTTGACAGAGACCAACCTGTTGTCAGGCGGAGTGCTTGTTCCTGTGTCTTGGATTTGGTGCTTGCCTCGACCACTACCCTTGCCGCCAGCACTCCAAGCAAGCTCACACTCGAGCCTGTGTCCAGTAGGGCCTGGAACGTAGTCTTCCCAATCTGCACTTCCAGGAGAGGCTTCTTGTTGGCGGCCAAGGCCACTACTTGCAGCGCAGTCTCGTAGGTGTTTGTCGGTGTAGCACCTACCGTACCCCATTTCCCGTACACTGAGAGCGGATATGTCTGATCCCGTTGCATTAGTAGCAGCGGGGCGGGCCGCCACGCTGACCTGTAGGGCACTCGCGAGCTATGTGACCGACGCCTCTGCAGCGATGGCAGGTGAATCTTCCGTGGTCAAGCGGTTGGTACCTTTGCGGATGTGACGGCGCTGAGAGATGTGACGTCCTTGTGGCGAATGCGGCCAATCCGTGCAATTGGTTTCGGTGGTAGGAGGGCTGTATCGCCACGGGGTGCAACGGCCAGGGGGATGCCGGCGGCGGATACTGGAACAGCGTGGCAGCCGCTGTGATCAAACCTCCGGGTTGTGTACCCGGCAGGCCAGCCATGTTTATAGCCGACTGGAACGCTAAGTCCCTCGCGACTTGGTCAGTCGGAGGCAGTGGTGGCTTGTATTGCATGCGCCTCCAAAAACGCTCCATGAGGCTGTCAGCGGCCTTTGCCAACTCCGTGAGACTGGTGAACTGCCTTCACTCCACCAAATCCTGGAGCTGCGGGTGCATCTGCCGTAGCACGCGGTCAACCTTTTTTGACTCGGGCACTTAGCCGTCAATCCGGTCGTAGTAGGCCGCGATTGTATTTATAAATTCTTCAAAATTTTCTTGGGGATGTTCCGTCCGGAGCTCCAGCTCTTGTTTTAAGCGGCGCTTCGCGTCAATGGAGGAGAACTCCGCAATAAACGCCGCGGGGAACTCCTGCCACGACCCAAACGAGTTCACAAATCACCACCACAACTTCGCGCTACCTTCCAGCACAGCGGACACAATGTGCATAAGCCTCTTGTCAATTGTGACACCACTGACCAAACAAAGGGTTTCGAGCCGGTTCGAAAATTCCTCGGGGGACTGAGGGTTGTTGAACCCCTTATACCTTGGAGGCTGACCTGGCTGACCTTCTGTGGAGCGCGAAGCGCAGTCTCTCGGCGCTTGAACCGCCGCCGCCGCTGTCATAGAACCCGTAGGCACTGCCTCGGCCACCATCAGTCTTTGTCTGACCACTGCCGCGATTTATTCGCATTCTATGGAGGATCCGTTCGTCTGCCCCAGCAGATGCTGCACTAGTTCTTCGCGAACGTTCACTGTCTCCATGTCCACGTAAATCCTGGACGAGCCCCCACTTGTCACGCTCGACGACACGCCACACGTTCGTCCCGAACTTGTCCTTTATTTCCGCACGCCGACCATGCCCACCACATGATCACACTTCGAGTCCCCCCGTCAGCACCTCTCCTCCCGCATGCTCACTCACTACCGCCGCTGTCTTCCCCGCACTCACGCCACCTCTCCTCCGCTCGGTCAACTACTGTTGATCCCGCGCTTCACCTCTGAGAACCGTGGCTCCTCATCGTGGGTCTTGGGCTCACTTGCCCCAGCCCTTGCGTGTCACAACCTGTCAAAATGCGGCAAGTCCAAACACACTTCTGACAACTGTATTGCCACGCTCCACTGTCCGAACTGCGACAGTGGGCATGCCGCCTAATTCCGTTCGTGTCCCATGTGGAAAAAAGAGAAAGATATCCCTACACGTGAGGTAAAGAAGAATGTCTCATTTCAGGAAGCACAAAATTTGTTTCATTTCTTCGTACCGTAAGGTATGCTGATGCAGCGTGTAAGAGAGCAATGCCACAGCAGACTCTGGCATTGACCTGGCCCACAAAGAGTGTCTGTGGCTGTGCCACCAGCTCGCTTGGCGACAGCATCTGGTGCTGCTTTGCCGTCTCTGAAGGAGGACCCCATCGACCTCTGGGGTGGTGGGCTGCACGGTCTTGTCTTTTGAGGCGAGGCTTTCAAAGCGAACACACTGCTTGCAAGAGCAGGAGTCCAGTGCACCCCGCAAGAGGCGATGGACATAACTCCCAGCCAGTTGGTGCAGCCTGTGCCTAAGGAGTGGCGGGATTCTCTCGACCACTCTAAAAACACTGCATATCAGGGGCCTGGAAAGGACCCTGTGAGCTAACCTTTCCTTTCCTTAAGGAGAGGTGAGGGTCCTGAAAGCATCTTTTTTATTTTTCGACATCCATTGCTTAAATTTTGTGTGGAGATATATTGCAGAATGCTGATTTCAAATATGTGTTTAGATTTAAAATACCTCACCTGGAAGAAAAGATATGACAGAATACAATACTCCTAATGTCTTACGGACCTTTTTAATAATTTCTCATTAAAATAAAGTTTTTTAAGAATATGTAGACATTCCCAAAGGCCCACTGCATATCCTAAAGCTAAGCAAATACCAATATAGTAATTGTGATTATCACAAATGAATAGCAAAGTTCGGAAAAAAAAAACAATGTGGAAGTAATTAGCCTACATTTGATGTAATTATTAATCTATCACATTTAAGAAGAAACGTAAACCTTTAGGATATAGCCGAAATATTACTAAAAAGAATGATACCTAGTTAACTGAAATCGGTTGAGGTAAACATCATCAGAACTTCCGTAAGGCAAAAGCACTTGACGAAAAAAAGAAAGCTAAGAAAATTGCATTTATAGTTTTACTGTCACTAGCTCTTTTGTCTATTGAACAAATGGAAAACCTTTGGGCTCTAACGTGTTGCCCAGGTGTTGCTGAGCCCAAGAACACTAAATTTACTGAAATCAATTCATGGAAACTCTATCAAACCTTTCATAAGGCAAATGCACTTGACGAAAAAATAAGAAGACACCCAGAAAGTCACTTTCAAGTTTTGAATGCTCTCACAAGTTCACACAAGACCTGGGCAGTAATCTTGCGTCTTGTCATGCTTGTGCTTCTTGGCCATTCTCTTCATCTTTTCAGTCTCTTTGTGACCTTTCTTAGACTTGTCAAGCCTTTGTTTGTCCTTTTCTAGGCTCCTTCGAATGAGGGAGCTGCCAGGACTATAGCCAAGCTGCACTGCAACAGCCTTGCTGGTTTTTGTCATTCCCTGATTGTAGCGTGACACTGCTTCAGCAACATCCCTTTCCACAGCCAGCAATGAGTCGTGTCTGTTTTTGGAGCTTTGGGTCCAGATCACAGAGTGCAGGCACTCAAGCATTTTGTGTCATGCCATCACTGCAGCGCTGTAAGAGGGCCTGGTTACCTAGCCTTGCAAAGACTGGCTCTAGTGCATTGTGAGTAAACCTTGGCAGAAGGTTTTTATGTGGTGGTGGCTCCTCTTGGTTGGCCAGGGCATGGCTGAAGAAGCACCAGGAGTCATCACCTTCAGGACAATGACTGTGATCAGGGGATTCGTCCGTTGAAGTCATGTGCAATAGTGCGGCCTGCACTGCCTTCTGCATTGCAGGAGTGTCATGCCTGTTATGCCATCATAGTTTATCCTTTTTATTTTATCCTGGGTAAGTCTCCCCTTTCCACCAAGAGACTCCTTGGGCTTTTTTCTTCTCCAACAAGGTGCGAAGGGCTGTCCCCATTCGCTTATGGACATGGTTCAGACAGTCTTCTTTTTCAATGTCTAAGTATCCGTAGATGCTGTCTTGAGTCAGTGCATGAAAAGTGCAGCTATTGCCATCAGACAGAATTGTTGTGTAGTGCAGCCCATTATTCTACAGGGACCGCCTGAACAGGATCAGTGCTGCTTCCGTCTTCATCCATCTGGCATTGTAGTCAGTGTTTTTTTTGACACTTGTGGGTCATAGCCCAGTCACCGTAGCCATCATCATCGGGGTCAGGTGCTCCTTGGCAGCCACGGCAATACCGAGAAAGGACAACATGGTCCAGCACCAGGCCTGTGTAAAGTTCAATAATGCACCCCACAGCTATGTTAGAATTGTGGCCACGGGTTTTCCAGGTGCCATCAAAAATGACGTCCACGTTTCCTACAGGGTTGAGGAAGTCCTTGTAGAGGGTTCCGACTACTTCCATGCTTGCTGCCTCTGTGGCTGTAGCTACTGTCTGGCAAGCTCGCACCATGGTTTCCATTCGTCCCCTGAAGGTCTTGTGGTGTGAAGGCCCCGGTGGGAGAGGTTCAGGGGGGCACAAAAGTCCGCGAGGGCTGTCACTCCTTTTCCTATGCTTTGTATGCCTTTCATTGCCCTGAGGTTGACCTCAAAGGGCGTGATGTTTGATGCTCCGGTGACTCGTGGCGATCAAAAGTGCCGCTCTGTGAAATTGCAACTTGAGCACGTGAGCAATAGCCTCACTGCTAGGCCGTACTGTTTCTCATAACACTTTTTGAGCTCAATAATAGCCATCCCACACTTACTGCACGTTGTCGATGCGAAAAGCGTCTGCAAAACTTTCATGTCCACAATGACGTACACCATGCCGCGATCGTCGTCGTCACTCACCGTGCCGATGCCTGAAAGCTCGAACTTCCACGAAGACTCACGCTTTTTTGTCAAGGAAGACTTCACGTTGGTCTGCACGTTCTTCGCGCTCCGCACACTCAGCCTCCGTGTAAAACGACGTGTCAATGCGATGTGCACGTGAGCTTGGTCCAGGTGCGCCCACCGGCGATGCCGAAGTTGACAGCCTCGAGGAGCTTGAAGCAGCTGCGTCGACTCGCAGTGCTGTGGCTTGCGGCAACACCGAAGTTCTCGAGGAGCTTGGAAAAGCGGCGTTGCACCGTGGTGCGGTAGCTTGCGGTAAAACCAAGCTTGACGATCTGGATGAGTTCGGTGCAGCAGCCCCGGGGGACCGCGGTACTGCAGCATGCGACAACACCGAAGTGGCCGTTCCCGGTGAGCCCAACGCAGCGGCATCCATAGGTGGTACTGTGGCTTGCAATGACACCATAGCTGCCGTAGTTCTTTTCGACGATGCAGTTATCTTGTTCCAAGCACGTCTCCTTTTGTGGACCACTTTCGGCATGCTTGATTTCAAACGCGAGTCCCGCCCCATCAGAATAACGGCTGTTACGTTTGACCGGCGGGGGCTGGCAATCTTCCGGGAAGCGGCCAACGGAGAGGCGCCGCCAGGTCTGCTGCGACGACTCGCTTTGAAAGGACGGACAATGCGCCGCTTCCCCAGCCGTTCGGCACCGGGATGTCTGCTGCGGCGCCAACCTGCTTTGTGAAGACAAGAATGAGCCACTTCAACCGGGGGACGGTGCCGAGATGTCTGGACGTAGTCGGCGGAGCAAGTATTGTTAGTGTGTACGCCGACACCGTCATGGTCTGATTGGAGCGGGGGAATTCCTGGAAGAAGATATTTGGCAGTGCCGTCTCATGCAGCTTAGAATGGGCAGACGTGGCGGCCATTGTCTGCGGCGTCGACTCTGGGATAAAGAGGCACCATGTCTGCGAGAACACACTCACCTCGGTGTGATCAGTGCAACCTGTGTGGAAGTGATTGCGTAAACCCTCCCCCTCAAAGGCGGGTCGGCTACAATGACTTTGGACGCTGCGTTTGGTCGAATGGCCGTTTTCCCTCACCTAGGGATCTAGGGAGGACAGAGTGCATTTAAGGAGCCGTTCATGGCTCCTCAGTGTGCATTTCTCTTTCTGTCATGTTAGACTGATGAACTGTAACGTTCTCATGTAGATACTATAAATAAATCCCATATTCCTCGTTCTCGCTGAGAAGCAGTCCTTCCCTTCAACAACTTCCTCAGCGTGGACGAGTTGGACGACGGCATGGGCCAGCTACCTTCTATTTCATGCCCGACCCCAACCATCACATGGCACAAAAACACGCACACACGTACGCACGGCACGGCAGTCTGGCTAATAAACATAGTAAAGAAAGTGCGAGTAAACGGGAGCAAATTAACGATGCAAATATTTTCATGAGTGATGCGAAAAGAGACTGTGGGGCGCGAAACACTGCACAACAAAGAGTAGCCTCGGGCGCACGCAGACGGCACAAAGGCACCACGCCATCAGCACGCAGCCGCGCCGGCTCGAGAAGGAGAGGAGGTGTATCGTGCGCGTCTGAGCAAGACGACACACACAGTGGTGGGGCATAAAAAAAAACTGCCTGTCTGTTTATTATGTTTGCTTTTATATCTTCGTATGAGAGGGTGCCCCATGCACAGAAGTGGTTAGGGGAAAGAAGGATGCGCTGCTATCAGCTCGTCTGCTTCCGTGGTTGCCAAGTATGATAAATCTCCTTTCCTTCAACGAAAAAAAGGAAGGACTTTATATAAAGACCAGAAGGCAAGAAAGAATAGCTAGGAGACTTGACGGAAATTCGCTTCGTATTGCAGCCATTGAGGCTTGTTGCGCTGACAGGTCGACCTGCGGGGCTCTGGTTCCGATGCCTCCACTTTAGGGAAGACCTGTATATTGGCTTGCGGATGGCCAGTGAACCCGGGTACACTTTGGCCTTGTTCTGGAGGCTCCTGTCTTTCGTTTTGTAAGCTACTATTTGCAGCGTTGCTGTTGTCATCATCTTCGCCTATTCTGCGGTATTTTTCCTGCGTTTAAAGCAGGTGTTGTCTGTTCCGCCTTAGAAGCCTTCCATCCTCTGTCTCCACGATGTGGGATCGGGGAGCCACTTCTTGAAGCACTCTTGCCTTACGTGACCAATTGTCGTCCAGTATGCGTACCGTGTCTCCTTGCTGCAACGGGTGCAGCGTTTTGCCCTTGGCCTGCTGTTGATGCTTGAGTATTGGGCATCCCAGCTCAGTGCTGTATTCTGGAACATTGGTGCGTAGGCGCCGTCCCTGTAACAGTTGGGCAGGTGAATGGCCATCCTCTAGTACAGACACACGATAAGACAAGAGTCCTAGCCAAAAATCGTCGCAATATTCAGTGGTCTTTTTCATAATGCGCTTAACTATCTGTACTCCCTTTTCAGCAAGTCCATTTGATCTCGGAAATCATGGGCTTGATGTAATGTGCTCAAAATCATATCGCCTTGCGAAGTCGGCAAACTCTTTGGATACAAATTGAGGCCCATTATCTGTAAATATTTGCACAAGAATCCCGTAGCGCGCGAATATCGCGGATGTTTTTGTACCACCTCATGGGCAGTCATTGTAGACAACTTTTCCACTTCAGGAAAATTGGAGTGCGCATCAAACACTGCTTGGTGCCCTTCCCCGGCAAAATGGAATATGTCGATGCCTACTCTGCACCACGGCATTACTAGGTGTCGGACGCAAAATAAGGGGCTTGGACTGCTGCTTGTACGCATATTTTTAGCATGCATTGCACGAACGAATCATTGATTCAATGCTACTGTCTAGTCCAGGCCATAAAATAAGTGCACGCTCTTGCCTTGCACTTATTCATACCCAGATGACCTGCGTGTACCTTTGTTAGCATTTCGCTCCTCATGGACTTGGGTATGACAATTTTGCATCCTTTCAGCAGTATCCTGTCTATGACAGATAGCTCAGCCGTAAACTGACGTAATTCCCCTTGAACCATTGTTCCACGCGACAGTTGATGCATTACAGTACTCAGATAGGGATGCGATAGTGTCTTGTCCTGAAGGCGACGTTTTGTCGATGGGGTTACCATGCACGAGACGGCACGAACTGCATGAACCTCGGTGTCCTCCATTGCTTCCGGGTTTGGTGAAAGGGCGGGTGCACAGGAGAGCATGTCAGCCAGGAGCAGGTCCTTTCCAGGAACAAACTGCAAGTCATAATTGTATTTTAGAAGGCGAACAAAGAAACGCTGTAGCCGGGGTGGCATTTCTCAAATTTATTTTTTTGCGATGGCCAACAACGGTCGGTGGTCTGTCTCTACGAGGATCTTGCAGCCATAAGTAAACTGGTGAAATTTTTCGCAGGCGAACACTAAGCCAAGCGTTTCTTTCTCGATTTGTGAATATCGCGTTTCGCTATCAGTTAGCGTTCGTGAGGCGTACATTACGGCGCCAGTCATTCTGGTGCTTTTTCAATAGCGACGCGCCAATGCCGATGGCTGACACGTCTGCCAAGATCTTTGTTTATTTAGTTTCATCAAAAAAAGCCAGGAGCGGCGGCGATGTTAATGCCTTGCACACGTCTTGCCACTCGCGCCCATGGGCTGTAGTCCACTCAAAAACCCTATCGTCCTTGACGAGGCTTCGCAGCAACGCTGTTTTATCGCTTAAGCTGGGTACATACTTTCGGAAATAGTTGACGACACCCATCATTCTTCTCACGGCATTTTTGTCTTCCGGCACGGGCATAGCTCGGACGCCTTCAATCAACTTGGTGCTTGGGCGCATGCTGCCTTCATTTATTATGTCATCTAGAAATGTTATCTCCTTCATACCAAACACACATTTTTCAGCATTAAATGTGAGTCCTGCTTTTTCTGCCTTTTCTAGCGCGGCACGCAAACGTTGGTCATGCTGAGTTTTTTCAGCACCCGAAATGAGGACGTCGTTGACGTAAACGCATACTCCTGGGATACTTTCAAAGATCTCAGTCAGTGTCTTTTGAAAGACCTCACTGGCAGATGAAATGCCGAACGGTAGCCTTAGGAACCGATAGCGCCCGAAGGGAGTGGCGAACGTGCAGACGCGCGATGTAGCTTCATCAAGGGGTATCTGATGAAAACCAGAGTTGGCATCCAGTCGAGAAAAAAAACGAGCACCTGAAAGCTCACTTTCTATATCTCCGCGGGTAGGCATCGGGTAGTGCTCGGGTAATATGTTTTTCTTCTCTAGGGTCCATGCATACTCGGAGAGTGCCGTTCTTTTTTCTTACCACAACCAGAGGACTTACCCATTCGGTGGGTTCTTCTACTTTGACGATGATGCACGCCTTCTCCATGCGTGCCAGCTGCCTGCAGCTGTTGCGTGTGCCGTGGTATGCGTGGCCGGCAGGAGGTCTCGACCCCACTTCACGCAGAGTCAGAGACGAGGAGAGCTTTCTCGGCGAAGAATTCTTTATACAATGTGTACAAGTTGGCGTGGTTATCAGGAGAGACCAACTGAGCAGCTCCAAGCTGCTTAAATAACACATCCCCGTCCCCAGATTCCCCAGACAGTCCCTAAGGACGAACAAGGTAGAGAGAGAGAGGGTCCGGGCAGGCTCTGTGGTCCCAACGCCGCTTCCAATGGCCGGCGCCTCCGGGCACCGCGCTGCGCCGTCAGGCCAATCTGGCGGTCGGTCGGTATGGTGCGCCGGGCAAGTTCAATGGCCCGGCATAGGACAACGGAACAATCTGCAAGGCAAGGTGTCGAAACATAGTCTTTGGGTGGTCGGTAAAAGGGTTGCCCCTGGGCGCCGCCGCACAAAGGAGGGGGGGGGGGGGGGGGTGCATTGCTGCCAGCACGAGGAGGGGCCGAATAGCAGTCCGTGAGCCGGCAGCCGCTTCCGTCGTTGACGCCGTGCAGCCGCGAGGACACCCAAGCCGTGCACTTAGTCGTCATGTGCCCGAAGCGGGCACCATGTGGGGATGAATGCTGCCTCCACGGTCGACACACCACAGCACTGGCCTCCCTTCAGGCAAATCGCAAGGCACAAACATAACAGCTCCTCCGCCGACGGGGAAGATCTCGTACGGTGAGAAGTCTCAGCTGCTCGACGGAAGAGATCTGCTTCGCCTCCTGTCTCTTGACTTTCTCCTAAATCATGTTGAACGAAACCACTGGCTCGGCAGCGCCAGCCCTACTCCCCAAGCGACCAAGCTGACATTAACAGTGAAAACTCCTATACTGCGTTAAGTCCTGGCAGTCACACAAGTGTTCTCGGTTCTTCACAAGACAAATAAGCAAAAGTATACAGTTGCAACCAAAAGAAATTCAGTACAAGCTGGCAAGATGAACTAAAAGGCGCGGCTTAAACCATCAGCATTGGCATTGGCTGTCCCTTTCGATAGCGCACGCTGAAATTCAGCTCTTGAAGTGCCAGACTTCCCCTTAACAATCGGGGATTCTTGCCTGACATTTGAGCCAGCCACTTTAGCGGGCAATGATCAGTCACAAAGACAAATGTCGTTCCGTAAAGGTAGCAGGCTAGTTTTTGAGATGCCCAAACAAGGCATGCACATTCATTCTTCGGTGCTCTATAGGCCTCCTCTCGTACCGTGAGCTTTCGGCTCGCGTATAACACTGGGTGCTCTTCACCATTGTCAGCCTTCTGACACAACACAACCCCCAACCCACGATTGCCTGCATCGCACTGTACAATGGCGAGTCGGTCGTAGTTCGGTGCACGCAGCACGGGAGAAGCCGAGAGAGCCGCTTTGAGCCTCTGAAACGCGTCCCCCTTGGCGTCATCCCAAATTACTCTTTCAAGAGCCGATTTTCTTAGGGCATCGGTCAGTGGAGCCGCTAGTTCTGAATATTGGGGGATGGGACACATCTGATCTTTGGTGGTCGCATTCAGCCTCCTATAATGAATGCAAGGTGGTGGGTCTTTACCCGGGACCTCCTCAAGAATGAGCGGAGAAGCATAGAAGCTCTCGTAAGGCTCGATTATTCTAAGTTCTAGCATCCGTTCAACTTCTCTTTTGAACATTTCCTGCTTTCTCGGTGCCGTCCTGTAAGCTTGTGATTTCACTGGAGTTTCGGATGTGAGTTCTATGTCGTGAGCCATCAGCTCCGTCTTTCCTGGATTTCGAGAAAACAAATCCATGTTCTCTTCTACCAAGTTATTTAGATCAGCCAATCGCATGTCTGTCAAAGCTTCCTGAGACGCAGCGACCCTCATCGCATCTTCCGCACCCGTAATTTGATTCATTCCACTTAGGCACGGAATTTCTGTAGCCACTTCCTCCGTCACGTTGAGAGCCAAATTAACTGTTTGCTCCCCAATGAGAACCTCTCTCATCACTTTTGCTAGCACGCTATCTAGTGAGCTAGAGCATGGCAGGACAAACAACCCATCGACACATTCGACATCCTTCATCAATGCGCTCTCGAACTTGGTTTGTCTGGTTGTTCTGCCTGATTGCCCAAGAGCCCTCACCTCTGCATTTTCTGCAATCTCTCTATCATGCTTAACAGTCTCTCCCTCTCTACTCACTGATATTGAAGGACTTTCCGGCTCAATTTCGCACTCATCGCCGAGTGGATTGCTCAATTCCACGTCAGTATCCTGTTCTTTCATTTCCGGTTTAGGAGCCAAGGCACGCGCTTTATACGTCGTTAGAGCCTGAACGCTACCCTCCACCCAATCTTTACCCTGGTCCCTCAGTAGGCGATCGGTGCGGTTAGAGAACAAGTAAGGGTGCTGCGGCGGCAGCTTGTTAGAAACAGCCGCCTCAGTACACACTTCACCGAATGGCCCGCTGAGCACCACATCTGCGACCGGAAGGCAGACACTCGTGTCCTCTAACACAGCATTTATCCAAGCGCATTGGCCATTATACTGCTCTTGCTTTACATAATCCGGGTGCACGAGATCAATGGTTGCTCCACTGTCCCGCAACACGGTACAGTTTTTCCCATTCACCTGCAGTTCAGACAGGTGCGGTTTGAGCAGCTCATCATTAGTCTGCGTGTCAGAAACGTACGCGAACACAACTTTTGGTTTGCGGCAGCCGACCGCTATGTGACCGGTTTCATTGCAGTTAAAACACGTCACCGGCCTCCGTTCTTCGAACAAGCTCTTCTGTGAACGTTTCTCACGAATCTCTCTCTCTTGTTCCCCTACCGGCTGCTCGTGAACCTTCAGCTCCACTTCTTTCGCAGCATCTTTCCCATTACAGGGCTTAGCTGCACCCTTCCAGCCTCTCTTTTCCACCGCACCGGCGATCGTAGCCTCCTCTTTAATTCCTCTGCGTGAGGCATACTGATCCGCCAGGTCAGTGGCTGACTGCACCGACTCGACACGATCCCTGTCTTGGATCCAAAGTTTCATTGCCTCCGGCACCTTTGAATAAAACTGCTCCAAGGCAAACACTTCCAACGCCTTTTCGAAGCAGCCAAAAGCTTTGGCGCCCTTTAACCACTCGGCCAAATTTACCTTTAACTCATAAGCAAACTCGGCAAAAGTAGCGCCCTGCCTTTTGTTCAGACTTCGAAATCTCTGCCTGAATGCCTCTGCTGACAAATGAAACCGCTTCAATAGGCTCTCCTTCACCTGATCATAGTCGTCGGAATCATCCGCAGGCAACCTCGCAAGCACATCTGCTGCCTCGCAGGGCAACAAACTAAGCAAGCGCCGCGCCCAAGTGCTGCGAACAAATTTTGACTTCTCGCAAGTTCTCTCGAAATTTACGAGATACAGGCCTATGTCTTGCCTAACCTTGAAGGGCTGCATAAGTTTAGATAGATCATAAAGGTCATGTCTACCTGCTCCCTCTGATTCCGGAACCACACTTGTCTTTCTCAACTCGACTTCAAGTCGAAGTTTCTCTATCTGAAGCTCTGTTAGCTTCTGCTCGTCCGCCTTGCGCCTTAGGATTTCGTTCCACATTTCTACGATTTCCTCTTTCGCAAGATCCGTGCTCTCAATCGCTTCAATGATACTTGCTTTCGTCATTTGAAGCTGAACTTCAACGCCTAGCTCCTCGCAAAGGGATATGAGCTGAGTTCTAAGCAACCGTTTCAGATCCATCGCGGAACACTGGTGTGACAATGCCTCGACCTCTACCCAGAAGTACCAAAACACACGCTTCTGCGGCAGGTCCCTACCAGCGACTAGGATTACACCTCTATCCAGTCAGCCTGGTCACTCAAAAGAACAAAGCCAACACTCACCAGCCCTAAGCTGTCCGTCCCCGTGATCTCGGTGTGCTGTCGTCCGTCATACTTCAGGCTCGATCCCACCGCTCGCCATCCAGCTGTTGCGTGTGCCGTGGTATGCGTGGCCGGCAGGAGGTCTCGACCCCACTTCACGCAGAGTCAGAGACGAGGAGAGCTTTCTCGGCGAAGAATTCTTTATACAATGTGTACAAGTTGGCGTGGTTATCAGGAAAGACCAACTGAGCAGCTCCAAGCTGCTTAAATAACACATCCCCGTCCCCAGATTCCCCAGACAGTCCCTAAGGACGAACAAGGTAGAGAGAGAGAGGGTCCGGGCAGGCTCTGTGGTCCCAACGCCGCTTCCAATGGCCGGCGCCTCCGGGCACCGCGCTGCGCCGTCAGGCCAATCTGGCGGTCGGTCGGTATGGTGCGCCGGGCAAGTTCAATGGCCCGGCATAGGACAACGGAACAATCTGCAAGGCAAGGTGTCGAAACATAGTCCTTAGGTGGTCGGTAAAAGGGTTGCCCCTGGGCGCCGCCGCACAAAGGAGGGGGGGAGGGTGCATTGCTGCCCGCACGAGGAGGGGCCGAATAGCAGTCCGTGAGCCGGCGGCCGCTTCCGTCGTTGACGCCGTGCAGCCGCGAGGACACCCAAGCCGTGCACTTAGTCGTCATGTGCCCGAAGCGGGCACCATGTGGGGATGAATGCTGCCTCCAGGGTCGACACACCACAGCACTGGCCTCCCTTCAGGCAAATCGCAAGGCACAAACATAACAGTAGGCATCGGGTAGTGCTCGGGTAATATGTTTTTCTTCTCTAGGGTCCATGCATACTCGGAGAGTGCCGTTCTTTTTTCTTACCACAACCAGAGGACTTACCCATTCGGTGGGTTCTTTTACTTTGACGATGATGCACGCCTTCTCCATGCGTGCCAGCTCGTCACGCAATGGTTGCTTCAGTGCCAAAGGTACTTTCTGAGCAGGTTGTACGACGGGAACCGCGTCTGGTCGCAGAACCATCTTGTACGTTCTTTGTACGCAGCCCGTTCCATGAAAAAGATGTGCAAATTCAATTTCTGGCCCTGCTTTTCCACTTCACCTGACTGAGTCAATGTTTGCTGGGACAATGCCAAACTCGATGCATGTGCTCAAGCCAATGATCGCTTGGCGTCCTTTCTTGACGGTAAAGAAGGCAGTATCTCTCGTGGTACCATTCCTCTCTAGTGCTTTAGTGGCGACACCGATATGCTTGATCTTGGAGTCATTGTAGGCAGTTAGTACTGCTGCGCTCTTGCGCAACGTGTTCACTTTCGAGATGTGCTAAAAAATACTAAGCGGAATCAAGTTCTCTTGGGAACCCGTATTGACTTTCAGTTCTATCTCGTGACCAGAGACCCTGCCACGCACTGTCCAGTCTTTTCCTGGTTTTGTGCTTACGCCACAGATGCTGACGTCAAGGACATCAAAGCTGTCTTCACGATCTTCCTGAATGCCGTGAACTTGCGGGTTCTTTCAGCACGATGAAAAGTGATTCTTCTTTTTACATGCGTAGCAAGTTTTTCCATAGGCTGGACATTGCCGTGGCACGTGCACTCGACCACAGTGCTTGCACCGGCCTTTCTGTTCTTTGCCGCGGTCATATCGGTGAGAGGAGTCTACTTGCATGTGCTCGTTGGCCCATACAGCATTTTGTTGTGCCGCCGCTTCAGCTGCTTTGCATTTGTTCTCGGCTTTTTGTAGAGTCAAGGTTTTGTCCCGCAACATTTTCTCTCGGACAGTCTTGTTATTAGTCCCGAATACAATCTGGTCCCTAATCAGAGACTCTTCAAGGGTCCCAAAATTAAAAAGTTTGGCTTGCGTCCTCAGGTCACGTAGAAACCGCTCGAATTGCTCTCCCTCACCTTGACTCGCATACGGAACAAATGGCGTTCGTAAACCTCGTTCCCTTGCTCAATAAAGTATGCATCAAACTTCCGCACTAGTGTCTCGTAGTCATCCTTGAGCTCACCTTCGGCGAATGTGAAGTTTTTTTAGACCTCAAGCGCTTCGTCACCCGCGGCGCTCAGGAGGATGGCCGCCTTGACCGCTTCTGTCTTGGGATGGTCTGTCGAGGTAGCCATCAGGAATAGGTCCAGTCTTTGCTTGAAGAGTTCCCAGTTCCTTCTGACATTGCTGGTCAACTATAGTGGGCAGGGTAGATTTAAGGCGTCCATGGCTTGCTTCCTGCTGCGCGGCTGCGGGCACTTCTGACACCATGTATCGTGCGCGTTTGAGCATGATGACACACACAGTGGTTGGGCATCAAAAAAACTGCCTGTCTCTTTATTATGCTTGCTTTTATATCTTCGTGTGAGAGGGTGCTGCATGCGCAGAAGTGGTTAGGACAAAGAAGGATGCGCTGCTATCAGCTCGTCTGCTTCAGTGGTACCCAAGTATGATACAGGCGCGCGCCAGGGCCTATCTGAGGGCTGTGCCTCGGAGAAGCACGCGCTTCGCCTAATCAGCGTCGCTCTTTCCGAATTTCACCCCTCGAAAACGTCACCAATGCCGTCGCTCACAGAATGCCTTTGTCTTGTTGAAAGGCGCCAAAATGAAGTACGGGAAACCAGCTTTCAAACGAGACTAAAATGGCGGCGATCGCCCTGCATCGTCCGGAGCTTTGACGGCTTGAAATTAGGGCAAATTTTCGAGCTGGGCCTTCAATTCTGGCCCTCTGACGCTTACTAATTGCTGTTTCTTTAATACTTCGAGAAGGAATTGAGCAATAATTCTTTGTGGGGTAATACTTTGGACAATGAAGACTTCAAAATCAAGATTTTTGAAAATTGGCATTTTATTGCATTTTTCGCGATTTCAAACCCGCGTCGCCCCTTAACACAGTGTGCAACTTTCTTTGAAAATGGATACACAATTTCTATAGTGGAATGCGAGAGGTCTTCTCCACAATCTTGACATTAAAGAACTCTTACACAAACTAATCCAAAGGTGCTGTGCGTTCGGAAACCCATGTAGAAGCTACACAAATAATATTTCTCCGGCTATATGTTATTTTTCGCAAAGACCGTGACGTGGCTAACACATCATCTGGCAGTGTCGCCATAGTTGTCGACAAGACTGTTGCTTGCCTACATTTGCCCCCTTTGCACACCCCTCAAGGCAGCTGCAGTGCGAGCAATTCCGTTTAATAAATTGGTTGCTGTCTGCTCCATCTACATACCTCCAAACTAGTAGGTGTCTGCCGCTCTTCAATGAACGTCTTTGACACCAACGTGGGTAACTAGGTATGTGTCACCACTCTTCAATGATGAAAAAGATCCCAAATTTCGCCAATGGTGAGTAGAATCGAACCCACGTCACGGGTTCCTTAAGGACAGCAACCTGACACATTAGCAGGCTGCGCCACAAATGCACTGGGCATGTGCCGCTTTCAGTAAACACCTTTCATGCCAATGCTTTGGCGAGCTGTGCCATGAATGCACTGGGTATGTGCCACTCTTCAATGAACCTCTCGCCCACTTGGGTCATTCAGTATGTTCCACTGAGTGCAGCAAGCAAGGACACAAACCTCAGCGTTCACAGGTGTTTCAGGTGTTTCAGAAAAGTGCAAGAGGAGCTTGGTTGCTGCATGACTCGCTTCTCAGCGTTCACATGCATCGGTGCGCAATGCATTTCGGAGGCCATGAGCAAGCTTCGTGGTAATGGTTCAAGATAGTGCCGAGTGTTCGTGGGGAAGTGTGAAAGAGGAATCTTGCTGCAGTACACGTCTCAGATGTAATTTCGACGGTAGCAATATATTGTGTCAATATTGCTACATGCATATTGCACGTTTCTTTTAGACAATGCGTGCAGTTGCCCCGACAAAGAAGACAAACTGCTCCTGAGGCTCGAGCTGTCGGCTGAAATGGCCAGTGCTGCAGTTGTTTTTGTAAATATACTTTGTAAATCGTTTTTAGTGTTCAATCCATTGTTCGCGTAACATTTTGGTGGCGGTACTGGGTATCAATCTCAGTACCTCTTGCCAGTATATTGACTCATTGTGAAATGCATTACCATCGACAGCCATCGTGAGATGTGTTTTGCCGGTTTTTTTATTTTTCAATTGCCCGATAACTCAGAATATTTTGAGGCCTCTTCCATGCAAGAAAAATCAATCAGTAACTGTGCTTATTTGCATAAATGATCTTCAGTGTAATGAAATTTCAGTGTAGTGAAGCAAGTTACTGATTTTACTGACTTCATTATATCGAGGGTTCACTACTTTCTGGAAGGCATACGGGCACCAGTGATTACACTGGAACCTTTGACGAGTAAAATAGCCGCTGTGCTTGATTTGCAGATCAGATTTTGACGATCGACGAGTGTGCTCACCGCTATCATAGTGCTGAGCGTCACTTGTTTGGTTGGGCACAGGTTCGCCAAATAAACAGTTAGTTTCATGACTTGTATTGTGCCGCTGTGGTTCTTCACACTCACTACGTGACAATATTGTGTCTCAAGAGAGCCCAGGCCTTGGTTATATTGAGAAGCAGATTGTGATAGTTCAGAAAGAGAATGCTTGCAGCATAGTGGGCTTTGTGTGAAGCAGGTATTTAGGCATCCTATTTGATGAACTACTAGCACCTGTAAAAGTTGAACCAATGTGGTGTTAGTAAGATACTATGTTTTATGCCATTATTTTCAGGAAAGCATTGTTTGCAGACATAGCTCTAGTGTGCAAGTGCCTGGGTCTTCCCGTGTTGGAGCCACTGGGTGAAGTGCGGCTGCAGCGGCTCGTGCGGCTTGCCCTGGGATGTGGACACATGGCCGTGGCCGTGACACAGGCTGTGTGTGTATTGGGCGTGTCCTCATCTGGAGGGAGCAGCCAGCCTGCATCCGGCACTACCAAGGGAGTCCCCTGCTGGGATGATGAAGGGCACCTGGCACTTGCTGCCCGTGTTGTTGAGGCTTGTGTTAGTGAACCTTGCCTTTTTTCTGTATGTTGTAGTGGGCATAAAATATTAGTTGCAAAAACGTGTGGGTCATCGCAGAAGTATTTGGGGCATGGATGCTACGTGAAAGCAGATCCTTCTTGCAGCCTAAGCATGTGACTGATATTGAGGGCTGAGCTTCAGGCACTTGAGGGGAGACGCTCCTTGAAAAAACATTGTTAATATTTGTACTAGAGCTTTGAAAATTCACCCAATTATAGAGTTCTTCAAGCATATTTCAAATATCTCATTAGCTTTTTTGTAGCTGCTATAGTTGCTTGAGTTATGTCCTACACATTGGCAAAATATAATGATTTTGCAGCAACTTTATTGTGTAATAAATTTTCACAAAAAGCATTGTGCTGTAGCTTATATAACTTTTCATAGACTGCAAAGTGCTGATATCGATCCAAACAGCACATACAATTACTACAACAATGAAAAAAGAATTTGGACACTTCAACTAATTTTTTTCACAATCCCATGAAAATAACTTTGGGCACTGTTAGATACGGGACCTTTTCCTGAGCCTCCTTCGAGTTCACCAGACCACATCGAATCGCGCCCCAGCTAATTAAGGAGCGCAGAAGCACGTATACCACATTCCCGAGGCGCGGCACGTGCAAACAAGTTGGCGGCCCCCACCTCGTACGCCGCATCTGGAGCTATTCACTGCTTGACTCTTCCCGAAAGTGAAGCAAGAGCCTGGCACTGTTCTAGGTAACGTGGGTCCAAGAGGCAAGACGGGTGTAATGCACCGTGAAGGCTGGCAGCGTTGCCCCCTTCTGCCTTGGTGACGGCGCTTGCAACTCAGCCAGGCAATACCGCAGGGAGAAAGCCCTCGGACAATTGGGGCCCAAGGAGCGACCCTCTCCGCCTTGGTGACGGTAGTTGCAGACCGGGACGGCAAGACCGCAGAGAGAAGTAAGCACTTGGGCAATTGCGGACCTAGGAGCAACCCTCTCCGCCGGGTGTGACACAATCGCACGGGCGCCTACCATTGGCCGAAAAGGATGACACCTGAGCGGGCTCGCCGATTGGCCGAACGTGACGTGTCTTCGAGACACCGAAGGGCTTAAAAGCCAGAGACCGGGAGCAGCAAGTAGAGCATTCCTTCATTGATCCCTTTCGAGCTTCTTGCCACGGGCCGCAGCGTCCGAGTTGCTGCCGGCCCGTAATGACTCTATGACTGTTAATTTCTTGGTCGTCTCACTGTAAATAATGTAAATAAACCTCCAAGTTTTTCATCCCGACGTCCTCCTCAACTCTTACAGCACTTCGTCTAATACTGACAAAATTTTTCATACGTACACTTGGAGGTACAGTCTAAACCCCCGATAACAAAATCCTGCAACAACAAAATTCTCACTACAACGAAATATTTTCGTATGCCCGACGAACACCCATAAGATTCAATTCATTTTGTGCCTCTCAACAATGAAATATCGTTCTACAATCCTGCATCAATTAAATTTGCTGGAACATAACCCTGCATATTAGGTACTTGTGCAAGGCTAGCAGGCTCCAAAATGTGCTCAAATGCGATTGCCTTGCACTAAAATTGCGTAAAACATCAGCACATTACACTAGTGTGGCACTGCCATTTTTGTTTACAAAAACAACCAAACGCCAGAAGCGATCGCATGCGTTGAAACATGTCATGGCCGCCATCTTGTTTGTTGATTGCCTGTTTGAAGTGGCATGCATGTAGCTACCGACATGTGATGGCAGTTTTTGCACACCTAATGCAGTGCGTAATGTGCGCCTCAGTGAGAAAAAGGCAACAAAAACAAAGAAATTCACGTCCCACCGACGTGGAATTATTTCGGTGCTTGAGATGGCGGTCGCAGTATGGAGTGCCACGCATCGGGCCATGATTGACCGATTGTCCGGGAATGCGCATCCCTTTCTTCAAGAACAGTGGTTTTGGTGCCACCCGTCAGGCATTGCATGCGGATTTGACACCGGATGTAGATTTGTGCAAAAGGGCTGTAATCGCGATCGATTGCCTTCGGGTATACGAGATATGATCACTTTCGCCCTCTGCACCGATGTGCAGGCACTGGACATGTTGATGCCTATGGAGTGCACTGGAGAAATGCTGCTGGCGCATGCATGGAGCGCTGTTGCTCTGTGTTCGGTGCTGAGTTATGCGAAATCTTGCAAAACTGATAGTATCTCCGAAAGCAACTTGCCGAGAATACTGCTCCACGAGAATGCTGCAATTGCTGATCGGCGCATTCAGTGCACTTTGTGCTGTCGGCAGTGCAGTTCTATATCATCGAGCAAAGCTTGCCAAAGTAGGCTTGACAGTAAAGTTTCATTCTGCGACGCATCACCTATCTCTGCTGTCCAATTTCGCAACAACAAAATTCTCACGAAAGCGAATTTTTTTTTTGCATTCCCTGCTGATTTCATTATTGCGAGCTTCAACTGTGTGTGCGGTGCTGATATTTACTGCTGGGAGACACTGCAATTTCAAGTAGTTTCGAAAGTACAAGGTTATATTTCAGGGAATTGAAAAAAAAAATTGTTGACATATTCTAATTTTTTTGCTTAATTCTAGTAATTGTACACACTGTTTGGCTGGGTATCCGCACTTTGCGATCCACAAAGAGCTAAACAAGCTACAGCACGATGATTAGTGAAAATTTAGTACATAAAAAAGGCCCCCCCAAAAATGACTATAATTTGCCATTGTGTATCGCATATCAAAAACTACAGCAGCTACACAATAACTATGAAATGCCATATTTTCCAGTGTATAAGTAGCATTATTTTTCATAATTTTTCATCGGGGTGTCTTGTAGAGCGAGGCAACTTATATATGCCCCCACCCCCACCCCGGAAAAAACTGCTGTCAAAATCGGATTGGATGCTGTGGTCGCGCGAAGCGTGCTGGGTTGACCTGCTTTGGCAATTGCAATTGTCTGCGTGGTATGGAGGTATCGGGTTCTTCTCATGATCGGGTTGCTGAGACGGACGGAGCAGCAACGTAAGTTGTGGCAGGCCAACCGCGAGTTGACGGACTCCAAAGGCGTCGCATCTGCAGATGCTTTGAAGATACGGTGCGCACTGCTGTGCAAACTACACGGTTGCTACCAGAGTACAAGCCACCCCCCCTCCCTCCCGCGCTGCCTTCCCGCTTTCCTTCCTTTTGTGCTATTCGCTCACCGTTGCATGCTTTCACTCACACATGCAGCATATGGCATGCGGGGAGGATGTTATTGCCCTTGGACTTTATATGTAACATTGCGGCGACCACGACAGCAGAAATGTGCCTGGAGTGTCCATGTCATTGCTATCGAAATTCTATAGGAATGGCATTGATACGCTTGCGCGTGACCCACGTTCACGAAGTGAAACGCCACTGTATTTTTTTTAGTCACTTACTGAATAAACAGTTCCTTCTTATACACCGGTGCGACTTATACACCGGTGCCACTTATACACCAGTGCCACTTATACACCAATGTGACTTATACAAAGGTGTGACTTATAGACCGGAAAATATTGTATTTGAAATCATTATAGAAAACTCTGTCTGAATTTTGAAACCTCTAGTATAAATAATAAAAGAAAAGTTGTTTTGAGGAGCATCTCACTCATGTGCACCTTGTGTTATGTGCATTTCACCTCCATGATTACAGCATTTTTTAGCTCCTATGCTATGGAAACATGCTTCGAACAATGAAAGAAATAAACACAGTGGGAATGAGACACGCTAACTTATTGAAGGAAAGCAAGCCACTCTGTGCTTGGCCACTGATGACTCCTGTTTATCAACCACTCCATCCTTTCTGCTTAAAAGCCTATGAAAGGGAGGAAATGCTATCTCACTTTCCTCCACGGCTTTTTAATGCCAGAGATTTGCAAGTGTGACATAGAGTAGCAAGGACCTGACAGCGCTTCTGCTTCTGGTGACTTTGTTTCTTTTCAAGGGATCTCTGCATGGCACTATTCATTCAGAAACAGTGAGCAAGCAAAATTACCCAAACACTTTTCTATCTTACTTTCTATCCAAGCTGCTTCTATAACTTCTATCGGATTATACTAGCTTGATACTTTAACCCCTCTATCCTCTCTCTGATGCTTTGGCCAGAAGGTACATTTAATATTTAGGTAAAACACGTTGGCAGGCTAGTTGGTTTGAATCCATGATTTAGTGTGTAAGCGTGACTGAACGAGGATGTAGAAAGAAACAGACACACAGAGACAGCGCTACTTTCAACTATATATTTTATTTTCGCACGCATCGATAAATATATGCCGTATGGGCGGAAACAAACGAGATGGCAAAAAAGAACATTCAGTGGTGCATGTTGAACGGTACACATGTCCAAGGCATGGTCAAAACATACACTGCAATAGTTGCAACAGTAAACTGAGGAATCTTATCTCTTTTTCAGATAACGACACTGATGGCTTTTCCTTTCCACCTTTCCTCTAATTTTGCAATTTCATAGGCCTCCACAATCTCCCTTGTCGTCCTGCTGTGAGCCCTATTCAAACATGGGCTTGCATGGACAATCTAGGCAAAGAATGCCCAGGTGACCCAAGTTACTCTAGTGACATTATACTCTTTTAGTCTCTCATTGATGCATCTGCCAGTTTGATCAACATACGTTCTTCTGCACGAAAGTGGAATGGCATATCTAACGCTTTGTGTGCAGGTTACAATCGTTTGTGATGTTGAGTAGAACATGCATTCCTTTTGCTAGTCTGAATTAACGCGTTTGCATAGTTTCTGTAGGCGCTCAGGGGCAGAGAAAACCATGTCTACCCCTAACTTTGCCGCTATTCTTCTGAGATTATATGAAATAGAATGAATGTATGGTACCACAGCAACTTTTTTTTCCTCTAGTAGGGATACTGCTTCCCTTTGATGGGTTTTTATACTTCCTGCTCAAGCCCGCTGCAACCAAGGTGAGCATATGCATTGGGTAACCAGAATCTGCCAGGTACTTGGCCTGATCTCTGAAACTGGTTTCCACTTTGGGGTCACATTACTTCATCGGAGAATTATTGAAACACGATGTTACTATAGCTCATTTTACGAGTTTCAAATGAGTGAAATGAAATGATAGGACTGGCTTATTGCCTCTCGGTTGATAACTCCAGCACACCTTCTGGGGCGAAAAGTACAACCCCAAGTCTAAAAATCTTGTGAAATGGCCTACAGGGACTTCATGCATCAATGACAAAGGAGACAACACTTCAGTGAACGAGATTACTGTTTTTGAAACCATGGTGTCAAAATTATCTGATTCGTTATTCAAAATAATTAAAACATAGTCAACAAATCTGAACACTTTCATGACATCGGTGTTATTTTTGAAGTGTTCATCAAGAACCTGGTCACTGTTAACTAGCTATAAGTCACTTAAGCAGGGAGCAATACATCACCCCATGCATATGCCATCTTTTTGTTTGACAACATGGCACTCCCTAGCCGCCTAAGTCGATTTAACATAAAAATTAAGTTCTAAAAGTCTGTCGCAAGTCAAACCGCAAGCGTTTTAAAATGCAACTGCTCCAAACTTATCACTGCAGTCACACATTTTGTCACATTCTGCGGGAGAGAATAGTACAGGTCTGTTAAGTCAATAGAAAAAGCAACAAGGTTCCTGTCTTTCCAGTCATTAAAGAATTCAACCACTTGTTCAGACCTAGTTACCAAAAATGGGTCGTCGATTGACTTGGGATTGTATTTTTCACCACAAACGGTCTGCTGGAGTTATCAGCCAAGAAGCAATAAACCAGTCCTAAGATTTCATTCTGCTCATTCAAAACTCGTAAAACACGCAATAGTAACATAATGTTTCAATAATTCTCCGATGAAGTCATGTGACCACAAAGTGGAAGCCAGTTTCAGAGATCAGTCCAAGTGCCTGGCAGATTCTGGTTACCCAATGCATATGCTCACCTCAGTTGCAGCGGGCTTGAGCAGGAAATATAAAAACGCATAAAAGGGAAGCAGTATCCCTGCTAGAGGAACGAAAAGTTGCCATGGTACCATATATTCATTGTATTTCATATAATTTCAGAAGAATAGCAGCAAAGTCAGGGTTGTACACGGTTTTCTCTGCCCCTGAGCGTCTACAGAAGCAGTGCAAACAGGTTAATTCAGAGAATAACAAAAGGAACGAATGTTGTACTCAACATCGCAAACAATTTGTAACCTGCACTCGTAACGTTGTCTATGCCATTCCACTTTTGTGTGGAAAACGTATGTTGGTTAAACTGGCAGATGCATCAGTGAGAGACTAAAAGAGCATAAGTATAACGTCACTAGAGTAACTTGGGTCATCTGGGCATTCATTACCGAGATTTTCCCTGCAAGCCCATGTTTGAAAGTACTTCTATTTTGTATAGGGCTCATAGCAGGACAACAAGGGAGATTGTGGAGGCCTATGAAATTGCAAAATTAGAGGAAAGGTGTGTGAGCAAGCCATCAGTGTCGCTATCTGAAAAAGAGATATGCTTCCTCGGTTTATTGTTGCAACTATTGCAGTGTATGTTTCGACCATGCCTTGGACATGTGTACGGTTCATCAACATGCACCACTGAATGTTCTTGTTTGCTGTCTCGTTTGTTTCCACTCGTACGGTATATATTTATTGATGCATGTTAAAATAAAATCTATAGTTGAAAGTAGCGCTGTATCTGCATATGTTTCTTTCTACTTCCTCGTTCAGTCGCACATGGATAATATTTAGTGTGTAGTATTTCATAAACATTTACCTGGCTTTCTTTCTCTACTATTCAATGCTGTTCACTTTCAATTTTACTAAAGTAGGAGTTTGTTTTTCACAGTAATGTAATTCTTTAGGTTATGCCTAAATTTGTCTACCCCAAATTTAGGCATGTGAGAATCTTAAATGTGTTTGAAGCAAATTTGAAGTGAATAGTGATTCGAGAGAAACATTTTCAAATGAAATATCAAATAGCTGTTGTGCAAACTTGTATGCATAGGAAGTTGCTGCATGTTAAAATTTATTGTTTTGTCTAAGGACGAAGTAGGTTTTAACCGATGCACACTTCTTCGCGTGCTTCACCAACTGCTCTTTGCATGTTTTCTCCCGATGCTTGTGTGTGCCTGGCTTGTGCAGCTTTGGTCACTTGCTAATTTCAGTCACTTGTTGCAACATGCAAGAGGAAATTGACGTGACCTCGAAGTTCAAACGCAATGCAGGATGTGGTAACATTACAGAATGGCGATGTACCAAATGCGAACATAACACATGAGAGTCAATGGAATCTAGGTCGGAACTGCAAGAACGCAATCTAGCAGCTGGGAAAACGCTATAGCAAGGACCATATCGATGGGGTTTCACTATATTTGACTTCTCGGTGCTCATTCTATGGCTGGAGACTGCATGTGCACATGTGTATAAGGAGTGCATCCTAGGCTAATACTAGGCGTTATTACAGTGCCCCATATGCAATGAAATGAAACTTATGAATGGGGCAAATGGAGACTGTCTTCTCAAAGATATGTACCAACCGGCCTAAGTTACCACACTGTTGACGCACATACACGACCCGCCGTGGTTGCTCAGTGGCTATGGTGTTGGGCTGCTCAGCACGAGGTCGCGGGATCGAATCCCGGCCACGGCGGCCGCATTTCGATGGGGGCGAAATGCGAAAACACCCGTGTATTTAGATTTAGGTGCACTTTAAAAAACCCCAGGTGGCGAAATTTCCGGAGTCCTCCACTACGGCGTGCCTCATAATCAGAAAGTGGTTTTGGCACGTAAAGCCCCATAATTCATTCATTCATTTGTTGACGCACAGTATCCCCTTTCCACTTGTAATATGCTTTCATTGCACGATAGATATGCTTCGCCGCATAGCACAACTGTATTTCGGCGAAGCCGAATATAGTGAATCTAATTGTGTAATGCATATTTGGGAACGCTACGAGAAGTCTAATATGAAAATTTTTTCCGAAACGAATATCAAATGGCACAATTTTTGAAACTACAATTCAGAAATATGAATATTCACACGACACTACTCAAATTGTATGCCTAAGAATGTATCAAATATATATTTTTTTTTTTTTTGTGCATAAAGGGATTATTTTGACTTCTTTTCAGCTTGACATCTACAATATTATTGCATCTACCATGAGGTCGTCAACAAGAGCTGGCGGTCATGTAAGTGAGCCTTTTCATGTGACATGGACATAAAGCTAAATAAAAGTTGACATGCATTGATAGTAAAAAATGTGGAAGACATGGCATACTGAGGAAAGGGTATGCGTGCTGTGTGTGTAGATATCAAGTCGTTGTTAAATGTATAAAGTATAAAGTATGTTAAAAGTATAAGGGAAAAATTGTGTTATTTTTTAGTGAACCTTGGACAGCATGGTCACTGCTTTCTGTTTGGCATTTAGTACAGTGGCTTCGCAGTGCAATGCATCTTTAATTGATCCTATTTTGCCACTCACTGGTGTGCTCAGGTGCTGCAGAACTTGCACGTGTTGACATCATGGCTGCTGCTCAGAGGCCTGCAAGTGATTTTGAGCTTGAACACATTCCTCGATCGAGGTATTTGCAAAGAAGGTGCAGGAGCCAAAAGTAGCCGAGGACCTTTGGACCAGACGCCTACCAGGACCAGGGACCAGTCAAGTGGCCTCAAACAGAATCTTCTGCGCATGTGAGTGGAGTATTGAACACTGCCATATACATAGCGCAGGCACGTACCCAAGGGGGGGCCCGGGGGCCCCCCCGAAATCAAGTGGCATACCCCCTCCCCCCCTTCCCACCCACGCCACCACTCCTCACACATTCCTAAAGCGCCGCCAGATCAATGTTGAGACTTGGCAGCTGTGCATCGGTCAGCATTATGCTGCCTTTTTCACTTTTTTTAGATGGCGGTAGTTATCGGCATCTCTTGTAATGTGAAGGACAGTTTTGTCATAGATTCCGCACCTGCGCGATTAACTCGAGATGCGTTCAGTTGTCACCATCTATTCAACCCTCACTCGCATAGCTGTTGCTTTTGTTAGTTCAACCTTCTTTGTTTAGGCTGATCCTGGGACCAGCAGAGGGATGCGGCTGTTACTCAGCTGGTCTGTACTTTCATGGAACAAGTTGCGGCGGGAGAAAACGCCAATTGCGTTTAACTTATCCCTTTGCTTCATTATTTCCTTGAGTTACGGCTCGCCGCGACGCTGGCAGATGCCCGGAACCATATACACGTGATATGGGTTAGGTAAGGTGGGAAATAAAATAATGTGAAAGAGCGTTCATCATGAAACCCTGCAATAACCCTTAAACCCATAAGCAAGATGACTGTCGCCCGTTACCTCGTCTGTTTTTCCCTAATTGTATAGCACTTTTCGTGCAAAATTGGCAACTGGAAACAAAAATCGCAAGGAGTTGAGAAATTAAACGATCTACTAAGGGAGAGAGCCAAGGCAACAACCAAACTGCAAGCAAAAGCGAATAATAAAAAAGTTAACCGTTGTTTATGAGCATATTTATGGATCAACATCTGTTTACTTAAAAAGGAAGTAGAGAGAACGCCGCCGGAAGTGGAGAACAATTACTTGTTTTGAATGACGCTTCTACAGTTATCGGTCGAACCGCCTCACGTAGCCACTTCTCTGCTGTGATTATGTGGGTGTTTTTCTAACCTTTCGCGGTGAGCGCAGTACGTCTAGAATCGCAGAGTCCTGCGCTCTACGCGTTTGTATGGGACTGGCGGCCGCACAGCGTTACACAATTCGCGGAACTGTAAAAACTGATCAACAAGGCGAAAGTAACTGATATTCGAAACTATAACATGAGAAAGACTGAAGAAGCCGTAAAATATGAACGCTGCCTGAAATCAGTAAAAAAGAAACCTGGCATAGGACAAACCATAATGTATGCACTAAAAGATACGAAGGATAATATCATCAGCAATCTCGAAGATATAGTAAAAGCATTGGAAAAATTCTAAGCTCATCTGTATACAGTACCCAGAGGAGTCACGATACCTCACTTAGAAACAGTAATGAACAGGATACAGAAACTCTCCTATAACTAGCGATGAGGTCAGAAGGGCCCTGGAAGACATGAAACGATGAAGAGCGGGAGGAGAAGGTGGAATAACAGTCGATTTAATCAAAGGTGGAGGAGACATAACGCTTGGAAAACTGGCGGCTCTTTATACGAAGTGTCTATCGACTGCAAGGGTCCCAGAAAACTGGAAGAATGCAGACATTATACTAATCCACAAAAAAGGAGACGTTAAAGAATTGAAAATTATGGGACGATTAGCTTACTCCCTGTATTATATAAAATATTTACCAAAATAATCTCCAAACACTGGACTTTAGTCAACCAAGGGAACAGGCTGGCTTCAGGAAGGGATACTCTACAATGGATCACATCCATGTCATCAATCAGCTTATCGCAAAATCTGCAGAGTACAATAAGCCTCTCTATGTGGCTTATGTAGATTACGAAAAGGCATATGATTCAGTAGAGATACCAGCAATCGTAGAGGCACTACGTAATCAAGGAGTACAGAACGCTTACGTAAGAAGCTTGGAAAATATTGCTACATGCGTGTGGTACTTGTTTGTTTGAACGAGGCGCGTAGGCGCCATCACTCCAGAAAAGAGGAGGAAGAACGAACTGGGCTCGCGCTGTGAATCTAACCGGTCAACGATGCAACCGTTGTTGTAAATATAATCTGTAAATAGTTTCCCGTCTTACTGACTCGTCCTTCGCGTAAGAATATCTACAGAGGTTCTACAGCTACCTTAATTCTACACAAGAAAAGCAGGCTGATACCTATAGAGAAAGGGGTCAGACAGGGAGACACAATTTCTCCAAAGCGTGCTTAGAAGAATTCAAGCTATTAAATTGGGAAGGCTTAGGAGTAAAGATCGACGGCAAATATCTCAGCAACCTTCGGTTTGCCGATTACATTGTTCTATTCAACAACAATGCAGACGAGTTACAACAAATGATTGGAGACCATAACAGAGAGAGTGTAAGAGAGGGGTAGAATATTAATATGCAGAAGATGAAGATAATGATAAATAGCCGTGCAAGGAAACAAGAGATCAGGATCGCCAGTCGGCCACTAGAGACTGCGAAGGAGTACGTTTACCTAGGTCAATTAATCACAGGGAACCCTGATCATGAGAAGGAAATTCACAGAAGATAAAAATAGGTTGGATCGCATACGGCAGACATTGCCAACTCCTGACTGGAAGCTTACCATTATTATTGAAAAGTAAGGTGTGCAATCAGTGCATTTTGCCAGTGCTGACATATGGGGCAGAGACTTGAGAGCAAGTTAAGAACCGCGCAAAGAGCGATCGAATGAAGATTGCTAGGCATAACGTTAGGAGAGAAAGAGAGCGGTTTGGATCAGAGAGCGAACGGGTATAGACGATATTCTAATTGACATCAAGAGGGAAAAAATGTAGCTGGGCAGGTCATGTAATGCGCCGGTTAGATAACCGTTGGACCATTAGGGTTACAGAATGGGTACCAAGAGAAGGGAAACGCAATCGAGGACGACAAAACACTAGGTGGAGCGATGAAATTAGGAAATTCGCGGGCGCTAGTTGGAATCGGTTGGGGCAGGACAGGGGTAATTGGAGATCGCAGGGAGAGGCCTTCGTCCTGCAGTGGAGATAAAACAGGATGATGATTATGATGATGATTATGATGATGATGATGATGATGATGATGATGAAGATGGTGGGCCCCCCCCCGAAAAAAAATCCTGGGTACGTGCCTGACATAGCGACTTATTTTGTAATACAGTTAAACCTCAGTGTAACGAAGTCGGTAAAATCAATTTGCTTCGGTATATCAAAATTTCATTCAATTAAAATTCGACCTTTTATGCAAATAAGTACAGTTGCCGATCAATTTTTCTTACATGAAAAGGGGCCGCAGAATTTTCCGACTTATCGGGCAGTTGAAAAAAGCAAATCTAAATGAGAAAACAATTAATTTTGATAAATTTGGGAGTCGGTGACAAATGATATGGTTTCATGCCACGTACGTCGATACTTTTTCGGCAGTACCGATTAACCGAAGCCAGCCACACTTTCACGTGCACTCTGCCCTCGTGGCTGATAGCATCATCCGCACTGGGACGGCGCTATTGGGAAAAGCGCCGGCGGTGGGGAGCAAATGCTTTGTCTGCCTCTCGCTCCAACGGGTCACCAAAACTCGAGATCACGCAACCTCCAATACTAGTCGAGCGGTAAGGTAGCTTACATGTTGCCTCGCCGTCTTGGCATGCCCACTCGTTGCATACGTGCAGATTACCTGTAAAGTAAGGTGCGTGGCTGCGTATATGCTCAGCTGCGCTTATAGCCATGTGCAGCCACGGCCGAGAGACGCGCCAACATGTTCCTCCCGCCCCCTTGAGCACATTTGATGGCGCTAAATCTCAAGCACTGGCATGCGTCGGTACGCTTCGGCACATGCTAACAAGCGAATACGTCGCTTCGTGTTGGTAGGAGGAAAAGGGCACGCAACCACTGGACATAAGCACTGATGCGTGCCGACGCATCAGTGCTTATGTCATCAGTGCTTATGTATCAGTGACTGCGGCACACTGTTGCTGGACTATTTTGTCTTCATCCGTCGAAGTCCGCCCTAAAACAGCCTGCTCTAAACTGAGCTTGAAACAATAGGTTAGTGATCTGTATACTCTTTTAGATATGAAAAACAGGTTTGATTAATGAATGTATGCCTGCAGCAAGTTTCCTATTTACCTTTGAAGTAACAATACAGTCAAACCCGGCTATATCGAACTCGCAAAAAAACGCCTATCAGTTCGATATAGAGCATAATTCGATATAAGCCTGCTAAATAATTGGATGTCATAAAAGCACACACCATTTATAAAATCACTTTATTAACGAAACTAGCTTAGTTTGGCATAAATTAGTCCTGCATTTTCTTGTGCTTGGGCAATTTCGCTGCCTGCGACGCACGCACTTCCCCACGTTGTCTAAGGAGTCGGAGCAGCTGAGGCCGCAACCTTCCGCATTCGCGCAGAAGCGCCGGACTAATGCGAGTGCACCAATCACATCGGAGGATGTGGGCAAAGGACCGTAGTTGCTTTCCTCAATGTGCCGAGCCGGTAGCCCAAAGCTATTCAGAGATATTAAACTACTACAGAGGCATCAGACGAAAATACCCGCCCCCTCACAAACAACTAAATAGAGAAGACGCCGTAGCATGGCGGCAGCTACAAACGGGAACATTCCCGTGCCTAAACATGCTAAGTAAGATCTACCCCACGCAGTACGAGAGCAAGTGCCCATGGTGTGGAGACAAACCAACCCTATACCATACCACATGGGCTTGCCAGAAAATAGATGGGCTAGCCATAATAAAAAACCCGAGTGCGGAACAGTGGGAGAGGATGCTATCCAGCGACATCCTGAAAGTCCAACAAGGACTAGTAAGGCGTGCACGCAGGGCAGCTACCCTCAGCGGAGCCCTGGACTAGGGGAACCGACCCTGGAGAGAAGATGGAAGACTCCATCTGAAGCCGCAAAAATCACTGCAAAATAGAGAAAATAAACGTTTTTCATCATCATCATCCTCAATGTGCCTACTGTCATTTGTGCTCGGTACGATGTCGGCGATGTAGTCTTCGTTTCCGGGCTCTACCGTGGTCGCGACACCATCATCTGCACTCACAAACTCGTCCACCGTTGATTCAAATGTCCCGGAAATTTTGTCAGCTAGCTCCAAACTTCGGCAACACCGGCAACGGCTTCGTCGCATTCATCAGAATTTACAGTCCTCACCGAGCACGCGGAAACCGGCACGTATGAAGAACCCCTCGTACACGGCCGTGCGTATGCGTCGGGCGCCATGGGCACCGGGTTGCGAGTCTGGCCACTTTAGCCCTAATCGTGCCGAGAGTGCTCCTCGGAATCTTGCACGCTGCGGGGACATCCAACTTCTCATCGCGTTCGACGCGATTTATGATTTCGAGCTTCACGACGAAAGGCGAATTCTGCCGCTTCATCACGGCAACACTGCGGGAGAAGGCCCACAAGGCGCAAACACGATAAACCAGAGAAGCAGCCAGACAACTCGCACTTTCGGCATCTTGCACGAAGAGAGCACAAGAGCTTCTGATTGGCTGTCTGAGCAAGCGCTGTAGGCGGGCCAGGGTCATCTTTTGCTGGGGAGTGTCGCTAGATAGTGATCTAAAGAAAGGAAGGACGCTTGATTCTGCAACCCGTGTGGGAGCACGGCGAAGCGTCGTCAGGGGAGAGGGGTGGTAAGTGAAAGATGATAGAAAAAGAGGGAGGATGGTGGCCTAATAGACTCCACTATGCGCGACACGGGGAGTGTCGACGGCTCGCCCGAACAGCCAGAGATAGCGCGGTCACGATAGGGAGAGCGGTTGGATGGAGCCGCGCCGCTGGGTTTCCCCGCTACCGCGAGGGAAAGCCAACCTCTGGGGGCACTTTTCCGCCGCTTGACGTTCGATATATCGGGAGTCACTGCAATATTTGTTCGATGTAAGCGTAATTTTTGCTATATATACTCATTGTAACTATACCATGACCAGAAATTGTTCGATATATAGAATAATTCGATGTAAACGGGTTCGATATAGTCGGGTTCGACTGTAGTGCACAAAATATCAACATCAGCGCTTGCGCTCACGTCGTCGTCTGTCTGCAAGATTGCTTTGCAAACACCTGCACAACCATGCCATACCATATCAGAAGCTGTCGTACGATTTCCTTTTTGGTGGCTCATTGCACAGCCAACTATGTAAGGTTCAGGCATGCAAAGTATCATTGAAAAATAGTCACGTAGTGACGCCGAAGAATATGATGCAGAGTCAAAAACTGGGAGTTACAAATTTAACTCTTTATTGGGCGAACTTGTGCCCAGCAAAACAAGTACTGTATTTACTTGCATAATGATCGCACCCCTGAATTTTGTCTTTAAAATTCGATTTTTTTTTCCTTTCCCGTGTAATGATCGCACCCCGAGCTTGCCCCAGTGATATGTCGTGTGCCAAGTCTAGCCAATGATGATCGCACTTATTCCGTATATTCTGCACATTATTCAAGATTGCAGTACAGTTCCAATAATGTTTCAAGATGTGTGCAACACATTTTAAATATTGTTACATTCATCATGTTGGTGCACTATGCTGCTGTGGACAATTGTGTAGACAGCATCTGAAAGGGTTAAGCACTGCAGAAGAAATACTAGCAGCATCAAAAGAAAAGGAAAGTCTGAGGTGCTTCATACATAGTTTAGAAGAACATGTTGTTGGGCGAGTTGGTACATATTAGAGAACATTGTTTAACTGCGCGAACAGACGGACCACAGAGACAGCATGGGACAAGGACGGGCGCAGGAGTGGCAGTGTGGCAATGCAGCAGTGGCTTATAGCATGGGACAAGGTCTGCGCCCGTCCTTGTCCCATGCTGTCTCTGTGGTCCGTCTGTTCGCGCAGTTAAACAATGTGTGCTTCATACACTTGAAAACAAGGTCTTCATTGACTGATAGCGTACACAGCGTGCCAGACTGAGAAGGAAGGTTACTTGATTACTTGAAGCATCTTTTACGCCATATACAGAACTTAAATGTCCTGTAAAGGCGTCAGTAGTGTTAGAGATATCACCATTTTCGTCAAGAAGACATACCGTATTTACTTGCATAATGATCGCACTCGCATAATGGTCGCACCCCTGCATTTACCCCTGCATTTTGTCGTCAAAATTTGATTTTTGTTCTTTCCTGTGTAATGATCGCATCCCAAACTTGTAGCAGCGATATGTCGTGTGCCAAGTCTAGCTAATGATGATCGCGCTTACCATCTGTCGAATGCTGTCGAATGCTACGCGAACGACTCTTCAAGACATACCAAGCAGTCTGCACGCACCAAACGTTCTTAAGCAGATGCCCCATTTTATTCCTTTCATCACTTTCCACACTTCCATGAAAAAAAAAAAGCTACAACCAAACTTGCCTTGGCTTTATTATTTATAGGCTTCATGATGGTTGTGGCCAACAACAACAACAAAAAGGCGCCTTTCGATTCTTCTCATCCACACTCGTGAGCACACAACAAATCATGAGTGGCAACGATAGTAGCCATGTTTACACTGATATGTTAGAAGTGTACCCTATTCATACGCCGACGCTTGTAACACAGCTAAGATATTCGCCCACCCTTAGCGGAAACGTGCCGTATTAGGATAGTAGTGAAGACAAATGCCGCAGTTTCCGCAGCGTGCCCGCCATGTGTTTTTATGTCACTGGCAGCTAAGCACACCCATCTCTGTTTCTTTCCCCTCAAAGTAATCATGGCTACGTTATTGCCGCACACTTGCCGATAGTAACAATATTATTCATTACTGATACGGAAGAAACTGTTTCAATGCGCATAACGTACTTGTGAGAAGAAAAAAAATCGTGTTCAGCGTGTTTTGCTTGCTACACTGTCCGCCATTTTTGTTTTGGTGTCCCGCAGCAAATGTGGGAGAAAAAAGAATGTTTTTCGTTTCGCAAAAAATTTAACCCGCGTAATGATCACACCCCTGAATTCGCGGCAATATTTTTTTGCAAGAAAGTGCTATCATTATGCGAGTAGATACGGTACATCTTTGGCACTCTCTTTAGAAGAGTGAGAGCACACAAAGCTGCAGAAATGTTTTGAATTACGTGTCATGCTGGCTTCGACACATTCAATGTAGTCGTAGTGATAATAATAATAATAATAATAATAATAATAATAATAATAATAATAATAATAATAGCAGCCGGAGGCCTCGCAGCTTTCGATTGGTTGATGCCGGCGATGCATCACAGCCTCTGATTGGTGCACACCGGCGAAACATTGCCACGCGTCACTCTGTTCCCGACAAATGCTTTTGATGCATTGGCGTGTGCCGAAGCTTGCCAGCGCATGCCAGTTGTTGGGCCTTTACTGCGAGCTCGCTCCCCTCCCCCTCTTTGCTCGTGCAGGAAGGCAGCACTCGTGAATCCGTCTTTCTTCTCTCACCTTCACTCTGTTTCACTCACACCTAAAGCACACAGTACACAAGGCACGATAGGATCTTATCGTACTTGGACTTTATATGGAACATGATGCAGCTCCACTTCAGCAGTCGCTCTTGTCACGTGGCACGCAATTTAAGAGGTGCGCGTTTGCAAACAGCTGCTTGTCATTCAATCATTCATTTGACCATCTGCGTCCACGGAAGTTTCCATTTATTGTCTTGGCATTCCTTTGCGGCGGCAGTGAAATTTCTTTATATTTAATTGGCATACAAACACATTTCATTATATCGAGGTCATGAAAAGTTAAATACTTCATTATATCGAGAATTTCGTTATACTGAAGTTCGTTATATTGAGGTTTAACTGTATTATGTTTCACCTACAATGGTAACTAATTCCTTGCTGCAGTAGCAATGCTGTAAATGGAGCGGAATTGCAAGAATCAGACTGTGCTCGTTCTCCCAATATTTGGGATTTGGGACAAGAATGCTTATGGACTGAAATTTTAGTCCATGAGGTGGTTCAATATTCCAGCACCCTTACTGTGATATCTCTTAACCCTTTACTAGACATATAAATACCTGAAAGAAAAAAAAAGTGCATTTTCTATCTAAATGTGCTAAATACGTTGAGAATAAGCATAATTGACGAAAAGAAAAAAAATTAGTGTGGAAACTTTTTGAGCAATATAGGGGGCAACACCAGGCAGAAAATTGAAAGTAGGCTTCACTCCAAGCCACCTGTGACTTCACTTGGAACTTGTATACACAGCTCTTGTCATATGTGATCCATAGGTGTACATTGCAATTCCTTTACATTAAGTGTTTGATAACACTGCAGCTGGAGATCTTTAATGTTTTAATATTTTTTCTGCATCTTGTTTAATTTGATCTGCCAGATAATTAGATCAACTTATTTGGTCCTGTCAAGGTCAAATTAACGGAAGTCAACTGTATATGGAAAGGCAGTAGCCAGTTCTTGTTCCCCTTTTAATGCTACTTGTTCAACTCTGGTCAATCATTTACAAATTTATGTTGTCTCAGGAACAATTATGACAGGTTCATTTTGATAATCTGACACATCTGCTCGGCTCATCTTTTTAGGCTGTATATGCCTCTTTGACCGTAGGATTGGATCCAAAAAGAAGTCTAAGGCCTAAAAGTTGTGTGAGACACACTGAAGTTATAATAATTTACTCAGGCATTCAAAATCAAGTGCACTCATAGGAGGCTTGTGGTGTCTGCTTCATGTGGAAATATTTCATGGACTGACGAAGTGAACAGTTCGGTTCGTACTTAAACCAAGATGGTTTGAAACACTGTGCTGCACAAAGTACTTTAATTTTTCTCTTTAAAGGGATACAGAATAAAAATAGAAGAATATAGAGAAAGCCCCACAATTGCATTCCTAAGACACGATTGCTATAGTATATATTTTTGACGCTCTATGAGAGGCCACCGCGATACTCGAGAAGCGCTCCCGACAACAAGCCTGCGGATCTGACGTCACAACTACCCTCAGCAGCCACGGAGCGAACTGACCGGCTGCGCAGTTTTGTTTTCCTCGCGCTGCGCAGTGCAAAACGCAAAGTTCTAGTGAGAGTGATAGCATGAGCGGAGATTATGACTCTGACTTGGATGAGTGGCCTACTGAACAACCACAAACAACAATTTCGATGGGGATGAAATGCAAAAACACCCATGTTCCGTGCATTGGAGGCACGTTAAAGATCCCCTGGTGGTCAAAATTAATCCGGAGTTCCCCCACTACGACATGCCTCATAATCAGATTGTGACTTTGGCACATAAAACCCCAGAGTTCAATTCTGCCACCGAAGCGGCGGAGTTGCTGAGGCCGGACTGGGCCTCCGCCACTGCTTCCCTCTGTGTGCTCTTGTGCTTTCTCCTTCGTCTGCTGACAGATTGGCACTGTGTTTACATCCTTCGTCCTGCGTTCTTAACACGAGTCATGTCTTATCAAGATGACGAATTCATTGCCACTGGTAATAATCAGGTTGGTGTGCTCCCTTCTGTTGCACCACGTTCTGTTGCGCCACATTCAAAAGACAAGGAGAATGAGGTAATGGGTGTCGCCTTCGCATCCTTGTATTCAGAGGTTTGTCTTGTACAGTATCAGATACGGCACACTGTCTCCAGCAACCTTTCCATCGGGACGTGTCAGTTTAGACTTTGTAAATAAAGCATGAACAACATCAAATTAAGCCAACCAAAACAAGTGCGAGTGAGAGCTGACACGATCAGACGATAGTGCGAAACAAGCAGTCCGGCTGAACCAGACGCAAGTACGAATAGAGCAGTCGGGTGAGTCCGCACCACAACAGTTTCTCACATGTGCGTCACTGCAAGGGCCGCTCTCATTGGTCGCTTCCGCTCACGGCTCACTTGCCGCCTTGGCGAGCTGCGAAAAATCGGCCCAGGACTGATTCCTCCCCTGGCGTGCATTTTGAGCTGCTGGAGCATTACGGTACGACACCGAAATGGCAACCTTGCCATTTGAGAGAAGGTGAAATTTACACTACGGTTTTTTATTGCGACAGCAATTGTATGGACACTCCTCCAAGCGCATTTCTGGTGTCGGCGTCGCTGTGAGATTTCGCTCGAATGCCATCTGCGACGTGTACAAAGCCCGCCGCACGCTGTGTTTTCGCTTAGTTTGGATAGATGCGGGCAGCAGCACGAAGCAGCATTTGCTCACTGCTGCTGCTGCTCTTACTCACTCCAACGGTTTGACAGCAAGTTTCCGCTGTCATTGAGTAAGATGTGTTCATGTCTGCTTGCGCGCATGGGATACCATGCTTGTTGAATTAGTATGCCTATGTTTGCATCTTTATACGGCCGATAAAACTATTATCCTTACTTAGTACAGCTGTTCACTAACTTTCTATTGTAATCGATTGTTCGCCTTTTGGCCGAAATGGTGACTCTTTTCTTTGCGCGTAGCATTGAGCAGTCTCTCCTAAGTTTTCCTCGATAGCAAGGTCGGAGCAATGTAGTCGGAGGCGCCGCCGCGTGATTTGCCGCACTGCTGAGAGCATTATCGGAGCGTGGTTTGTTCGAATTAACCTTTGGCAAATGCTTGTGCGTTTGAATTACCAGTTGTTTTTGCCCATTGGAATACACATAACTTTGACGGGACCACAGCGTCAGTTTGAATTAAGCGCATTTGAATTAATGAGATTCGACTATATTTTCATCAGTGTCCCTTTCCATCTAACTAAGTGATCACAAAGCCGTAACATTCCACCTATCTTTTCCCATTAAAAAAAGAAATACAGCCAATAAAAAAATATATCAGGAGCTACAACAAGGCCAACTTTTCTGCAATTAACTCTGAACTAGAATCTTTCTATGAATGTTTTCGTCAATCTGCTTCTTCACGATCAGTTAACAATAACTGGTTGCTGTTCAAACAGCAAATTCAAAATCTAATTGACAAACACGTCCCTCTGATTCGCATTCGAGGCGATGCAGGCAAGCCCTGGTATTCCAACTCGCTAAAGAGACTATTGCGCAAGAAAAAATATTGTATCGTGTCGCTCAGAAATCGTCCTCAGCATCTAAATGGAAGAAATACGCGAATTGCCTGCGCGAATATGCCTGTCTTTTGAGGCACTCAAAACGTGAATTTCATCATGAGGATCTAAAGAATATCATTTGTGTTAACTCCAAAAAATTTTGAAGCATCTTAAAACCAAAGAATCAATCGCATAACATTGCACTTGTTTATCCAGATGGCTCTGACATTCCACTTGATCAGCGGGCTAATGTCATGAGTTCCTATTTCTCGTCTGTTTTCACCTCCGAAACCTGTCGCTGCCTAGACCAAATTTTGGTGCAATGCCGCCGGTCGTCACCACAGTTGAAGGCATTTTGTGCCTCATTAACAAATTGAAAATTTCGAGTGCTCCGGGACCTGACAATATTTCTGCAAAGTTCCTTAAAGGTACTAAGGACGTGTCGAGTCGCATCTTGCAGATAGTTTTTGCGCAGTCCCTTTTAGAAGGTGAAATTCCGCATGACTGGAAGACTGCGAAAGTAACCCCGGTTTTCAAAAAGGGCAACTGCTCTGACCCGTCAAAGTATCGGCCTATATCGCTGACATGCGTTGCATGCAAACTAATGGAACACGTCATATATTCCCACGTCGCCAGTCATCTCGATAATAATTCTTTGTTTTTCCGCAAGCAGCACGGCTTTCGCCCTGGGTTATCATGTGAAACACAATTATTTGAATTCACTACAGACCTTAGCTTGAACTTGGATTCGTCTTTTCAGACTGACGTCATTTACACGATTTTTCAAAGGCATTTGATCGCGTAGCTCATCGTCGTCTCATGGCCAAACTCAGTTGTCTTAAACTTGACCCGCTTACCTTGTCATGGATCAAAGGCTTTCTAACAGCACGATCTCAGTTCACAGTCATTGGCGGTAAGCTTTCAACAGCAGCACAAGTAGTATCCGGCGTCCCTCAGGGATCAGTTCATGGCCCGCTTCTCATTATCTTTATAAATGACTTTCCATCTGGAATAACGTCATCTATTTGCCTCTTTGCTGATGATTGCGTTGTATATTGTCGAATCTCAAACAGTAGTAATCAGTCATTACTACAATGTGACCTAAACCTAATTCAAACGTGGTGCTCGCGCTGGTTGATGGAGCCTAATACCTTAAAATGCAAATGCATGGTTGTTTCATGCAGAAAAACTAATCTGATCTTTCAGTATTCCCTTAATTCAACAGCTTTATCACATGCTAGCACCTACCAATACCTAGGCGTCCTCATTAACAGTAAACTGACATGGTCGGAGCATATCTCGAATGTTGTAACTGTTACCTCAAGGTCGCTAGGTTACTTAAAAAGAACACTACGTCTGTCCCCCCCGGAAATCAGGAAAATAGCCTACGAAACCTTCGTTAGGAGCAAACTTGAATATGCCTCTCCCATTTGGAGCCCTTACCAAGATTATTTAATTACCTCTTTCGAGTCAGTCCAAAATCGTGCTGCCCTATTTATTTCATCAAACTATAATACACACGTCAGCGAAACCACATTAAATCAACTCTTGAATTACCCCCTTTAGCAGTAAGACGCAGAATCTCGCGTCTCAGCTTGTTCCATAAGCTATATCACTTTTCTAACCTGCATGGTACACTGTTACTGCCATCCGCTCGAACTTTTCGCCGCCTGTTCAACTACAACAGCGTCCAATGCCTTCGTGGTTCGACTCTTGCATTCAACAAATCACTTCTTCCCGCAGCCATTGAAGACTGGAATTGCCTTCCCGAAGCAGTTGCTCTTGAGAGAAATCCAGAAAAATTCAGGCAGTCCTTAACTGAGCTCTTTGTTAACTAACTTGAACTACACATTTTTTGTTTTCTCGCACCATTTTTACGTTACAGGCATTGTCCAATAGAAGATATTGATTTACATTATGTTTTGTATACTTTGACTTGTATTTCAATGTAGGTTGGGTGTCAATCTCTTATTACAAAGTATATGCTCGTTTGTTAGCTTATTCCTAATTGCTCCATCCCATCCTTCTATGGAAGGATGTGTCTTACCTTATTTTTTTTTTTTTTTTTGCCTTGTGTTTTCCACTGCTCTTTACTGTATCCTTTTTTTTTTGTGTGTGTGTGTGCATGCTGTGTATTTATAATGTAGTTGGTTCATTGTTGAATAGCATTCGCTCCATTATATGTTATTTCAATACTGTTTCCCCCCCCCCCCTTAGGTAATGCCCTGTTAAGGGTCCTTAAGGGTTAATAAATGATGATGATGGTGGTGATCATGATGATATGTATAACATTGTCAATGAGCTGGCCAATGTCTTTGTCCATTGTTAAGATTAGCATGCTGGTAACAATTGAAGCAATTTTGATTTTGTTTACCAACAGACTGTTTATTTCACTTCATAAATGTAAACCTTCCTCTGGACAAAGTTGAGACTATTTGTCGCCATCTGCCTCCACATACAACCCCTGTATGAGCCCTGCATGCACAGTGTAGTAAATGTAAGGGAAATAAGAACCGTGAAAGCATTCCCACTGTTGCTTTTGAGTGGTGATTACACCAGTATGTGCACTCTGTTTCAGTCAAGCACAAGCTCTGCTTTCACACTACTCATCACCACCCAATTTGGGGAAATTTGGTTCAAATAGATTAAATAATATGCAGGTTCAATGCAAATAATATGCTTCAAGTTCAATGAGAATTTGATGCCAGAAAATAATGCATAGGCTTGCTGGCATGAAACAGTGAGCTCCGGCTTTTCTGATTTCTGATTTTATTTTTTGACCTGGCTGAAATTTACATGCATTTGCTTTATACCGCTTCTAAATGGATCTTTTGGTTCAAATTTTAGACAGCCTTAAACAAGGAGTTGAAGACTGGACAAGTTTGTAACATTGCATCTTGAATGTGTTCACAGTGCACACATAGTTAGGAAAAGGCACTGGCACAGTGAAAGAGTGCTGACTTCCAAGTTTTATTTTCATGAAAAACTGAATGGTATATACATTCGCAAAGAAAAGGAAACAAGGCAAGGGAGTGATAGTTGATATATCAGTCACTCTCACTGTATACCAGTCCCATGCTTTATTTCCTTCTTTTTTGCCAGTCTAGATAGTATTCAGTTTTTAATAAACATACAACTAGTTGGAAGTCTGCACTCTTGAACTCTGCTTGCGCTTTCCCTAAGTATGTGGGTGCTGTGCACCAATTCAAGTTTAAACCAATGTGGACATCTCCCCCCCATGGTCAAATTGGTTAGTTGCAGTCTGCTAACCTGCCGTCGTTGCTTAGTGGCTATGGTGTTGGGCTACTGAGCACGAGGTCACGGGATCGAGTCCCGGCCATGGCAGCGGCATTTCGATGAAGGCAAAATACGAAAACACCCGTGTGCTTAGATTTAGGTGCACGTTAAAGAACCTTAGGTGGTCCAAATTTGCGGAGTACCCCACTACGGCATGCCTCATAGTCAGATCGTGGTTTTGGCACGTAAAGCCCCTTAATTTGGTTGCAGTCTGCTGTATGTAGTCTTGGGCTTTCATTGCAATATCTGTCATTCAGTTTTTGCTGCTTTTATCAGCTTCATTCTAACTTGCATATTCTTTCTTGGGCTGCAGCCAGCAGGGCTTTGGAGTCTTGCCCGTGGCACTTGCCAACCAGGTGCTGTCACTTCTGACCAGCGTGTTTGGTGAGCTCCGGCTGGAAGCCGGTGCGGCCCCTGAAGAGAGCGACCGGGAGGCCAGCCGTGCAGATGAGCGCATCCTCACTTTCCTGGGCAACATCAATACACCTTTCTGTGCATGGAAATGTGTCCGGGTGCTCATGCAGCTAAACCTACCTGCCCTGCTCTTTGACCTCGTCTCAGTCTCTTACCGCAAGGTAGAGCATTCTTCTGATTTGAGAAGTTGGTAGCTTGTTATACCTTAAGGTGGTTTGCACCATTACTGTTCAGATTTTCTTTGCATGAGCAAAATGCAAGGGTTCTTCCTGAATATTTTGCAGATGTGGACATCTTGCAATGGCATGGAAGGGGTTACACTTACAGAAACAAATTCTGTTTTCTTTTATTGCGATAGCAATTATTATAGACACTCACGGCGCCGCCACTGTCATGCTGTCACAGTATTTATACGCATGCGCAGCCCGCACGTAGGGGACATTAAGGTCTCCAGAGATGTGCAGTGTACTTGGCAGCAATATGACGAAGCCAAGTGGATGCACCATCACACACTGCTCAATCAGCTCTACCTTAACTGATTGAGCTGTGGAGAAATGCATTGTTTATGCAGAAATGCATTTGTGTAGTTACTTTTTTGCTTGAATGCATAAAACGGTGTCTTGTTAAAGTAACTGGAACGCCAATGCATTTCTCTACAACGTTCAGGAATTAATATCTCAAAAGTGGTGTCATCCTGAGAATTCGTTCCAAGTGAATCTGCCTTGCAAACTCCACGGCTAGAATTTGTAAATTGCAATATGCACCAAAGGTAATTTAGTTACAAACTTAACTAGGGAAATGTTTGGTAATTAGTTGATTATGCATTTCAATTTTTTTGTGCAAGTAATGTCCACCTCTTCGAGTAGACCAGCTCATGAACTATAATTGCGCTATCTGTTATAGGCAACCTTTAACAAATTTTGAAAGTGTTTGCTGAAACACCCAGTATGTAGGCATAGTGGTTATTGTACAGTAGTGGCCCATAGTACATATCGTTAACTGCAGTTTTGTTGTGTATGGTCCATATGTGCTCTCTTATTATCTTTTTTTTATGCAGGCAGGGATGCTGAAGAGGATTCAGAAGCACCCAACAGATGGTGACAACTTCAGCACTTCAGATTCAAACACATTCTATGAGGAAGACTTCAGCACATCAGATGATAGCAGTGCTGATGAAGGTGATTGTTGCAAAAAAAGTGTTAGCATAATTTTTGTTTGGTTGCTTATTCTAAAGAATTTAAGCATACAGTCGAGCCTTGTTATAGTGAACATGGATATATTAATTAAATTGGAATGGGCGCATACTGGATGCACATGGCAGGCTTCTCCACAGCACACACCAGCCAGAAGGGTGCAACAGCTGTATGCAACTACCTGATGTGTGAATACGGCGTGCCTTAAGCTCTACGGTGTGTGTGCCACACACCATTGTTGCAGCATGATGGTTCAACCATGGCCTCTGATACTGGGCCATCCGATGTAGAAGACCTTGGTAGAATAAGTGTATTCACTGTATCACTAACACAGTTGGTAGCAGTGCTTCATCTTTTGTGGGTTGCAATGTACAGTAAAACCTCGATAATTCAAAGGCCGCCAGACGACGAAAATTCTTCGAATTAAGCGGATTTTTGAATTAATTGAAATGAAAAAAAAAAAAGCGAGAACTTGCCAGAAAAGGAAATCACCTTTATTTTCGTGTCTGAGAAAGATTACTTAAGGTAATCACTGATGCGGGATTGCTTGGTGCAGTAGTTCGCTGCCCCAAGTGCCATGTTCTCCAGCTGGCTCACAACACAAAGCATACAAAAATCACCACCGCTGCACTCAACAAAGCTGCGGACGATGTTCATGGAATCGATAACCGCCGCTAAAGCGGGCACGTAGGTGCTTGACTAAACAAATTTGGACTTTATGGATATTCCGGACTTGATAAATACACTGTCAGGGTTCCCATTGAGCTAATGCATTTTCACGGCCGATTTCTTGGGTGAATTGAGGCCCCGTAGTTGGATTTTCCGGACTAAATCACTCGTTCTTAGCCATGCTGCATGTTCTTGGAGGCCGCCATGCTGGATTTTTTGCTGGCTTGGCTTTCAGCGGCCCACTCTGTAGCCTCCAAGATTGGGAGGCACACGCTATCAAAAATAAAAAATGAGCATAATTCTCTGGTCTCGGATCGGAGGTCATGCCTGCACTTCCTTGGCTGACAAAACGCTCCAGGAAACGGCACTTTTTCTTCTTTCTTTTTTTGGTCAGCACTGTCTTCATATTCCCTTAATGCGGTATCTGCTTTTTTTTTTTTTTTTTTTCCCTAAAGTTCCGGTTGCTATTTTGCACGTGCTGTGTCCATTGAGCAGATGTGTCTTGGAGGCGTCTCATCTTTCGATCGGGCCTAAATGCAAAAGCACCTGTGTACTTAACTTTAGCTGCATGTTAAAGAAACCCAAGTGGTCCAAATTTTTGGACACCCCCACTATGGCGTGCCTCATATTAAGATTGTTGTTTTGGCTTGTAAACGCCATAAATTAATTTTTAATTTTTTTTTAACATCGCAACTTTGCGGGTGTTCATGTGGCTTCGCATTTGTGTGATTGGCACCACCTCCTGTGCGTTCGTGAGAGCCAAGTGGTGCGAAGCTCGTTTCTTCTATCTCCATGGAGAACTCTGTTGGCAGAGATCGCCAACACGGTGATGCTCTTGTCGACTGTATATGGAGATGTCACTCTTGTGCAAAACCAAGCAACTCTAATCGCCTCCAAGCGTAGTACGAGGCAGGGCATTAATAGGGACTTTTTTTAAGCCGCTCTAAGCCTAACCAATTTTATTCTTTTGGCTGAGTGAGCTTTCCAGACTGTTTTCCGATCCCCGCGAGGTCACATGTTGCTGCTGGTCGGAAATTGCGAATTATCCGGATAGAGCCAAATGGGCTGTTCAATTTATCTGGTAGAATTTGCATTGTAAGTGATAGGACTGCTCAAATTCTTTGAATTAAACAAAATTTCGAATGAACCAAGTTCGAATTATCGAGGTTTTACTGTAGCACATAGTCTCCTTAGCAAATGCTGCCTGGCATGCCGATTTGCTGATCATCGCTGCAAAAGCCACTGTAGCTGTTGGGGGGGTACTCTACTATTGTAGAGGCTAGGGCTGAAGGCAAGCTCCAGATCTACTTACACACAGTCGTTCCATAGTACTCCCCAACCCGTAGCACGTGTAATCACAGCTATGTTGGTTCGGGCAAATAAGGCAACCAGCAGTGTCAATTCCAACAATGTTTATTGCTGCAAGCAATAAGTAAAACTTGCAGAGGGAAGTTCATTGTGTAATAAGTAATAAATAGGCTTGCCTCATTGCACGTGATTGTAAGGCAAGGAGGCCACTCATGGGACCAAGGTCGGGACGCCAAAGAGAGTGAGTCTCCCCTGGTGACACTCTTTTATAAATTTTTATCTTGGCAAGAGAAATGCACTCCTCACGTGTTGGATACCTTTCCCTTTCCTGCGAATCGGGGAAGGGTGCACATGTCGCAAGAGCAAGGGAGCGCAGGGAGAGGGCGTAGTACGGCTCTATATACTTTTATTGGTGCCTCATGACACTGTGTGGGCTACGGAAATGTTTAGCACAAGTTGAGACGTGAAGTACAAAGCCTTATAATTGCTTATATAGAAAAATATGACCCATTAGCTGGGATTGCAAAATCTCAATCAATCAATCAAAAAATTTATTTACTTATGTGCAAACTACAGTATTTACTGCCCTCAGAGCCCTTAGCCGTCATGGTTAGACACGGGCCCTTGCATGAATGTCAGGCAAGGTACTGTAAACTGAATATGGATGGAGCAATGTTGACATGCACACTCGGTGCAGTTGTTCCTGATAACTCTCATTTATGCTCAAACAGACTTCGAAACTGTGAGCCCACCATTAATATTTGCAGTTGCTATAACCAGAAGCATTCAAGTACAAAACTGCAATACTGAGTATATCCTGCTCATTGCCCCTTCGCTTCTGCTCATTCAGCACACCGCCACGCTTGGGGTTCCACAGCGCATTTTCCTGCTTTGTTCAGCATGTACCATGCTGTAAGAAAATCACTCTAATATCTGCTACAAACATTGCATTTACGAAATGTCTGGTTTATTTTGTTCACAAAAAGCTTCGTCAGATGCAGTAAAGAAAAAAGTATACAATGAGTATAAGAAAAAGCTTAAGATGTCCAGGAACTTCTCAGCTTCGTGTTTTTCTCCCTGAGATTGCCTCTTGGACTTTATGGCTTGGCCCTTGAAAACTAAGCACACAGTGTTCAGTGGTATCTGCTGAAAAAAATGAGCCCACTCGGAAGCCTGTATGTTTTTTTTGGAGCCCGGTTTTCTGGTTGCAACGGCTACAACAGAGCGGAATTCGGTGAGCAGGAAGCTTTCCACTGTTTTACCATCAGCTCCTGCTGAAAGTGTGGACAGGTATGGCCATCTAGTGTGCAAAGCGCAAAACAACTAGAAAATAGCCTGCAATGGGCTACCGTCTATGAAAAACTTCTCGAAACATCCGCTCTAAAGGCCGTCTTATAGTTTGATGTAGCGACGATGCGCATGCACGCTTGGCAAGACAACTCCACGCCAGCAAAAGTGCAGCACCCTATAGTCCGACGCAAGGCACAGTCAACGTATCCAGTGTTCCCCGGCTGCAGCAGGTGCAACATGCTGCATTCTGCGTCAGCCTCGTTGCCCAGAATGCATCGTGTCCGCGTCTCGCTGCCGGTGGCGGCGTGTTCCCCTGCACATAGCAGCAAGCTCAGTTTCTTATCATCCTGAAACTCCTAGTTTCGTGAAACTCTTAGTTTTACAGAGGCCACTTTGGCCTCTTCTGGCCTGGCCGGCTCGGCGCTAGCCGTGGAAGTGAATGGGTTAAATATTGCCTGCAGTTGTCGCCACTAGCTTTACTGGCAAGTGAAGCAGTCACCAAAGTGACCATTGTCACATTGCATGGTCTCTAGCTTGCTTGATCACCCACATAGGGCTCCTCCTATTTACATGCCAACTGCTGATAAAAGCTTATCAATCTCTGGTGAGTTTTATGTAAATTGACTAAACCCATATAATGAAATCATTGGGACAGGAAATTGAGTTTGTGTAAGGGGTATTTTGCTAAAAGCAGAGGCTTTAATAGCAGAGCCCTAGTAATACGGGAAGGGCACTCCAACAATCCAGAGGCTTATAAAATGTTCTGTCAAGAACAGATAGGAACGAGAACAAGTTAAGGCAAATTAAAATGCATTTTGTTCCTGCCTTCAACACTTCGCATGATTGTCCGCTTGTACAAAACTCGTGTCACTCATAAAAGGGGTTCTGCTTTATAATTTCTTGTTCATGTTTCATTTGTCCTCAATGGTACATTGAAACAAACTGCACTCAGCACTCAATAGGAGTGACATGATTCCAGCGAGAGTCTGATGTTTATCAGCAGCTGCTTTGTTTATCGGTTATGTTTGTATGATGTAGCCAGAGTCCCAAGAAGCTGCCACCATGTAACAGAGTGGCCTTTGCAGTGCTCTCTGCCTGTCTAGGTTGACAAAGAAAAGCAAAGGGTTATTGTGTACCCTGCAACAAGCTGTCTTGCGTGGATTTCACTTCGTACCAAGTGGCTTGTGGCACTGCTCAACTTTGAATAATGTGGTATAAAAGGCATGCACTGTGGTCGGGACCTCGTAGAACTTTGGATAAAGGATAAAGTGATTTTGTTGTAAGGAGAGTTCACTGTAATTAATTTGGATGATATCGAAATAATTTGCTTGATTTTTACTGTTCACTATATTGAGGTTCGACTGTAGGTTCAGCTGTAAGCAGTTTTTTCACATGCAGCCTTTTCTGTTCAAAGGAGAACAATCTAAACTAAAACACGTGAAGAAAAACTTGTTCTTATAAACATTTGAGATTGAAACCAGCAAGCTTGGGGCTGCTCTTGGCAATGTTAATTTGTTTTGTCATTAGGCAAATATGTACAGCTAGTGCCATCAACCATTGAAAGGAACTGTGGTATGTGGGCATACGTTGGGCCTCTTCGATTTATGGTGCCCGGATAGTCCGTAGACAGCCCGAGGATTCTTTTGGACAAAGCTACGTATAGGGTCATGAGTGTGAGCGACTTGGGTTACCTACACGCACAGCTGTCTTCCGACTGCATTGTCGGCTGCTGCAGTGTCGGGCTCTAGCAGTGCTAGTACTGTTTAATAGCTGTAATAATGTATTTGGCATTAAGAGTGACTAGAGCATATGTGACCACCTTTTCTGGGAGCTTACAACATGTGTGCATTTTGCATTCTCTAAGTACCCTGTTTACTCACATAAGGCCTGCAGTTGTTTTCTCGGATGATATTGCTGTGCAGAATAACTCAAACCATTAGCAGCCGACTATGAACACTTCTATCCAGTCGTCCTCATTGCTTCTGCTGCCCTTGTCGTTTGGCGAGCTCGGCTCATCGGCGCTCTTCCAAAGCTAGTCATCCTCTATGCCATCCATTATTGTTTCCATTCTCCTTGCTCTTGACAACAGCCTCGAACAAAACCACATGCCATGTGTCCAAAATTCATGTGCACACTTCTTGCAGCAGTGCACTGTTAATGTGGCCAAAAGCACAATGCCAGCAAAACCTGCTAAACAATGCACCTCAGCACAGCTGACATTGATGAAGCACGCTGCGAATGCGAAAGCACAGATGCGAAAGCTTGCGTAGATTCCCACAGTTGGTGGGATCTGCAATATTTTTCCATAAAATCTCACCTCTCCCAGCATTAACAAGCTTAAAGCGTCTGTAAACTATGCTGCATATGCACTAATTAATTATACATGTCTGTCATGGCACTTGATTGTGGACGGTCGGCCTATAGCTTCCTGTAGGCTATTGTCAGGTGCACCACTTATTGCTGCATTGTCTGCTCCACATTGTCTCCTCCAGGTGCGGATATGTAGGTCTTGAAATGACGCATTCAGCACATTGGTTCCTCTGATTGGTTCACATGCCCTGTAGCTTTCACTGCACTGCAAGTTCATATTGAGCCGGAGTATAGTAGTAGCAGCTCGTAGAAAGAATAAAGACGTGGGCGTGGCCTTCGTGATCGCAATGGCTCACCGGTAGGCACACAGACACTTGTGTGACCATGCATAGGTGGAAAGCTTTATCCAAATTTTCACGCTCCAAAGTGAGGATGCGAGTCTTGCATAAGGCCAAGCTTTACATGTGTAAATACGATAATTGGGACTTGTTACAACAATGCTGAACAGTTCTCGGCCTGACTCTGAGGAAAGTAACATTGTACTACAGTCGACTCTCGTTACAACGGACCCTGATAATCCAACGAAAAACGTCCGTTTTATCCGAAGTCCGTAATATCCGAAACACCTCTCTTCCGAAACTTTCATCGCACTGTCTATTAACTTTATTGCAAAGAGTGAGTGACAAACTTTCAAAGTAATAAACAATAAAAGTCGCAGTTTTGCCCCAAAAGCAAAGCATTGATTGCGATAGCAAATTAAGCAATATAAGCGCGGCAGCAGCAGTGAGTGAATTGACCTTCGTGCTGTCTCTCACTTCAACGCGACCTAAACATTGAAAGCACAGCATATACGAAGCTACCGGTGCTGGGTGCACTTTGTCCACATTGCAGATCGCTTTCATGATGCGGTTCCTGCGCGGGCGCGCACTTTGTCTCCACATCACAGATGGCTTTCAAGAAATGGCGGCCGCACCGTAAGCAGCAGTCGCCGCTGGAGTAGTACCCCCATCTTTCTCTCTCCCCTTCCCCGTGTCTCGCGCGTGAAAGATGGCGCGCACTTACGGTATTGAGCCACGATAGTCGCCTGACCCTTGCAAGTTGGTTGTCAGCCCGTGTTGACATGGCAAAAGTACGTTTTATACGGCCGATATAAAAAAAAATTGCCACTGATGGTCGTCCGCTGTAGCCGATAGTTCGGAGTAGCACGGTCCATTAAAAGCAAACTTTGTTGCATTAATAAAGTAGGTAGAACAAACTAAGGCTGAAATATGGCCCATTATATCCGAAAGTGTTGTACGCGGGTCTGTTGTAACGAGTGTAGACTGTACCATGGAACTAGCAGAATGTTTGATGCAGTCACTACAGAGTTGAATGAACTTTCGTTTATTTTAAAAAATTGCTCTAAAAATGCACCAGTCTGCAGTCCAAATCAAGGGCCGAATTGACTCATGTGCCCACAAGGTACAATGAAAAAACTGAGCATCATCGCATGCTCCTGACTGAATTTGTAGACTGCGAGTGACTGCAAAAATCAATTAGCTTGCAAACTGCGCATATTGTTGCACTGTGATGACACTTGTAGGATTGCTCATTTCAAAACAAGAAAAAAAGATCAGTGTTTCATGAGCAACACTGTGATGTACTGCAGTCTTGCAGTTTCATACAGTGATCATGGCTGGATGGAAGTCTAAACAACAACAAAATCAGTCCAGTTTTTTTATGCTGGTGTCCGGATCCGCTTTGGTCTCACCACTCTGCTGGCAAGCTCAAGAAATGCCAGCAAGCCAAGCAATCACCAGAAGGAATGAGCTGAACCAAAACCGATAAGTTAACTGCACAGGTCAAGAAGATTGTTATGGCTGTCATTACACTGTGCAGCATTTAATGAAAGCCATGCGCTCTGCTACTCAAGTTTTATTCTGGTGTGATAATAAAATGACAGTCAGCATAAGCAAAGCATGTTGTGCACACACAACATGGGAGTCAGTGGCAATCGAGTGACTGCTACATGGGGCCTTCATGATGCACGGTAACCACCCATTTTCTTGAGGCCATGGCTTGTGTTTACTGAGAATTCCAAGTGGAATTGCGATTTTCACTGCATTCATTAGTTCATTATAACCGGCTTCGTTTTAATGTTTTCCTTTATACCATTTCTTGGTGTAGTGTGACTCCTTGTCACTAAAGTATTATGTTATGAAATCGTGTGTATTTTTTGTGTGCATTGGTTTGTGCTATATGGCAGGTAAATGGTGTCATGAACTTGGAAATTTCTTTTGCAGGAAACTTACCTTAAATGAAACCTCAGTGTTAATGCCTGAAAATTTAGTCATTACTTACGTCTCAGTCCATTTACCAAAGCATCCCAATTAGGCGAGAGGTTGACCTTTCAATCAGAGCAAGAAAATGCAAGAGAAATCTGTGAAATTAAATCAGGCTGAGAACTGTTCTTGCACCCCTGTATTTTTTTTTTTTTTTGTCCACGCAGTCACACATTCATTAGTGTCATCACGCCCACATGCCTGTAATGTAGATGTACAAGTGCAAAGACACTTCATTGCATAAAAGCAATGTGCAGCCTGCAGTACAAAGTGAGCAGACAGCTAAAGTATAAACAAAAGGAAATTTGGTGTGTTCATTATGGCTGGACCTAGTACTGATTTGGACACCTGGCCATAATAGGTTACTTCTGGCTTATGTGAAAAAAATATAGTGGGTTGAAATAAAGTGACAAGGCGATGCTTCTTGTCATGTGATGAACTTGCACTTAACTACTGCACTCTATAGCCAAATATATGGAACTAAAGCTCTTAGAATTGAAATTTATTTATTAGGCCACAAGACCAGGAAAAGCAGCATGTAGTCTTTGTAAGTGTGCACAGTAACGTCCTGCGGAAACGCAAAGTACAGACCAGAGCGCATGGAGCCCACCTCAATATGGCCGCATACTTGCGCGTCTCTTTATCACCTGCTAGCTGCTGGACCAAAAACCTCCGGGCAACTTGGTGAGTCCTCAGGGCGTCCGAGGCCTTCGCTCCGAAAAAAACAAGCGCTTTCCAGCAACCCTCGGACTGGTGCGCGGAGCCACCCGAGAAAAACGAACGCCGGACTGGCGTCTCGGGAAGTCCGCGGTGAGTCCGGGACTGATAATCGAAGAGGCCCCCAGTAAGTATGGCACGCACATGACATCCTCAAGTTTTGGTTGCTCTGTAATGCAGATGATGACAGCGAGCCTATCCTGGGCCACTGGTATGAACTGACAACCGCCCCGCGAGAACATAGCCCTGGTCCAGGTCCGCTGCAGCCAAAGGGGCTTCCTGAGGCGGAGACAGAAAATAGAGGTGTCCGCTGCTCCCTCGCTGATGGCCGGCCCCTCATTCCAGACAAGGAGGAACCACATGGGGTAAGCTTCTTTCCACCAGCATTAGGGAGATGTCATTCAACTCTCGTTCAGTTCATAACATGTTCCACGTGCATTGCTTCCTTTTTGACATTTTAGTATATCCAGTTGTCAACAAAAGTTCTCAACTTTGTGAATGCCTACCTAGTCAACTTTGAGCCAGTACAGGCATATCTCAAGTGAGTTTACACTCCTCTCTTTATTGCCACTTTTCTTGAGTAACAGTATTTCTGAAAACAATTTTTTTTTGTCCCAGATCTGGAATAGGCACACCACAGATGGTTATCCTTGCGGGTATCATCAAGGACTTGGATCGGGAGACATGCAAAAGTGAGCTGTTCTTGTTAAAAGCTGATTGTATTGGATGTTGTGCTTTTGAGACAGATTCTGCATGCTGACAGCATTATAATTGGCCACAGTGTTAATTAAGCTAATTTTATTAAAGTGCACCATTATGTGTGCTACAAAAGTCATTTGAACAAAAGCAGCTAATTTCAATTTCAGCAATGTCAGCTAAATTGCTGACATTGCTTTATTTTAACTTGATAATGCCACTGCAGTTACTGCACAAGTTTGTGTTTTTATTGAGTCATTGTGCAGTGTGTGTGCAGAATTGAGAATTGTTTTGATAAGTCGAGGGAAAAATAAAAAAGGCGTAGTCTTGTTGGAAATAATCTGAAGACGTATCGTATCCTCTTACAATCCTTTTACTTTGCAAATTTTATTAACCCAAGAATGTGCTGCAACCAAGCACGTACCCAAGGGTAGGGTGAAGCAGCGCTTAACGTCTGGTTCACCCCTGCCGCGGGTGGGCCCGATATTGCAATATCTTCGGGATCGGCCGACGTATGGGGAGTTAATGCCTGCTTCACCTCCACCGCGGGTCGGCCCGGCATTGCACTACCTTAGGGATGGACCCACGTGAGGGGAGCGCTTAACGCCTGCTTCACCCCCGCTGCGGGTGGTCCTGGTATTGGAATATCTTCGGGATCGGCCTACGTATGGGGAGTTCTTAATGCCTGCTTTACCTCCACCACGGGTCGGCCCGGCATTGCACTATATTCAGGCCGACCCGCAGCAGATGTGAAACACCTTCCTTTTCGTTTGAGAGCTTTGACTGTCGTCAGCTTTCGCTGCCATTTCATTTTCACGGAGTGGAATAGTTATCAATTTTTTCACTCCTTTTGGATGGCGGTAGTTATCGGCATCTCCTGGGGTGTAGAAGCCAGTTTTGTCATAGATTCGGTGCCCGCGCGATTAACTCAAGATGAATTCAGTTGTCACCATCTGTTGCAGCAGGCAGGGTGTAGTTTATTGTTTTAATTATAATATTTTATTTTATTTATAATTCCCAACAAAATTTTTATGTCACCATCGATCCAACGATCATGCGCATCCCTGTTGCTTCGTTAGTTCAACCTTCTTTGTTTAGACTGATCCAGGGGCCAGGAAAGGGACTCGGTTCATAGTCGGCTGCTCTGTATGCTCATGGAACGAGTTGTGGCCAGAGAAAACGCCAGTTGTGTTTAACTTTTCCTTTTGCTTCATCATTTCCTCGAGTGACAGCTTGCCGCGACGCTGGCAGATCCTCGGAACCATGTATCCGCGATATGGGTTAGATAAGGTGGAAAATAAAATATTGCGAAACAGCGTCCATCATTAGACCCTGCAATAACCCTTAAACCCATAAGCAATATGACTGTCACCCGTTACCTCGTGTGGTTTTTCCCTTATTTTACAGCGCTTTTCGGGAAAAATTGGCAACTGGAAATAAGAGTCGCAAGGAGATGAGAAATTAAGTGATCTATTAAGCGAGAAAGCCAAGGCAACAGCCAAACGAGGAAAAGCGAAAATTGTTTGTAAAAATATTTATGGATCAACATCGTTTTATTTAAAAAGGAAGTAGATAAAAAGACGCTGGAACTGGAGAATAATTCCGTGTGTCTTGAATTACGCTTCTACAGTTATCAATTGTGCCGCCTGACGTAGCCACTTCCCTGCTGTGCTAAGGGGGGGGGTTCTAAACTTCCGCGGTGGGCGCAGTACGCCTAGAACCGCAGCGTCCTACGCTCTACGCGGTTGTACGGGACTGGTGACCACGCATCGTTACGCAAGTTCCCAAATAACAACACGAGTCGGTTTTGCTACTTGGTAGAGCAGTAAACGAGGGATGCAAAAGAACTGTGACTGTTCTACAAATGTACATTTCTCTAAAATTCTTTCAGAGCTAATTAAAAAAACGTTACTAGAAATCTTTATTTTGCACTTTCGCTTGTTAACTTGCTCTTGGCAAAGTTCTTCCCGCGCATCTTTCATGCACGAGTCCATTTGATGTGGTTCTTTGTTTGCCAAGTAAAGAAGAGATGTATCTCACAGGTGTACAGTGCTCACGGAATGAAACGCGTCAATTTAGGGCTAAGTAATGTGCACACTTTCGTTTCAACCGGCTGCAGTTCGTGTCACATCGACGTAATTCTGGCGCATACACTTACATAGGAGTCCTGGTCACCTTTGGTGACCAAATTCCTAGCGACATGACATGCTGCTCTCGCGTACTTTGCACATATGTAGGGTTCTACTAAATGCTCCGTGTCCCATTTCATTCCGTGAGCACTGTACCTGTGAGATACACATTATTTCAATTCTCTTTTGCAGCTTTACGCGTCTTTATGGCATATGGTCAGCATTATTCACATTTGTACTAGTAAAAGTACCCTCCACCTCATTTGCATAGAAAAGTTACCTTGGGTTGCCCCCCCCCCCCCCCCCCCCCAAAAAAAAAAATCCTGCATACGTGCCTGGCTGCAACACTTGTCTTATTTATTTCTTTTATAACTGTTGACTTAGTAATCACAGTACACAACCTCCACCTTTGATGTGTGACATGCAGTATTAACATCCATTAATTTCACTGCTTTAAAGCATCTGCTCTAACAGTATTGCTTCATGGGTTCAAGTGACATATTGGCATAATAATATTAATTGGTAGCATCACAGACCATTGGTACACAACCTCAGTCATCCGGGATCGCTGTGGTGTACTTGGGCCACACTATGCTTCTGAAAACTGATTGTGTTTAAGGGATACTAAAAAGGAATATCCCCTTCAGGCACTGATTCTGTGTATCGAAAATTTAGTTTCACAAAAATTCCTTGCATCTTCAGAATCATGAAAAGTGTACTGCTGCAGAATGGATTAATATAATTCTTCAATGAATTTTGTTACGTTTATAGATTGTGGACTCAAATGCAAGAACTCGTTACAGGAATATTAGATATGAGAACATCAACTTTTTCATGTGTAGCATACTTGGAAAGCACCCATCCAGCTACTTTAAATGTATGCTGGATGTGAAAAGTTGTGAAAAACAAGGGATATGATAACATGCTGTTACTGAGAGCAGGCACCCAGACGTTTATGTTTAAACTTGTTTTACTAGAGCACCTTACTCATATTCAAAATTGCAACACAGGTCCAATGAGAACTGTTTCAAGATGTTTGCGATGCCTTTAAATTTCATTAGTTTCAGCAGTGCTATTGCTTTTGACGCATTACCTTGGCATGCACAATTGTGCACACAGTGTCTCAAGAGGATTTAAGCTAAACTAAATTGGTTCTTTACATTTCTGGAGCACCAAGAAGGTCAGTCTTGCTACGAGCAAGGACTTGGTAAGCCAGAGAAAATTCAATAATGAAAGACTGGTGGCCATACCACCTTAAAGGGCCCCTAACCAGACCCCATAGCAAATTTTGGTTATACGCTGGAAGTTATGTGTCCTCTAGGGAGCTTTCTGCGGCAAAAATTTTTCAAATCGGCTCATTAATAGTTGAGATAGAAATATTTCAGTGCCACTGATCCACGATTTCAGCAGGTGAGCTCCACTGCCAAGCAAGACGCTCTCTCCACTTGCCCCGTCTAGCCTTTGCAAGTGAAATTCTTTCCCTGCGTTCTCCCATACCAGACCTCGAGGATCGCGGGACGCATACATCACAGGCCCCGCCCTTTTTTTTTTTTTTTCCGGCGCTACGGATTTTCGCTGATGGCATCGCGTGCGAGGTGTTGTCTCGTTCATGCAGCGCACGATTTTGCTCACTGTGCACAAGGAAACAGGACTAGTGGTATAATTCGGTGCTACACAAATACTGAGGCAGAACAAGCGGATCGCAGAACATGATCACGCGCTGGAGCACGGTAGAAAATGGGATAGTTTTGCTACCTATGCACGTGACCGCATGACCGTGGGAACAAGCAGACGAAGAGGAAGTACATCTCTCTTGCTTCGGTGCAAAGTAAAACAAAAACATGCAGACATTACGTTTGTGTGTTTTATTATTTCTCTAAGCTTCAATTCGTCAATTCAAGCAACAGATCACACAGATAACAGATGTTGTCTTGAATAATTCTCGAAGTCGCATGTCACCACGACCAGCGCCACACTGCGGACTCGAGTACGTAGGCGCAGGGATGTGAGTACATCAGCCTCCAGCTTGGAGCGTGGCGGCCGTGAGGAGAAGGAAAAATGCCATTCAGTTTGAAATTTCAGATCTTTCCGCGGTGCGTAGTGATGTAATGCTTTGCAGGCACGATCGTTATCGCTCAATGTATGCTCTGTGCTTGTCAGCTCAATATGGCCAGACCTGGTGAGGGGCCCTTTGAGGTTACCACAGTAGCACTCTGTTACATCATAGATAGGTCTAGTCCAAACCACTTGAGTGAGCCAGTGATTACACTGCAATCTAAAAGAGCCAGACTCAACCTAAGAAGTTTAGAAACAAAAATGTCCCAAACAAATTTCACTGGTGTCAATAGACTTATTGTTGACTTTGAAGCTATCTTCTGAGCTGCGAAATCATTCCTTTTATTTTGCTCATTCGACACTTTGAATTTGACATGGTGCAACAGGAGCCACTGGGAAAATAGAGAACATAAGGTAGACACTACATTTTCAGTGAAGTTGCTGTGGAAAAGCCTATAATCTAGGCTTATTGCATGTGGAACATGAAGTACTTGACGGGATAGAATAAAATTTATTTTTTGACTGACAAGACTGCTTTACAATTTTTGGCACCACGTTGTGGCCTGGGACTTACAGTAGACATCAAAGGGGGGGGGGGGAGGGGGTATTCTGTAATGGTCCACCTAGTGGACTGTTCATTTCGGCTGCTGCTGATTGGATGCAGCAGTACGAGGGAGGAGGAGACAAGCAACCCCAGCCAATCAGCAGCAGCTGACATGGACAGTCCACTAGGTGGATTCTTACAGAATACCTCCCCTGTTCATTTTACTCCAGTTAATTCAGTCCCAAACGAAGGTCCTGGCCCAGCGCCCATGCATTTCTGTGGGCTAAAACTTTCGTTATTTTGATTCTAAAATTGTCCGCTGGATAATTAGAAATTGTCTAGTCATCGTGCACACACATACACATGTAACCCCTATGGTGACTCCAATCCGACTCTTTTATTGGCAGCATCAATCTTGGCAAAGATTAGGGGACAGTGAATGCATTGAAAAACATGTCAAACATCTCCCATCGAAAATGCCTATTTTTAGCCTGCCCTAGGAAAATTTTCAAGCAATAACAGTAGCTCACAATTGTATGATTACAGTATTTACCAGATTCTAATGCACATTTGTTTTTGTTTTTTTTATCCAATAAAATTAGGTCGAGAACAATGTCTGCATGCTTTGCCGCTTCGCCGTGCCGCTTCACACGGCAGTATTGCGGCGAAGCTGACTGAAAAATAAAAACCCGTGCGGTGAAGCTGACATTACAAAACCGGCTGCCGCTGTGGAACACGTATTAATCCCCTGCCCAGTTTTCTTCTTAAAGAGATAAAAAAATCGGACGCGCACAAGATTTCTAGTTTGTTTAGGAGCTTTAATGTTATCTTTATGTTAGTTCTACTTTGGACACGTAGAAAGTGGGCGCACATTCCTATTGCAAAAACCAGCATCTTCCAGTACCATCCAGTGTGAAACCAATGCATTTTTTGACACTGGAACTCACTAGGGCTGCTGGCGCTTGCTGGGAGTCACTGGGACACCAGTGAGAATGTTGTATAAGAGTTTGGTCACACTAGACGAGACGCTGGTTTCACTGCCATTTCACTGGGTCACACTGGTTTGTGCTCTACACGTGCTGGTTCTCGCTGCAGTTCGCTGGCTCACACTGGAAACTGCGCTGGCTGCATTTGTGCCGCACTGGTTCCAGTACGCGAGGAGTATAGGTGCTGTTGAATATTAAATGTTTTATACAATTTAATCGCTAGATACTACTCTTTTGTCCTAAATAACGCTATATCTTGGGGTCATAAAAGTCTGTTCCGTGTCGTAGCTTGGAATAAAGGTGTGTGAGCTGCCGTGTTTATGCATGCATATTTGACACTGAAAATCACTTTCATTTTTTCATATTTCCTTTTGACTGGGTGGATAGCTACATTTTTTAATGTAACCACGCAAACACAGAGGACGCCTTATTTTTTAGTAGTTTGTATGTAACCGATGACTGGGAGTTGTCGCCATTGTCGTAGTGTTATGGAGTCACCATGAAACCCAGAAGTTGTTCGGGCGCATTCTAACGGACCCCGAGTTCGAAGCCTACTGCTATAGTGCCTAGTGCTACTGATATTATCGCACTGATAACAAAGCTGAGGCGATTCGTGCACTTCCACTTTCCCTAGTGTACTAAAAAAAAATGATAGATAAAAGGTTCTGAGGCTCAAATACACACATTTTAGCATTCGCCAGGTACCCGCACCAAGATTGATTCCTTCCTCCAAAGCTTAGGCCTAGCGTATCTGCCGAGTCCGTCTACACGCCATCGGCCCATTATAAACATACGTATATGTGCTGCTGCTGAAGGCTGGCAGCACTATAGCCTACGCTTCTCTGATGAAGATATGTGACTAGACAGACAGGTCGATTGAATTGCATCGTTCAAGTAAGAAAACGTTTCATATTCCTTGCGCGAAGAACAAGAAACTGCTATCAAAATTGGCTGTAACAGCCCACACAGCGTCCCAGGTCAGTGGCTCTTTTATGACTTTTTCGGAGTTAAAATACCAATCGCAAATTAAGATCAGTGTTGTTCCACTTTCAAGCATACTCCTGAATACGGACAACTTTTTCTTTCTGATACAGGCGTAAGCTTTAGTTGCGGAGCGATAGCGCATCAACTTGTCTGTGCGAGACGTGTCTCTGTGAAACTTAAACTGCGCCTGAATTTTAACATGGCAAATTATCCACACATTTCCATGTGCTTGAGTGGCGTAGTGGTAAAGTGCTGGGCTTGGGATCTGTGGGTCAGAAGATCGAATGCTAGTCCACACATTTTTATTTTTACTTTCTTCTTATTTTTTTATTGCACTAAAATGCTCTCTGTTGCCTTCTGTGTTCAAAAAGATATGTATGGTGGCTAGGCAACCACGTATTTCGCTCTCTAGAGCTGCTTTTCGCATTAGTACCCAGCGCCTCCCAGTATGCCGCTCCTGCCCAGCGCCCCTACATCCAGTGCGCGGCACTGGGCCCATAATCCGGCATGGCACTAGACACTGGTTACTGGGTTTCACAATAGGGATTTGATTCGGGGGCATGTTAGAATCGAGCGAATACTTTCAAATGAATCAGGTATGTTTTGATGTTTTTTCTGCATCTTGTTTAATTCGACCTGCCGGATAATTTGACCAATTTCATCCGTCCCATCAAGGCCGAATTAACCGAAGTCAACTATACTACATCAGACTGATTCACATGTGAGACACTGGTCAATCGTGAAACATGACATTCAGGATTACATGGGTTAATTTTGCTTGGGCAAAAAGTATGGATTATGAAGATAGTCATTGTAAACTGTGAGCCCAGGAACAGAAAGCTGCCAAGTTTTCAGTGCCAGAGCAGTGAGAAGTTTATCACACAGTTTAAAGTGAACCACTGTGTTCAGCACTGGTGTCTCAACGATGTGTTCAATGCATTCTTGATGTGGTGCAAGATGTAATGAGAGCAGTGGTGGCACATGGTATGCTGTGCTTCACTAGTGGATGCCCAAAAGCTGCATTGCACAGGTTATTTTCCACAGACAATTTAAATGCGTGCATCTTTGGACATGGAAAGTGGGCAGTTGTATGCAAAGCACAAGAGTTCAAAGCTGGACTGGTTGGTTTCAATTAAAAATGCCAAAAATGCGGACAATGGGCTAAAGATTTATACATACATACTAGACAGATTCGGCATATATTAACTGTTTTTTATTTGGAGTGATAAAGTATACAGGGACACTACACTGTCTGTAAGCATGTCATCTGTGCGTTATATTTTTGCTGTACTGCTCTGAATAAAAGCGAGTTAATAGTGCATTTGTCTTGCTCATATATCTCCTGTCCCTTCTTCTGAACTGATCACCATGTTGGGTACTAAGACATCAAAGGTAGTGCTGTCATTCTTGCCACATTTGTAAGAAACCTTCAGTCACTAGGCAGTATTAGGCCTGCATCCATAGACACCAGTTGTATAATGCATTGGAAGTACCATATTTACTCAAATCTAATTTGACCTCAAACGCAATATCCAGAAATCAGAAGCTGCAAAAATTTTCATGTGTGTAAGAGAATTGAAGTTAGAACAAAACTGAGATGCTGTATATTCTTACCTGTTCCATGGCAGTCAATAATGTTTTAGGGGATTGCGCATGACACAGTTAACGCTCACTTCATGATACAAGCTCACTCACCATTGTCATTAACATATTCAGGTGATTGCTAGTCACCTCATTGCTTGCACAATGAGCTGCCCTCAGTTCTCTGCATTGCTTTTGTAATGCAGCACTTTACAGAAGGTCATGAGGTCAGTTTAGCAGCCATGTTTTTCCACAAACCACTATCCTGTTCACCACGTATGTTTAACGAGGAGTGGTTGGTGGTACGGTACAGGCCAGGTTCAGCGGTTGTACGCTGTATCTCAGTCAGCCTTTTAGTGCAGTGACCGCCACAGCCCTCAACGGATTGGAAAGGTGGGACACGGGGCAAACAATTTAAATTTTTGCTCCCAAAAATGTGTTCTTTCCTGCAGCTTTGGTTTCTTAGACAATACAAAGCTGCCAGCAAAATTTCAGCCATGTCTGCGCAGTAATAAAGGGATGATTCATATTTTTAGATGGTGATGCCTCGGATAAAAAAATTCGCCCTTGACCACCATTTCGAGAGTGCATTCACAGCGCAAGGAAAATGCTTAGCATGAAATGGCTATCATCATTGTAAAGCTTGTTTTCCTTTTTTCTATAACCATCAAAGGTGCAATAGGATCTGTGTTGCAACTTCATGTGTTTTCAAAGTGCGCGCACCTATTATCGCCTCATCTGGCGATCCTTCAGAGTTCGGACTATCACTACTAACACATGCTCCTTCCTATCTTCCTACCACTCGGCTACTTATAAATACGCTCTACACCTTTGAATAAAGGTTCATTTTGTTCTACTGACTATGCTGATGCTTCACTGGTATGGCGTTACTGCGAGCACGCCATGGCTATCCTACAGTGGCGACGAGGATGGACATCGCCCGTGCAGTGAAAGTCGACACTGAACCGGAACCCACGCAGAACCGAGAAACCAAGGCCATCATGGCTCACCTACTTCCCGACTTCGAAGAAGGCAAAGATAAGTGGAAGCCGTACCTTATTAAAGTAGAAGCATACCTTGAAGCGAATGCGATTGAAGACTCGACTAAGAAAAGAGCATTGCTTGTTGCGTTAAATACGCATACGATCCAAGTGCTGGCAGGGAAGGTGGCTCCGCGCAAGCCAAATGCGTTGACGTATGAAGAAGTCGTCGAAGTTTTGAGTGAGCACTACAGTCTCAAGAGGCACCAAATCACCGAAAGCTACAAGTTCTTCAGTCGTTGTCAAGTGGAAGGCGAGCCTATTAATGAATTCCTGGTAGACATTTGCCGAATAGCTGACAGTTCCAATTTTGGCAGTGCTTTGTATCGCATGCTACGAGATCACATTGTTTGTGGTATATGGTCAGATGCCCTGCAGAAGCAGCTACTGGCAAAGAGGGAATTAACGTTACAAGACGCTGAAGCGATGGCCCTTGCAGCTGAGGCTGTGGATAGTGATGTAAAAGAGATGATCGGACCGGCAACAACACCCGCGTTAAAAGTACAGGCGTATCAGAAAGAAACTCTGGTGGATGAGAGGAGGGCTGCCGCACGTCAAGAATGCGCAAGGTGCGGTAGTACAAAACATAATGACGCATGTTGCCCCTGGTCTAACGCTCGCTGGTACTGCTGTGGACGACATGGTCACCTTGCAAGAAATGTCGAAGTCGCGGGGCTCGAGAACAAGGCACTGCAAGGACGGCACAAACTAACACCCTCTTGGGGACGGAAGCCTCAGCCGACGAGGAACACGAAGCCGCCCACATTTGTACTTTGGTATCACAACGAAAAAGCTGTCTGGAACCGCCGATCCGCTGAACGTTTGCTTGGTGCGGTGTGCAGCTGAGCATGGAAGTCGATACCGGGTAGGCCGTTTGTGTCATCCCACGTCAACTGTATTATAAGCACCGTGAGCAATGGCCGAAACTGAAACCGTCCAGTCTCAATTTATCCTGCTACATAGGACGTCTTCCAGTACTTGGGGAGCTTGCGCTCCAGGTTTCTCATAAAGAGGTGACAGTGGAGTGTGTGCTGACTAAGGGTGTCTACCAACCGGGAAAACCGGAAATTCTCAGGGATTTTTAGTAGTCTGAAAAAACTCGGGGGGGAAAACTCAGGGATTTTGGGCCTCTATCAGGGAAAATTAGCTTTAATTTTATTGAAAGGGTCGAAAGTCGCGGTAATGCTGGCTCGAGTAACAGACAGGAATCGTAACGAATCGTCTTTGACGCCCTGTCGTCGGCTGGAGGAGTTGCCAGTGTAGAGTCAACGACCGACTTTCCGGATTCCCGATAATTCGGACGGCTTCGCGGCACCACCACGTACCCCATAGAGTCAATGTATCAGAACGTCTGAAATTTCGGACCCAAGAATTCTTTGCCGTCCGATTTTCCAGACGTTCTGCGTGACCGCAGGTCGGAAACGGCATTAATCAAAGCCACCACCACTGCCATTTTGATTACCTCGCCGCCTCGAACCGGCGCTATCGCACGCAGATCCGCTGGAAGCCGTAGCCACCACTGCGGCAACGCTACGCCTAGCTGCTTCGACGTTCACTATTAAGCTTCTTGCCGTTTGGTGCCGTGTTTCTTCATTTCTCCGCTGTCAGCAATAATTTTGGCTTCGAAGCTCTGAAAGCACGGCACCTTCCATAATGCTGGTTCCTGAAAGTTAGTTTCGCCTCGGTACAGTTGTGTGACGCGGTGATGCGTTAGCAAAAGTATTGCGGTGAAGCTTAACAAGCGTAGAAAGGGGCAATTGTCACGGGACACAGTATGTATTCCTTAATTTTACACGCGTGCACCAGCCCTCTCCTGTCACACTAGGAGCACCGCTATGCCTAATAAATGTACTGACAGACATTCAGAGCTTTTTCAGACATGTCTGAGTCGATTTGAGCCCTTAAGAGCAGTAAAAGACATGCATTTATTTTTTCGGACTGCCTGATTTTTCGGAAGTTTTCGCGGCCCCTAGGGGGTCCGAAAAATTGGACGTTGACTGTAAACTGACCAAGACTATGCTTCAAATGGTTCGTAGTGCGAACGCGCGACAAAAGGAGAACGAGAACAGAAAGGACCGATGCATTGAGGAATGAACGGGGAATGAAGTATGCGAGTGCTTCTTTGAAGGAGCCTGAGCTCAAAAAACACTCTTGGCTGATGCCGAGATGCAGGTGTCCCTCATACAAACAGAAATAAAGTCTTTAAAGCAATGAAACACAACACTGAGGTGTCGTGCGCGGGCTGAGAGTATGTCAGGACAGTTGAGGTTGACTTACGAGCTGTTGAGAGAGACTCTCAATTGTGACAAAATTTGGGCCTCATACCACTGAGCTTGCTATCAGTTGGTATAAATAGCTCATATTCGAAAATATTTGCTTCTGTATGCATCTCCTTTTTATTTGTATTTGAGAATGTCTGACTCGATTCGCAATTTCTTTCAAAGACATTTTATTTGCTGTGCATTTTATTAACCCCTCCCTTCTATTCTTTTTTTGAATAACATAAACACTACTCCTTAGTATTCAAAGTGGATTAAGTCGGTTCTTTTCAAAAAAATGTTTCATATGCTTACTAAAGAGTGACAGCATCGGGCGATATGGTTCCAGCCCGTCTTGCCATAAAACATAGTTCTGCATCACTCAGGGAATTTCGCAAAGGCACTCGGGGAAAACCAGGAAAACTCAGGGAATTTGGAAATGTCAATTTGGTAGACACCCTGTGACTGTGTTAGACTGTGCGGGACCAAGCCTCTGCGGTCGCGATTTAATTGAGCAGCTGAACAGCGCAGGTGCTCCAGTGGTTAGTTTTGTAGAGGACTCGGCGGCAACAAATGAATCGAGCGAATCCAGCGTGAACAGCATATTCAATGACTACCACGATGTGTTCTCTGAGGAACTGGAGCTAATCAAGGGTCCTCCAGCCAGCCTGCACATGAAGGAAGGCGCCGTACCTAAGTTCTGTAAGGCCAGACCCATTCCATACGCGCTACGCGAGCGAGTGTCACTCGAACTAGTCCGTTTAGTTTCTCTGGGCGTGCTGTCGCCGGTGGCACACTCTGAATGGGCAACGCCCATAGTCGTAGTTCTTAAGAAAGACAGCGCAGTAAGAATCTGCGGTGATTTCAAGGCCACAGTAAATCCAGCGTGTGCAACTGAGCAATACCCAATGCCAATCATTGAGGATATGTTTGCCTGATTACACGATGGGGTCTATTTCAGCACTCTGGATTTACGGGATGCATACAATCAAGTGGTGCTAGACGATAACGCGAAGAAAGTTTGCGTCATTAATAGGCCAAAAGGGCTATTTTGCTACAGTCGACTTCCTTTCGGTATAGCCTCTGCGCCCGTGATATTCCAAAGAAACATGGATGAGGTATTGGCTTGCCTTCCAGGAGCACAGGCTTATCTTGACGATGTGCTCATTTCCGGAAAAGCGAGTGACGGTGGTGAAAGGCTGAAAAACGTCTTAGAGCACTTCCGAGAGCGCGGTGTAAAGCTAAGGTTCGATAAATGCAACTTGCGCAGCCCAGCAGTAACTTATCTAGGCCACCAGATCGATCGTGATGGGCTTCATCCGACAGAGAAAAAACCTTGACGCTATCGTGCAGGCACCGAGCCCCTGTAATGTCAGCGAGCTACGTTCATTTTTGGGTATGATTACTTTTTACGCTAGGTTTCTGCCGAACATGTCAACCACACTTGGTCCATTGTATCAACTGCTTGAAAAGAATGCACGTTGGCAATAGAAACAGCCTCAAGAGCTCGCGTTTGATTTAAAACAGCCAAGGTTTTAGTTCATTTCGACCCTTCGAAGGAACTTAAACTTGAATGTGACGCGTCTCCGTACGCTGTGGGAGCTGTCTTGTTTCACACGACCGGTAACGTTCAAAGGCCCATCGGTTTCTGCTCACGAACATTAACGCAAGCGGAGCGCAACTATTTGCAGCTCGAGCGAGAGGTACTGGTATTCGGCGTCACGAAATTTCGTGACTACCTTCTAGGTCGGGAATTTACCTTGGTGACTGACCACCAGCCATTGTTGGGCCTGTTGAGATCGGACAAGCAGACGCCCACAATGGCCGCCGCACTGATACAACATTGGGCACTCCACCTGGGGACCAACCGCTACCAGCTACAGTACGCACCAGGACGACAGATGCTGAATGCTGACGCCCTGAGCCGAGTTCCGCAGAGATCTCCGGAATCTGACGACGACGGTGAGCCGCCCGAATATGTGCTGTCGCTAAACCAACTGAACAATGGCGCCATAACGCGTGAGCTGAAGGCATTAACGGCTTTTGACCCTGTCCTGGTCGAGGTCAAACGGTACATATTACTACATATTACATGGGTGGCCCAGAAATGCAAACGGAATAGCCCGGGCCGTACTGCCGTTTTTTGACCGTATGCTCGAACTATCCGTAGCACATGAACTGGTGTACTGGGGTAATAGGGTCATAATACCGACCGAAGCTAGGGAGCGAGTGCTGCATCTTCTACATGAAACGCACCAGGGTTCACCGGCAATGAAATCTGTTGCACCTTCTTTGTTCTGGTGGCCAGGCCTCGACAAAAATATTGAAGACGTGTCTGCACAGTGCCAGAACTGTGTACAAAATCTGCCAATGCCAACTGCAGCTCCCGTCATTAACTGGCCTGAAACAGGCGAAAGGTGGTCCCGTATTCACATTGACTACGCGGGTCCGATCTGCGGAAAAATGATATTCGTAGTAGTCGACACACACACCAAATGGCTCGAAGCAATACCTTTGTCGCATGCCTCAACACAGACTACCATTAACTCTCTGCGTGGCATTTTCAGCAGGTTTGTAATGCCGCGCACGATAATTTCTGACAACGGGACCCCGTTTGCCAGTCGACTTCGCGTTGTTCTTGGCAAACAACAACATTGTGCACCTTCGATGTGCTCCATACCATCCCCAGTCTAATGGTGCGGCGGAAAGGGCAGTGCGAACTATAAAAGATGGCCTTCGAAAAATGACGAAAGGAAAACTGGAAGAGAACCTAGTCCGGTTGCTTTTTAACTACCGAAGGACTCCGCGATAATCGGGTAAATCCGCAGCAGAGCTACTTTTGGGCTATCAAATGCGCTCACGCTTGGACACATGCTTTCCTCCAGCACTTCCAGGACTGAAAGAGTACCAAGATGACTGGCTGCCGCTACCTGGAAGTGATGTGTATGCCCGCAATTACGGTGTGGAGAGCAAGTGGACGCCCGGTCATGTGAAGGCGACGTCGGGAGCGAGAATGGTGACTGTGGAAACATCAGACGGAGTCGTCCAGCCAGGTCCGCCCAGACCAGGTCCGCCCGTGACAAGAAGCACCAGGGGATAAACCGACAGTAGCTACAACCACCACACATCGCAGTGAGCCGGACCAAGCAACACAACTACAGCATCCAGAAACGGTGAACCCGGATGAAGGCATAACTGCTCGGAACATTCCAAATGGCACCCGTTTTCCAGATTTTGCGACACCAGATATTCCAGTGGCCCCATTGCATACAGGTGTCGCCCAACAAACTCTGAGATGCTCAACGAGAGAACGCAAGCCAGTGCAACGCTTTCATTTCTGAGGAGGAAGGAATGTTGCAACTTCATGTGTTTTCGAAGTGCGCGCACCTGTTATCGCCTCATCTGGCGATCCTTCAGAGTTCGGACTATCACTACTAACACGTGCTCTTTCCTATCTTCCTACCACTCAGCTACTTATAAGTACGCTCTACACCTTTGAATAAAGGTTTATTTTGTTCTACTGACTATGCTGATGCTTCACTGGTATGGCGTTACTGCGAGCACGCCATGGCTATGCTACAATCTGTGCAAAGGCTGATGAATAATTTCAAAAGTAACCAGTTTTTATTAAAATCAAGCCGACGGTCCAAAAGTCCACTTTCGTGGGCTGTGTCCCCACTTGAAGGCAGTGAGAATGCTTATGCTTAGTTGAATCCTTGAACTGCAACCTCAATTCTAAGCAGAGCCCCCTGTGAGTTCTCACTCAGTCTTCTTGGAAAAATAAAAAAAAAATCGGCTTAAGTTTGATTAAATATGGTACTTGGAAGCAAGTCTCCACACATTAGAGTAATTGAGTAAGGCTTTGTACTATGACATCTACATGTTTGACCAAAAAGTATAACAAATCCCAACTGTAATATGTGTTGCATTGTGCAGGCACAATTGGTCTTTTGTTTGGAGCGTCTCTGGGCCAACTGTATGAGGACTTCTCAAGAGCACTGGCCAGGTTCATCCACAATGTATTGGCCACTGGTTTGTTGGATGATATCTACCAGGTAAACTGTAAAGTTTGTTGCTGGGTTTTACATAAATAATACTGTAAGTAAGCTTTTTCCTATGTGCAAATTGCTGGCAAGATAGCATAGCATGGCACTTGAGAAATTGAGCAACCCAGGCCTTGTACAATACAAGCAATGAAGGAAGAACAGTATGTCAGAATTTGCACTTTGCCATGAGTCCAGTTGGAGCATAAGCACCCTTTAGTGGCTTCTATCATTGACTCAAGTAGGCCAGTATAGAATTTGACATGTTCTCGATATGTGCCTGTCTCAATTCTAGTTTGAACTGGCCATCATTTCAAATAAAGCCAATTCTGGTAAGCTGTACCCATGAATAAACTGAACAATTTTTTAAGACTTCTGGGGTATGATCAGAGATCGTTGTTAGAAATGCACGTTCAGTTTCGCCTCACTCAATTGGCCTAGGCCGTGCCGACGTCGTCAGCCGCGCCCGTTGGCGTGGCTTAGGCCAATCGCATGAGGCGAAACTGAACGCAAACTGAACACACGTTTCGAACAACAATCTCCGATCGCACCCCTGTTTAGCTTCTCATAGATGCAATTCATTGCAATATACAAGGCATAAAGCAAGAACTAATTTATAAGGTCCCGTGTTCATTTTAAACAGTCTATTGTATTTTTCTCTGACATCTTGAAAGAAAGTCTAGGCAAAGTAACTACAAATCATTGATACTGTAAGTATTGAAAAATTTAATATTTAACAAATAACTTCATGTGTTTTATACCTAACGTGAAATTTGGCATGTTTAATAGCTTTTTGCTTCATCATAATGGCTTGCTTGTGTTTGCTTAAATAAATTTTCTTTTTTTCTGTACATAGGATGGCTTGTTGACTCATCTAAATATCAACCCGTGGATTCAGAAAGAATGGCCATTGCAGATCTACTGGCGTACATTGTCAGTGCTGGCACAGGCAAGTATTGGTGTGCTATGCTTAAACTCTGCCTAGAGAGTGGAAGGAAAATTGGGCTGTTCAAGTATGATAGGCATATCTAATGTAGCTCCACTATAATGGGCACTACCATATTTACTCAATTCTAATGTGCCTTCGGTTGTAATGCACACCCATTTTACGTCACAAAAAAAAAAGTCCTTTATAGTACCGCGCACCTCATGCTTTCAAGCAGAAATAAAACTCTCTCATTTAGAAAAACACATTTACTCGCAATGCACTAAAGTTGCAATGAATAAAAAAGCTGTACTTTCGCCCGAAAGGCAAAGCATCGATTGTGATAGCAAATTAGTAGACAGCGATACGAAGTAAGGATAGTAGTTTTATCAGCCGTGTAAACTTGTGAACATTCACTTACGAAATTAACCATGTCGTCACTCGTGCACAAGCATGCATGAACACGTCTCACTCGATGACCACGGTAACTTGCTATCAAAACAGGGGAGTGAGGAAGTGCGGCAGCAGGAGTGAGGGAATTGACCTCCGTGCTGCCTCTCGCTTCAATGACTAAACAACGAGAACGCAGTGCAGCACGGCTAGATGGGTGGACTCTGTCCCCATCGCAAATCGCTTTCAAGATAGGGCCCGTGCAGCCGTGCCATACGCAGCAGCTGCTGGAGTAAAATGTCTCTCCTGTTTGCACCAGTCCCACATGCAAGTTTTGGGAACTCCGAACACCCATGATGCAGCCCGATTTCCATTGGTCTCCGCACACATGATCACTTTCCTTTTAAGTGCAGCATCATGATGAACTCGGTGTGTCTTCGCAGTCAGCACTTACATGCTGATAGAGCAACTGTAGAAAACTGGAAGACAGACAGTGGACTAAGCACAGATATACAGCACATGGAGGAAGCTACGGCAGTTAGGCTCGAAACACATACAAGGCGGTCATCTTGAAATGTCGATGACAATATGGTAATGCAGATTTAGGGTTGTACTTGATTCTAACGCTCATGCAATTTTTGGACCCGCTTTATCGGGAAAAAAAGTGTGCAAGATTCGAGTAAATGCGCTAAATAAAATTTTTGTTTTTGAAAGCTGCATCAAATAGCTTCGCTTTGTCTTCAATTAAAAAAATTTTGATATATACAGGAGAACCTGCGTATATAGAATTATTGTCTATATCAGAACAGTTGTAACATCCCCTTGGAAATCCCATGCATAAGTATAGTGCTGTACTGCACGTGTATCGTGTGTATAACGAAATTCTTGATATAATGAAGTATTTAACTTTTTATAACCTCTTGTCCATAGAACACCATGTATTTAGAACCTCAGTATAATGAAGTGTTTATATAAACGCACCTCTCAAATCGTGTGTTGCGCGATGAGAGCGACGAAGTGGAGTCTCATCATGTTCCTTATAAAGTACAAGTGCGATAAGATCCTATCATACCCCGCACTCTGTGTACTTTAGGTGCGAGTGAAAGTGTGGGAGGGTGAGACAAGAAAAATGGTGACTTCACGAGTGCAGTCTTCCCGCGCGAGCAGAGGGAAATAGGGGAGCGGGTTCGTGATAATGTGATCAAGCGCGTGCGGAGGGGGGAGCAGAGAGGGCGGGGAATAAGTTGCCGCGAGTTTCGATTTCTGGCACACATCTCGGCCATGGCTGCGCATGGCTGTAAGTGTGGCTGAGCGCATACGAAGCTTCATACCTTGCTTTAGAGGTAATCTGCTGCATGTGCAAAAAGTGGGTGTGCCGAGACGGCATGGCACCATGTAAGCTGGCTTACCGTGCGTTTAGTATTGGAAGTTGCGTAATCTCGAGTTACGGTGACGCATTAGAGTTCGCTCCATTCGCTCCCTGCTACTGGCGCTTTTCCCGATAGCGTCGTCCCAAGTGGTGGGGGCGAAAAGCTTTCTTTTTTTTTTTTTTTCTGCAATGAAGAGGTGTGTGGACCCCCCTAGTGGGAACCCATATACTAGGTGGTGTCCCTAGTCCGGGTCCCCATTATTCGAATTCCTGGCTCTCCGGACCAAGGCCCTTTGGGCTTGAAGATCTGAGCAACCAAGCAGGGCCGCCTCCCAGTCCTCTCGTGTAAGGTTGGGATTGGGGGTTAAGGCTGAATTTCACTGGCAGGCCTATACCACATGGTAGGTATCTGCTGCCATGCCACAGTGCTGGCACCTGCCGGTAACAATAGGGTCAAAGTGTTTCATAATAGCCGGGCATAGCATCGTGTTTGTGAAAAGTCTCAGGAGCACACATTGTTTGCCCTCCCAAGCTTTAGCGGGCATAGGGTATCGATGATGACTATTTTTATAGTAGTCTAGAATTTCTCTAAATGGTGGTGAGGAGTTGGCCCTCATCCTGGTCCACGGAGTCTGTGGGAGGTACCCAGGAGATGCGGGCTTGGGCAGCCGCATTCATGGCCTCATTACCCCCTAGACCCTGGTGACCAGGGGTCCAGACAATGTTTTGTCGGACAATCTGATTTCTTTATGCTCCAGCACAATATTGTTGCAGGAAGAAAGCAGGCCCAGGAGTGTAAAATAATGTATATTTACAACTGAGGTTAATGGCGTTCAGGCAACTGCCAGACTTCGTCTTCCTCTCGTCCAATCCAACTTCTTCCTTCCCTTCACCGTAACATCACCCTCCCGGCGGAGTAGCTCCGTCCCGGTGCAAGTTATAGAGCCTCACTTAATGGGGGGACATAGGGCTTCAGCCTGGTGACGTGAACAACATCGCTGGTGACGTTGGGAGGCACTGAAGGCTGACCGACTGGGGCGATCCCATATGTCACGTCGGACAGTTGGCGTAAGATCTGGTACGGACCAGAATAACGGGAAAGTAGTTTTTCCGACAAGCTGACGTGACACGAAGGCGTCCAGAGAAGGACAAGGGAACCGGGTGAAAAATGGGAGTCTCGGTGCCGAAGGTCGTAGCATCGCTTTTGAGAAGCTTGCGAGACTATGAGGCGATGACGGGCGACTTCTCGGGCCTGAGCAGCTAAGTCAATAGCATCGCGAGCATAACCAGTGCTGAGTGATTGTACTGCGGAAGGTAGCAACGTGGGGTCGCGGCCATACAACAGGTAAAATGGTGAAAATCCGGCAGTGTCATGACGGGACGAGTTGTATGCGAAAGTGATGTATGGTAAAGCGACGTCCCAGTCGCGGTGATCATCGGAAACATACATGGCCAGCATTTCAGTTAGCGTGCGGTTGAGTCGCTCGGTGACCCCGTTCGTTTGAGGGTGGTACGCGGTAGCGATTTGGTGTTCTGTAGAACAGGAGCGGAGCAGATCGTCGACGACCTTCGATAGAAAGTAGCGGCCGCAATCCATCAGCAACTGGTGAGGGGCGCCGTGGTGTAGGATGACGTCGTATAGTAAGAAGTCGGCGACATCTGTAGCGCAGCTGGTTGGTAGCGTTCGTGCGATGGCATATCTCGTGGCATAATCGGTTGCTACAGCAATCCATTTGTTTCCTTTGATGGAAATTGGAAAGAGGCCAAGGAGATCTAGGCCCACACGGAAGAAGGGCTCTGTAGGGATATCAATTGGTTGCAGCTAACCAGCGGGAGGCATAGCAGGCGTCTTCCGGCGCTGACACAGGTCGCAAGAAGCGACATAACGGCGCACAGAGCGATCAATGCCGAGCCAGAAGAAGCGTCGCTGCAGGCGGTCGTATGTACGAGTGATGCCCAGATGTCCAGCAGTAGGAGCGTCGTGAAGTTGCTGGAGCATGGCTAGTCGAAGGTGCTTGGGAACGACTAGGAGGAGCTCCGGGCCGTCAGGACAAACGCTACGACGGTATAAAGTTCCATCGCGTAAGGTGAACATCCGGAGGGACGGGTCATTGGGCGAGGAGCTTAGGCGTTCCATAAGTGTTCGAAGAACAGGATCTTTGCGCTGCTCGTCGCCAATATGGAGGAAGCCGCAGAGGGATAGAACACTGATGTCCAAGTCTGCATCGGTATCGTCCGGTTGATCCACGGGATTGCGGGACAGGCAGTCAGCGTCTTTATGCAGGCGCCCTGACTTATACATAATAGAAAATGTATGTTCTTGTAGACGCAAGGCCCAACGTGCAAGTCGTCCAGTTGGGTCCTTCAAAGAGGAGAGCCAGCAGAGGGCATGATGATCAGTTACGACGCAGAAGCTCCGACCGAAAAGGTACGGCCGAAATTTCGCGACCGCCCATACGAGCGCAAGACATTCTCTCTCAGTAATGGAGTAATTTCGCTCGGGCGTGGAAAGAAGGCGGCTGGCGTAAGCGATGACACGGTCTTGGCCCTGTTGACGCTGAGCGAGGACAGCGCCGATGCCATGACCACTCGCGTCAGTTCGTACTTCAGTGGGCGCAGAAGGGTCAAAGTGTGACAGAATTGGGGAAGTTGTAAGCTGCTCAATCAGGGTAGAGAACGCTTTCTCCTGCAGTGGTCCCCAAGAGAAAGAGAAGTCTTTCTTAAGAAGGTCAGTGAGAGGGTGAGCTATGTCGGCAAAATTTTCCACAAATCGCCGGAAATAAGAGCATAAGCCCAGAAAACTACGCACATCGTTTGTTGAACAAGGTACAGGAAAATTTCGCACGGCGTGAACTTTCTGTGGATCAGGTTGGATTCCGGCGGCGTTTACGAGATGGCCGAGCATGTTAATTTCACGGCGACTGAAATGGCACTTGGAGGAGTTTAGCTGAAGGCCAGCCCTGCGAAACACGGAGAGTATGGTTTTGAGGCGTCGCAGGTGGCTCTCAAAGTTTGGCGAAAACGCAATCACATTGTCGAACTAACAGAGGCATGTAGACCACTTCAAGCCGCGCAAGAGAGAGTCCATCATGCGCTCGATTGTAGCTGGCGCATTGCATAATCCAAAGGGCGTGACTTTAAATTGGTACAGACCGTCCGGTGTGACGAAGGCTGTTTTCTCGCGGTCCATCTCATCGACGCTAATCTGCCAATAGCCGGAGCGGAGGTCAATTGATGAAAAGTATTGGGATCCGTGAAGGCAGTCAAGAGCGTCATCAATGCGAGGCAGGAGATAAACATCCTTCTTTGTTATCCTGTTGAGGTGACGGTAGTCAACGCAGAAGCGCCACGAGTTGTCTTTCTTCTTTACTAAGACAACTGATGATGCCGACGGGCTACTTGAAGGTTCAATGATGTCCTTGTCCATCATCCTGTCTACCTCTTTTTGTATGATGGCCCTTTCTGTTGCGGAGACACAATATGGCCGCCTATGAATGGGGCTGGCGTCACCGGTGTTGATGCGATGCGTGACAACAGATGTCTGGCCAAGTGGACGGTCGTCCAAATCAAAGATGTCTCGATAAGATGACAGGAGGTGACGAAGAGCTGCTGTTTGCTCGGAAGGAAGGTCAGGGGCGATCATCTTAGAAACATCGTCCGTAGGCGTCGAGTACGGAGGAGGGGGTGACAAAGGTCTGTTGGTACTGAAGAAGGATTCAGAGGTCAAAGAAGAAACCTCAAATTCTTCCAAAGGAGTGATATGCGCTATGGCGATACCATGTGGCAGCACATGCGACGAAAATCCAAAATTGAGGATGGGCATGCGAGTGCAGTTTTCGCGGATCCGGACTAAGGTGCTCGGCAGGGCAATATTGCGCGACAAAACCACGTCAATAAGTGGCGACACGACGTACTCGCCATCAGGTACGGGAGGACAGGGCGTCAGGAGTACATTTGCAGCCACTTGTGGAGACAGCCTTGCAAACTCAGCAGAACATAAGCGGTGTGAAGCACAAGTTGTTGCGTCGGCAGGAAGCGGCAGATCCAACTGTACAACACCTGCGGAGCAGTCAATTTGGGCAGAGTGTTTCGAAAGGAAGTCGAGGCCAAGAATTAGGTCGTGCGGACAGTGTTGAAGGACGATAAATAGAACAACGGTATAATGGCCCCCAATGGTCACACATGCTGTGCACATTCCAAGGACAGGTGAAGTACTCCTATCGGCTACTCGCACAGTGCCCAGCACGGCGGGTGTCGGAACCTTCTTGAGCCTTCGGCGGAGAGCAGCGCTCATAACTGAAAGCTGCGCTCCTGTATCAACAAGAGATCTAACAGGAACGCCGTCAACTTCAATGTCCAGTAGGTTTCCACATGTAGGCAGGGTCAACAGAGGATTTGTGGGCCGGGTCGTAGTTGCAGTTTCACCTCCGGGAGCTGCACCGCCTAGTTTCCCGAAGCGAAGCGACCGGTTGCAGAAGGGGACGAAGAGCGGTGAACGAGAGGCGAACGAGACCTACGACCTTGCGGAGACGGGGAGCGGCTAGATCTTGGTGGAGCACTGTCGCCGTTGATGTTCCTAGTCGGCGTATAGGGCGTGAAAGTGCGATTGTCTGGTACTTGGTGGTAGTGACTCAAAGACTACCACCGAGGAGGCGACGACCAGTGGTTGCGGCAATGACGGGCGATGTGTCCAATACCGGAACAATTAAAGTAGATGGATTTATCATCCGCTGTGCGCCAGTCAGCTGGGTTGCGACGGGGTGGCAGAAAGCTTTGCGTCTGGGAGCGAGCGGCCGGAGAAATCTGGTAGGTGTTTGTATGGCAGACCGAGCAGAGAGATGGAATGCCCAAACTTGCTATTTCCTCCCGAACGACCACTTGTATAAGGGAGATAGCGGACACGCTTTCCCAACAGTTGGGACGAACTGGAGCCGGAGCCATGGCCTCAAGCTCACGGCGAACGATGCACGTGATATCTTCCGGTCCTGCGGGCTGAACGAACCGCGGTGGGTCTTCGCAAGAAGATGTCGCGGTGGTATTGGGCAATCGGTCGAAAGTTTGAGCGACGCGGCGGCCCTTCGCTTGTTCGAAGCGCCGGCACTCCTTTACAATTGCATCCACAGTGGCACAATCCTTACACATCAGGAGATTGAAGGCATCGTCTTCACCTTTCAGTATGTGACCAATCTTGTCTGCCTCGGTCATGTTGTCATCAGTCTTGCGACAGAGGGCCAGCACATCCTGTATGTACATGACATAAGATTCTGTGGACGTCTGAGCACGGCACGCAAGTTCTTTTTTTGCTGCCAGCTGACAACCGACAGGTCTGCCAAACAGGTCTCGCATTTTTTCTTTGTAGACATCCCAGCTCGTTAGGTCAGCTTCGTGTGTGTCGTACCATTGCTTCGCAGTTCCTCTTAGATAAAATATCACGTTTGCTAGCATCATTGTTGGATCCCACCTGTTGTTGTCGCACACTCGCTCGTACATCGTAAGCCAGTCCTCGACGTCGTCGTTGTCCATGCCACGATATGTCCCTGGGTCCTGCGGATGAGTGAGGATGACCGTTGGCACGGGCTGCTGAGGCGTTGTCGCTTGTGTCGGATGATTTGCCATTGTGGCGGCAGGTAGATGACGTCCGCTGCGAAGTTCCGTGATTGTACCCTGCACCTTCCACCAAAATGTTGCAGCAAGAAAGCAGGCCCAGGAGTGTAAAATAATGTATATTTACAACTGAGGTTAATGGCGTTCAGGCAACTGCCAGACTTCGTCTTCCTCTCGTCCAATCCAACTTCTTCCTTCCCTTCACCGTAACAATATTCTTTCTGTCAGAGGTGTGATCCATCTGGCCGCTTAGTTACGGCACGTCCCTCTCGAATCCACAATCATATGTTTGGAAGAAGGATTGGAAGCAGCCAGGGCAGTGGCCACTTCCTCTGCCTGTGTTGGGCCAGGAGCTCTGAAGGTGAGCCCATCCACCTGTCGTTGTTGGTGAACTACTGCAGCCGTGCACCACACCCTGCGGTTTGGGCCAGCAATGCCAATGTAGTACAGCCAAACCCACTTATAACGATACCGGTTTTAACAATATATCAGTTATAACAATGAGAAGCTGCTGCACCATCAACTTTTGTATGTTTTCCATGGTGAAACAGCCCGCTTACTACAATGCCCCGATGCCGCATTATCGGTTATAACGATGAAGTTTGGCTGCTGGGTGTCAGAGCTGAAAGATAGTGAAATGCGAAATCCTTGAAAAGAAAACGAGAAATTCAAGCCATTGCACGATGGGCCGCTGCTCCAACAGCCACCACACGCTCATTTTCTAGCCATCTCTGCGCGCCTCTCTCCCGTCGCCCTTCCCCCCTTCCGAACATGAATGGGTCGCGCGCACAGCTCGGCTGCGCCTACAGCTCTGCAACGCCCCACCCTCCGAAACACGAATGGACCGTGTCATCTGCGCTGCTCGCAGGTTGCTCGCTGGCTCCTCATTCAGCTCAGTTCTGCAAACAGCTTAATCGCTCATGCTAGTCTTCGTTGTTTGTATCGAAAATGTTCCTGGCCATGCAGTTTCTCGCCGCCGAAATGGAAGATGGCTGATCCGCCCGCTGATCATCGGCAATGCACGACGTTGCCGGTGAAAAGAAGGCACACGGCTGTAGATTTGGAAACTATGTGCTTCTAGCCGATCAGGCAATCGTCGCGGCCATGCTTGCATTAGATAGCGACGGCAGCGATGACGCGGTAGGGCAGGCTGCCCGATGAGGTGATCGTCGCGAACGTGCTTGCATTTGATAGCGACGGCAGCGATGACGCGGTAGGGTTAAATTAAATTATGGGGTTTTACGTGCCAAAACCGCTTTCTGATTATGAGGCTCGCCGTAGTGGAGGACTCCGGAAATTTCGACCACCTGGGGTTCTTTAACGTGCACCTAAATCTAAGTACACGGGTGTTTTCGCATTTCGCCCCCATCGAAATGTGGCCGCCGTGGCCGGGATTCGATCCCGCAACCTCGTGCTCAGCAGCCTAACACCATAGCCACTGAGCAACCACGGCGGGTCGCGGTATGGTAGACTGCCTCAACGTTATCCTCACAGGAGGCCCGGCAGATGATTCTGTCCCTCCGGGGCTTCGTTCTCGCAAGGAACCTTCCACTGCACTACATGGAGCACCTGGATGCCTTGGAGAAGGATGTTGGCAAGCTTTACGTAAAGCATGCAAGGCTGACGGTCTTAGGGTTTTTCATGAAAGCCAGTGAGAAGTACGTGGCAAGATGCTTGTGGCGATCTCGCCTCAGTGTTTCTCCTGGATTTCTCAAGCTGACAGGCTGCCGCAGCAGCCTTCTTGCCATTTAAAGAAGCCTCTTTTGGGGCCACCAATGTGATGCTTCGGCGGTGCTTGCGTATCACTTATCACCCGTGACCAGATGTTATAGCAGTGCCATTCTTTAACGCCAACAACCACGGCTTGTTACTCACGATCGGAGCGCCCGGGAAGCAGTTAGAGCGAACACAATAAGCAGCCGGATGAAGTAATTGTGGTGGGGAGAGGCACTGGCCACCCTGCCATTATAGTTTTCTCACAACAGCTCTGTCATCCCCTTATTTTGATTTTTTCATGCAACCCGGTTATAAAAATTATTAGTTATAACAATGGAATTTTCGTGGCACCTGAATATTATTATAAGTGGGTTTGACTGTATGCACCGTCTTGTCTTCCATAATTGCACTCGAGGGCACGCGTCCGCGCTGGTAGTCGGCCCCATGTTCTTCTTTATCCATTTTCATTGGGAGAGGGGGAACTAATGTGGTGCGGCGCCATAGTTCAGGTACCTGCACTCTTTCCTGTGTATGTACGTCATGTTGTATATGTAGCCTGTCAAGCAGTGCCTGACCACAGCATGTTTGGGCTAGTCGTGTGTACTGATTTGTAAGGTGAGCTTCCTTGAGTTCCTGGTACTTGTTGACTACCCCTAGTGCCGTAAGGGAGTGTTCGAGGTGGCTATTGGAAGGTCAAGTGTTTGCTTTATCAGTTTTCATATTGTGACATCTATCTTGTCATTTTCATGTTTGCACAAGTGAAGGTAGGGCACCGAGTAGAGTATTCTACTAATGACGAAAGCATGTGCAAATCGTAAGGCATCTTTGCTCCGTAAGCCCCCCTTCTTGTTGGAGACGCGGCGCACCAAACGGCCCACCTGGTCTCCAATCTTGCGTAGTTTGTCCAGTGTTGTGTCCACTCACAATTGCTGATGGATGTATAATCCTAGAATTCGTATCTCCAGTGCCTCTTTGATATGTCCAGCAGATAGGGATAAGGAGATCTTTGTGTTATCTTTAGGCAATGTCCTAATGTGGACGAACTCTGATTTGGTGGGTGCACATTGGACGCTACAGCATGTAGCGTATGCATCCACCACGCTAGCTGCTGCCTGGAGGCTTTCCTCCATATGGCCCAGACTTCCCTCCGTTGCCCAGATGGTGATGTTGGCATACAACACATGCTGTACCCCTCTGACATTTGCCGGTTGAGTGGGGAGGTGCATCATCGCTGTGTTAAATAGCAGGGGCGACAGTACCACCCCTTGTGGTGTGCCCCTTGTACCCATGTGATAGGGTCCGTATTCTTCGGTTTGCAAACTAATTAGTGCTGATCTTTGATGTAATTGAAGGTATTGGTGCCACAGTTTGTGGCACTGAGGTGTTCCAATATGACACTGGTTCACATTGTCAAAAGCCCCTTTGAGATCGAGAGCAAGTATTAGTCGGTCATTGTGAGGCATGGCTGTGGGTTCAAGGACTTCCCTTTGCAAGTGCAATAGGACATCCTGTGCCGATTCGTGCATTCTGAAGCCAAACGTGGCTGCGAAGTCCTCCTTGTTTTCCAGGTACTCCGATAGGCGATCCCATACCATTGTCTCCATCAGTTTCCCCATGCATGAAGTCAATGATATAGGCCTGAGATTGTCCGTATTGATGGGTTTGCCTGATTTTAGGATGAAAGTGACAAGGGCCGCTTTCCACTTTATTGAAAGGGGAGTTTCCCCTTGTCAGATAGAGGTGATGTATTCGAGGAGGTGTATGTACACAGCATCTGGTAGGTTGGCCAAAAGTTTGACAATGATGCGGTCCCTACCAGGCCAGGGGCTGTGCCTCTCTTAATTTTTGCAAAAGTTGCTTTCAGATCATGCAGCTGGAATGATGCATCGAGCTCCAGATTTGCTTTGCCTGTATAGAGGTACTCCGGGCCACGCGGTCCTGCTGTTGGCAGAGATACTTGTCTCTAAGTGTCCCTTGTCTCTAAGTGGATATAACACCGTGCGCAGTGTTATATCCCCAAATCTTGGCTTGGGTGCCAGGTTCCTTTAAAGCAACCACAGCAACAAGATATTCCAGAGTTTCAAGGTAGGGGCGCAACTGGGCTCGTTTATGCCTATCCCTAAAGCCTCTACAATTTCACTGTATTATGAAGATAGGTTCGGACTTTTTAGACTTTCTTTGCCCGTCTCTAGCCATGATTAATTTGTTTTTTGAGGTGTGGCAGACTCGCTAAGGGAACTATACCGGTATTCCGCATGGTATTGAGCGAGTCTGCAAACGCTTCATGTTCATCATCCTCTGTTGTGCGGGGGAACTCGGTAGGATGCCCAACCTCACACATGAGGCTGGAGCGGCAAAAAAGGCGAGGGTTATTCTGTATCCATGTCTTAATATTCTGAGTTACCTGGTAGGTAACCGTGGCAATGATATGCTGTTTGGAGTTGTATAGCGGACTCTACCGCCTGGTTGATCAAGTTTTGGAGTTGCGCCATCTGCTCGGCAAATGGCGCCTTCGGCTGTTCCAAATTTGACAGTCGAGCTTCTATGTTACTTTCAAGGTCAAGCCGCGCTGATGTTAGCATACTGCCCGAGCACACGGATGCTGAATCCTCACCTTTATCCATGGGTCCACTGGTATCGGCGAATCTGCCCTAGCGTTTTTGAGTGTGCTAATTTTCAGTGTAATCTGTTTGTTTTGCTTCCCGAGCTTTTCGAGCTCCTTGTACATTTTATGTTCAATGGAGGGGAGGGAGAAGAGGGAGAGGACTGTAAGGTGACTCCGGCCCAGCTACTTGCCTGTGTTGGAGAGTTGCCCAGAGGAGGGAAATCTCCGGCTTAAAAGGTTGGCGACTTCGACTTGGCCCCAGACTGGGCTTGCTTCTTCTGTGATAGCTGCTGCTGCTGCTGCTGACGTCTTGCTGATGATGTAACACCTCCTGCCTGGTGTGTTGACCCGGTCACTGCAGCTTCCGGAATTTCCCCATGCATTCTGCGGAGCCGGCGGGATGGGCCCCTCCTAAGATCAAACAGGACAGTGCACATTCGGTGCACTTGCTGTCCGTAATATCTGCATCTACATTCCTCCGGGTGCTTCCTCCGGGTGAGGGCAGTTGTCCAACCAGTGCCCCATCGTGCCACAGCTGTAGCACGCCACCGACATTGTTTGAGTCCCGCACACCATCACATTTTGGTCCCATATGGGCCGCATGTTCAGGTCACCAGCCGCCACTTCGCCCACGTACTGGGCCACCGCTGATTCTACATCACCATGTCGGAATGCCATCTTCAGGTTCAGGATCCCTCTGGACTTCAGTACCACAATGAAGTCCTCAGATCGTAGTCAAGGCATCTGTTACGGACGCCAGTTGCTTTCCATCTTTGTGCGTAGAGGCAGCGCAGCACTAGCGCGGCTGAGATTCCTGGCAAAGAGAGAATTCCCCACGGTTGACGTCCAGAGTGCCGCGATGGCGTCCCCTTTGGCTTCCACGTTAGCTCGCTGCTTGTGTTGCCACAGGCGAACAAAAGCTTGTAGGCACTCATTTTCGATGGGCATAGAGTCCTTGCCTTGGGTCTTAAGCTCAATTTCTGTCCAATTCATGGACGATGGGTCATAGCCGACGATCTTCTCGGCCACCATATTCGGGGAATCCCTGGCGCCGAGCTTAGCTCTCATTAGGGTTCACTCCGCAGCAGCATGCAGAGATCTTCAAATTGATGTAGAAAGGCAAAAAATTTGCCCACCTGTGTGAAGTCGATGTCCGCAGGCTCCAGGCCACTTTACGAAGTCAGTGGCACCAAAATTTTTGGGGTCCAGCTTGATGGGATGTGGTTCGTGTCGAAAATCGATGGAGCAGATGCGCCACCCGTCCGAACACTGGCGTTCATGCGCGCATCTCCCCTCGTCCCAGTGCAGGCGACGCTACCAGCTGCTGGCTTCGCTTAATTCGTAGTGCCAAGAAGATATCGATGATGTACGTGGCATGAAACCACATCATTCGTCACCAACTCCCAAATTTATAAAAATGAATTTTCTCATCCAAATTTGGGTTTTTCGATTGCCCGATAATTTGGAAAACTCTGCGCCCATTTTTGTGCAAGAAAAATCGATCGGCGACTACTTATTTGCATAAAAGGTCGAATGTCAATCCAACAAAATTTTGATATACCATATTTACTCGCATAATCGCACTTTTTTGTTAAAAAAAATTTTCGCACATTTAGGGGTGCGATCATTACTTGAGTTAAATTTTCCGCAAAAAAAAAAAAAAAAAATGCTTTTTCATCCCCCATTTGCTGCGGGATGACAACAGGTCAACAAACAGGTGGCTGTTGCTGTGACAATGTGGGACATGAAAACAAAATGGCAGCTGGCGGAGCAAGCCGAACGCGCTGAACGAGATTTTTTTCTTCTCGTGAGTACATTACGTGCATTTAAACAGTTTCTTCCGTATCAGTAATGAATAATATCATTAATATCGGTAAGTTTGCTGCAATAACGTAGCCATTTCCACTTTGAGGGGACAGAAATGGAGATGGGCTCGCTTAGCTGTCAGTGACATAGAAACACATGACGGGCATGCTGCAAAAACTGCGGTATTTGTCTTCACTACTATCCTAATACGGCATGTTTCCGCTAAGGTGGGCGAATATCTTAGCTGTGTTACAAGCGTCGGCGTATGAATAAGGTACACTTCAAACTTATCAGTGTAAACGTGGCTACTATCGTTGCCGCTCGTGATTTGTTGCATGCCCATGAGTGCAGACGAGAGGAATCGAAAGGCGCCTTTTTTTGTTGTTGACCACAACCATTATAAAGCCAAGGCAAGTTTGGTTGTAGCTTTCTTTTTTTCATGGAAGTGCGGAAAGTGATAAAAGGAATGAAATCGGCATCTGCTTAAGAATCTGTTTGGTGCGTGCAGACCGCTTGGTATGTCTTGAAGAGTCGTTCACATAGCATTCGACAGAATTTAAGTGCAATCATCATTCGCTGGACTTGGCACACGACATATCACTGCGGCAAGTTCGGAGTACAATCATTACACGACAAAGAAAAAAAAGAACGAATTTTGACAAGAAAATTCAGGGTTGCGATCATTATGCAAGTAAATGCGGTAGCAAAGCAAATTGCCAATTTTACTAACTTCATTATATTGAGGTTTAACTGTAGTATTGAACACTGAGTGCAGTGCCTCTGCAACTTTGCTTCTTGTACGGGTACACATTCACTTCTTGCACCTTCAGAAATATTTAATGCGAAGAATTTGAAACGTCACTATATTGGCAGTTACTGTCAACAAGACATTGAATCTGATGGGCAGTACATGTATGGAGGAAAAAGCACAGTATGTGTGCAAGCTCGCGGTGCACATGGATGACTTGATTGTACAAACTGTGACCGTCCGTTCTTGGCAAGAGCAGATCGTCCCTCTGCTTCAAGAATATAAATGACTGCTTGGTCCGATACATGTTCCACAAGAAAGCGTAGATGACGTTCCTTTCAATGAGTATACCTCCGGGCATGGAATGTCAAACTGGAAATGGAATGCTTATGCTGAGATCGGCCTTGTAGGCCATTGTTTTCCGTGAACAGCACTTGATGTTTATATGGGCGGGTGAACTGAATCCAATCCTAACTCCAGCCTGGATGGATTTCTACATAAGTGTTTGATTTAGCAAAACCACTGCACGCCTCAGATGCACTTCGTGGAAGGACCATTGCGGTCTAAGCTGAACGTGTTTTCTTCGGTCTCTCTACAATTTCATGTGAATTGGAATGGACGCAGCTATTCTACAAGCTGAAAGCCACTTTCAAATCTAAGTGTGTCTGTGCAGTGTTCGCAGTCGCCAGTCGATGCAGCGGCTGGAAGAAAATGGCCAAGAACAAAAGGACCATGAGGCGTTGGAACGCTATGTGGTAAACAAGAAGAGATGGGTAGACTTGGGGCAGTCAGGACATGAGTAAAACGAGGACTGCTGGTTCCAACAGGAAGTGCATTCAGATACTGAAACTCGACCAGACACAACAGTCTGCATGGATTACTTATTGCTGACGTACAGTATGAGGATTGACCGTTTAAATGGCATACGCTCAGCCTAGTACCTTGTATATCCATATAGGCTGGTTAGCTTCCCGCAGCGCACCCATTTCTACCTTTTTTGAAAAAAAAAAAAAAAGTGAAGCAAGCACTCGAGGGCGCATGTGGTGCACCATGGTTTCGCGTCTGGGTGAGGCAGGCTTTTAGGGTTAATGCTGCAATCAGTACGTCAGACTACTCTACAGTGCAAGTAATTGGGACATTTGTATGCAAAAAAAACATTTGTGCTTTCTGCGCCATCTGGAAAAAGCAACTGGGTAAATTACTGCATTTCACAATCTTTGGAAAGTGTCCGAGACATGTGGAGGTGTGTCAGATAAGCTTCAGATCGGCATATTTTATATATTATATTATCTATACAGTCAAAACCCACAATAACGAAATCCCGCGGCAACGAAATTCTTGCGACAACGAAATATTTACTTATCCTTGACGAACGACCTTAGGAGTCAATGCATTTCGTACATCTTGACAACGAAATGTCGCTGTGCTACAATCATGCATCATTGTGATTTGCCGGAACGTAACCCTGCATATTACCTACTCACGCAAGGCTAGCAGGCTCCACGATGTGGTCAAATGCGATTGCTTTGCACTAAAATTGCATAAATACCACCACATTACACTTGTGTGGGCGCCGACATTTTTATTTACAAAAACAACCAAGTGCCGGAAGTGATCACGTACGCTGGAAACATGTCATGGCCGCCATCTTGTTTGTTTATCACCAGTTCGAAGCAGCACGCATGTTACATGTGATGGTTTTTGCATACGTAATGCAGTGCGTAATGTGCGACTAGGTGAGCAAAATGCAGCAAAAAGAAGGAAATGCACATCCCGCCGATGTAGAATTGTTTATGGCACATGAGATGGCGATTGCAGCATGGAGTGCCACACATTGGGCCGTAATTAAGCGATTGTCCAGGAATACGCATCCCTCGCTTCAAGAACGCTTGTTTTGGTGCCACCTGACGGGCATCGCGTGCAGATTCGGCGCTGGATGTAGATTTGCACAAAGGGGCAGTAATCTCAATCGATTGCCTTGTCTTTGGGTTTACAAGATACGATCACTTTCGCGCTCAGCACCGGATGCATTGGCACCTACAAGCAACAGCATGTGTTAGAGAAATGCTGCTGCATGTGTGGAGCGCTGTTGCTCTGTGTCTATTGCTGAGTTACACAACATCTTGTAAAAGTGATTGTATCTCCGAAAGCAACTGACCAAGAATACTGCTCCACGGCAGTGCTGCCACGGCCGATCGATGCATGTTGTGCACTTAGTACTGTCGGCAATACGGTTCTATATCCTCAAGCAGAGCTTGCCAAAGTAGGCTAATGCAATTTTGACAGCAAAGTTTCATTCTGAAATGCATTAAGTATCTGTGCTGTCTCAGTTCGCAACAACAAAATTCTCGCGAAAACATTTTTTTTTTTTTTCATTTCCCATGGATGGATGGAAACAACTTTATTCTGAATCCGGCAAATTTGACGACCCGGGCTCAGGTCTCCCATGAGGGGACTTCGAGGCCTTGCCTCGTCGCCGCCTCTCGGGCTTGCTGGACAGCCCACTCTTGTGTCTTGAGGTTGGAGCTGCGCAGAGCAGCGGCCCACTTCGACGCAAGAGCCTCCGGAGCTACTGCCATTGTAGCTGATGTAACCCGACACTCCCACAACATGTGTGACAGCGTCGCTCTAGTGTCCTGACATAATTTGCAAAGAGCAGTCGGGTATTGCGCGGGGAAAATGTGCTGCAATCGCACCGGACTGGGGAATGTTTGTGTTTGCAATTGTCGCCAGATGACTGCCTGGCGACGTTTCAGCATGGGGTGAGGTTGGGGCAGCAACCGCCTGCCTAGCTGGTAGTGCTTGGTGATGTCATTGTACCTGACCAGGCGTTCTCGCGTGTTTTGAGCCAGCAGTTCCGAACTCGAAGAGGCGGTCTCCGATTCTGCGCGGTGGGTCAGTTCTCGCGCAGAGCGGTGTGCTACCTCGTTCAAGTTAATGAGGCCCTCATCGGTGGGGGTGGCGACGTGCGCTGGAAACCATATGATAACGGTGTTATCGAAGTGCTGTCGATCAGCTTTCCTTAGAACCTGGAGAGCTTCGGAGGAAATGCGCCCCCGCGCGTAGTTGCGAACTGCGGATTGTGAGTCGCTAAAAACTACCTCGCAGAGGGGGTCGGTAAGCGCAAGCGCAATCGCTACCTCTTCTGCTGTTTCGGGGTATTCCGTTGCGACACTACACGCGTGCGTAAGCCGGGAGCTAACGTCTACGACTACCGCCGTGAACCGGTGTTCTCGTGTGTATTCTGCGGCGTCTACAAAGCGCGTAGTCCTCTTTCCACCCAAGGAGCGCAGCAGTGCCTTGGCACGGGCCTGGCGTCGGCCCCGATTAAATTCGGTGTGCATGTTTCGAGGTATAGGGGCGACAATCAGCGTGTCGCTGAGGTCAGGTGGAATGACCTGTTTCTGACCGTGTTGGACGTGGTAGTTGAAGCCGAGTTTCTGCAGGATGTACCGGCCCGTGGCTGTCAGAGACATGCGTTCGAGTTGAGAGGTTCTTTGCGCATCCACGATTTCCTCAAGCGTGTTGTATACCCCCAGCTGTAGCAGACGAGCAGTGCTTGTGGACTCCGGTAGGCCAAGGGCGATCTTGTAAGTCTTGCGTATAAGGGTGTTGATTTTCTCCCTATCAGTGACATTCCAGTTGTGGAAGGCAGCCACATAAGTGATGTGACTGATTGCGAAAGAGTGTATGAGGCGCATGACACTGTCCTCCTTCATGCCCGTGTGCTTGTTTGTGATGCGTTTGATCAGGCGGGTAGTCGCTGTAACCTTGCCTTCGATTTTGCGAATAGCTTCTATGTTTGACCCGTTGGCTGTTATATGCATGCCTAGGATGCGTATCTTCGGGACTCGGGGAATGCAGGAGCCGTCTTGCGTATAGAGGATTATGTCGTCACATTGGCGCGATTCGGCTGTGGGCTTGGGCCGGCGGTGCGAGCGGTAGACGAGCAGCTCCGATTTCAGTGGAGATAGTCGGAGACCTGTGTCTTGAAGGTAGGTTTCGACTGCAGAGACCGCTGCTTGTAAGGTGCATTCTATCTGACCGTCACTGCCCTTGTTGACCCACAGGGTGATGTCATCTGCGTACAAGGCGTGATGGAGGCCATCGATCTCGTCGAGGTAGGCCGGGAGACCTAGCATCACGAGGTTGAAAAGGAGCGGGGATATGACCGATCCTTGAGGAGTGCCGGTGCTTCCTAGTGTATGTTCGTCGGATGTCATGCTGCCGACCGCGAGGGTGACTGTGCGGCGCGACAGGAAGTCTCTGACGTAGTTGTAGCTTCGCTCACCCAAGTTGAGCTTGTTTATGCGGCTCAGGATTGCTGCGTGTGCTACATTGTCAAATGCCTTTTCCAAATCTAGGCCGAGGATGGCCCGGTTGCCACTAGTTGGGCCATTGATAATCTGGTGGTAGAGCTGGAGCATGACGTCTTGAGTGGAGAGGTGTGACCGGAAGCCCACCATAGTGGGTGGGTAGGCTCCAGTGTCCTCGAGGTGGTGGTTGATGCGGGAGAGGAACGCGTGCTCCATCACCTTGCCGACGCAGGATGTGAGGGAAATGGGCCGCAAGTGGTCGAGGCTGGACGGCTTGCCTGGCTTCGGTATCAGCACTGCTTTAGACCGTTTCCACGCCTCTGGGATGCAACCTGCTCGCCAGCATTTGTTGATGTATGCCGTAAGAGCGGTTATCGAGGCATCATCGAGGTTTCTTAGAGTCTTGTTCGTAACCTTGTTGGGACCAGGTGCTGATTTGCCATTAAGGTCGTGGAGAGCTGCGCGGATCTCCGACTCGTGAAATTCTTCATCGAGTGTCACATTTGTCTCTCCAGTGTAATCTCCGTGTTGAACATCGGGCCGTTGAGGGAAGTACTTGGCTAGCAGGCGTGTCACGAGCTGGTGATCACTCGTGGTAGCCTGTTCCTTGTGCAAAAGGCGTTGCAGGTTTGCTTGCTGAGCAGACTTGCTCTGCGTTTCCCCCAAGAGGTGACGAAGGAGACGCCACGTGCTGCCATTGTGGAGCTGCCCATCGACCGCGTTGCAGATGTCATACCACTGTTGGCGGCTTAAGGTCCGGCAATGTTCTTCCAGCTGGCGATTGATATGTGCGATCTTCTTACGAAGCTTTCGGTTGTGCCTTTGCTTTTTCCATCTTGCGTTTAGTGACGTCTTGGCTTCCCAGAGGTGGGCTAGTCGGCTGTCGATCTTGTCAACCTGGACCTCGGGTGCGAGCGTCTGCGTCGCCTTGTTCATGTCGTCGTTGAGCGTCTCCATCCATGCCTCGATGTCATCGATGTTCTCCTCACCTCTCTGTTCAGCTCGCTGCTTTCGGAATTTGTCCCAGTCCGTCCATTTGAATAGCTTAGGAAAAGGGGGTGTACCCGCCTGAGGAATTCGTGTTTCTATGATCATGTGGTCTCTACCGAGATCTTCAAAGGTATTGCGCCACATTGCTTGAGGGATGTTACGGACCGCCGTCAGGTCTGGTGTCGTGTCCCGTGCCGTAGACGTGCCCGTGCGGGTCGGTGCCGTGGGATCAGTAATAAGAGTTAATTCGGCATCATGTAGGTCCTGCCACAGGCGTCGACCTTTGGCGGTAGTGTAGCCATAGCCCCAGGCCTCGTTCGGGGCGTTAAAATCTCCCCCCACCAGAAACGGGTTTGCGCCCGCCAAGGCAAGCGCCCCTCGAAACAGAGAGAGGAAACGAGCCCGTGAGTGAGCCGGATTACTATATACGTTGAGGAGAAATACACTGTGGTTGCGTGTTCTACAGGGAAGGAGCTCTACAAGCATGTTTTCCGCATGTGTGCCGCTTACGCTGTGTTCTTGCACTACTGTCCCTTTCCGAATTAAAATTGCAAGTCCGCGATCAACGGGAATCGGCGAGGCATGCGCAGTGTAACCTGGAAGCTTTGGTACGGTACCTACTGTTTCTTGTATCATTATGATGTCGGGTTTGGGTTGCGCGTGTCGGACGTATTGTTGCAGCAGTGGTTGCTTCTTAGTGAAGCCCCGACAGTTCCACTGCCACACCACGAGCTCGTTAGTGGGGCTGGCCATCGTGGTGCTGTACTTGTGCGTTACCTGAAATAGGGCTAGGGTGAATGACTGTAGGGCCCATGGTGGGCATCATTTCCATGCCTGGGCGAGGGCCTATGTGAGTCTCGATTTTGTCTATATGGATTTCAACCCTGTCTGTTCGTTTCCCATCAATTTCATTATTGCGAGGTGCGACTGTATACACGTAGTGCACCACCTATAGAAGCGCCACTGATAGCCACCTAGCGGGTGCTTCCAAAAGTATGCTCAGGTGCAGTAGCAAACAATATACCTTGGCAGCAAGGATGGCTGAAGTTCACAGCTGCAATTTCTCCTTTGTCGGGTGCCAGACTGTTTTTTCTGCGGTGACAGCTGCAGAAAAGACGCTGGCCTCTATGGGAGCGGACATGAACATGATGTTACCGGTGTTTTGGACAACCCAGTTGATGTACGTGCCAGGTGCGTCCTACAAACAAATGCAATGAATCCCAGTTACATGAAATGGAGCTCATGTTAACTAGTCAGTTGGTTTTGTTTAGTAATGCGATGTCTCCATGTTTTTTTTTTTAATTGTACCCTTGCCGTAATACTGCTTCTGTACCTCAATAATAGGCACACGTCGTCAGTGCAGACTAATATCTCGCACAAATCTGCACAGTGCGATGTCTGCATATGTCGTAGTGATCTTTCTGCCGATAAAACATGTGACATCGCCATATAAGCGTCGTCGAAGTCTCCTCAAAAAGAGTAATTGTGAATTTATTAATGAAAATGTGTACACTAGTCAGTGAAGTCACCAAACGTACGGGTTAATAAGAGCCCTACATAGCGCTGTACCACTGATGCAATTCTGCATACGCCGACGAACTGCCGTTCCTGCTGCAGTTTTTGCAATTTTAAATTCCCTTAGGGAGCTGCTGGGAAACATACAAAGCTAACGTTTGACCAACTTTTTAATAGTTTTTCTTTTCTCGAATGTTACCAGAGAGAGGTGCCACATCATATACATAAATGCAGAGCAGCACCAGCCAAAGTAGATGGGCACTGACAGGAAGGCCGGGCTTAGTCCTCATCTGCATAAGCATAATAAGAAATAATTGAGTTCAGTATAAAATGCGCATGCAAAAAAAAGGACTATTTTGTGAAACAAATCACTCGGTGTGGTAAGTCTGCTCAGACAGCATCGAGGTGTAAAAATTTCCCAAGCGCGATGCGAGCTTGTCAGCTAAAATGGAACAGAAAACAGAATTACCATATGCAGCGACCATTAGCAATTCTTGCCCTGAACTGCCTACATTCTTAACACATTTCCCAAGAAACTACAATATCTAAGATGTGGTTCCCAGTGTACATCATTCATGAGCCCATCATAAACCACTCGGAATAGTCTACCCTTGTCAACCCTTCCACCTAGTTTTTTTTTTTTCTTGTTTTTTTTTTTCGAATGTATTGTCGTGTTACTTCTTTAAAATCGAAATTTTTCTTTGATTGTTTAAACATACAAAATCGGCAATGTTTCTGTTTTTTTTTTTTTTTTCATTGTTTTGTACATAACCACTGTTACACGTGTTTGTATTGCCCCCCCTTGTGTAATGCCTTCGGGCCTTCAAGGTGATAATAAATGAAATGAAATGTCCTTGGGCAAAAAGAATAAAGCTGTTAAAGAAGCACTTGCCTGTTATCATTTCGATAAGACACCGTGTGATTTACAAACGAGGCAAGGTGAAAACCTCGCTCTTAAAAAAAAAAAAAAAACAGTTCTGCATGAAGCACCTAGCAGTAGTTCAACGTGCACGAAGCCGTGCATAAAATAAATGCAAAAGTATGAAGTGCGTGACAGCTGGTGTGAGGACTTACCGGGCCGCATAAAACCAACAGTCTCAGTTCTTGCAAGCTTCAGTAGCTTTAACATACAACACGATGCACTCGCGCAGTCGTGCTGCCGAGCTAGAGCAATGCGTAAAGAAGCGGAAAACGGTAGAAGCGGCAAGCGGCACTCGGAACTTTAGTGAAACACCTTTAAACCTCATGCTTCACTGCATACGAGCCGAACAAAACATGGACAGGCTGCGATCAACTTCATCGCTTACCCATCATATTATGATTTAGTGCAAAAAACACCGACACAACAAAAGAAAGCGTGAGACAAAGAAATTTTCCACCGAACGGCGGCGATCCATTGCTACCATTGCTCCCGCTAATGAGGCTACCGTATTGCCGGCAATACGCTACCGTATTGCCGGCACGTTTTCACTGGTATTTGAGCAACCCACCATGCAACAATTCTTTGACAGGCTTTGAGGCTTTGTCCACCATACACATGTGAAGGGTGCTGCTCATTTTGCTCTGAAAACGTGAATAAGACAGAGAAGCACAATCAACGACGCAGAAAGCTACGGTGCATGGCTGCCTCCTTTCCCGAGCACACTTCGCAAAGCCGCCACCAATGGCGTGTCCATTGGCGCACACTACACGTATATAGAACTATTTCGTGATCTCCTTCGAGTTCAGCATATCTGGGTTCATCTGTAAAGGATGTGCTTTAAAAGTACTGATATGATTTGGGCAGTTGTGTACAAATCCACTCATAAATAGGGTAGGTCCTTCTGATCATCAAGGGACAGATTTAATTGCCCTGAGTAAGGCATGTAATTTATTAAATTTGTGGGGGTCTTGCATCTCACAGGAGTACCAACCATCGCGAATTTGGGCTTAGCGGACCGCAGGGCCTTGCCAGCCATCACCTTGCGTAAACTAGCGCACCGCTCGGCCGGCAAAGGGTGCTGAGCCATGCACCACACGAAACACAATATTGCCCTAAGTTAGCGAAAACAGGTTTATTTGCCTCTGATGACACCCAACATTGCACTAACACCCCGTCTCGGAATGGCACTGGAAGCAAAGAAGTTCCCACACCACATGCGAAATGGCAGAAAGGCACTGCTAGCATGTTGCTGCTGGAAGATGGCTCCCCGCAACATTCTGTTAAGGGAAGAGTGTTCCAGCGGCTATGCTACATACCTTCACGATGACCAGTGGGTCTGCTCGCAAGAGCGTAGAGCAATCTCCTTTGACTTAGGCCTCCGATAAGTGTGGCTCAGCGTAGTATGACCACACACGAGCACTAAGCACTGCTCTTCGGCTTAGCGTTAGGAAAGGGATCAGCACAAGGTACGCGCTTGCCATAGGTGCAACATACCGTGGACAAGCTCAAGTCCGAGAGATGCCCAAACAAAGGGGCCGGTGGACGAGAGAAAAAATGTGTAAATTTTCTATGCTCTCCCGGAGAGGTCTCTCCCATGTTTTGCCTTCCTAGCAATGACACTTGGCCTTCCCAGGCTGACGGCGTGAAGCGCCACCATTGAATATTGGTCTGTGAAAGATCCACCCCCTGAAACCATGCCGAGTAAAAAGAGGGAGGTACAGGTACAGCAGAATTGGCTAATGCCCACACAAAGCTGATAGGGCATACCTCAATCCTCACAAGGTTTAAACATATGCCTCACTACAGACTGCAGCAACGCTGCTCCCTGTGTTTTTGACCCTCTCAGCCCATTCTACGTAGAAGGGGGTGTGATGTCACTCAAGTGAGTGATCTGATTGGCTTCCCACATGACATCATCATGAACACTTGAAACATGCTTCTCCATTAAGGCTGATTAATCAGTGAGGCTTTTTTTGCCCACCTCTCCGTAATTTGGGGTGTCATCATCATGGGCTGTCTCGCCAAGTAGAAGCTGCCACCATACTGTCTGACAAGGATACTATCTATTTCGCAAGGTTTTGCATGACTTATCAGCACATATGCATCGGTGTATATAGCTGACAGTGTCTGTGGTGCTGTGCCAAGCTTGCCATCTTCACACAGTACCAGGAATGCTTTCACCAGTGATGAGAAACACTGCGTTGTAAAGGTGCGCAGGAAACACACTCAGTTCAAACCAATCGGAAATGGAAAAACACTTGCGTCACTGAATGTTATGGCCAAAGTGGCAGGACATATCTATGTCTGCACGGAATAAAATTTGAGGGGCAACACTGCGGTTTGAAAGAAGGGTAATGTTTAACCACTTGTATCTCTTTTAGTATTACGTGCTGATGCAATTCTTCTGAGAAGGCATTCCGTTAGAGATACTATGCTTGGATGGAGCTCTTAAGTACGACTAAAACTGTTTCATGGACCATTTTGTTAAGTGTAGCAGCATTTGCCTGAAAATTGTTCTTTGGAAATATTTTACAATTCATATGATAAATTACATTTACATTTGATGTGTTTCACAGTTTCAACAGAATGCAATAGCTACTGGCAACGGTAGGGTGTGCTTTGCATTTTGAAAAATTTGGCAATACAAAATATTGTTTGCATGCCCTCAGGTTCTTTTGCTGAGACAGCAGAAAGACAAGGATGACCTGAGGAGTGAGAATGACACAGCTTGCATACTCATCTTTCGCCTGGTGCTCAACACCATGCAGAAGGCCATCCTTTCATCACATGTCGACGACAGTGAAGGCATGTACTTTATAATCTTACCTTCCATTACTTAGTTTCTTGAAACTAGCATATGTGTTAAGCCTCAGGCACGTAGACATAATTGCTGCACTCTGGTATTCCTCAACTTAATTATTTTTATGTATTAGGCTGTTGTACTTTAAATATGTGACAGGGGATCTGAGAACTTATGCAAGCTGTTCAAGTAATGGCTATGTACTTTCAGTGTGTGCGGATGTTTTAATTGTCATTGAACAGCAGCAGTGTTAAGCATCATTGCATTAACACTACGGCAGTTAACACTTATTGACTACTGTAGTGTGAAAAATAAGAACGACACACTTAAAGCCCTTTTGTCCTCCGTGGATTCCAATGTAATCGGGATGGTATCTTGGTTGGACTGCACTATCCTCACTTGAGAGGTGTTCCCTGCAGGGTACACCTCCTATCGAAAAGACAGAAATACACAAGGAGGAGGCGTGTTTTTACTTGTAAAACAAACTATTACTAGCTTTTTAGTTGATTTTGGTGAAACAGGGTGTAAATCCATCTGGTGTAAAATAGCTCTTGGAAATGAGCATTACACGATTGGGTCATTTTATTGTCCCCCCAATGATAATTTAGTGATACTTTTCATATGCTTTCTGGCATTTTATTGAAGATATCAAGTGATTATTTCATAATAGGTGGTGATTCCAATTTACCTGCATTGCAATGGTCGAATAAGTTACCTATGCTTTCCTCACAGTCATCACTATGCTATGCACTTTTTGATCTCATTGCTACAGTCGAACCCGACTATATCGAACCCGTTTACATCGAATTATTCCATATATCGAACAATTTCTGGACACGGTATAGTTACAATGAGTATATATAGCAAAAATAACGCATACATCGAACAAAACTAGTAGCGACTCCCGATATATCGAACGTCAAGCGGCGGAAAGTGCCCCCGGAAGTTGGCTTTCCCTCGCGGTGAAGGGAAAACCCGGCGGCGCGGCTCCATCCAACCGCTCTCCCTACGTGACCGCGCTACCTCGGAGCCGCCGACACCCCCCTACAAAAAATGATCCTGGCCCGCCCGCCCGCAGCGCTTGCTCAGACAGCCAATCAGAGGCTCTTGTGCCCTCGTCGTGCAAGATGGCGAAAGTACGAGTTGTCTCGCTGCTTATCTGATTCATTGTGTGCACCTTCTCCCGCAGTGTCGCCGTGATGAAGCGGCAGAATTCGCCTTTCGTCGTGAAGCTCGAAATCATAAATAGGGTCGAACGCGGTGACAAGTCGGGTGTCCCCGCAACGTACAAGATTCCGAGGTGCACTCTCGGCACGATCTTGAAGGGGGAAATTAGGGCTAAGCGGCCTAACTCGCGACCCGGTGCCCGTAGTGCCCGTGGCGCCCGACGCGTACGCACGGCCGTGTACGAGTGGTTCATCCAAAATAGCTTCAGCCGTACCGACTTCCGCGTGCTCGGTGATGACTGTAAATTCTGATTAATGCGACGAAGCCGTTGTCGTTGTTGCCGAAGTTTGGAGCGAGCTGTCAGAATTTCTGAAAGCTGTTGACGAATCAACGGTGGACGAGTTTGTGAGTGCAAATGATGGTGTCGCGAGTACGGGAGAGCCCGGAAACGAAGACTACATTGCCGACATCGTGCCGAGCACAAGTGAAAATGGGCACAACGAGGAAAGCAACGACCGTCTTTGGCCCACATCCTCCGAAGTGATTGGTGCGCTCGCACTAGTCCGGTGCTTCTGCGCGAACGCGGAATGTTGCGGCCTCAGCTGCTCCGACTCCTTAGACAACGTGGGGAAGTGCGTGCCTCGCACGCAGCGAAATCGCCCAAGCAGAAGAAAATGCAGGTCTATTTCATGCGAAACGAAGCTAGTTTCATCAATAAAGTGATTTCATAAATGCTATGTGCTTTTATGGCATCCAATTATTTAGCAGGCTTATATCGAATTATGCTCTATATCGAACTGATAGGCGTTTTTTTGCGAGTTCGATATAGCCGGGTTCGACTGTACTTATAGTCTCTTTCAGTTCGATTTACCAAGTCGTCGTGGAAACACTACTTCCACACTTAATCTTTTGTTCATAAATTCCCTTAGTCTGCTTCACTCCGTTCATACCGTACCTGGTATAAGCGACCACGAATGCGTCGTTGCATCATTGTGAAGTCCTAGACCCCTATGTACAGTAGCAGTTCCAAGGCCTAGAAAGGCTTTTTTGTTAAAAAAAGAAGATTACGTCGAAATAATTTATGCACTTGAATGGCATTTTGACAGTCTCTCAATGCTTAGCCCTACGGCCACTGTATCTGAGCTATGGACGATATTGAAGCAGATTTTAATGCCTATTGACTTGCACGTTACATCCAAGGTTCTTTCCCATAAACACAGGTGAAATAAACCGTGGTTTATCACTGAAATTAAAACACTTATAAACAGAAAGAAGCGCTTAAACCAGTATCTAAGACACAGTCCAGAACCACTGATCATTGACAATCTAAAATAGTTTGGTAGTCCAATCAGCTCGAAAATTGCAGTGGCAAAGAACAGTTTTTTTTTAAACCTTAGAGTCGTGTATCAGAGAGAGCCCTAAACAATTATGGAAACTGGTAAAAACAAACAGCAAAGATGAAGTTGGGATTCCAACTTTAACACAACAGGACGTAACTGTAAGCAACGAGGGTGAAAAAGCAAACTGCTTCAATGTTTTATTTTCGTTTTTTGTTGCTCTACGCTCAATGCTGCCCCGACCTGCCTATATAGATTAAACGAGTTCAATTCCATGCCAAGTGTTATTATCGACGACTACGGGATTATGAGCCTTCTCACAAAATTAAACAAACTCTGTGCCTGGCCCTGATGGTATCTCAAACTATATCCCCAACACCTGTGCTGGCATCCTTTCTAAATACTTAGCATTACTATTCACAAAGTCCTTGAATGACTGTGAGCTACCTCAGGACTGGAAAACTGGTAACATTGTTTCCATTCACAAATCAGGGCTATGGGACAAGGTCTTTAACTACAGGCCAATATCCCTAACTAGTACGGTACTGGTTTGGCCTAGTTGGTTACAATTCATGATCATTGTTACTTGTGCACCACTTGGAACGAGGACTGGGGAACGACAGACACAAGCGCAAACTTTCAACTGGTTTTAATGGTTGGACATGAAGTGGTTTACAGTGAAAGCTCATTAATTCGAACTTCAATAATTCGAATTTATGGATAATTCGAACTCTACGATTTGGTCCGGCCAAGCTCCACAGAAGTCTATGCATAAAAAAACCTGTTAATTCGAACGCGAGAAGGTTCCACCACGGATAATTCGAACTACGTGCCGTAGTTCTGGCGGCTTGGAACCTGGCACACGGCCAGAGAAACGCACCTACTGCCTACGCACAAGGCTGCGTCCCCTCCGGAACGGAGAGAACGGCGAGAGAAGGCAAAATCGGGAAAAATCTAACCGGCGCGGTGTCGGCCAGAAGGCAGCGGCAGCTGCCTCCTCTCCGTTCTACGTTGACCTCCGAGACTTCTTGCCCGTCACAAATCTCACGGGCTTTGCAAATCTCCTTTGTTGACTATGTCGACGGGGACGAGGTTGCAGTGGTGTGTGGTGCGCTGAAAGATGAGGACATAATTTCTCAGGTCAAAAGTGCTGAACCTGTCGATGGCAGTGACGACGAGGAAGATGAAGATGAAGCGCCAGTGCGGACCTCCGCTGTGGAAATCATGGCTGGATTGAATGCTGCCCGTCTCTTATTCAGTTTTGAAGAAGGCGAAGAGGAGGCCTTCCGCCACGTTCGCTCGTTATAGCAAAAAGTGCTAGCTGTCGCCTTCAAGGAAAAAAGGTAGACTACGATTACGGACTTTTTCAAGCATTAAATTTCTGACATGCCCTAGTGCTTCCAAATCGCAGTGTACTGTTCTTTTCTTTCACTTTCGTTAGTTTGAACTGTCGTTAATTCGAACTGAAGCGGCTTCCCCTTGTGGTTCAAATTAACGGGCTTTTACTGCATATACATACATGAGAGTGATGTAACATGCAATACATAATAAAATAGTATGCATGTGCAATCGACAAGACAGACTTGCATGCATGCATTTGCAATAGCGAGATAAATTCTAAATAATACTTGTGATACCCAAGACAGACATGTTGATGGCCTACACATCTATCGCTCCACTTTCACAAAATCCCGCCCTGTTAAGATAACTAAGTTCTTTTTGGTATAGTACCAATGAAGCCATACTGAAGCAGTTTTTCCCAGGGCGATGAAATTTTTCCGCTTCAATTATCTCGCGTGTCGTCTGATTGTTGGGCTTAGCTACAACCTTGCAGTCACTGAGCAATGGTTTGCAACCAAAATCCTGAGAGTGTAAACCCTAGTGCACTTGTAGCGGAAAAGCAAAATTGAAGCGGAAAAATTGTGTTTTATACAGGAAATGCGCTGATCACTTGGCCCAGTGAGTATTACAAAAGGATTTGGACTTAATTTTATCCTGGTCACAAAAATAGAAGGTGCCCTTAAATATTAGCAAACGTAAACATAGCAGGTTCACTCGCAGACGTGTAGTACTGCTTTGCATTTTTCCTTAAAAGTCATCGAAGAAGTGAACAAAGCCAAGTACTTATGTGTAACCTTTTCATCAAATCTAACCTGGAATGAACATGTTCATGATATAAGATTTAAGGCAGGACGTACCGCTTACAGTGAGGTAGTTACTTTACCAACAGTTGCCCTGTCCTGGAATACGTGTGTGCAATATGGGACCCCATACCTGAATACTAATTAACAGAATCGAAGCCATTCAAAATCACTCTGCGCGCTTCGCGACTAGAAAATATTCTACGCCAAACAGCATTACTGACATTAAACATAACCTAAATTGGGATGAGCTCGCCACACATCGAAAACATTTTCCCGTCACTTTCATTAAAAATATTTTATTGAATCGATTAGTCCTCGGTAAATATAAATACAGTAGAACCTCGTTCATATTGTTACGCGAACGAAGGAATAAGAACTGGAGACTATTTACAAAGTATATTTACAAAGGATAATGCAGCGCTAGCCAGTTCAGCCGACAGCTCGAGAGCCAGAGAGCGTTCATCGTCTTCGTCGGGGTGCCCGTGTGCATCGGCCGCAAGAAACACGCAATATGCATGTATCATTATCCCCGGCGGCGGAAGCACCGTCTTGGTGCATCTAAATATCGGTGATAACTGGAGAGTGATATGGTTTAAGGCGTGCAACATGCACAACGTCAGTGGAATTCGGTGCAGATGAGGCACTGGTACTGACTGGGGCGATTTCGTACGTAACTGTAGTCACGGCACGCAGCACTCGATATCAGCCTGTGTACCGAGACAGGTGTTTTTCAGACAGGCCAACGTGACGAGTCGGGGACCACAGGAGTACTAGAGATCCAGGTGAAAAGTGGACGTCTCCGTGTTGGTGATCGTACAAGCGCCGTTGCTTCTCTTGCGAGGTCAGGAGGCGAGCGCGGGCAATTTCGCGTGCTTGGGCTGCCCTGGTGATGGCATCAAGTACATACTCGCTAGTGTCTGCTGCTGCGGATGGGAGGGATGCATCCAGTGGCAATGCAGGTTCGTGACCGAACAACAGAAAGAACGGGGAATAACCGGCAGTGTCGTGACGCGAAGAATTATACGCAAAAGTGACATAGGGTAGGGCAAGCTCCCAATCAGTATGGTCGGACGAGAAATACTTTGCAAGCATGTCTGTTAGGGTACGATTCAGACGCTCTGTGAGACCATTAGTCTGTGGATGGTAAGACGTAGTCAGCTTGTGCTTGGTTCAGCAGGACTGCAGGATGTCGGTGATGACTTTAGAAAGAAATGTCCGACCACAGTCAGTAAGCAATTAGTGTGGAGCGCCATGCTGCAGAATCACGTCGCGTAAAAGAAAATCAGTGACATCTGTGGCGTAGCTTGTTGGAAGTGCTCTGGTGATGGTGTAGCGCATGGCGTAATCTGTCGCCACAGCGACCCTCTTGTTGCCAGATGTGGATAGAGGGAAAGGGCCAAGTAGGTCCAAGCCAACGTGAAAGAACGGCTCCGAAGGAATATCAAGCGGTTGAACCCACCCGGCAGGGAGCGTCGATGTTTTCCGGCGCTGGCATTTCTCACATGCCGCAACGTTTTTCCGGACGGAGCAGGCAAGGCATGGCCAAAACAAGCGTCGGCGAATCCGGTCGTAGGTGCGGGAGACGCCAAGGTGACCTGCCGTTGGTAAATCATGAAGTTCTTGGAAAACAGCTGACTGGAGGTGCTTCGGAATGACGAGGAGTCGAGCAGGACCGTTGGGGCGTACATTGTGGCGGTATAATGCACCATCCCGGAAAACAAACAGGTGAAAGGACGAATCACAAGACGAAGATTCCAAACCATGAATGATGACGCGCAAGGCGGCATCACGGCGTCGCTCATTGGCAACGTGTAGCAGCTGAGAAACGGAGAAAATGCAAGCGTCCGCATTGGGGTCAGGGTCGGAGGGTGGTTTGTCTACTGGATAGCTGGATAAACAGTCTGCGTCTTGATGTAATCGGCCCGACTTGTACACTACTGCTTAGGAATATTCTTGCAGCCTCAGAGCCCAGCGACCAAGCTGGCCGGTAGGATCCTTGAGTGAGAAAAGCCAGCAGAGCACGTGGTGGTCCGTGATTACAGAGAAGTGCGTGCCATACAAGTACGGGCGGAATTCGGAAACCGCCCAGACGAGAGCCAGGCATTCACGATCTGTAATCGAATAGTTGCGCTCCGCTGCTGTGAGGAGTTGGCTAGTGTAGGTGATAACACGATGTTCACCCTGTTGGCGCTGGGCTAAGACGGCTCCGATACCGACCGTGACCACTGGCATTGGTACGTACTTCTGTAGGAGAGGATGGGTCAAAGTGGGCCAGTATAGATGGCGGGGTGAGAATGTTGGTGAGCTGGGCAAACGCGGCAGTTTGAGCGCTGGGGCCCCACTTAAACGGCACATCCTTCTTCAGAAGATCAGTAAGTGGTCGGGCAAGCATTGCGAAGTCTTTAACGAAGCGTCAGAAGTAGGAGCAGAGTCCTAAAAAACTTCGGACATCTTTGACAGACTGAGGTACAGGAAAAGACGTGACAGCATGAATTTTCTCTGGGTCTGGTTGAATACCAGAAGCGTCGACGAGATGGCCCAGCACTGTAATCTGCCGACGACCGAAGGGACACTTTGATAAATTTGGTTGCAGCCCAGCCTCGCGGAAGACTTGAAGAACAGCTGATAAGTGCTCAAGGTGTGTCTCAAATGTAGGTGAAAATACGAGAACGTTGTCTAGTTAGCAGAGGCATGTTGACCATTTGAACCCTCGAAGTAAAGAGTCCATCATACGTTCGAACATTGCTGGGGTGTTGCATAGACCGAATGGCATAACTTTGAATTCATATAGGCCATCAGGGGTACGAATGCAGTCTTCTCTTGGTCCTTTTCATCCACGGAAATTTGCTAATAACCAGACCAAAGGTCTATTGATGAAAAGTATTTGGCACCGTGGAGACAATCGAGGGCGTCGTCAATGTGAGGCAAGGGGTAGACGTCTTTCTTGGTAATACGGTTTAGATGACGATAATCTATGCAGAAACGCCATGTGCCATCTATCTTTTTAACAAGCACCACGGGCGACGCCTAAGAGCTCGACGAAGGTTCAACAATACCTTTGGCAAGCATCTTGCCAAAGGTATTGTTCTTCATCTTGAATAACCTTACGCTCTGAAGCAGAAACTCGATATGGCCGGCGATGAATAGGACTGGCATCACCAGTATTTATGTGACGCTTAAAAATTTAAGTCTGGCCCAATTGGCAATTGTTGAGGTCGAAGATGTCGGGGTAGGAACCCAAAAGGCGGCACAGAGCTGCTGCTTGTTCAGGCAATAGGACCGCAGCAATCATGGGACGAAATGTTGTGTCAGGGCAATAGCATCCTGTGGACATAGTGACGAACCTGAGCACACGTCAACTGAAAACGTCGTGACATGGTCATCTCCTATAGCACGCAGCCTTGCAACCGATATGCCTTGGGGTACAATTTCCTTTGTCAGGCCAAAATTGACGATGGGGAGGCATGTCCGGTTATTGGCGACGGCGACGACGGAGTGGAGCACAGTGATATTGTGCATTAAAAGGACATCAGGAAGAGTAGTGGCGACGATCACCATCAGGCACAGGAAAAGATAATAGCAAATCGACGAAAGTCAAGGCTTTAGGCGGCAAGTGGACGAAGGTGGTCGTGCTAAAGTTGTTCGGCAGTTCGGCACGAATATGCGTGCGTAGAGGAAGCAAGCTCGAGGCAAAGGGTACCGGCACAACAGTCGATCAAAGCTGAATGCGCCGTAAGAAAGTCGAGTCCAAGGATTAGGTCATGGGGACAATTGGTCAGCGCTGTAAAAAGAACAGGAATGTGGTGGTCGGCGGTACTGATATGGGAAGTACACGTTCCAGTGACGTGAACAGTGCCACGATCGGCCACAGGTACGGCTCAAGTAGTAGGAGGCGTGAGAACCTTGCTCAGTCGACGGCGGAGGTTACAACTCATTATGGACACCTGGGCCCCAGTATCTATTAACGCCTTCAAAGGGACACCGCTGACGTGAACATCAAGTAAGTTCTGGTTCGTTGGAAGCGTCAATGGAGGATTTCTACATGATGAAGATAATGCAGCACTACCCCCAGGAGCTGCATGGTCTAGTTTTCCGTTCGGGAGGGTCCATAATTGGTTGGTGACGAATAGTGGCGTGGCTGGGGCGATGGGGACCAACGGCACTGCGGTGACGGCGAGCGAACACGACGACTGTCATCGACGGATACGTCTGAGGTAGGAAGCATACGGCGAGGCGAGTAACGGCACTGGTCGGCATATGGGCGAGGAGATGGGGAAAAGAAGCTCGAATACGGCGACGTCAAGAAGGTGTGGCAGTGGCAAGCGACGTGGCCAATGCCGAGGCAACGGAAGCAAATGGGCTTGTTGTCCGGAGTTCTCCACTTGGTAGGGTTGTGGTATCTGGGAGGGGAATACCGATCGCTGTGAGGCATAGGTGTCGGCACCGGTCGGGTCAGGTTGGGAGACCTAGCAGGCAGCAGGAAAACCGAGGTTGGCAAATATTTGCCGCACAACTGCCTGAATGAGAGAGATCGCTGGGGCTGGTTGGTCAATGGTGCTGTCAAATGGGTGTGGATGGAACGGCGCAGGACTTGTAGCCTCGAGCTCGCGGCGAACAAAAAGGGTGAGGCGCTCATTTAAGGGTGGTGAAGCGGTAAGGTCGATGCAAGACGTCACAGCCATGTTAAGGAGCCGGGAGAACTGTGGAATGACGCGGCGGCTTTTGGTGAGCTCAAAGCGGCGGCATTCCTTGAGAATGACGTCGATGGTGGACATATTGTTGAAGACCAACAAGTTGAATGTGTCGTCCGCGATCCCCTTAAGTACGTGGCCGACTTTGTCAACCTCGGCCATTTTGTTATCGACTTTCTGGCAAAGAGCGAACACGTCTTTTATGTACGAGACATACAATTCAGGAGAAGACTGAACTTGGGTCGCAAGCTCTTTTCTAGCAGCCAGCTGCCGACCGGTGAGATTTCCAAAGAGGTCGGTGAGCTTCTCCTTGAAAGCATCCCAGCTAGAGATCTCGTCCTCGTGTGCCCGGAACCAGACACGAGGAGTTCCGTCCAAGTGGAATAGGACATTCACTAGCATAATGGTAGGGTCTCAGCGGTTGTTTTGGCTAACATGCTCATACAGGGTGAGCCAGTCCTCAACGTCAACATTATCTTGGCCGGAAAATATGCCAGGATTGCGGGGGTTGGTAACCGTAACGTACTGGGTTGGTGGGGTCGCAGGCGTAGAAGCAGACGAGGTGTCGTCACCTAGAGCCATTGCGGAAAGCAAGGTGCGGCCGCTGTGGAGCTCTGTGGCAAGGGCGGGGAACGGCACCCTCCACCAAAATGTTATGCGAATGAAGGAATAAGAACTGGAGTCTATTACAAAGTGTGTTTACAAAGGATAATGCAGTGCTAGACTGTTCAGCTGACAGCTCGAGAGCGAGAGAGCGTTCGTCGTCTTCGACGGGGTACCTGCGCGCATCGGCCACAAGAAAAATGCAATATGCATGTATCAATATGTCTTGGAAAAAAAATGTGAGAAAGAACATACTAACAGGGAAAATATATGATCCGAGGTAAGTAAAAAAATTGGACAGACTCAACTATTGTTGTCGTCAGCGTAATGTGAAGCGTTGTGCGGATCGTTGCGTTGAGCTGGTGGTGCTTCGGCAGCCTGAGACACGTTTTCAGGGTGTCTACCAACCGGGAAAACCGGGAATTCTCAGAGATTTTGAGTAGTCTGGAAAAATTCGGGGAAAACTCAGGGAATTTGTGCCTCTATCAGGGAAAATTAGCGGTAATATTGTTTGAAGGGTCGAAAGTCGCGGTAATGCTGGCTCGAGTAATAGATAAGAATCGTAATAAATTGTCTGACGCCCTGTCGTCTGCTGGAGGAGTTTCCAGTGTACAGTCAACAACAGACTTTCCAGATGCCCGATAATTTGGACAGCTTTGCGGCACCACCACGTACCCCATATAGTCAATGTATCAGAACGTCTGAAATTTCGGACGCAAGAACCCTTCGCCGTCCGATTTTCCTGACTTTTTGCCGTGACCGCAGGTCAGAAACGGCATTAAGCAAAGCCAACGCTGCTGCCGTATTGATTACCTCGCCGCCTCTAACCGACGCTCTGGCACGCAGTTCCGCTAACAGCCGTAGCTAGCACTGCGGCAACGCTAGACCTAGCTGCTTCGACGTTAGCTATTAAGCTTCTTGCATTTGGGTGCCGTGTTTTTCATTGAAAGAATTCGCTGCTGTCAGCAATGGCACCGACTGTGCCTTTGTGGTCCTCACAATTGGCTTCAAAGCTCGGAAAGCACAGTGCGTTGGATAAAGCCGGTTCCGGAAAGTCAGCTTCGCCTCAGTACAGGAATGTTACGTGGTGAAGCATACAGAAAAGTGTTGCGGTGAAGCATAAGAAGCGTGGGAAGGGGATATTGCCATGGGAAACAGTATGTATTCCTTAATTATACACGCGTGCACCCGGTATTTCCTGTCACAGTAAGAGCACCGATATGCCTAATACGTGTACCGGCCGGCCTTCAGGGCGTTTTCAAATGTGCCTGAGGGGGTTTGAGCCCTTAAGGACAGTAAATGACATGCATTTTTTTTTCCAACTGGCCGATTTTTTGGACATTTTTGCGGCCCCTAGGGAGTTCGAAAAATCGGACGGGGACTGTGCAACTGACCAAGAAGATGCTTCAAATGGGCCGTGGGGTGAACGAGTGGCGGAAGGAGGACAAGAACAGAAAGGATGTACGCATTGAGGAATGAACAGGAAAGGAAGCGTGCTGCCACCATTTTGAAGGAGCTTGAGCTGAAAAAACAAAGTATTGGCTGATGCCGGGATGCAGGTGTACCTCATCCAAACGAAAATAAACTCTTCAAAGCAATGAAACACAACACTGAGGCGTCGTGCGCAGGCTGAGAGTATGTCAGGACAGTTGAGGTTGACTTACGAGCTCTTGAGAGAGAATCTCAATTGTGACAAAGTTCAGGCCTCATACCACTAAGCGTGCTATCAGTTGATAGAAATAGCTCATATTAGAAAATACTTGCTTCTGTATGCATCTCCTTTTTATTCGTATTTAGGATGTCCTACTCGATTCGCAATTTTTTTGAAGACATTTATTTTGCTGTGCATATTACTAACCTCTCCTTTCTATTGTCTTTTTGAATAACACAAACACTACTCCTTAGTATTCAAACTGGATTAAGTCGTTTTTTTTTATTTGTTTCATATGCTTACTAGAGAGTGACAGCATTGGGCAACGTGGTTTCAGCCCATCTTGACATAAAACGTAGTTCTGCATCACTCAGGGAATTTCGCAAAGGCGCTCAGGAAAAACCTGGAAAACTCGGGAATTTGGAAATGTCAACTTGTTAGACACCCTACGTTTTGTTGTTTTCATACTGCGTGGTGTCTTAAGAGGGTGACGGGAGACCAAAATGAAATCGAGCTGGCAGGTGACGGCGGATGCCGCCGAAGCGAACTGCGATGACCACATCGCACTGCCTGCAGCAAGAAATGGCGGCGTGTTTGGATTATCGCCTACTAAAAGCGTGCAGTAGGCTCCGAATGGCACTACGTGTCACAAGCTATAAAACAGATAGGTGAAGATGTTTATTGCACTAGGTTTCATGGCGATAGCTGCGAATGCGGCATGCGTCTACCCAAGCGGAGATTTGCTGGTGCTGGAATAAGAAACTAAGCGTCGTCGTTTTCACGTGAGACGGGCGGAGGTGAAGCTGCCGCGGCGGGCAGCTATACACTGTTCTTTATCGCACGCGCCTCACTCATTTTCTTGTTTACATTGGGTCTAGCAGCCGGAAAATGTATCATACGATCGCAGTTTGGTGACGTACCGAACGTTGGTGCCGAAAAATCTTGTTTTTCGGGAATATATGAACCGGCAAAGAATGAGCATAACTCTCTTGGGAAAACCAACGTAATGGGAACATATCAATGAGGCTCTACTGTATCTGCAGCCACCAACATACCCTTGTCAACATGCAGCGACCACCCCTTCAAGATAAAATAAATTTTTGCACACACATCGACATACCAGCAATTCTTTTTTTTGCACACTATCACACTGGGATTTGCTGCTCACCGACGTCACGCAGGTAGAATCGGACAACACGTTTTCTGATCTGCTTCACTATTTGACGATTACAGTTTAGCCTTTAGATATCTTTCTTTTATGTGTTTTCTTTTCGTTTATTTTTAATGTTTTTTCCCTTTTTTTTTCATCTGCTTCCCACGCAGATGTTATCTAAGCTGTTTTCACATGCCATAATCAGTGTATGTTGCATTCTGGCTTAACTGCTTACCAGTGCTGTTATTATGTTCCCACTTTGGTTGGTTGTGTACCTCCAGGATAAGTTCCGCATTCCCTTTATGTGCCTTCATCCATCATTGAATTGTATAGTTTCCGTGTTTTCTTTCCCTTGATAATTCTGCCGACTGCGCTAATTTGCACACCGATTTTTTTTTCTCCATCTCTGTGTCTCTCTCTCTCTCTCTCTCTCTCTCTAATGCTCACTCATGTATGTGGTGCATACTTCGTATGTTTTCATTATGTAATTAGCCATTACCCATACTGTAATGCCTGGATGGGTGAAATGTAGGTATACTAATAAATTAATTAATAAGTACCTTTGGGGAACTGTGTAGAATTTGTTCAGTGCCATTTAGAAGTTGTAATACTTTTCTTGGAAAGCTACATTCTTTAGAAAAACCATTTGGTTTCCAGCTGCCTTTCCAGCTATTCCTGTGCGAACTTTTTTTTAAACAGCTCAAAAATTTCTCTATTTATGACTTAGTCATTGTGAATAGCTTTTGTTATTGTAATACAGTGGAACCCCGTTGATACATTCCTCACTGTTGCGTTTTCCAGACTGCTACGTCATGTTCTTGCGGTCCTGACCTAAATTCCATTGACTTCTATGTATTCCCATTTGATACAGCACCATTCTGTAATGTTCTTGTACCTTACGTTGCATTTGAAAGGGGCCGCCATGTAAATATAATGGCGCAGGAAGAAATTGGCTCTTGCATGTTGCAACAAGCTACTAACTTGTTGCAACTGAACAATTGAAGTTTGCACTTGAACAACTGAAGTTTGCAATAAACGAACAAAGTTGCACAAGCTAGGCACTGCACAAGCATTGGGAGAAACCAGGCACAGAGCTGTTGGTGAAGCATCTGAAAAAGTGTGCATCGATTAAAACCTACCGGGAAGCCCACTGGGCAATTCTGCCAAGTACTGGGCTACATTTACTTTGGGGCCTACGAGTGTCTTATTTCTCTTTAGTTAGCTTCGGCGCAGTAGAACAGTGTTATGCGGTGAAGTGAATACGAAATATTGCGGTGGGGCCACTTTCGCGGAACACTGTACATGTCCCTGAATTATACACGCCCGCTTGTGCTGTTCCTGGTAACAGTAAGAGCACAAGACATCTAAATAATTGCACTGGCAGCACTTGGAACTGTTTCGGACGTTGTGCTGTGGCGGTTTGCGCCCTCCTTCAGGGTTACGTTTTCCCGACTGGTTTTTTTTCCATGGTCCCTTTAAAAACGTATCAACAGGGTTCTAATGTATCAGTTCATTTATTTTCTCTTGCCTGTTGCTGTGAATTCATTCATGTTTTAGAGTTGAAGAAAGGTATGGCCATAGAAAAAGGCTATCTGACGCTTGACCTTTCTTGAAACAGAAGTCAAGCAAGCTTTTGTAGTCCTCAATGCGATGCATCATTTGTGGCACTACAAGGATACGAAATCGCAGAAGTGGAGGCAGCAAAATGGTTTTGTCTATCCACGTGCACATGAGAGAGGCCACCAGAAGCTCTACTCTTCCTTACAATCATTAGTACCAAGCTGAAGCTCCAAACATGACTCACTAGAGCTTTCCAGGCCCACTTTTTTTGCTTAAGGTGAAAAAAAGCTCCAGAACAGCATGTTTCTTTCATTGAAAAGGCAGGCCACCTTGATGTCTGATCTGTGTTATTAGATCCCCATTGATGCAGCACAAGTGGTTTTGCCAGAAAAATACACATTTGCCACACTTGCAGTGTCACACATTCGAATTCGTAAAAGAATTTGCACCACAAGATAGCCATTACAATTGTACCATCTGCATATTTTGCTTTATATATGTCTATACCTGCATTTTTTTTCTTTTCTTTTCAGACATGAACGTGGAGCACACCCAGCTGCTGCTTTTTTTGTTTCACAACCTGCAGCTAATGCAGAAGAAAGTGGTACTACTGAGCGTTGCCAAGACAATAATTAATGTGGCCCCTGTGTCTCAGAGGTAGGAAATATGTCCCCCCCCCCCCATGGTTCTTATAATCGGTTTGTTTTCATACTGCTGCAGTACCTTACTTTTCCATTTTCATACCAATCACACCCTGATATATGTAGCGAGGTGATGCTTGTAAAAAAAGCTTAGAATGAATGCTGAGAAAGAATCAGTTCAAAGTAAAACTTAATAGTAAACAGGGACCACATAATTTAAACATATTTCAGCCCCTGTACTAAGAGTGCACCTTGTCAATCGTGTGGCATATGATATGCTAACTCCGTTTGGTATAGACTTATACCATGGCACTACGTCGCGAAATTAGGGTGGCGTCGGAAGTGACTTTCGCATGATAGGCACTCTGCCACCGAGCTGTCGCGTCTTCCTAAGTAGCCGCTGGGTTTTTGCGGGTATGTGTGCGATTCTACATGTGCAGTCCTTATTCTATGGTTTTACAGCAAAGGAAACTCGTAATGCCGAGCTGCGTAGTGCTGAAAAAAATGAAAGGGACTGAAGTTATCTTAGGTTTCCTGTTGATTAAAACCACGGCAAGCGATGGGCCACCGTGCTAAAAATTGTAAGTTGGGTTTTGAAATGAGATCACCAGTTATGCGTCGAACATTCCGTAACAGTTAAGCTTCTTTGTTATTTTGCGTGGCGTGCATTAGCCAACAAGGGTACTAGGATTGTCGTTAATAGCTTGTCATTACAATTTCGTACCGCACTGTGGGAAAGCTAGATTAGGATGAGCCTGGATATATAGGTCAAGTAGCAGATTCACCCCAAACATGCCACATTCAAATTGAAATTTATTTTCATCTCTAAAGATTGAGCTGCGTGCAGTGTAGAAGGCTAGCACACGTTCACATACGCAGGGAGCACGGTCATGGCTGCATGAATTGCAGTGCGATGTCATAAATGCGCCTAAACGTGTTCATGAATTTCTGCACATGAAATAAAATGTATAGAGTTGGTACAGAGTTGGAGGGATTTGATGGCCATAGTCAACAGCTCTGATTACACTGGCTTACATAGTCAGCATTGCCATAGGGCCGGTACCTGGCCGGTCCTATCACCAAGCCAAAGCGATCACTTCTGTTGCCACTCACGATGACATAGAAACCGGCTACAGTGTCACATGAAATACTACTTAATAATAATAATAATAAATGCAGAATTTCCGCATGTTTCATAAAGCAGCGCCCAGTACTAAAACACTAGCATGATCGCAAACAATGATCCTATGGCATTTTGTCTCGCAGATGGAAAGCAAATGCTGGCCATCTCGGTGAGGCGGCTCATTTAGCTTGCAAGTACTACATTTTGCTTGCTATTCGCACCAATGACACCAACAAAACTAATTCAGTTAAGCCTACATTAATCATGTTAAAAATAAGCGCGTTATGATGAGCTGCGCCCAGATAGCAAGTGCCCTCGGCCATTATTGTGGCGGTCAGCGAGCTAGGCCTACCATCTCGTTTGGCCGTATTTCGATGGGGGCGAAATGCAAGAATGTGCATTGAGTGAACGTTAAAAAAGGACACTAAAGGCACGTATTAAGTCAACCTAAAGTGATAGATTAGTGCTTGAGAATCTCTAAGGCGTCAATATTATCGCGAACAGAGCCTTAATAATCGAGGAACTGAGGTAAATGCAGGACATAGAGACTCCCCCGTGACATTCAAGTATTTGCCCGATGACTAAGGCACTGCTCAGTTAAATTATGTCACTAGTACTCAACCACTCGTTGCAAAAAAAACATTTTATTGTATAGTAAGACGAAATAAAATGCTACTTGTCCAGTTCTATTTCATATTTAGAAAAACAAACCCATTGAAGTTACTCTTGACAATGATGCGGGTGGTCGAAAGGCTTCGTTTTTGTTCGACTCTGCGCCGCCCACGCTTTTGCGTTTCAGCAGTTTCGTTATCACATTAGTGCTGCGCTGGTTTTGCTGGCTCACAAAAGTTGCACAAACTGCAAGTAGTGGAGAATTCAACTGTCACCTTATGTCGCGGGATGCCCGAACGGTCTATGCCACGTGACCAAAAAGCAGCTGCAGCGGCGAATTCACCGCTCTGTCTTGGCTCGGTGCCGCCGTCTGTCAGGTGCCATTTTACTTACCGATGGCAGGGAGGGTGGTGATGGCGTATGCAATGTCACCACTCCCCCGGTTAAGTGACAGGAGACTTGAAGTTGAAAAAAGTATTCGGACCCTCCAGATGCAATTTTCTCATAAACTAAGGGCCGGATTCTGAAATCCTCCTAACCTCAGACCGTTTCCTTACCTTCCGCAAGGAGCCCTCCATGCTACCTAAACGTTAGGCGCCCTCGGAAGGCCACCGCGAATTCTAAAAGCTTCCTTTCGCCTTCCCTGCGGAAGGAGCGCCTCGCCAAAGGAAGTGTAACGTTAGAGGCTTCTGGTTTCGAGATTACCCACAAAAAATGCGAAATATTTGTAATGAGTTGCCGAGACAAAGTGCCGGGACTGTTAAAATTGCATTTCTACTTTTATACTGGGGCATAAATTACATTTCTTTGGTTAATAACGTAAAAATGGTTCGAAAAGGATGCGCGTGGCAAGAAAGCAATCTCAGTCTAGCAACTATGGCAGCATCTGAGTTCGTTTGGTCAGGCGTCGCTTTTTTCCTTTCTTTGCGTGCGCTTTCTTTCGTGTGTGTGTGTGTGTATGTGTATTTGCCATGCCGGGCAAAGCATATTTTACGGAAGAAGAAAAGGACTTGTTCACGGAACTTCTACAAAGGTACAGCAATGTGATTGAAAGCAAGAAAACAGATGCTGTGTCGCTGAACGCGAAGGCGAAAGCGTGGGAGCGGCTGTGCACAGAATATAACAGCATGCCGCACGTCGGCATATCAGCTGTGTCACCTCCCAAATACACCGGCACACAGAGGGTTGGGATACACACACAAGGTCTCCTACAACAGTTTGCATGGAACCCGTTCCGTAAAAACGCAGTGCAATGAGGACCTTCAAGAGAGCAGGTAGCGGCGCTCCTCTGTTGTCAGTGTTACAATGCAGTTGCAGCTCTGCCAGTATGGCTGTAACACCTCGCTTGGAAAAACGATACCGGGCTAGAAAGTCCCCTTCGTCGTAGTATTCCAGTGGATTCTGCCTGTCAGTCAGGCGCCGGGCTAGAGTCAAACGTGGAGGCTTGTACACAGTCCCGTAACGGAGTTCATTTGCTCGTCGAAGAAACCGTGCATAGCTTTCGAAGCTATCGTCTTGCAAGGCCGTCATTCTCGCCGCTCGCTTTCCACAAGATCACAGTGCAAAAAAGATATGGCACAAAACGCGGTCCGCGTAACCAAACTGGGCGTCAGTACACGGCGGCTGGCTACCGCGGCCTTGGCTGCGCACGGCACCTACCCTAGCCGAGCGTACCGCGTGCAAAGTCATGCGGAGAAGCATACGTTCAGGTAGAGGAGCGCGGTTAGAACGCATGAAGGTAGCATGCCGGCTCCCTAAGCGCGGGGAAGCACCAAGGAGGCCCTAACTTAGTGCCCCTTAGTAAGGTACGTTCCAGAATTGACGCCAGGTCGCCTCACAGCGTGTGAGGCATCCTTAGTTAGGAAAGGAGCGTTTCAGAATCCGGGCCTAAGTCCTTTCTTGGCATGAAACAAGCGTTGAGGCGTTATTCGCCTTTAGTGTCCCTCAGGTATTCAAATTTATTCCGGTGCCCCCACTACTGCATGCTTCATAATGAAATCATGATTTCAGCAGACCCCCATCCCAAGCCCACTGGAAAAAAAAGAAAAAAAAGAAAGAGAGAGAGAGATAGAGAAGAGTGCCATCCTACCATGCAAGCGGGAGTGGCGAACATGGGCTTAGCCCACGCGACGTCGCTATAGGGCCTAAAATATATAGACGGCCCCTACTGCTGTTTCACGGTGTAGATCTATAGGCGTGGTGCATAAAGGTCTATTGCATTTCTTCGGCCTATTCTCCATTTGTTGCTTTAAAGTCCTTTTGAGGGAACTTTGGCAACTTCAAGTGTTGGCATTTTCATGGAATTTCGTATCGTGGCACATCATAGTTTGCTCCATTGTGCTTCCCCCTGTGCATGTGTGTTTGTGCAGCACATGTATTATGAGAGCTCATGCCAATTTTGGCAGACAATGCTTGCTACTGTACACAGCCCTGGGCACGTGCATCCTGCTCTCTGACTTTACATGCTTCGTACATATGACAAGCTTGGCTACATAGAACATAAAGGGGATCACAAAGTAGTTCAATATATTGATCATTTGAGATATATGGCTATTTGAAGCTTGTCCAAAACCTCTGCACACCTCAGACAGTTTCCCCAGATTGCGAAAAGCGAGAATTTATGCATTTGCTTGTCCAAAGCCGTGTCATACACATGAAAGTTAACTTATTTTTTGCATGCGAATGTTGTAATTCACTCATGCTGCGGAGTGGTCTACTGATTGAAACGCTAATCCTAAAAGCCTGCGTTACCCGAATGAGACACCACAGTGCACCTCACGCACGTTAAAGTGCTTGCTCGTTTTTATAAAGGTAAGGTAGAAATACATGTAGTGTGGAAGCAAACCAGCTTGCATGGATATGTGCCGTGCCATCAGTGCACTGGTACTGTGAATCGCGCATGAATGTGCCAGGCCACATGTATAATCTTTAAACAGCCAATCATCGGGAACAGGTAATCCATGCAGGCTGTTGTTGAGTTTTAGTATTGGAACCAATTTCCTGTTAAACCAGTTGTCCTTGCGTTACTCAAGTCTTTACCACCCCTAGTCCACCCGTCTCTTCTTCTGTGTCGCTTGGCGCTCCAATTTTTCATAGTCCCTTTGTTCATGGCCCTTCCCCTGCGGCCACTGAATTTTTGGGGGGCAGGGTGTAGGAGTTCTGCATTGCATGATGGCGAATTGGTTAGTCTAGGTGCTAAATGTGGGCCACCATCATCCCGTTTGCGATGGTTGCAGAGTCATCCTAACAACGCAGAACCCAGTGGACCACACGTAGAACATGTTGTGGCTCATAGCAATAAAGAGCTGCTCGAGAGTGACAGCGATAAGTATTAAGCGTAATTAAATTTCAATTCTGTGAAGGTTAACTCTACAGGGTTATTCTTTTTCTGATTGCCAGAATCGTAGACGTGCTACATTTTTCTTGTTATAAAATCCGGGCGCATGTTAGATTTCGAGCTTGAACTGATACAAACTGGGTGCACATTGGAATTGGATAACTACAGCCTCCTGTGAGTGGACATTTTTCTGCCTCTTATTTTAATTCGGCCCACTAGATAACCAGATCAGTTCTGCCCATCCAATCAAGGTCAAAATAACAGAGGTGGACTATATTGCTTTAGATGAGACATGCATGTACAGCCCTTAGTTACACTTTTTTTTATCTAAGAAAACCCATGCTTGTTGGCTTATTCCAATGCATGCAGCTGTGCTTGAACCCTTTTGCATATCCTTTTCGGGTTTTAGATATCTTTAGTTATCATTTGTACATACATTGTTATTTTAAGCTCGCATGTGATGTGTGTTGAGGAAAACCCCGTATTTCAGGATGAGCTTGCTAAATATTTTCTGGGAATATTGGCAATAAACCATACAAATAATACAGTTAAACTTCTATATAACAAAGTAAATCTTAAATTTTTCACACCAATTTCCGCATGTACACTTATAACAAATATCGGATATAGTGGAAGTATTTATGTCAGGTGCGGCTTCGCTGTGATGAGGTTAGAGTAGGTATTCTTTGAATCAGGATAGATTGCATAAAAATTTAGCAGAAGGAGTAAAAATTGTGTGTTTCTTGGAAAAGAACTTGGGGGTTAAAAGTTTAAAATATGGTAGGATTTCCTCGAAAGAGTTTGAAGGGTAGGAGGTGCCATCATATTACTTCGGAAGTTCTACAATTAGGAATTTTAATGAGCTTTATCGTTTTTGATATATTTGCTCTCTTTCTTTTTTGGTGGCAGCCCATTGAAAGACATCCAGATTATCTACATTGCAAGACTTCTGCATATCTTTGAGTACTTGATCAAGAACTTGTATGATGCTCCAGCCTCCCTTGTGGACCAGGTGAGGAACAGAGATGGGCTGTATTTAAGGCATAACATCTTTTTCTTTTTTTTTAATCTAAGAACTGGAGCTAAGGTGTTCACGTGCTTACGGTCGTAGAGGTTGAGAGTGACCTTGTCCAGCTTATTTTACATCCGTGCAATTTCTTCCCTACACTCCCAGTGCCACTAGACATCTTTTTCCAGTTGATGTTCCTTTGGTTACCCATCATGGGGGCTAGGAGGTGGGGATTGCTATGACGTAGCACTGCTGAGCTCGTTGTTGTGGATTCGAATCCTGGCTGTGATGGCCGCATTTTGATGAAAGCAAAATGCAGAAAAGTTTGTGTATTTAGATTTGGGTGGATGTTAAAAAACCCTATGTGATCAAAATTAATCTAGAGTTAATCCATAATGAGATCATAGTTCGGCACATGAAACTCCAGAATTTAATTTAGTATAATCTAAAATAAATTCTAGAGATTTATGTGCCAGAACCACGATCTGATTATGAGGCACACCATAGTTAAAGGGTTTCGGATTATTTTTTATGAAACATGGATAAAAGAGTGATATACATGTGCTTCATCTAAGCACTGGTCATGTGTTTCATGTTCGTCTAAATGCTGGGCATGTTTGTGCTTTGTCTTGTTGGGTTCTCATCCGTGCTCTTGGGACAAAGGAATGACAACACAGTAGTGCAAACAATCGTAAGGGCATTTATTGCACCTTTCAGACTAATGCCTGCTAGCCGATTTGCTATCCACAAAACATGCTGATGGGCGTGCGACAAATCGCGGAAGTCCGACTCACCGCAACCGGATAATGAGCGAATATGTTCGCCCCATGCTGGACACCGACGCCTGGTCACGCACGGTCACGCGAGCGGTGGCGTGTTCGAACGATCGTGTTCATCCATTCCGGGGTAGGCCTCAGGAGACGGTCTCGCAGAAGCATGGATAAGCGCGTGCGCAGAACGTCCGCACCGCTTGCCGATCCCGAGCCAAAGAGAAAGCCTTCTCCTTTTTGTGCCCAAGTAACCCCGCCGTTAAGTGGCGTTAGCAGAGCCACACTCGCGCCATCTCTCACAATGCACTTCAACCAGACGACTGCCGCTGGCACCAAGCCACGCAGCGAAGCCGGATTACAGGAGATGGGAGCTACGCGGGAAAACAACATATCAGGGGATGCGTGAGAGTCGCGCATCCCCACAGTCCAAGCGTTTGTCCTCTAGAATCTTAACTATGCTACAACAACCAATCTAAGTTTCCACCTTACTGAAGTCCTAAATATGCTATGTGATATTACAACTATGAGGAGCAGTGACAACTGGTCGGTGCAGTATTCGTTGCTGGTGTTAAATTGTGAGTTTAATGTGACAGCCAGAACAAATTTGTTGCAATTGTATGAGCTGACACATCTGGTTCTTTTTCTTCTTTTTTGATCCTATCGGCGAGCGTTGAAAAACTATGCCTAATAGTTGTCAGTCTTAGTGGCACAATCTGCGCCTTGTCTTGTTTTCTTGTTTTTATAAATTCTCTGGTATTCAGTGCCTTGTTGTCATCCAGCAGCAGTCGTCTACGATTGTCTTTTTTGGACACTCAAGGGGTGTCCAATTGGGCAGTCAGAAAAGGGGGGGGGGGGGGGGGGGATTTTAAATGAAAAATATTTCATTCGTTATTACAATTGCCAGCAGTACGGAAAATTTGTTTACAGAGTTTTGCTCAATGTCGTGCTTTAGTATTTCTAAAATTTGGGAATGGTCCTGTGTCGTTGCAGGGGTACTTCACATTTGCTCACCCTACAGCCCAATGTGCACCACGGGCCAGTGCAATTTAGGCAATGCCGTCAAGTGTAAATGTTGCATGCGACCTTGACTGCACAGCACCGGCTCTTCAGGCAGTATTGTGCAAATTCAGCTTGATTCTTTCTGGCTGCACACGAACTTAATGCATTCCTTCCAGTAAGTGCACAGACTAACTGGTAGGCACCCTCACGGTAGTTGCCGGCTGGTACCTGAACACCAGTTCTGCATTGCCCTTAGTGTAACCGAGGCATGTGACTTCAGGCCCGATCACCAATGGGTCAGTCACTCCTACAAACATATTAGCATAGTATCATCCAGGCATCTTGCCGCTTTTTCATTTTTTGGTTATGAGTGGAAGGTCACATTAAGCGCAGTTGAATATGTTTGGCACTGATGTACCAAGCAATACTTGGCACCAAACCATTCTGGAGGTTTTGGCAAGCAACTGTTGTTTCCTTGTTATCTTGAAGCATAACACAAGTGTTAGAAAGCAACGTGAGCAGTAAGAGCAATGAAATTTCAAGAATAAACTGCCTGTCTAGCTTCAGGGGCAGAGTAAGTGGTGTCATGTGGTGTTGCTTTCTATGCAAGAACAGAAGTGCCAGTCTCCAAGGTTGGAGCTCACACCCAGTTGAGCTGCATGGAACATTGCCTGCATCACTCAGTCTAGCCCTATGTGGCATCTATTCCAGTGCAGAAAGAACAACAAAATGGAAGTGGAAGGCTGCAAAGGTGTAAAAGGGGCAGAAGGGGCAGCATTTAATTGCCTATGACTCTGCTTATACAAGGCACCTTTAGAAACTTCCTATTAGAAAAGCTCCATTAGGGGGTGCTCTTAGTACCAGATGTATTCTACACATTTCTTAGATGGTGTTGCGAGGCTCCTTGAGGCTTAGTTTTTGTTGAAGACAGCACTAAGTCTTATTTGCACTTCGCTAAGGAATAAGCGTTGATGGCAGAGTGCTTAAACAATGCTGCTTGCACCACTTTTAAATTGTACCCGACTATAAATCTGTTTTTCGTTGTTAGAAAATTAGTATTTGTTTAATGTTAAGTTTCTTGTGGCTATTGTCAAGATTTGTCGCAGGCTTTCTTTCTTCTCATTCTATGTTGATAATCAGTGGTGCATTTAGGCTGTCTGAACTAACAAAGCCCCCACAATACTGTGATGGTAACTGATTATCTTAGTGAAGCCCTTGATTTTAACAGGTGCAAGGAAATTTGTTCAACATTCATGGCTCTGCATCTGTGAACCCTGACGCTGAGAATACCAAGCAACATGGGAAGCTGTTTTTTCCTTGCAAAGAAGTTGAGGACAATTTTGCCAGGAACTCTCTCTCAGATGTGGTGCAAGGTAAGTTCTGAAAATGCCAATACCATTTACTGTAGATAAATGGTTGTCTTATGGTGTTATCTGCCTGAAAAGCCATTCATGAGCTTTCATTTGTGGGAGCCAACCTCCACAAGTCGTAGCGATAATCACTGAATACACATAAAGCTCACGTGACTTTGGCTTGTTGCCACACAGACGTAACCTTTGATCGCTCAAACCCTAAGTAACACAATGAAAAGATAATCTGGCACCCACAAATCACTGGTGCTCCTTAACTTTGTATCATGCATTCAAGGCTAGGCAACTCTTTCCTCATTATTGTGCCTATAGAAATGGATCAGTTTGAGTGACAGTTTTTCTACACATTGTTAAATATTTCCATTGGAATTCTACTAGCAAATCGTGCGTCATCTGAAATGATGACTGAAATTTAACTATTTGTCAGATTTGACAATTTTTGGCAGATCAGGGAACCTATAAAAATAAAACTTCGACTGGAGGTATCATCCTAGCTATCCTCCAGTGCTCCTAGCACTTCTTCAATAAAAAGGTGCAAAATTTGTGCTTTGGTCAACTCGGCAACATAATTTTTAAATGACAGCAGCAGTGAAAACACCGAAGCTTTTCTCGGGTTGCCAATCTCGTTACAACGGACCCTGATAATCTGACAAAAAAACATCCGTTTTATCTGAAGTCCATAATATCCAAAACGCCTCACTTCTGAAACTTTCATCACAATGTCTAACAACCTTATTGCAAAGAGTGAATGATGAACATCCGAAGTAAAAAACAAAAAAAAAAGTCTCAGTTTTGCCCGAAAGGCGAAACATCGATTGTGATAGCAAATTAAGCGAGATAAGTGCGGCAGAAGCAGTGAGCAAATTAACCTACGTGGTGTCTCTCCCTTCAATGCGAACTAAACATCAAAATCACAGTGCATACGAAGCTACCGGCACTGGGCGCACTTTGTCCACATTGCAAATCACTTTCAAGATATGGCGCCCGCACGGGCACGCACTTTGTCCACATCGCAGGTCGCTTTCAAGATACGACGCCCACGCGGGCCCACACTTTGTCCACATCGTAGACCGTTTTCAATATACAGCGTCTGCACGGACGAGCACTTTGTCCACATCGCAAATCCCTTTCAAGATACGGGGCCCGTGCCGCAGCTGCCATTTCATTTCATTTCATTTCATTTTATTACCTTAAAGACCCACGAGGGGTATTACATAAGGGGTGGGTACATATTGTTACACACGAGGTGTTTAACGCAGAACCAGATGAATCTGGTTGATAGGCGCGGTTGTGCAAGAGCGGTCTCGCGGCAGCTTGGCCAACGTCGTGCGTAGCCTAGCGAGGTGTCGCGCTTCTTCTGCTCGACATAGGATCTCATCAATTGATTCGTTGTCATGAGCGAAGTAGGGAAATATGGTGTCGAGGGTGTAGCGCGGCAGACGAGCATACAGAAGAAAAAATGGTGAGTAACCAGTGGTCTCGTGTCTCGCGGTATTGAAGGCATAGGTAATGAAAGGCAAGATACTGTCCCAATTCTTGTGTGCTGAATCGACGTACATGGACAGCATGTTGGCAAGCGTTCTGTTTGTGCGCTCAACCAGACCATTAGTTTGTGGATGGTAGGGCGTAGAATGGCGGAAGCTACATGAACACAGACGAAGGGTTTCTTCAACCACGTCCGCGGTAAACTGTCGCCCACGATCGCTGATTACTATGCGAGGAGGTCCATGTCGGAGTATAACGCTAGCCAGCAAGAAGATAGAAACTTCTGTAGCTGTGGCCGATGGCAATGCGGCGGTCTCACAATAGCGGGTAAGGTGATCTACGCAAACGATAACCCAATGATTACCCTTGGAGGATCGCGGGAAAGGGCCCAGAAGATCTATACCAACTTGCTCAAAGGGGACGCTAGAAGGGGGAACTGGTTGAAGCAGGCCATGTGGCGCTTGTGGCGGACGCTTGTAGCGCTGGCATTGAGAGCAGCTGGCGACGTACCGTTCGATATCTTTCCGCATCTTAGGCCAGTAAAAACGGTCTTGAGCCCGATAGAGTGTACGCGTGGAACCAAGATGACCGGAAGTTGGGTCATCGTGCATGGCGTGTAATACTTGGTGGCGAAGGTTCTTGGGGACAACTAAAAGGTAGCATGCACCGGTGGTCGAGTAGCTCTTCTTATACAGCGCGCCACCATCACGTAGGCGAAAGCGACTGCCTGCCGGTGACTCCTGTGCTGCCGCGAAGAGCGGTTGTAAGCTCTCGTCCTTGTGCTGCTCGGATATGACGGTACCCATATCCGGAAATTCCGGGGACACAAAAGCGATGTATTCATCAAAATTGTCCGCATCACATTCAGTTGTTTGAAGTGGCATCCGAGAGAGACAATCAGCGTCAGCATGTCGCCGGCCACTTTTGTAGCAAATAACGAAATCGTATTCCTGTAGACGGAGGGCCCAGCGCGCTAGTCGTCCTGAGGGATCCCGCAAATTCACAAGCCAGCATAGCGAATGATGATCTGTTATCACAGTGAAGGGGTGCCCTTAGAGATACGAACGAAACCGTTGCACGGCGAAGATGACCGCCAGACACTCTTGTTCCGTGACTGTGTAGTTGCGCTCGGAGCGGCTCAAGGACCGGCTAGCGTAAGAGATCACGTGCTCACTGTCGTCAACACGCTGAACTAGCACAGCACCGATGCCTACGCCACTGGCATCGGTGTGAATCTCAGTTGGTGATGAAGGATCAAAGTGCCGAAGAATTGGTTGGGATGTCAACAGGAACTTGAGCTGGCGAAACGATGAGTCGCAATCTGCAGTCCACTCAAAGGGAACGCCTTTTTGGAGAAGGCGTGTAAGGGGATGAGCCATGTCAGCAAACCGGGGAATGAATCGGCGAAAATAGGAGCATAAGCCCAAGAAACTTCTTAACTGCTTGACAGAGTTGGGTACTCTAAATGCTTCTACGGCCGCAGTCTTTTGTGGATCTGGTCGGATGCCTTCTTTAGCGACGAGATGGCCTAGCACAAGAGTTTGTCGTTCCCCAAAACGGCATTTTTTGGAATTGAGCACAAGGCCCACTTTCTCCAAGCAGTTCAAGACCAAATCCAAACGTTTGTTGTGCTCACTAAACGTTCGCCCGAAGATCACAACGTCGTCTAAGTAGCACATGCAAACTTCCCATTTTAAGCCGCGTAATATCGTGTCCATGAACCTTTCGAACGTTGCAGGTGCGTTACACAACCCGAAAGGCATCACGTTAAACTCGAATAGTCCGTCGGGTGTTACAAATGCTGTCTTTTCTTTGTCGTCCTTGTGTATAGGAATTTGCCAGTAACCTGACCGTAAATCGATTGAGGAAAAGTAAGATGCCGCAAAGAGACAGTCGATGGCGTCGTCAATTCGTGGGAGCGGATATACATCTTTCTTAGTGACGGCGTTTAGGCGACGGTAATCAACACAGAACCGCCACGTACCATCTTTCTTCTTCACCAATATCACGGGTGCTGCCCAAGGACTAGATGATTCTCGAATGACTCCTTTGCATAGCATTTCTTGGACCTGATCACTGATTATCTTGCGTTCTGACGGAGATACACGATAGGGTTTTTGTCGGATTGGCTGGGCGGCTCCTGTGTTGATGCGGTGACGAGTTCTGGACGCAGGAATTGATGGCGGGCCATCGTGCTGCGCAAAGTCGAATACCGAGGTATGTTTCGTAAGCAGGGCCATCAAAACTCGACGCTCGTGATCGCTGAGTGACTTGTCAATCATGGAAAGTATCTTCGAGCTCCCGGGGCTCGAGACACTGGTTGCTCCTCCATCGGGGAGCTCTGTAAGTACTGCCACCGATACGGGCGAGTCTTCCTGAAACGTGGCAATCTTTAGGCCTTGAGGTAGCACTGCCGCTTCAGTGGAACAGTTTAGCGCTCACAGCCCCGCGCATCCATTGGTCACTGAGACTACGCAGTGCGGAACTAACACGTTCTTCTTGAGGCAGTTCCGATGTGCAGGCTCCACTGCAGCGTCGAACGAGATAGGAGCCGGAGATGAACAGGCGACGGCAACACGCATCGCGGATAAGGCGGGCACAACTGTATCCTCAGACACGCACAGCACACTCTCCGGGCAAGCTTCACCTTCAAAGAGCACAGGTGAAACACTGGTGTCGACACTGAGTTCTCCTGTCCGGCAGTCAACATTCGCACCACACAATTGCAAAAAGTCAATCCCCAGAATCACGTCATGCGAGGAGCGAGGAAGAACAGTAAACTCTGCATTAAAAACTTTCCCACCCAATGACACATCCACGTTACACACACCAACCGGGTATAATGATTCACCACTGACTCCACGGAAACTTGTGCACTGGTCCCAACGAAACATAACCTTGCGTCCCAGAAGGCCTTTAAACCCCACACTCATGACCGAGACAGTTGCTCCCGTGTCAACTAAAGCCATTGTAGAGACCCCATCAGTCAGTACATGAACCTTATTCTTTAGCATGAAAATAGTTGGAGGCAGTTGAGTCGGCAGCACACATTTTCCAGCGACCTCACCTCCATCGGCCGCGCTGGCTAGTTTCCCGGCGGGGGCGACACGAAACGGCGCCGAGGCGATGGTGACGTGAATCGCGGCCGAGGGGATGGTGATCGGGAGGCTCGGAAGGCTGGTGGTGGCGTCAGAGTACGGTCGGAGGCAGGGGAGCGGTAGCGGTTCCGGGTTCTTTCTTCTCCAAGGTAGGTCTCCTGGGCTCTGCATCGGTCCTCTCGAAAGTGGCTTCCTGAAGTGGAGTCTCCTGGCCACTGAGTGCGCAGTGTACGACCGCTAGACCGCATAGTCGGCGCTGACGATCCGTAGTTCGATGCTCGGCGTCGGCTACAGTACCTAGCTATATGGCCAGGCATGCCGCAGCAGTAACACACTGGCGAAGGGCGAACTTCAGAATGCGGATTGAAGTATTCTGCCAAAGACATCGGTTGAGGGTAACGAGGCGTTTCCCCATGAAAGTCGTAGGTAGCGGCGAGTCTTCGTGGACGAAAGTTGCGTGGGCGTGGATCAAAACGTTGAGGGGGCGAATCATTGCGTGGTGGTTAAGTCGTAATGTAATGCAGTTCGTCTCTGGAGCCGTTAAGATCCGCGACGTTCACCGAGTGGTCCCAAGTAGCCGAAGGGGGTTCCCAAAGAGTGTCTCGGAAAACGGAGGAGCTGCAACGTGGCGCCGCATAGCGTGCCTGTTCGTCATGTCGCTGTAGCTCCTCGCGGACTATCTGGCGGATGGCGGACGAAAGGTCTGGGAGCGGAGGACTCGTGTCAACACTTGCTACAGTTGTTACATTGGCCAGCCGTCCAAACTTTGGTGTAATTCGGCGAGTCTTCAGCGCCTCGAACGTACGGCAGTGCCGTATCAGTTCTGATACAGTGTGCAAGTTCTCTTTACCAATGAGGAAGTTGTACACGTCTTCCGCTATTCCTTTTACCACGTGTCCCACTTTATCTTCCTCTGTCATGTGAGGGTTCACGGTGCGGCACAGCTTCAAAATTTCTTCGATATAGGTAGTGCAAGTCTCGCCGGGTACCTGAGCTCTCCGGGCTAATGTGAGTTCCGCACGTTTCCTCTTTGCGTCCGAGTCACCGAAACACTTTTTGATCTTCTCAACGAAGCGTGTCCATGTAGTTAGCTTGTCCGCGTGGTTGTCATACCATACCAGCGCCGTGCCGGCCAAGAAGAAAACAACGTTCCTAAGCTGACTGGCAGCATTCCAGTTATTGTATTGGCTTACCCTTTCGTAATGGGTTAGCCACTCATCCACATCTTCCTCTGCCTTCGCCGAGAACGTGCATGGCTCTCGGTAGTGCTGGATAGGGACTGGGCTTGCCGAGGCACTGCTGGTGAGGGTATTTTGCTCTGTAGCCATGATTGAGCGCGACGGCGAAAGTCCGGCGAGGCGACGGCTTCGGCGTAGCTCTAGTGCTGGTGGTTCCGTTGTAGGTCATGGGAGTTACCCCGCACAGCTCCACCAAATGTTACACACGAGGTGTTTAACGCAGAACCAGATGAATCTGGTTGATAGGCGCGGTTGTGCAAGAGCGGTCTCGCGGCAGCTTGGCCAACGTCGTTCTCTTCTTTCTTCTGGTTGTCTCCGCGGCAGGCGTGGTTCATGACAGCTTTTGACAATATATTTTGGTGAGCAAGTGTTAACACAACGAAACATGACTGGTAACATTATTGGCAAAGTTGGATGAGCATGTGATGGCTGCGATGTCATTGGGTAGATCGTTCCAGTCTGCTGCAGTACAGGAAAGAAATGATGTGGCAAAGGTGGTAGTTTGGGCACGAGGTCGGGAAACTTGAAAAGGATGACGAGTGCAATGAGATATGTGGGCTGGAGGGACGATGTAGGGTGCGCGGCCTAGTGAAATATAGAAAAATCTATGAAACAAGCAAAGGCTGGCAATGCGGCAATGAAGTGATAAGGGCAATAAGTCGGATTCAGCTTTCAACGCTGACACACTGATGTCGTAAGAATATGATGATTGGATGAATCTGGCTGCTCTGTTTTGGACTGATTCGAGTGCATTTATAAGGTAAGCTTGGTGCGGGTTCCAAATGGGTGAGGCATATTCTAATTTTGGTCTGACAAGGGATTTGTACGCTAATAACTTCACATGTTTAGAGGCTTGGCAGAGATGATGTCTTAAAGATCCAAGTGTTTTATTAGCTGATGAAATGATGTTCGTAACGTGTGTGCTCCAGGACAGGTTGCCACACAAGGTAATGCCTAAGTACTTGTATGATAGAACCGATTGTACAGGGGCATTAGCTATGACGTATGGGAAATGAAGTGGGTTGCGGCGACGCATGAAGGACAAGATTTTACATTTTTGAGGGTTAAGTTCCTATAACCAATTGGCACACTATTCCTGAATGCGGTTAAGGTCGTCATGAAGAGATGTTTGGTCAGAAGCGTTATTAACCTTGCGATAAATTACACAATCATCGGCGAACATGCGAATATTACTAGAGACATGCATTGGTAAATTGTTAATATAAATTAAATACAGAAGCGGACCGAGGACAAACCCTTGCGGGACACCTGACGTTACTGGGATAGGATTGGAGTTGTGGTTGTTAACGGTGACGTACTGTGAGCGGTTAGTCAAGAATTCTTCTATCCATTTAAAGATATTAGAGAGGAAGTTCAAATATGAAAGTTTTAGTAGTAAGCGTTTGTGAGGAACCTTGTCGAACACTTTTGCATAGTCCAGAAAAATAGCATCGGTCTGTAGGTTAGAGTCAAGATTAGCATGCAAATCATGAATAAAAATGGCTAGCTGTGTTTCGCATGAGAAGCCTTCTCGAAAACCGTGTTGCGCAGGATGAAAAAAGGTGTGCCAATGGAAGAAGTTCATGACATTGGAGTAGATGACGTGTTCCATGAGTTTGCAGGGTAAGCTGGTAAGGGAAATGGGACGGTAGTTAAGCGGTGGATTTTTTTTAACCCGATTTGAAGACTGGAACGACCTTACCACTTTTCCAATGGCATGGTAGTTCACCTGATAACAGTGACTGTGAAAAAAGTAAGCATAAAAATTGCGCACAAATATCCTTGTTATTTTTCAAAAGCTTTGAGTTAATATTGTCAATACCGGATGAAGATGAAATTTTCATGGTTTCAATTAGGGACGAAATGCCAGATGACACAAAGACAACTGGTGGCATAGCATAATTTACCACTGAGGGTGGTGCTGAAAATGATGGCAGTATTTCAGCTTCTTTCATAAATATGGATGAGAAGGCAGAGTTAAACATAGTAGCGCACTCAGCATCAGTGAAAACTGTGCCTGACTCATCTGTGAGGGTTATTTCTGCTGCGTGATGCGGATTGATAACTTGCCAGAACTTTCTGGGGTTACTAGTTAGCATATTCAGCAAGTTCGAGTGAAAAAGGTATGCTTGGCATTAGAAATAGCGGCGAGATATGATCTTTCAGCTTCGTGATATTTTACCCATGCGCTATGCGTCCCCTGAGACTTGGCTGAACGGTAAAGGTGCTTCTTTTTGTTCTCCAAACATTTCAGTGTTTTAGTAAACCATGGCTTTTGTGAATTAGAGTGAAAACTAATTTGGGGGATGAATCTATTAGTTAGGCTTTCTAGTTTGTCTTTGAACAGTAACCAATTTTCTTGAACACTGCAGGAATGAAAACGTGATGAGAAGACTTGAAAAAAACGTGTTAAGTTCATTATTTATGGCATTATAATTTCCTTTGTGATGGATGGTTTTATGGTATTTGCGGCACCGGTTTGGCGTAAGGAGAAGGCTAGCGTGAATTACTTTGTGGTCGCATATTTCAGGTAGGTATGTAATGGGCTGAACGCTGTCTGGGTGATTGGTTAATAAGAGATCTAAAATATTTGCACAGTTCTGTGTTACGCGGGTAGGTTCAAGTATTACCTGAGTAAGGTTGAGGTTATTGCAAAAATCTAGCAAAAAAATCAACATATCAAACAGCAGCTGCCGGAGTAGAACCTCTCTCTCTCTCTCTCTCTCTCCTCCACCCCCCACCTCCCCGTGCCTCGCGAAAGAAGACGGCGCGTTTCTGCCCTGCCTTCCTCCCTCTGGTGCGTGATATTGAGCCGCAAAGTCATTTGTCAGCCCGTGTTGCCACGGCAAAAGTATGTTTTATACGGCCAATTTTGACAAAAATTGTTGATAATTTCGTCCGCTGTAACCGATAGTCCGTTGTAGCGCGCTCCATTAAAAGCGAACTTAGTTGCGTTAATAAAATAGGTAGAACAAACTAAGGCTGAAATATGGTCCATTATATCCAACATTCTGTTGCACGAGTCCATTGTAACAAGCATAGACTGTATAATACAGGCTGTTTTAACGCTGTCTCAAACAATGGTAGATGCATATGAATGCATGTTATTTCGATAATTGTGATCAACTAATATTAAGTGCAACTTTATTTTGCCCACTGTGATTCGCTTTTATCCATCAGCTCTTCAATAGCATATGCACAAATTATTATGAGCAATCCTTCCCATTTTGTGGATTTTCTCTCCCAAAACAGCATGTAGTCAATTTCAAACCGACCTCCGACTGAAGCTTTGCTAGCTGTCTAATCTCTTACACTTTGAACACTGCCTTTGCAAGTGCCCTTATTCTTTACTGTACAATATTGTGCAATGCTCCACATTAGTGTGTAGCACTGTACAGGAACTGAATAGAGCATGTGGAGGCTCCAGCACCAGTTTGAACGCACAGTAGACCACCTTGTTTGCACAGAAAAACTGATCTAAGGAAATAATCAAATATGAGGAGGCTTCTGCATGATCCCTGACCTGACAGCCATTGCTTCGCAAGCCTAAAAAATGCAGTAACAAACAAACCAACTGACTACCACAATGAACAAAAACATGCGCAGCACAGTCGTCGTGCAAGCTGCAGGAGCTTCCCCCTTGCACCTCGTCGTCGTGGCGAAATCGTTCAGTGTTGTTTACTTGAGCATAAACCGCACTGTCCGCCCCCGGCTGCGGCGGTGAGCTGCAGCTTCTGCTTCTCTCTGCACAGCGGTCTGTTGAGCCCAACGTTACCTGGATGCAGCGGTGCGTGTAGCTCGACGCTTCATTTCTTTAGCAGCCATCTGCACTTTGCAAGAAGGTGCCATTATGTGCATTGACAGTCTGTGCAGTGATATCAAAGCTATGAAACCGCCCGCACTAGCTGGGCCTTGCAGTCAGTGCGCACACTTGACATCGTGAGACACCTGGTGCTATAGTATGCAACTGCAATTTGTGCATGCAACTATGTAGCTGCATACGAACGAGACACCTTATACAATAGGACGCCTCTAAAGAGCTTCCTTTCCAAGCTGCTTGTAAGCACTTGCTGAGTGGTAAGGTACGCGACTTGCACATAGGGTGCGGCATAACATGAGTGCACATTTGTGAGCAGGTTACCCCAGATATCGAAAGGAAAAGCCTCGTGTTAATCACTCCTCTCCACCTTGTGGGTTTCCGCAGAACTATTACGTCAAAGTCTTTGGGATATTCCATATATTCGGTGAAAGACCTTACAAAATTTTTAAGCACAAAGCTTTGTGTTTTCTGATAATCAGTATTCCATTCGATATACGTATTATATTTTTCTTGATTTGATTTGATATTCAATTCAAAATCTACTATTCGGTATTCTCACACCCCTAAAAATTATTACCCTTCTTGCTCCTCTCCATTTTGAGTGACGATATGAAGGTAGGTTTACTTTCCTTTTCAAAATGGTGGGAGTTTTGGCAAGAGGCTTTTAGCACAATAAGCAAGTACCTAAACAGCAGGGGTTTGCGAATACTGAATGATAGATTTCAAATAGAATATCGAATCGAATCAACAACAACAACATAAACTCTGAATATAGAATATCAGAAAGTTTAACACAAACCTTTATGCTTGTGGGTACGCCCGTGCCTCCGTTCGCATCAATGGCCGGCCACACTAGCCACCTTCTGCCTGAACTCATGATGCATGCATGATGAGAAGTATTATCGAGAGTAAGTTGTAATTTCGAGTTTGCATTGCATGGGAATCGGTGCATAATTTTTGTGCATTCTTTTGCTGCTGTTCAGCTTCCTGCGAATGCTACTGTGTATATTCGACACATTGCTGGAACTGTTGCGCCCGATTGTCATGAGGCAAGATGCCAATTGCATTCCTGTAGTCTGCCATAGTGCTGTGGACTTTGACACGATGCAGGAGAATGCGGATGAAAACACATAACATAACTTGCGGCACGTCGCTGATTGGTTTAGCAGTTTTGCGACCAGGGTCGCACAATGGTCGCGACCATTCGCGACTGGTCGCTTTGCAGCCAGCTTGGTCGCGCGACCGCTGTCAGTCGCCGGTGTGAAGAGCCTTAATGTGTAAGTTGTGGGTATGGCTCCCACTGGCGACAAGTCATCTTTTCGTCCACTTTCCATTTTCATTTTTTCTACATTTCAATTTCAACTACAACTAATTTCCCCAATACTTTCTTTGGCTTCATTGACTGCAGGCTTTATGTGGTCATGATTAACAAAATTAAGCCCTTCGGTTCCCCTTCTTCTCTTGCTAGCTATCAGTAACTTAGGCACCTATGAATTGAGATGCATAGTATGCTGTACTCTTATTAAAGGGCAAACCAAATTAGCATGCCAGCACTGATAGCAACTCGGTTTGTATATGAAGGTCTGGAAAATATTTTTTATCGAGGGAATGTCTGTCAAATAGAATTAAGTGCTTTTCTCCCCCTGAAGCTTTCAAGTACAGTAAAACCTCGTTAAACCGTACCTGCTTAAACAGTAGTTTCGTTTTAAAAGTAGTTAAGTCAAATCCCTGACTCAGCGGCCATTGAACATAATGTGTTTTGTCTCTGCATAAATCGTACCAGCTTATTGCATGCATATCGGTTAACATGTAGCGTTTCCACTTTTCGTCGCAAAATCATGGCGTACGGCGGCCCGGCAGAACGAGCCTCAGTGATTGGAGTGGCCTCCAAGCACAAAGCTGAGGGCGCTTGTAAGGATGAAGCCACATCAGCATCAACATCATTTTGGCACTATGCCAGAGTCAGAGAGCATTGTGACCCAGGCTGTGGAATCGTGCAAGCTAGGACAAAAACCGGGTGCTCAGCATAGAAGAAAAATTGGACATTGTTTGTGCTATCGAATGTGGCACGAAGAAGTCGGTGCTGGCACACGAGAGGGATCTACCGTTGACTACGGTGTGTAGCATTTGGAACGCGAAGGAGAAGTTGCTCAGCAGTGCTGCTGCGACCACGAAAATACATCAGCTACGAGGTTCAACTTTTCGCCATCATTGCCTCTGTTATTGCTGAAGTGTTGCCTAACGACTGATGATGACGACATGGAAAGTGAAAGTATGGGCGATTCAGGCCAACAGTGGCAGATGCTGCACATTTCATCACCCTCATGCAGGTGTTTGCCAAGAAGAGGGGGCTGATGGAAAAGCGGGCTCGTAGCTTAAGTGAGTTTGAAGCCGCTATCATCACTGCTAGCCGCCGCGGCATCAAACGAAAATAAGACTTTTGTCGTCCGAAGTGAATAAATATTGCATGTTTTCTGCCCTTTCATCCCACTCTCTTGTAGTTCCGATTTTAACAGGTAAGTGAGCGATCTCATGCTATTTCAGTTACCGTAAGAACCCGCATATAATACAAGGTTTTTTTCCCTATTATTAGCATCCCTAATTTTCTCCTCGTACTATATGCGGATACGAATGAAAATTTCAGTCAGAAATTTGGGCTATAAGTTTCGGTTTCGTTATTGCTGCGTGGCTATGGCTTGACTTCACTATTTCTGCATGGCCACGGTTTGGCTTACTTATTGCTGAGTGGCTACAGCTTGGTTTCGTTATTGCTGTGTGACTACAGCATCGTTTCTATATTGTTGAGTGCGCACCTTGGCAGCACACATGCAAACCACACTTTGCGAAGTGAATCTTTTTTATTCCGCATTGAAGGACCAAGATGTCCGGACCACGAAAACAGTACTCTGCTGCTTTCAAGAGAAAGGTTATTTTAGCTGCACAGGACATCGGCAACAGTGCAGCCGGGAGGCAGTTTGGTGTCAACGAGGGAAGCATTTGTGGATGGCGTCGACAGAAGGAAGCCGTTTTCATGTGCAGCGGAACGCGAAGAAGCTTTCGCGGCCAGAAGAGTGGGACATTCCCGGAAATCAAACTCGCCCTGACGGAGTTCATATGCCAACAGCGAGCCGTGCATCTAGCTGTGAGCGTGGAGCTTATGCAGGCAGAAGGTAAGGAGCTTGCAAGAGGAAAAGGGCTACTGAGCTCCACCTTCAAAGCGAGCAAGCACTGGATTTATTGCTACATGTGCTGTGCTGGTTTTTCCTTACGCCTCCGAACTTCGATTTCGCAAAAGCTGCCCGAATCGTTCGAAGAGCTGCTTGTGGCTTTCCAGCACCACATTATTTTGCTGCGCAAGTCCAAGAACTTCCAGCGAGAGCAAATCGGCAATGCTGACCAAACGCCGGTTTATCTGGACATGCCATCGCGCCTCACCATGCATGAAAAGGGCTCTAAACAAGTTTATGTCCGCTCCACTGGCAACGAGAAAACGCGAGTTACTGTCATGTTGTCGTGCATGGCAGACGAACGCAAGCTTCCGCCCTATGTCGTCTTCAAGCGCTAGACAGTGCCTAAAGGTGAGGAGCTGCCACAAAATGTGGTCGTGAGATGCCATGAGAAAGGCTGGATGAACAAGAATCTTGTGCTCGACTGGATAAAGTCCGTCTGGTGTAGGCAGCCTGGCGCACCGTTGTCATTCCCGTCCATTCTTGTGCTGGACGCATTTCGTTGCCATTTGGCCAACTCAGTGAAGAGGCTGTTGTGTGAATCCGGCACTGAACTCGTCGTTATCCCGGGTGGGATGACGTCTCAGCTGCAGCCTTTAGATGTTTGCGTGAACAAGCCCTTCAAGGACGCAGTGAAGCGGTGTTGCGCAGATTGGGTGCGCTCAAGTGAGCCCGCAGTGACGCCAACCGGGCAGCTGAAGCGGGCTTCGCCAGCCGCACTGTGCAAGTGGGTTGTGGACACCTGGGCTAGCTTATCAGAGGACCTTGTGCATCGCGCATTCAAGAAGTGCGGCATCTCGAACACGCTCAATGGCACAGAGGATGAGTACCTCTGGGAAGATATGTCCGACAAAGAACTATCCGAAGAGAGCACAGCTGAGGAAGACAGTGATTGAAGTGCGGAGTGCAATTTAAATAAATGTTTTCCTTGAGTTTTCCGAACTTGTATTATACGCGGATAAAACATTTTTTTTTTTTCGTTTCGCGTCCCAAAAGTTTCACCTCGTACTATATGCGGGTTCGTATTATATGCGGGTTTTTATGGTAAGCAGTAATACCATTGAGTGCGTATTTTTCCGAGCTCCGGCCAACTACGGTTTAATGAGGTTTCACTGTGTTTGCACACCCCTACTAAAGAGTACATTGCTCACAACACAGCAGCAGAAACAAATTCATACATTGACAATAGGCCACATGCTATATGTAAGGTCATGGAAAGTGGTGAATAGTATATTACAAGCCACATACTACATGAACATTAGTGGTAACTATTGCAATAACTGCATAAAGGCACAGAAAAGAAAACACCCATGAAATTGTGAAAAGAAGAAAACACTGAAGATCAAGATGTTTAATTAACCATAAATCAAAACATAAATGTTGCAAGCTACAACGTGTTGTTTGAGTGTCTTTTTAGAATTATTCAAGGAGACCAAGTTCAGTATCACTCGAGCCTTTGTGAGCTCTAGCTACTTTTGTGATATCAATGACAGTGACATCACAGATTTCTGGCACATTCCTTTGAGTGTGTTGGTGAAATTGTCAGACCTATGTAATGATGGAAATTGTGTAGCTGTTGTGATAGCTTTAGTTTGAGTATTTGCCCTTTTTTTTAGTTTTTTAATAAGGTACCGTCCTGAGCAAGAGTGCTGTGCTTTATGTACAAATTAACTGCTGGCAAAACCTCGCTGTGTAAAAAGCACAGGTACAGTGAATTATCAGATAACACAAATAGGTGACTCTCATATCTACTTGTGTAAGACCTGCCATCGTGCAAAACCTGCAACCCCCCCCCCCCTCCCTCTTATTTTCAGTCCAAAATTTAAAAAAGAATATACCCAAAGTTACCTGCCACAGTGCATTCATCTGCGCAATAACCATCTTTTGGAGTGTGCCAATGAGGTAGTAAGCTCCGATGACGAGGGGGTGACATTGAGAGCAGGAGCAATGATGACTGAAGTGGGATTTTATCAGTGGTGCTGAATCTTCAATAAATGTGTGTGCGTGTAGTGGGTAGCTAATGTTTGTAATATTTGTACATGATTTGCGATGTTGCAGTTTTAGCGGGTAGTCATAGGCTACTCGTATAAGAGCTGCAACCTGCCAAGATCCTTTCTCCCCTTCTTCACCGAAAAAGAAAAGTGTGGGTCTTACACAAGTAAATACAGTACAGTGCAACCCCATTAAAACCGTACCTGACGGGAACACAAAGAAAGTACTTGCTAAGCAGTACTACAGCTTACCCGAAAGTATTAGATATGCACTTACCTGCCATGCTTGCTAGCCAAGTTGCTATCCACCAAACATGCTGATGGGTACGCGACACTCACTACGACCGGATAGTGAGTGAATATGTTAGTGCCATGCTGGACACCAATGCCTGGTCGTTCATGTACGGTCACACGAACGGTGGCGCATTCGAATGACCATGTTTGTCTATTCCGGTGTCCTGCTCCTCCTAGGCCTCGTGAGATGGTCTTGCAGAAGCATAGATTAGTGCTTGTGCAAAATGTCTATGCTGCTTGCCAAGCCAAAGAGTAACAGCCTCTCTCTCTTGCACCCAAGTAACCCCACCGATAGGGGGCGGTAGCAGCGCAACACTCGCACCATCTCTCGTATTACTCTGCAAGCACACCGACTGCCGCCGTAAAGCCATGCGGCTAAGCCGAATTACAGGAGACTGGAGCCACACGGGGAAAATATCAGAGAATGTGTGAGTCGCACATCCCCACATCCCCTCAACCTTAAATCACTACATATTTCGACGGAACATGTCACACGGTCTTAATATCACAGCTTGCTTTGCGAACAAGGTAGTACATGCAACAGTGGCCGCGCCGATGAAATGTCCACATGATGTCCATAACATGCGAACCGACATTGTCCTTCGGTGCACCGCTAGCGTCCTCTGGTCACAGTAGCAGCTCTGCAGACTTGACGGCACGATTCCAGGCCAGGTCTCCGGAAATGGTGACGCAGTAGTCGGTACGAGCCAGTGTCGCTCGCGCCAACGCGCCCTGCTGGTGAGAGCTGCAGTAGCTGTTGGTGACCGCCAGCTCTTTTCTCTGCCACCGAGGGTTGTAAGTCGGATACAGGCAACCGCCGAAGTTGCTGCGCCGAACTGGCCACAGCATCACCATTGCCTGGGGTGGCTCGATCACAGTCCGGAGCAGCAGCGCAGACGATGTGCAGGGGACAGCAAACCAGGGGTGACTCCACTCACGCTGCGAACACTCAACACACTCGACAAACACTAAATTAGTGCAAGGGAGAGGAATTCTGCATGGGCATCGCACGCGTGGTACGACGTTCAGCTCGGCTAGCAAAAGATCAGGTGGCTACTCAGATGCCAAGTTCACGTGAACGAAGCTCCCTTGCTTGAGTCGAACGAGTAATTTCAATTCGTGCGAGGCTAACTAGAATGAGGGAAGCAAAGTGCAACACCTCAACGCCCCGGTCCGCCAGGTTGTGTCCGTCCACGTGCGACAGGCAACTTCGTAAAGCCTTAGGCCTAAAGGATCGCTACCCTGACAACAACCGGCATCCTAAAAATAACACCCAAAATGGGCACAAAACAAGCAGCCGCGAGGAGACGTCAGCTCTGTTAGGTGGTTCTACCCCGCTCGGTGCACACAGCATCCGAGTTGATGGCGCCCACCGTCCCAGACTGTGTCAGAGCGCCCGGCCGCAATACAAGTCAGCCCGTAGTGGCACCCATGGCCCGCGGCCACCCGGCTCCCAGAGCCGCAACTTCATCAGAGTCGGAGATAGAAGAAGCTATTTGCATGAGAAATTCGGACCACCCACGAGGCTTCCGTACTCACTCGCTTCAGGCTTGCCAATGCTCCGCGGGCACTAAGCCTCGCTCTCTCAGGATGTAGACCACGTGGCTCTCGTACTGACGAATGTCATTAAAAAAAAAATCATTTGTGAAAAGGCTTAGCATGTTTAAAAGTTCAAACACACTACAGCCACCATCACCTCGCTCAAGAAAGCATGCCGCCGCCGCTAGCGATGAAAATCCATGCTAGCTCTACGCTTCGGTTAAAACAAAGGTCTCGAACGAAGCAAAACTGTTAGAACTATCCTACGATGCCCCAAGAGCCCCACGTTGGGCACCAGATGTGGGCTTCTCACCCGTGCATTTGAGACAAAGGAAAGACAACACACTAGTGCAAACAATCACAAGGGCATTTATTGCACCTTTCATAGACTAATGCCTGCTAGCCGAGTTGGTATCCACAAAACATGCCGATGGGCGTGCGACAAATCGCGGAAGTCCGACTCACCACGACCGAATAACGAGCGAATATGTTGGCCCCATGCTGGACACCAACGCTTGGTCGTTTGCGCGTATGGTCATGCGAATGGTGGCGCGTTGAACGATCGTGTTCGTCCATTCCGGGGTAGGCCTCGCGAGACGGTCTCGCCACGTCTTTCTTTGTCCTCGTATGTTTGTGCGCTGTAAGCCTCAGAAGCATGGATCGGCGCGCGCGCAGAACATCTGGGCCGCTCGCCCACCCCGAGCCAAAGCGGAAGAGCCTCCTCCTTTTTGCGCCCAAGTAACCCGTTAGCAGATGGCGTTAGCAGAGCAACACTCGTACTACCCTGCAAGCATACCGACCGCCGCAGTAAAGCCACGCGGCAAAGCCGGATTACAGGAGACAGGAGCTATGCAAGAAAACAACATATCAGGGGACGCGTGAGAGTCGCGCATCCCCACAACTATATGACCGAGCATGTAGCGTTGTGCCATTGCAAGCATACTGCACGCTTTTAACTCTTTACTCCGTCTTAAGTCTTTAGGTTACGCTGTCTCAAGGAACTACTACTGCACTCAATATTTTATGTAATACATAAACAAAAAGCAGAATCAATGCACTTTTCAAGCAAAAAGGTTTTATGAACGAGATGTATGTCATAAAAAAGATATAAATTGCCTTAATCAAGATTGTGGGATAAGATTGAAGAAAATTTGTAAAAACTTGCTTGTGTCTAGTAAAAAAAATATGTAAAAAAAATTATTAGATATACAACATGTATTGCCGTCTAATAGGCAGGATCTCCGAAAAAAATCGAAATTTTTTTATTGAACAGGTATTCCACTACAAAAATTTAACTGCAAGCACGATTGGGCGTGTCGGGCTGTGGCTGCTGATGATCCGTCCGGGCTGGTTTGTGTTGTCGTTGCTCTCAGAGTCAAAGTACGACAAAAAGGCAGCATCCTCGGGCTCGCTGCTGCTCGATCCATCTGCAAAATCAGCTGCAGACACAGCGAAATCACAAGATCGGCTATTTTTTTAAGTATGAGCGCCGCTTCCAGAGGTGGTGGCCATATTTTTCTACTTTGATGATCGCAAAACTTCGGAGTGTGTTGAAAAATTACCACCTGGCGGGAAAAAAAAATCAAACTGCTCAGAAAACAAAAATATAGTTCTCCCCCTTCACGTCCGATAGCACAGTGTGTCCGTGAGCGATGTGGAAGGTCTCGAAAGTGGCATTTCAAACCATCGATAGTGGGCAGCCATTTTTGCTTTCTACTTTGACAATCGTGAAACTTCAAAGCACGTTCAAAAAATCACTGCCTGGCGCGAAAAAGCGAACTGCTTAGAAAACAAAAATTTAGTTCTTCTTCACATCCAATAGCACAGTGTGTCTAAGTGGTGTGAAAGGTCTTGAAAGCAGCGTTTCAAACCAGCATTCGTGGGATAATGATTCCCAATAGGTGCATTACAGAAAGAGTTGATAAGCGATAATGAAAATGCGCTGCCATTTCCTATTACAGGCAATGTGAAGTGAATGTCATGTATCGCTCTGGCAGCATCATACTCTGGCGTTGCTCACCAACTCTTTTGTTTTGGTTTCCTGTTGTTGCCTTTAAAACGCTATATAATAGAAAAATGACAAAGCATGCCTCAGGTCACTCGGACCCCATCAGATCAACTTTGCGAACTGCCGCAAAGCGAGATTGCCACTGCCGCCACCTCATTGCACGCGGATTTCACCCCTGGCTCAATGGGCAGCTCAGCTGCCATCTTGACAGACATCATGCGAGCCATCTCACTGCTGGTGCAGCTGGACTATATTGCTTCGGCCACCTCTAATTTTCCACCTGCAACCATGCCATCACTGGCTGCCTTGGAACTACCGGAGTTCCACGGATTTCAGAATGACCCTGTTCTATATAAGGTCCTGTTCGCAATATGGCCCTGTTCGCAATATAAGATGGCTGGTTGCAGCGGGGTGGCTTCAAGGTGGCGCCATGGTGTGGAACAATTACGAAGGCCACATGTACTGGTCCTGGGCAGAATGGCAATGATGGCTGTTTTCTACCCGCTTGGTTCTGGACGCGATGAGTACTGCTCAGCTACCGGAGCTCGGGAGATACGCCACATTGACGAATCAGTCTTGCCCAGTAACACCTCGACAGAGAGGCCCGCGGGCTGCTCTGCCACAAACGCCGGCTTGCCAAGTCTCGCCTTCAGCTCCACCCCAGATGGTGGGAAGTACATGGCGACACACACTCCCACATCGACCCACCACCGGGCGGCGCATCACAAACCAATACCATCACCTCCACTACAACCCCTTAACACACATCAGGCCACTGCTGCTACTTTCGTATGACAGTCTACGCCAGCTGAGCTGCTGCGACGAAAACCTTGGAGGGCTCGGGAGCAGTACCAACTCGCCACTGCAGCTGCACCCGGCAAGGTTTTGCCAGATAGCCTTGCCACCTGCCCCGCTGTAGACCCCAGATGCAAGCCATATTTTCCACCATGGGTGTCGGACTCTGCATCAGCATCCGGCACCATACAATCACTTCCAGAGGCCGAGACCACTTCCCGTCCACAGCAGTCGGTGAAGTGGCTCCCAACACTGGGGCACGGGGATGCACCAATGCTGCCACTACAGGAACCCAACCTGTCCACAGGTCACAGCAGGGAGATGCTTCCTGACCCGTTGGAGCCAAATCCTTGAATGTTGACACAAAATACGCAAGGACCCGCAAGATGCACAAGAGAAGTACACAAGACAAGGCACGTGGTATTTCGTCGCACTCGGCTGATTAGAGTGCATCGGCGAGCTTCAATCATTTAGTGGCACCGCTGCAAAGAAGCACGTGATGGCTCAGCAGAGTAGCTGCTCACTGTACAGGATCTCCTGCCATATGAGCCCTATTGAAAAGGGATTAATCATTAGTGAGAGCTGTGACCAACGCACAACAGCCAGTGCCACCTGCCAGAGGAACTGAATGCGCACTGGACTGCTCACCAATGATGACTTCACTGCGGGTTTGCAAGCCATGCCAAAACTTGCAGCATGGCCGACTGTGAAGACAAAGTGCACTTGGTGAGCGCCCGATGCCAAGTGCACTTCTTTTTCACACTCGGTCTTGGGCACTCACATAGCAAGTGCGAGGGGAGAAAATGAAGTTTAAGTAAAACAGGCATTGTGGCAGATGGCCAGCTTGTCTGGTTCTTTACAGTGAGCATATCTAGGGCAGGGCCTTGGACCCCCTTCCCTTTCTGGATCTGCCAGTGTCTATGGAGAATGCGCAAGTGCCATGGGGAAATCTGAATAACCAGAGCAAGTGAAAAAAAAAATAAACAGTAGATCAGCGGTGGACATATTGCAATAGGACCGATACTTTGTCAAGTTGGCTGAAGGGCAAGGTTTCTTTTTTTCATTTATTGATGCCTATTTGTCACTGTGTGCATTTCCCTGGCACATGATTTCTTGCTATAAGTGCTAGATATTTGCAGTCGCTTCATCATCCATTAGTGGTATCTATGCATGTTTGATTAGTGTATTACATCTGCTGTGTGTAGTTTAGAAATAATTATTTTATATAATTGGGGTGACACACAACTGTGAGTGCACAGCTGCTCGATGTGCCTTTACGTACGATGAATTTTAATACAAGTAGGCAGCCCGGACATGGAAAAGAACAATGTGAGAATGGGACAAGGAAATAGGCATGAACACACTAGCTACACTGCACAGATGCTATTTTATCTATGATATATACCTGCAAGGACAACAAAAATAGCGTCCTTGAATTGAGCGGCTGTATGTGTCAACTTGTGGACATAAGTTTAGCAGATGAACGGGATAGCTAAGCTAATGACAACTTGTGAGGAATTAACTCTTTATTTAAATGCAGAATTAACTGTGAATTCGGGTTCAGTCTGCATTTATCTTCATCTTTGTATGTAATAATAACAAAATGAAACAGCGGGTTGAAGAAAAATGTTCCATCCTTGTGCAATACATAATGAATGCAATTTTTCATGAAGTACTAACTCATGCAGCTTCATTTTCTGTTAACTGCATGTGGAGCTTCCTCGTTGCACCAGAGCAGTACGTTACTGCTACAAAGCGTTGTTTCCTTGCTATAAAAGCATACGTTGCTGCTCCAAACTGCGATTTTTCCTGCTCCGAAAACTGCTCTAAAAGACCAAGTGCTGCTTCCATCACTATGATACATAACTTGCTATACAATAGACCTGACATGAATGACATGACATATATTTCTTTAACTGGATATATTCTGAATATGCATATAATGTCATGCATGTCATAACATGGTTGGCATAAACTTCAATTTCATGGCTTGTTGGTATGTCAAGGCATGACATGATTCCCATTAATGTTGTGACATGCGTGAGAAGAATGCCGTAAATTCATGTCATGCATGCATGGTATGTCATTATTACCATGACATGAACTTGTGCTGACCCAATGGACTAAGCTGTCTGCTTCGTAACGCGGCTCTCGCCTCTGATTCTCCGTGCTATCTGCATTTGAGCCAGGTGGCATGTGTAAGATTTCAGCAGCAGAATACCAGGTGGTGATAATCTGTCGAAACAGTGATTGAAAAGCAAGTTCCCAAGGAACGTTGATTTTCTTGTATGCCACAGTACTCACTCTCACATTCTATTTTCTTATGATTGTATTATGCATTCATTCACATAACTACTGTATAGTTGCATGGGCTAACACATACAGTACTTACCTTGCACAACTACAAATCGTCCAGCATAGAGCAATCAAAGTAATAACTTTTAGCTTATACCACAGCAATGCCAAACAATTATTACAAGCCAATAATATCACAGTGTCCGACATAATTAAATATAACATAGGTGTCTGGTTATGTAAACATATCAACAATCAATTCCCCTTTTCTTTCATCCCGTGTTCTTCACTAGATAACACTAACAGTACAAGATTTGCTCTTAACAAGAACCTCATCTTACCCAAAGTCTGAACTAACTACGTCAAGCAAACTGTTCATTTCAGTGCTTTTTTATTATGGAACTCGCTACCATTTGTTTTAAAATTAATGGTGCTACACTCATTTATTACAGAATTCAAAAAGTTTCTTTTGAACCAACCCAGTCTTGCATAACCTTCCTTTTTTTTTTATATGCCGCATAATGTATGCATTTTCATTTCCATTGATGAATGCCACAGTTTACTACATCATGCTTATTAATCACGTATAAAACTGTTTAAACATGCCCAATTTTTTTTCAGTTAGTTCATATTTCAAATGTGACTCAAGTGGTGGCACTGGCTAACACTCTCGGGGTTCTACTAGGAAACATAAATACCTAAGAAAGTGGATGGGGAACGGCGCCGCGGTAGCTCAATTGGTAGAGCATCGTCCACGAAATGCGAAGGTTGTGGTATTATTCCCCACCTGCAGCAAGTTGTTTTTTCATCCACTTTCATTTCCATTAAATTATCGTTTCTTTATTTAATTTATTAAGCACAATTTATTTCCCCTATGTTGTCCTTGGTGTCAGTGTTTGTTGGCTTCTTATGATATGACTAATAAAAATCGGGCCCCTCGGTTAACCCCCTTTCTTCTCGTTTACTTCTGCCGTCAAGTCACCCATCTGTGTTCTCCAAGTGATACCACATCCTGCCGTCCATGAGCATTTAGTTTCTGCATTTCTTACCTACTTCTCACCTCCATGCCGCTCGTTCACGTAAGTTCAATCATTCGTAGAAATCATGCAGTCGGTACCGTCATCGTCCTCTTGCTGCTGTTGTCACACACATGCACTCCCGCATTAACTCTAGCTCACTGTACTCTTGTCACACAAACAAATACTGAAGTTACAGAAATACATTGGTCAACCTGGTAACGTTTTGCGGAACCACAAACAGTGCTGCATAGCCAGCTGCCTGCGAAATGCTTTGTGTAACGTCGATTCCCACAGTGCTTGGGATCTGCACAATTTTGTTTTTCTTTAGTGTATCTTTACACGCCAAACATACTAATGTCACCCATTAAATGCAGTTTTGCAGCTACATCTTTTCATATCAGCCAAGTTATCTATGATATTGTGTAGTGCAGTCAACGGCTTCAAGTAAACCCCTCCTTACCTGAAATATTGCTAAGCTACTAATTTTAGTGTTTAACATTAAGCAGAATCTGCCATTATTCAGTTTTCATTTTTCTAAAAACAATTACGATGTTGTTTTGGAAAAATGTCGTAAATCAGCAAATATTGGTCAAAATAAAATCTTCAAAGCATGTGTAGACCATTGTAAATTAACATACTCATCTAATTTGAAGCTTCCCTACTGTACCCTCTTTGTACATATATCAATTTATAGTATTGAAAAAAAAAATTCATGATGTAACTGAAAAGGACATTGCCGAAAAATGCAAGGTAGCGCAAAGTCAAGTGAGAACCTCGTGCAATATTTTTTAAATGCCCACTGGTTCATCTCCTTATTAATTCTGTGTAAACCTTTCAGCACAATCATAGGATGATGTATAGGTAGCGTCAAAAGTTTACGGGATGGAAGGTATGAAGAAAATAAAAGTTACTGAGCCTTGTCACGCAACCTGGATTTCAAATGTGCTTTGTGTACTAGTGTCTGAAACCAACATAGTATTGTGTTGTTTTAATGTCTAAAAGCTACAACTGGGCTGGCATCTGACCTTTTTGTGAAACCCACATCTAAACTTTTGACCCTGCCTGTACATGACCCTACAGAACTAAAGCTCTTCTAGGGGAAACCCCAAGTTTCTCCAAATTTTCATGGCTCCTGACAGAAATGAGCTGAATGAAATGATGGGCTTACTTTCCTTGTGTGCTCTCGCTGGCAAAAAAAAAAAAAATGCTACCAGCAATTCAGCCTTCCCCAAGTACAAATATATCAGACAAAAAGGAAAATGTACAATTGTATATTTAAAAAAAGACGTTTTGTGCTAACTTGATGAGAAATAAATTAATATGTGAGGTCAAAAGGACATTTGGTTGCCTAGAAATTTCTTTGAACTGCTTATAATTTTTCTCTTATTGTAAACTTTTATCTTTAATAGAAAAGGGTGACTTTATTAGCATATATTGTCTATCATTTAAGCTTCAAGGCTACTGTGCCCCTGGTTGGAGCCAAGTGCTGGGCCATATAGTGGTGCTGTTGTCACTGATGTGTAGCTGTTTTGAAATTATAAACAGCGAGGAGTATCGTGTTGGCTTTTCATCTCTCCTGCGTAGGTGATGTAATTGCAGCTGCTCACATTCTCATTGAAAATAACAAATTCTGACGATTGTGTGCTGCACAACACACCATCATACATACGATATTGTTGCTGAATGAGGGTGTTTCATGGAGTACATTGTCATGTAATTTATGGTGTTCCTTTCATCCTTTCTTTAAATTGTCACAATTTTCTTGCTGTTCATAGCATCATTCTTTTTCAGTGTCTTAAAGGGCCCTTCACCAGGCTACATAGCAAATATAGGTTATACGCTGGAAGTTGTTACGTGTCCTCTAGGGAGCGTTCTGCCACACACATTCTTCAAATCGACTCGTTAATAGCCAAGATAAAAATATTTCAGTGCCGCGAACCCGTGATTTCAGCAGGCGAGCTCCACTGCCAAGCAAGACGCTCTCTCCACTCGCCCCGTCTAGCCTGCGCAAACGAAATTCCTTCCCTGCGTTCTCCCATACCGGGCCTCGAGGATCGCGTGACGTATATGTCACAGGCCCCACCTTCATTTTCCTTTTTTTTTTTTTCTTTTTGCTCCGCGATTTTTTTTTTTTTTTTTTCGGCGCTACGCACTTTTGTCGATGGCGTCGTATGCGAGCTGTTGTCTCGTTCATATAGCACACGTTTTTGTGCGCTGTGCACAAGGAAACATGACTAGCGGTATAATTCAGTGCTACACGAATACTGAGGCAGAACAAGCGGATCGTAGAGCGTGATCACGCGCTGGAACACGGTAGAAACTGGCATAGTTTCGGTACCTTCGCACGTGACGGCATGACCGTGGGAACAGACAAAGTGGAAGTACATCGCTCTTGCTTATGTGCAAAGTAAAAGAAAAAACACGCAGACATTCCGTTTCTGTGTTTTATTATTTCTCTAAACCTCAGTTCGTCAATTTAAGCAACAGGTCACACAAATAACAGATGTTGCCTTGAATAATTTTTGAAGTCGCGTGTCACCACGAGCTACGTCACTCTGTGGACCCGATTACGTAGGCGCAGGAGCCCGACTATGTCACCATCCCTCTTTGGGCTGATTCGCCGTGAGTGAAGAGGGAAACAGCATTCGGATTGAAATTTCAGGCTTTTCCGCCGCGCGTAGCAATGTAATTCTTTGCAAACATGATCGTTGTTGCGCATTGTGTGCTCTGCACTTGTCAGCTCAAAATGGCCAGACCTGGTGAGGGGCCCTTTAATGTTCTCTTTACATAGAGGCTTTTTCTGTGATATAGTTCTGTACCCCAAGATGCCTCGTTTTGTGTAAGTTACTAACTTAAGCACCATTTTAAAAGTTAATTGAGTATAGGATCCTTGTATTCTCTCTGAATACAGAATCAGAAATGGGTCAGGAAAATATTTAGAGAAAATTACTAAAACACCTCGTTTTGAAAAAGACTTGCGAAATTCAACCTGGTGTTTAATGTACTTATATCCTGACTAGTCAGGTCAGTGTATGTTCTGTTTTATTGTGATAGCAATCATACAGACATTCGAAGTGTGTTCACACTGTAAGCATCGCCACTGTGCTATCACAGTATCTGCAGCGTATGCGTGGTCTGCATGTGGAGAGTTAGGTCTCCAAGGACGCAAATGATGCAAAGTGCATTTTGCTGCAGGAATGATAAAGCCAAGTGGATGTACCGTCATGCTCCACTCAATCGGCCCTGCAGCAGAGCCAGGACATTGTCATGCATTCCACTGCTGGCGTGGCAGTTTTGTGCATACATACTAGTGTTCCTGCTGAGCATCTGTGCGCATACCATATTGTATTTCATACACTGGTCTGAGTAGAATGCACACTAAACATTTAGCTTACGGCGGCCTCATTTCGATGGGGGCGAAATGCAAAAACACCCGTGTACTTAGATTTAGGTGCACGTTAAAGAACCCCAGGTGGTCGAAATTTTCGGAGTCCCACACTACGGCGTGCCTCATAATCAGAAAGTGGTTTTGGCACGTAAAACCCAATAATTTTTTAAACATTTAGCTTAAATGATCTAATTCTTTCATTCAGTGCTTACAAACCTTGGTGGTTTTCAATTGGTCTTAACGCCTGCAACACTGCTAGTGATGCTCCACATCACGGCAGAATTGTGGGAAGCATGGTAGCTGCCAATGTGGTGTTTCTGCTGTGCAGCATTGGTTGCCTAGCCCACTGCCTTCTGCCAACATGTCCCTGCATATTGTTAGAACATTGTTCAAGAAGCTCGAGCGGAACGATAAATCTTGCTGTTGCTTTCAATGGGTGAAACTGCTGTATTCTTCTTCTCTTTTTCTTTTCTCTTTCTTTTTTTTTTTATGTTGTAAAAGTTGCATCAGTTTTATTGTTCTTGGTATTTTGTTGTAGTAAATCTCAGCTCTGAACATATGCAAGTCTCTGAAAATTGGATGTACTTGACTCGCATTGAGAATGGAGCTATAAACTTTTGCTAACTGATCTTAGCAACTTGCTACCATCAGCAACTGGCAGAGGCTAACTAATTGTGATTTGAGATAGACAAAGGTTCTACCTACAACTTTGGCTTTTTCCAAGAAAAAGACTTGTGAACAAGTTATACACTAAAATAACATGTCACACGTTATAAGAACTTCCAGCTAAGGCCAAATTTGATTATCCAGTGTTTGATAAAGGTGTAAGGATCAATTTTGCTGACAAAAGAAAAGGAAAGCCTACAATTCGAGCCTTCTGAAATAGCCCTAACTTGTCCAGGCTGTCATTTGAAGTGTATTCAACATGTAAAATTTTGTCTGCATATAATGCAAATGAAAATGTAATAAAATGAGACATTGGGTAGAAAGATGTCATCCTTTTCATACAGAAACTAATATAAAAGTAGCAGAATTATCAATAGGCATTCATATTTTGCCACAAAAACAGTAAAAAAAAACCTGCAAAATTCTTGAGATTCACACATATTATGTGGTATATAGATTGGGGGCTATCAAACCCAGAATAATTGCAATTTGACTGTTTTCACTTTTGTTCACCATAGCTCGATAGCTCAAGTGCTTAAAAGCTGCGTTGGACGGAAATGCCTTTCAGGTAATGCCTTTAGCAATGCCTTGGGCTATAAACATGTCTCACTGTAGAAAACATTACTAGCTTGGACATGAGGTGCAATGTTTGCCCAGTGAGTTCTTGTGCCTTCTCCTCGCGTTATATAAAAATGAGATTATTGAAGCATCTTCACATAATTTGTTGAATTTCTCTTATTGGTTTAGTTCCTCATTTCATATCCACATGGCTGTGGTTTAGCAGTCATGTTGCGACATGATGGCAAAACCCTGTACCAGTAACAGCATTCACTTTTTGTTTCCAGTGTTAGTTGTACTGGAGATCTAGCAACCTCTAGTTCAACTTCAAAAGTCCTGTTTGGTAGATCTAGAATAATATTCTTTCGGACAGCCTCCTTTATAGCCTTTATGGTCTACCCCTGCTTGTGTGATCACACTCATGTGATCACACTCATGTGGCAGCTCCTGTCAATTTAAAAAAAAAGAATAGTTCCATTTTTGAGCATGTGTCTAAGAGGTTATTTTTAATACCTTCAGGATCCAGACAGGGCATTGCAGTGTACTGGAAACAATATGAAAATACATAATGCTTAAGTACTCAATATGCCAATCAGTGACCATACAGAATGGCGACTATTAATCATACAGAAACGTTAGCCGTTAGGATTGGGTTGTTTCTTGACTCTTGAAAGCTCCCTTTCATGGTTGCTCGATGTTACAGTTGCCACAACGGTCTTGAATGTTTTCCTGTTGGAAGCCATGCTTTCTTGGTAATAACCTAACACAGCTGCTTCTGTTTACAGTGTTATGCCAGTTGGTGCGGTAAAAGATACAATGTTCCTTAATGGTTTAATGAATTTTGCTTAATGTGAAATGTGAATGGTTTGTGCGCAGGTTCACACATCAGGCCGAAGTTTTACCACCTCATGATTCTGGAATCTGGTACACAGGATGTCCCAAAACTGGATGGTTTTGTAAGTTGAGCATTCTGTAAAGTCAACTCTTTTTGTTGCTCTGTATTACCAGATTTCTTTGTAATGTCTGTACCTATCTTGGAATACTCGTTCACACTATGGGCGAGCTAATGCCCTGCTCAGAACTAGGTCCGATCGGGTGCATCATTGACTGAGAAACAGTTTTCGTTGGGCAGAGGAAGGAGGCTTACCTTTGCAGAAGTCCTCATGAGGCCAATGATTGAAGGCACTGCATTGCTTTAAATACATATCAAGCAGTAGATGTTTATATTGCAGCAATCTAAATTGGCAATTTATCATCTTGGCAATTATCACTTGGCAGTTCATCAGTCTTGCATTTAAGTAGTTTTAGCTGTGTGGCAAAAATGTGGGTATAAGGGCATAAATCGAGATATCATGTTGAGCATATGTTTCATATGCAGCTGATCAAAGCTTTCTAGTTGAGTATTTCTAAAGGTAAAAGTTAGCAAGGTGATGCATGAATAGTTAATGAAATTACTGACCGTGGTTCCTAAGCAGCCAGTTGAAGACGTATGTAACAAGGGTGGCATTCCCAAACCATTTCTGATCACTGGTTTGATGAGTGACCAGAGAGGATATGGAGCAATTACACATTGGCATGAGAAGCATTGAAGGACTTGGGTATTGGTGTTCTGTGGTGTGGGTCCTTGCGTGCATGCTGTAATTGCTGTAATTTGTTGTAATTTGTAGGCTTTATGGTCTGGCCGTTGTGCATTACATCAACTTTACATTTTACATTTGCCCCTGCAAGAAGCCTTGCCACTTTGCATGTTAGCTCAGCTGAATGAGCTGTTCTTAGTTTGTAGTTTAGTATGATGAGTGCTTTTTCTGCTTGGTTCATATTATTTGTGTTGCTGTAGCAGCTTATTGGCTTGATAGATTTAAGTCCATTGGAATTTTGCAATTTAGGTTGGAAAGTCTCTCTCAAGTAGGACAAACTGTGCTAACAAGTTGTGACTTCAGCTGCGTCTTGTAAAAAAAAGTAAAGGAAGCTGAATACGTTTACTATTCTTAAGTTACCACTTTTTGTAACCCGGTACGCGATCATGTGAACTTTGCGCACAAGCTGTGCAACTGAGGTTGCAGACTTCCTTTTACCTGATGTCATCATCACGACACACCCCGTCAGCTCCTCACTGATTGCGGCCACACCTGCTTGTCCCGAGTAGTTGAAGACCTAGTTCGCTCCTGTTGTGCCGAGCACAAGCTTTCCACCATCTACCGCCCACAGACAAACAGACTGACGGAGCGGCTCAATCGCGCATTGACAGAAATGCTGTCTATGTACGTTTCCGACGACCATAGTGATCGGGACAGCATGTTGCCCTTCGTGACCTTCGCCTATAATTTGTCCCGCTACGAGACCACTGGCTTTTCACTCTTTTACCTTCTATTCAGAGCCGCCACCCTTCTCTGCCCTTTGACACACTGCTTCCTTGCTCAAGGAACGCTCCCATTGAATATGCTCAAGATGTCTTTGCCTGGGCTAGCACAGCACTCCAAGTTGCCGGCTCATGGCTCACTGAGTCTCAGACCGGGTCGAAGATCCGGTACGACAGCTGACATCGGGACGTTTGATTTCCTCCTAGATTTGTTGCCCTCCTATGGATGCCATGTCGCTTCGTCAGCTTGTCTGAAAAGCTGCTGCTGTGATAACAGGACCCTACACAATATTGCGTCAGCTTGGCGATGTGAACTACGAGATCACTCTGCTGGACTCGCATGTCCCCACGGACGTTGTGCATGTGTCCCTGCTGAAGCCTTACTTTGCCACGAATTCACCTTCCTTATAGTTACGCCGAGACGGCGCCTTTACAGGCAGGGGTTATGTTACGACTCAACCAAGAATGGCGCCAGTCAGAAAACAATTTGACGTGTAGAGGTGGAATCAGTCTTGACAGCCATCTTTTTTATGCATCATTGTCTCTCGTAAATATCGTAAATACATCTTTATATGTGACTTCTGCTATGTAGCAATGCATGTAAATGCCTCCTGAGTGGTAATAGAGAGACTGACATTGGCAGCTTTGACCAAGTGCTGCCACCTGTCATGTGGTTTCTGCAGAAAATTTACCCGTATTCAATATCTTCCGGACTGCACCACTTGAGCTTTTGTCGTATTATATAGGCAAGAGTGTATAGCTGCAATTTCTTTTTCTTTTTGAGGAATTCAGCTTGTAAGCATAACACAGCATGCTAACCCCAACTAATTTTCATCGCTACTTTGGACAGGTAAGGCTGGATGTCTGTCGTTAACACGAAGTGCATGAAGCCTATAATGAAGTCACCATGCTTTACATTCTAATGCCACAGCTGAGAACCAGCTGAATTTTCATATTATTCCAGATTTTTGCTTAAGAACTCTAGATGCAGTAGTTCACGGAAAACATCTAACCAAAAGTCGGTCTTACTTTTTTCTCTTGTGCACAGGCCTGCAGTTTCCTTCTAGCATCGCCAGATGCACTCAATTACTCTGACCTCTACGGAGCAGTGCTTTCACTTTTGTGGATCGGAGCTCAATGTGATACAGTGGAACGGCCTTCTGATAGCCCTAAGCTTTCATATCTGGTAAGGGTAATTTTCGTATCTGAAAATGGAATTTGTTTTTTGCTTTTTGTTTTTTCTTTCATGAGCAAAAAAATAACCTTAGGCCTTCTATTCGTTTGGTGGGTTCAGTGCTTTCAATGCGCTTATTCTGGCATATTTGAGGTTCGTTAGACTGACTGAAATGAAGTCTATTCTTGTGAATGCTTTAAGCTGAGCAGTTTAGAGAAGCTTTAGTTCTCCATAGATTCAATACACATTTGTTAATTGAACTTATGGTAATCTGAGCAAATGTCCCAGCTCCCTTCATGTTTCTCCTGAAGGCACACTCAAAGCAAAAAGTTAGTTCTCCTGTATTGATTGATTATTGTCCCAAGGATCTTGGCATATGTCCTGCATCAAGAGTTACCTTAGCTGCTGGTCGCGGTTTTGATTTCCATGTGCTGCATCTGCATTCTGATGGGGATGGTATGCAAGAGCACTTGCGTACCATGCTTTGGGTCAAAATTAATCCAGTGTCTTCTATGTGGCATCTTTTATAGTCCATTGTGCAGTTTTAGGATATTAAACTCTCCAGTTTGACTCAACTTCGGTGGAGAGAAAACCACTAATTAATATAACGCACTTTGATGAGCTAGTTGGTACATGACTTTGAAAGCAAAGAGCACTAAGTGGATTAAACCAGCATGTGTCCAGACTAAAGCAGTCTTGTGTGCTTCTGTTTAGTCCCATTCTTAGTGCTGCTTACTTTCACACTATTTGAAAATGATACATCTCCAGGAGACGGCAGATTGAGTGAGAAAATTAATAGCAGTGCGTCATCCGCCTGTCAGTGCAGCATAAGAATCGTGCATTGTGCCAATTATCTCAGCCATAATACTCTGTCGGGCATTACCACCCTTACTTGAGTCAAGGCCACATATGGAGGGCATGACACTCACACAAAAAGTGTTGGCAGGATAGCGAATAGTTTTGTAAAAAAAAACTTATAAAATTGGCCAATTTGTATATTGTTACTTGTTGAATTGTAATGTAAAGAAAATGCAATGCATGTATGTATGCAATTGCAATGAAGTAAAGAAAGCCTTGGGAGGTATGCAAAGGGGGAAGGCAGCTGGGGAGGATCAGGTAACAGCAGATTTGTTGAAGGATGGTGGGCAGATTGTTCTAGAAAAACTGGCCACCCTGTATACGCAATCCGTCATGACCTCGACCATACCGGAATTTTGGAAGAACGCTAACATAATCCTAATCCATAAGAAAGGGGACGCCAAAGACTTGAAAAATTAGACCGATCAGCTTACTGTCCGTTGCCTACAAAGTATTTACTAAGGTAATCGCAAAGAAAATCAGGAACACCTTAGACTTCTGTCAACCAAAGGACCAGGGAGGATTCCGTAAAGGCTACTCAACAATAGACCATATTCACACTATCAATCAGGTCATAGAGAAATGTGCGAAATATAACCAACCCTTATACATAGCTTTCATTACTTACGAGAAAGCGTTTGATTCAGTCGAAACCTCAGCAACCATGGAGGCATTACAGAATCAGGGTGTAGATGAGCCCTATGTAAAAATACTGAACGATATATATAACAGCTCCACAGCCACCGTAGTCCTCCATAAAGAAAGCAACAAAATCCCAATAAAGAAAGGCGTCAGACAGGGAGATACGATATATCCAATGCTATTCACAGCATGTTTACAGGAGGTATTCAGAGACCTGGAGTGGGAAGAATTGGGGATAAAAGTTGATGGAGAATACCTTAGCAACTTGCGATTCGCTGATGATATTGCCTTGCTTAGTAACTCAGGAGACCAATTGCAATGCATGCTCACTGACCTGGAGAGGCAAAGCAGAAGGGTGGGTCTGAAAATTAATCTACAGAAAACTAAAGTAATGTTTAACAGTCTCGGAAGAGAACAACAGTTTACGATAGGTAGCGAGGCACTGGAAGTGGTAAGGGAATACATCTACTTAGGGCAGGTAGTGACCACGTAGGATCATGAGACTGAAATAATCAGAAGAATAAGAAGGGGGAAAGTTGCACTTCGGATATTCTAGCTTAACCTAGTGCTTACCTTTAGTAAGGGTGTGCGAATATTCCAGAAAATGTTTCTATTCGATCTTGTGCTTCAATCGAATAGTTAATATTCGAAACACCGAATATTTTTTGAATAGTTTAAGAACAATCAGCACTGATGAGCAAGCGAGGGGGCTCAAGATAGGAAAACTTAAAACATTGAGGGGTTCATTTTTCTTGCCTCCCTCCTTGTGCTACCCGAATGTAGCACATAGCCCAAGTTCTTATACCACTGTTGGCACAGTATCATTCTCTGGGGTGATTTTACTGCTTAATGCTTGTGGGGTACCTGTGCTCATGTGCCTCCACTTTCTGGTGAGCATTATCTCAACAACGCTCTTGTACTCACTTAGCTCATGAAGCTGCCTGCCTATTTGCTGAATATTTTAATTTTAATGCCAGACTTCTATGGTGACAAAGTGCTACCTTAGATACTATAGTCACTGCTACTCTATATAGGAACTTATTTCAGTGCATAGTGACAAAATAACACCTTGAATACACTATAGTCGCTGCATTGTAGGAGCTTATTTCAGTGCATAACTTTATGATTTTCTTGTCTTGTTGGTTGAAATTATAAATGTTTCTAGTAAAATTTTGCGAAACTGTATCACTGTATTGAAAGAAATTGTCTTACCATTCAAGAAGTATTTGATTCGGTTTTAAATATTACTATTTGCACACCCCTACCTTTTAGTGTCCCTTAAAAGGGTGTCTAACACACTTCTGGTTTTGTCTAAAGAAAATGTAAAATTTTTGTTATTTGTGTTTCTGGTGACTATTTGTCAGTTTCCTGACAAATAGTCACCACAAAAGTGCTATTCATAAAATGTGAATAGCATTCTTAGCCTACTCTAGGCTCTTTAATGACTCAATGAAAAAATAAAAATCCTTGAAAACTTTGGTGCTGGGCGGAATCATACCTGCGTCACACAGGTTCCTTAAGCACAACAGCCTGATAATTTCGAGTTGTGCCATGAATGCGGGCAGGTAGTGACGGATTAATTCTCAGCATAAGCAAGCACTGGCACGCCACGCATCTTGAAAGCCATACTCAAGGAGGGGGTCTTAGTGCATGTTGCTGGATAGCACAGCTTGTCCAGAAGGAAGCACGAGAGAGGAGCATGGCTGCAGTGCACGGCTCAAACATGATGCATTTTGGTGGTGGAAATATGGTGTCACTACATTGCTTGAATGCTAATCACATTAATGTCAACAGTCATTGTGGCACCTGCCGTGGTTGCTTAGTGGCTATGGGGTTGAGCTGCTAAACATGAGGTTGCGGCCCGGCCACGGCAGCAGCATTTCGATGGGGGCAAAATGCAAAAACACCGATGTACTTAGATTTAGGTGCATGTTAAAGAACCCCAGGTGGTCCAAATTTTCGAAGTCCCTCACTATAACGTGCCTCATAATCAGATCGTGGTTTTGGCACATAAAAGCCCATAATTTAATTTTAGTCATTGTGGCACAGGTTCTGCCTGAATTTTTAGTTGCTTAAATTTTTTAAAAATGGAATTCTGGGGTTTTACGTGCCAAAACCACAATAGTGCTACAGACCAGTATTCCCAATGTCCAAGGATGAAGAGGCCAGTGGTTCGAAAACGATGACGATTAGCAGCTAGTGCGGGCGGTTGCCTTTTAGCCAAGTGCAGCATATCGATCTTTAAATATACTTGTATATAACATTGCATCTGCGTCTTCCTATGTAATGTATTTCTCCTCACTTTTTTTGCTGTGTAGCGCACTTCCGCTGACGGCGTTGCACACAAGCTGTTGCGATTGTCTCGTTTTGCGCAGCGGACGATTTTGCGCACTGCACACTAGGGCACCTGACTAGTGGTATAATTCAGTGCTACAGGAAGGCTGAGGCAGACACAAGCGGATCATAGAGCATGATCCCGTGCTGGAACACAGTAGAAAATGACATAGTTTCGGTGTCTGCGCGCACGACTGCACGATGTGAGTACGAGCAGATGAAACAGAAGTACAATTCTCTTGCTGCAGTGCAAAGTAAAACAAAAACATGCAGACATTTGATTTGTGTGTTTTATTATTTCTCTAACCTTTAAGTCGTCTGTTCAAGCAACATGTTACACAAATAACAGATGTTGCCTTAAATAAGTCTTGAAGTTATGTGTCACCACAAGCGACGTCACAGTGCAAACACGTGTACGTAGGCGCACTAGCATGTGTACATCATCCTCTGGTTTGGAGCGCGGCAGCCACGAGAAGGGAAAACAGCGTTCCATTTGAAATTTCAGATCTTTCCAAGCCACGTAGCAATGTAATACTTTGCAGACGCGATCGTTATCGCGCAATGTATGCTCTGTACTTGCCAGCTCAGAATGGCCAGACCTGGTGAGGGGCCCTTTAAAAGCGAGTTGGGTTTCAATAATGAATGCTTCTCATTTTGAAGAAAGTTGGCAGGATAAAATCTGTAAAGGAAACAGCTGCAGGTACCTGACAGCATTCTTGCAACATCAGAAAGATCCATGAAATGTTACTTATATTTATGGCAGTACATACATATATATAACAGAATTGTCATACTTCCTTTTTAATCCTCTAAATATACTTGTCGAAAGTACAACAAAAAATTCGGAAAAGCCTTTTTTTTTTTTTATTGGACATCTGAATAAAACATTTCTTGCAAATTGCAAGTGTATGTACACACATATGCGTGGGTATGCGTGAGAGAGAGGGGAGCACTGAAAGGGTTAAAAACCCAAAAAGTCATTTTGTGGGCTCACTTTGTGGGTTTTTTCCCCATTCTGTCTGCTCTACTTTTTTGTTCATGCTAGTTCACAATATTCATGATTGCTAATGGCACATTTGTCTTGTTGGACATAGGGTACAGCTGCAGTGCAGTACTGCTTCGGTGCAGTGTGGCGCTTGTTGCTGAGCCTGCCACCTTCCATTCAACTGTCAGAGGCTTTGGCAACAGGCAATGCAATGCTTGACCTTCCCCAGATCTTGCATGCCATTGTCTGGGTTTCGAGGTTTGGGCATAAGAACTTCAATGTCTGGATCAAGGTATGAATATTACCGTTTTTCTTTTCCTTAATGTCAATGTCTGTTTCTGATTGTGTTTTTAGCTACTTGCTTTTTCTGCTGTCTCTAATAACTGTTGTCAGTTTATAATTCAAACTTAGTGGTGACTGCCAAAAAGTGTAAATAATAGGGAATCTGAAATAACAGATATTTGTATTTGATAATATTTGTGTCTGCACAGTTATACGCCTTATAGTATTGATGTTGTTTTTGAGACAACAAGAAACAGTGAAGTATTGTTAGCTCTGCTTAAAATTAAGGCTCCTTGCTGCCACGCTCCACATTGGAAATAATATATACAGTAGTAACACAAAGCAAATGCTGAGTGAACTGCACACATCATTATCTGTAGTTCCTTGAAGATACTGCTTATTCTTCCTCTTTAAAATGCACCGTCATGCTGCCCTTTCTTTTTCTTCCAGGATTCTTTGGTGAAGCAAGGCATGACACAACAACGGGCAGAGTCCACTGTGCATCAAGTCACAACGAATGCCAGCCAGCTTCTGTTTGATGTGCGAGTGTTCAAGCAGCTGGCCAGCAAGCAGGCAAGCATTACTAGACGTTTTTGTTTTCTTCTCACTCTCTCTTAGACAGGCTCTTTTTCTGCATTTTTGTTGAACCTGTGTTGACATGTGAACAGTAGCTAGACCCAAATCTGCTCAATAATTTGGGTGTCCTGACAAATTTGCTGGGACTAACTGGGTGCTGTTTAAACATACACCTTAAGGAGCACAAGAATACTCTGAAAAACCAAATTAAAAACTTAGCAATGCATTGTTGTAACTGCAGATGTGCCACAGGATTAGAGTGGACATCAGTTTTATGCCACTGCCCAAATCAGCGCATGCAAGAAATAAGTCAAGCTTATCCCTACAAAGAGCAAGATCAGACTGTGTGATCCAATCCTCTGCAGTGTTCCAAGGGAAAGAAATACAGTAGAACATAATTCATACGTTCCTGTTTAGTACGATTTCCCAGCGCCAATGTTAGCAATCGAGAATAGGGGTGGGAAAATACTTGAATATCACCAAATCGAATTGAATAGTTGCGACACTTGCTTTGCCGTGACCCTCCCGAGCTCAAAATCTTTAACAGGTGGGAAATTATGCCAAACCAGTACAAAGGCGCCTCTTTCCCGTGAATCCGTACAGCGCCAACACAATGGTTGCGCGCGGAGTGGTGATAGTCACGGGATGCCATTGTCCGTGCTTTCGACTATCACGCAGATCAGTATTAACATAACCCACCTGCTGCAAAGATCAGAAAGCCCTTCTGTATTTTGGAGGAAAACTGGAAAGCAAAACTTGCTATAAAAAGAAAATAAAGAAAGAAAAAATAATAATAATGTGATAACCTCATTGGTATTCAGTGCAACATATCGTCACTAATTCTTTAACTTCAGCAGGAAAAAAGCACTTGATTCTATTCGATTTGAGTACCTTAGTTAACTCTATCTTAATTAACTGTTCCTTAACTCACTTTGCCATAATTAACACCAAAGATAGTGGATTCGACTCTCAACCTTCACGTCAATTGAAATCAAACTTGAAGAGGTGGGTTCACCCATATCTCCATGTTAGGTTGTGGGTTTGAGTGCCTCATTTAACTTCGCCTTAACACCAAAGGTCGTGGGTTTGACTCTCGACCTTCACAATGTCAATTGGAATCCAGCTTGGAGATATGGCCGGTTCAACCATATCTCCAAGTGGGTTTGACTCGCACCAAAGGTTGTAGGTTCGAGTGCCTTAACTCTATCTAAATTAACTGTGCCTTAATTTGCCTTAATCAACACCACAGGTTGTGCTGAAGCTTCTTCTTTGCCTCAGCTTCATGCTTTCTTATAAATTGATGGTCTAATTAGCCCTAATTAACACCACAGGTTGTGGGTTTGACTCCTACAAAAGTTCCAAGGGTTCAACTCCCTCCAAGGGTCATGGGTCTTCATTAATGTCATCCTAATTAACACCACCAGTCGTGGGTTCATCTCCCTATGAATTTTGGTTCTATGACGCCAGACATCGGATGGTTCGACCCATGAGCCATCTAAAGCTTTCACCTTAATATACTAGTGGTTGTCAACCAGAACCTGGAAAGAAGCCACATCGACATTGCCAGTGAGCTTGGACTGCCTGCATCAAGTGTCGAGCATAAGCAGCCTGCTCAGCCCACTCGTCGTGTTGGTCACAGGCTCTCCTGAGGGTGCAAGACCAACCATGCGACAGTGATCCAAGAAGGCTGGTGGCTTGGTGCACACCATCTGTCTGCATGATAAAATGTTAGAGGTCACGTGGTCAAATAGATGTGGTCACATGCATACAGGGCCTCCGTGCCATATGTAAAAGGACACGCTGTGGGTGAGAGGATGAAGGGCAAGCATGAAAGGAGCCCGAGCCAAGAATGCTGGCAGCTTCGTGTGCACTCCTGTGCATGCAGTTTTGGAGGTCATCTGACCTACGTAGTTTTGGGAATGAAGCACAGTTGAAATGGTAAAGTGAGTAGCAGTACAGAACATTCGCTTTGGGACAAGCCTGTATGTTCCCCATTCTTGGTGCTCATCACAGCAGCATTGTGATGGCAAGTGCCCACAGTCCTCAAGTGAACTGTGTTCATGTGTGTCATTGGGCGGATGGCACCACACTTGTTTGGTTAGTAAGCGGATGATTACTACAATTTATACAGCCCATAAAATGATGAGCGAGCCTTACTTCGTGTCGTAGTGTAATACACTCAAACCTCATTGTAATGAAGTCACTTTAGTCATGCAAATACCTTCATTATATCCAATATTAATTATAAGAATTGTGGGCTATGTGGCGCACCCTGTCACCTTTGTGCCGGTGTTTGCCTATTCTGCCTTGCCTGTACCCCTTCCTTTTACACCCATGACAGGTCGGAGCAACAGCTGAGCTGTCGATCACCTATTGCTCTGGCCTGGAAAGGTTAGTGAGTAATTTTCCACTGACTGGTTTTCGAGGATGGTGCTTCGCCTATCGCGGTAGGCAGTGCGAACGTTGGGAGATATCAATGGTACCGAATCAGGTGTATACACGTTTTTCCATTCATCCGCTGGCACCTTTGTTTTAGGCATCACTCGGACTTGAGCTCATCTGTGGTGTCTTACGCCTATGGCAAGCGCATACCTGGTTTTGCTTCTTTTTCAAATGCAAAACTGAAGAATGGTGCCTAGTTCTTGCATGTGGTCGTACTACACCGAGCCACACTTATCAGAAGCCCAAGCGTACAGTGATCACCCTAGCTCTCGCGAGCAGGCCTGTTGGTCATCGTAAGAGTATGCAGCGTAGCCGTAGGGGCACTTGTCACTTAGCGGCGTATTGCAGGAAGCCATCTTCTCACAGCGACATGCTAGCTGCTGCTGTTATATTTCTGCCTTTGGTGCGGGACCCTCGTTGCTTCCTTTGCTGCCCTAGGACTGGGCATTTTTGCAGGGTTGGGGGTTACCGGAGGCAAATAAACCTGTTTCCCTTAACTTATGGCAATACTGTGTTTCTTGCGGCACAGTACTTGCACCCTTTGCAGGCTACATGGGCGTGCAGTGGCAATAACATTTATGCAAAAAATCACAATCACGTTTATGCAAATGAAATGCGAGGGGGTGCCTCCGAAGGGCCTGAATGAGGTCTTTTGCAGATTTTGATAGCCTGTCAGCGCCATGGGTGTTACTTTACTGCCACAACTCATTGTGAAATTAGCATATACAGTGGAACCCCGATTATATGACTTTCTCGGAGCCGCGAAAAAGCATTGTAAAATGCGGGCGTCATAAAATCCGAACATAAATTATGCCTATAAAAATACTACTTATTTCGCGCGACGGATTTACGAGAAACTTCAATGCAAACTACTAACATACTCTGCAGGGTTTGGAAACCCAAATTACCAAAAAAGTAAATGCAATAAGAGTTAATGCTGCAGCACAGGTACCAATCATGCTTTATTTAAACGAACCTTTACGGCACTCCACTGCCCACTGCCACAATTCCCGCCAGCCAGCTTTAAAAAAAGTTGGTAAGTTTCTTTTGGACCTTGTTTGATCCGTGAACCAACAGCTTTCGCTCGAGCTGGGCAACATCCAAAAGGAGGTCCTCTGCGGCGTCGCGTGAACAGATGAAGTTCCGGATGCCGTCTATGTGCCATAGCACCTCGGCGAACGTGGTAGGCACAGGCACGGAATTTATGGAATCATTGTTGTCCTCGTCCGATGTCGCAGCGTTGTCGGCGCTAGGCAAAGCCTCCTCGATGGCATCATCCAGCGACACCTCGCCGATAACCGACTATAACCGATGAGGATTTAGATAACCACAGTTTGGATTTCATTACACTAGTAGTAGAATACCCTCATTGGAATAAAGCATGGCTACATTTACTTTTCGCTATATCCAGGATGTCTACCAACCGGGAAAACCGGGAATTCTCAGGGATTTTAAGTAGTCTGGAAAAACTCAGGGAAAACTCAGGGAATTTGTGCCTCTATCGGAAAATTAGCTGTAATTTTTTTGAAAGGGTCGAAAGTCGCGGTAATGCTGGCTCGAGTAACAGACAAGAATCGTAAGGAATCATCTTTGATGCCCTGTCGTCGGTTGGAGAAGTCGCCAGTGTACAATCAACGACTGACTTTCTAAATTCCCGATAATTTGGACGGCTTCGCGGCACCACCACGTACCCCATAGAGTCAATGTATCAGAACGTCTGAAATTTCGGACGCAAGGACTCTTCACCGTCCGATTTTCCGGACATTTTGCCGTGACCGCAGTTCCAAAACGGCATTAATCAAAGCCTCCACCACTGCCGTTTTGATTACCTCGCCGCCTCAAACCAGCGCTCTAGCACGCAGATCCGCTGGCAGCCGTAGCCACCACTGCGGCAACGCTAGGCCTAGCTGCTTCGATGTTCGGTATTAAGCTTCTTGCCGTTGGGTGCCGTGTTTTTTATTGAAAGAATTCGCTGCTGTCAGCAAAGGCACGGACTCTGCCTTTGTGGTCCTCGCGACTAGCTTAGAAGCTTGGAAAGCACGGTGCGTTGCATAATGCCAGTTCCCGAAAGTCAGCTTCGCCTCTGTACTGAAATGTTACTTGGTGAAGCTTGCGCAAAAGTATTGCAGTGAAGCATAACAAGCATGCGAAGAGGCTATTGCGACGAGACACAGTATGTATTCCTTAATTATACACGCGTGCACCCGGTATTGCCTATCACAGTATGAGCACCGATATGCCTAATATGTGTGCCGACAGGTCTTCAGAGCGTTTTTGAATGTGCCTGTGGCGGTTTGAGCCCCTAAGGGCAGTAAATGACATGCATTTATTTTTTCCAACTGGCCGATGTTTCGGACGTTTTCGCGGCCCCTAAGGAGTTTGAAAAATCAGACGTGGACTGTGCAACTGACCAAGAAAATGCTTCAAATGGCCCGTGGGGCAAACGAGTGGCGGAAGGAGGACAAGAACAGAAAGGACCTATGCATTGAGGAATGCACGGGAAAGGAAGCGTGCTGCCGCCGTTTTGAAGGAGCTTGAGCTCAAAAAACAGTGTTGCAGGTGTCCCTCATCCAAACCAAAATAAACTCTTCAAAGCAGTGAAGCACAACACTGAGGCGTCGTACGAGGGCTGAGAGTATACCTCAACTGTCCTGTCATATATGGCAGGCCAGTCGAGGTTGACTTACGAGCTTTGAGAGAGAATCTCAATTGTGACAAAGTTCGGGCCTCATACCACTGAGATTGCTATCAGTTGATAGAAATAGTTCATATTCGAAAATATTTGCTTCTGTATGCTTCTTTTTGTTCGTATTTGAGAATGTCCGACTCCGTTGGCAATTTTTATCGAAGACATTTTATTTGCTGTGCATTTTACTACTCAACATTTTACTACTACAACACTACTCCTTAGTATTCAAATTGGATTAGGTCGTTTTCTTTAATTTTTTTTCATATGCTTACTAGAGTGAGAGCACCGGCAATATGGTTTCAGCCCGTCTTGACATAAAACATAGTTCTTTATCACTCAGGGAATATTGCAAAGGCACTTGGCACAACCTGAAAACTCAGGGAATTTGGAAATGTCAACATGGTAGACACCCTGTATATCTGTATATTGAGGTTCGACAGTACACTTTGCTCTCGTTATTAACCCTTTGAGGGTCAATGACGTAAATACACAGCGCCGCGAACAAGTCCAAAAATGGTCAATGCCGTATATTTATGGCGCCGTCTGTACATTTACGAAGCACGCCAATTTCCTAACTTTTTCTTTTGTGTCACATGTGCTGCCACTATGTGGGAATACAGGGAATTTTTTTCGCACGCCTCCCACTCGCAGTTTTCGTTGCATGGTTTGTTTCAGAGCTAGTTTGCTCCCGCGCATCTATATACTACCGCTGGCGCATTGGTGCGCGGGCAGGCGTTTCGGGTTTTGTTCCACGGGCGGTTTCAGATTCTTGCGCTTGCAGAACTGATGGCTATCTCATTACTAATCGCTCAAAGGGCGATCGCCTCTTTCTCGCTCGTTTAGTGCTCACAGGGGTGTGCATAGGAAGGATGCCGCCGTGCATGCGTTTCCGTTGCTTCTTCTACTTCTTCTTTCTTTTGGACGCTGGCGAAAACTAATTGCCTCTGGTTGGCAATAAAATGAAGATTAGCAGATGTTTGTCACACATTGTACTTTTTTGACAGGCACACAACCACACAGTTTTCTTGAGTGCGCACACCTATGCAGTTCGATTACGCTATGGATGTACATATAGCGTAAGAGCAGGAGCATTTGAGTCTTGCGAAATATTCTTGTGCGCACATTTTCAAGGCCTTGAACTACGTGTATAAAAATGCATCAAATTTTTAATACTTGTACGTTTATTTCTTTTTTTATTGTTGTTATTCATGAATGAAAAGTACATATATACCAACGCAGAATATTTTTTTCTCACTTTACGGTCACCCTAGAAAAATTGCGGTAATTTTTTTTCGAAATAAGTTCCCAAGAAGAACTGGAATCTGCAATAAAAAATATCTACCCTGAAAGGGTTAATGCTTCGCCTTACAGGTGGAACTGCGACATCTTTTAGTGAGTTTGGATCATACGATTTTCCATATAGTACATCTTGCTTATTCATCTTTTTCTCAGCGCATAAGCATGAGGTTGTACTGTATCATTTTTAGGTTACGCCTATTGAGGAACGTTTTGTTCCTCACTGTTTTCATTTGGTTGAGTTCCTGTCTTTTTTTTTATTGCTTTACCCGATTATTTAAAATGGCATGTTCACCTTTCTTGACTTACGAACACATAGGCAGTAGAAGGATGCGTAATCACATTCCAAGAATAATTATTCAGTTAAAAAACAGTGCTGCTACTTGTTACTAGCCTTCATCCTTGTCTTTACTCTTTCTTAAGTTGAATCCAACATCTGCACTTTGTGGTATGGTGACAATGTGCTGTTCTCATCTGGCTGTGTAATGGATAAAAGTGAAACAACCGTGTTGCCTCGTGCATTATGACATTATAAGTATACAAAGGAATCTCGTTAAACAGAATCTCAAGGACCCAGGTACATAAGTTCCGTTTATCAGGTGTTCCGTTTATCGAGAAATTGAGCTCAAAGGCACCCAAGATGCTCTCTTTAAAGGGTGTTATGATCGGCCAGTGGGGGTAGTGACCTTCTAGCCTCTCCTAGCCCAGTGTGACGAATCGCTTCGTGAAGCTAACAATGCATCCCCCAGGGACAGACTACTGGCTCTTGCAAGGCGAGACATGTTTGGTGGACTGAGTATTGTTAGCTGGTTCACTGTCGCCTTCACATACCAATAGGAGCAAGAAAACTCCTGGAAAAGGGTGTCCTATGGCATTCCCTCATGGACTCCAGTAACTGCCACGGTCATTTGGCAAACCTTCCAGCACGTCTTGGTTTCAACATCCCAGGAACCAAGACGTGCCAGCTTGAGTCAAGCATGACAACTCCTGTCTACAAAGCTCCCCCTTCTTTCTGTGTCTTCAGTGAAACAAAGGTGTGGGAGTGAGTGTTTGAACCCTTGCCCTCAACGCGGGTCCTTCGACAACTTTGGACGTTCCGATTGAACGAAGGTGGGGCAGCAGTTTTCCCTGGCCTAGGGATATAAGGAGGACAGACGGGATTTAAGCAGACTTTTTCGGCTCCTCAGTGTGCTTCAATTCAGTCATGCTAGACTGATGAAATGTAACGTTCTCCACTCTCCATGTAGATATTGTAAATAAACCCACTACTCCTCGTTCTCGATGAGAAGATGTTCCTTCAACAATGTCCTTAGCGTGGATGAGTCGGACGACGGCAGTGGCCAGCTACCCCTTTTTACATGCCCGACCCCAACTCTTGCAAGGGGCAGATACTTTATCGTCAACAGCAGATAGTAGACATAGCATATCTGATTATGAAGCTTCCTCTTAAATTTTTACTTGCATGCAGCTGCTAACTAAAGCTAGCAGCACTAAATATAATTACGGAAAGACAAGAAAAGTCATATAGGGAAATAAAAAGTCAAATTTTCACCCGATAGGGATAGCAAAGTATTAGGCTACATGAAATGTGGTTCATAATAAAGGGAAAGTAGTGTGAAACAACAAGGGTGTAGAAGAATGGACACCAAGAGCACTTGCTTGCAACCAGAAGTTATTCAAAGAGACAAGTACAGTCGAATCTCGACAATGCGAACTCGAAGGGGCACAAAAATTTGTTAGAATTAAACGGAGTTCGAATTAAAGGAAGCTCATTGAATGGAGGACTTAAGTGCAGTGCTGCGTTGGGCGGCGCATGTCTAACACATGAGTGACGAGTTCCAAAAATGTGCCTTCATGGCAGCACGGTATGTGCTGCCATGGAGCCACACTTTTAGGCAAAATTTTCGCTGCTGTGAAGCTGAAACTCAAGGCAGAATTTGCATATGACCTGCACCCCGACTTAACCGTTAGATTTTTTGCATTTTCGGTTTGGGTTATACGGGCCAATATACGACACTTGCAATGAGAGACATAAGCAGCAGCCAGTGTACGACCGCGCTGCTCGGTTGGAAGTGCTGCTTGGTTGGAAGCGCTGCTGCTTAATTAGGCACACTGTTGAGAGCACGACTGGCAGCATAGTATGTCCAGATAAACTGTTGCAAACGCTTACGCGTTCAAATTACTAGGCGTTTTTGCAAATTGAATACACTTAATTTTGAGTTGTGGCGACTGTGCATTTGGTTCTGCTTGCTTTTAAATATTTTTTTGTTTGAACAAACAGTTTGTTGTGAGTAAGCGCTTGTGATGCCCATTCTTCTCTGTCCTTGTGGTTTCATGCTATAGCTTCACTTTATCCAACTAAGTCGCAACGCTGGAGTGTGTGTGTCAACTTCGCAGGAAGACTGCGCATGTGAAGGGATCAGTCATCTCGGCTCGCCTAAATTTGCACCCACCGCAAATTGTAGCCAAGATGTGGCATGAGCTGCGCATGTGCGTGAGCCATGTGGACAGGCACGTGCAGCCACGGTGGGATAGAGGAAGAGATCGTGCTTACCTGTTCTTTCTTACTCCCACTCCCCTTGGCCCTAGTGCGCATTTTATCGCTTGTCCTCCAACATTGGGCATGTGGGAAGATGGTGTGCATCAAGTCACCATTCATCTCTGCTCACCATCACACATTTGCCCTTGCACCCACAGCAAACAGCGCGCTGGGCATGATCATGTCGCAGTTGGGCTTTATACAAAACTGCACGATGATGACGGTGGTGAAAATTCATCTGGAGTGCCCATATAATTCTTATTGCTGTAAGTATAGCTGTTTTAGTGAAGCAACCACTCATGAAGTCATGTTCGTCTCTGCCCATGAGCGCGTTGTGCAGGTGTTTATGTCACCATCAGAAACACTAAGCAAACATGCAGCTCACCAACATTTTCAACATAAAGAAACCACAGCAAGCCATGACCGCGGTAGAGCCACTCAACCATGGCCCCCACAAAACCAACACTAGCCATGTTGGCAATAGCTTAGAGAACTGCCGAGTAAACATGAAAAAGAAAGGCGCAAGCTGTCATGTCTGTTGCGATGCCTCTAAGGATTGACTGTGCAGTTTCATTTTCGGTAATACTGTGCTACGCTACGCAACACGCTGCTACTATCTCGAAGGCCACGCGCATCGCAAAGATGAAATGACTTTTCTGCCTTTTTGAGATCACAGACATATATACATTTTTATTTATTTAACTCAAAATTAACACTTGTGTATTATTGAGAATGTTCTTGCAATCACAAAATTGGCCGATATCGTTGGTTGGCCAACTGCTTTTGATCAGCTTTCGATGACGATATTGCAGATGCGAGAGCAAGCGTCTGTTCACTGCTTTTGACACAAGATGGTAAAGTCCCTGTTGCAATGCAGCGCAATAACATTTGGCTCAAGTGTTGGGCTGCTGAGCACGAGGTCGCGGGATCGAATCCCGGCCACGGCAGCCGCATTTCGATGGGGGCGAAATGCGGCTGTACCCATGTACTTAGATTTAGGTGCACGATAAAGAACCCCAGGTCGTAGAAATTTCTGAAGTCCTCCACTACGGCGTGCCTCATATTTGGCACGTAAAACCCCATAATTTTAATATTTGGCTCACATATTCAGAGGAGCCTCGTTAACAGATTAGCAACAATTTTTTACTATGTTAAAAAGTGTTTCAAGGCCCATTTAAGCAATTCCTGTTTACCGTGATTCTGCTGTTATTATTTCACGGAAGCAACAACACTCAGCAAAAGCTGTCAATTGAGTTGTCCAATTTTTTGTCACAAATTTTTTGTGACTCTGTCTGTCTTCCTAAACCTAAGGCCTCAAAAAATGTGAAAATACGTGAATAATCTGTGTTAGGTACAACTCCCACCTTTCATATAAATGCTGTTCCTTTTTTCTGCTTGTCTTATTCTGCATGGCAGTCTAGGTAACCAGTGCTCACTATGCTCATAATCGTTTCAGCTGGGTCAAGGACCAGCCGACCTGTCAGGTCCTGTCAGTCGCTCTGAGTTGCCACATCTCATGGACTTGTTTGTACTGGAGGCCCTTATTGCAAAGCTGCAGGTCTCCTTGGATTTCAGCCTCTTGAAGCCTACGGTGGGTGCAGCTTGTGTACTGCAGAACTGTGAAGGCGTCACGGAAAACTAGTGCACTGTGTTACGAATTAAAATTAAAATAGAGAAGCAGTGTGCTCCATCCTCTATTCGACAGTGTGTTTGGCCATTTACTGGGAGCATTTGCACGTGAAGGGACACGTGCAAATTGATGGTCACTGTCAGACAATGTTCTTGTTTTTTGCTAGTCACAAAGGCTTCAGGTACGTGCATGCGATGTTCGTGAACTTCAATAAATCAAAACTGTGGAATAATATTACTTTGTTATATTGTAGGAAAAAGTATATTTGTTGAATAGAACTACAACTGGGCAATGAAAAAGTTTATGTCCCTGATATTGCTATAATGGGGTTTGTTAGTACGAGGTTCAACTCCATACGAGATACTGTATTGTAAACATGTGACTCCAGCTTTCATATGTAAAATAGAATGCATGCAAACTTTCTTGGTCACGCAACAATGTTAAATGAGCAAAAGTACACCCAGTACTTAAAAACCAGCCAGTATTACTAAGGTTGATATTTGCGCCTGTTGGTGTACCATTAGAACATATAACATTGTGCCTAAAAGACATGGGCAAAAGCAAGGGACTAAGATAAACAGCGCGAAGATACGAACATTTGCACTGTGTGTGTATCTTCATTCCTTGCTTTTGTTCATGTCTTTTATGCATAGCATTTTGTTTCAATATTACTACACAAGAGGAACAAACTATTGATTCATAGGTATTGAGACTAGATACAAAAATGTGTCTCAGGACTTGTTTTATTATAACTATTTTCCCAGTATGCAAGAAGGACTGGGAAAACTGAGGGGCCTAATTATTGTTTGTAACAACAATGTGAAGCTAACAATGAAGCTAAGGGAAGCTCCTACTGGCACAAGGCAGCTTTTTTTTTTTGCACTTACATTTTGCTTTTCCTTTTTATTCCTGCATTTCAATTTAAATACTGTTAATTTCCACTGGGCTTTGCTTGGCTTCGTCTTTCCTTAGTATGTTTATTTTTTGCCTGTCGTTACTGCTATTCACATGCTGCTGTTTGCTATTTATATTGGTATCAGCTGCTCAGTGTGACAGAGAATAAAGAATGGAATCAAAAAGAAAATTTTTACAATACAGCACCTCTGTCACTGTTTTGGGGGGTTGGAATACAAGATTAGACTCAAGTGGCACTTGCAGCCAGTGCCTATTTGTCATGTGGAGGGTGAATGAGCCTCAACGGAGTTGCAGCTGCTGAAGTCACTGAGTGTATTGGATGTATTTTCCACTGCCTGCTAGCTTAAATTTTGTTTTCTTTTACATCCAAGCTTCTACATATCAACATGACATTGGAAGCAAAGTTCACAAGGGGCATTTTTTAGGAGCTTATAATTTACCTTCATCTCACTGAAACTGATTGTAGTCATGTTGTTTAGAAGTGGGTGGCTTGTGTGTGTGTGTGTTTTTTTTTTCAAGAACAGCTTGGAAAATATGTTAACCTTTCGTTTTTGTATTTTCGTTTAGAATGAAAACCACAGCCGGGAGGTCAAGGAGTTTTCATGGGAGATCTTTCCAATTCTTCTTCGTCTCGTCAAGCTCTACAACACATGCGTCAGGTGCGGGGATATATTTTGCCTTGTTACAGCTTATACACCCTATACAGACTGGCATATTTAGCGACATTTTTAGCAAGTGGACTTCACCAAAGCGAGTGTCACTTAATCAGCACGCCGCTAGACAGAAAAGGAAAGTGTCATTTAGAATTGGTGGCAGTGTCGATCAGTAAATCAGCTGGTACATTACATATTGATTATATTAGGCAATATTTGCAAAATAACATTGTCATGATCAATCTTCACGAGTGAAAAAGAGATAGCATTGCAAAGAACACGCAAGAGATGCGCTGTGTAGGTAAAGTGCTGAGAGGGGTGAAGTGTTAGCACCTAAAAAATAAGATGGCTTTTATTGCCAGAGGAAGAATGGTGGTTTATATAACTGTGGACATCTCTAACATCTGAAATCACAAAGAAGTCATTTTAGAATTAGTGCTGACCCAGCATTGAGTATTTGTTAGCACAGTCGAACCCAGATATATCGAACACACAGATTATCCCCTCGAAAATCCTGTGTAAACGTATAGGAAAGTTGCGTCGTATATCGAACTCTAATTTCACAGGTAATTCGATATATCGAACCCCTCGCCGCGCACTGGAAGGTGCGCTTTCCCCAAAGGCGCAGGCATCTCCCGCGCCCATCTGCGGTCGTTCAGCGCACGATGCCACGTGACATTTGCGAGCAGCGTGCACGGAGGAAACCGACTTGGCAACGGCTGGTCTAGAGCAGCGCTGCTCCCTGGAAGGTGCACTTTCCCCAAAGCCCGTTGCATCTCCCATGGTCGTTTGGCGCGCAACACCCCGTGACGTTTGCACGCGACGTGTGTGAAGGAATGAGAAAACCAGTGTTGCGACGCCTGGTACAGAGCAGAAGCAGCCAATGGAGCAGCCTTAGTCGGGGAGACAATGCGAAAAAGTGAACAGGGGTGTGAGGGAGGCACGGCGCCTATGCACGGCACATGCCACTATTATGGCCATTACTGCCGAGTGCTTCTGAGCTCTCTCCACTCTCTCCATCCTTCCCTCTTTACTTCTTCTCCTTCGCAGCAGTACGCAGGCGCCGAAAAGCCAGATCAGCGCGTGCCAGACAGAACGCCCGTCAAGTTTTCTTGTGCATGGTGAACGTTCCTTGGGTAACGTGTGTGACGTGCAGCTTTGTCGTGTAATGCAAGCTATGGCGGCTGCGAACGTAAAGAAGCAGAAAAATTTTGACTTTGCAACCAAGTTGGGAAGGAAGGAAGGAAGGAAAACTTTATTTGGTCCTGCAAGTAGTGATAATTAATCACTAAGCGGGCCGCTCCCACGTCGGGACCGGAAGGCCAAGCCTCACGGCCACATCGTGAGCCTGCTGGACAGCCCAGAATTGTTCATCCAGGTCTGGGCTGCGAAGTGCAGCCTCCCACCTGGACGCATCCTTGATCGCCGAGTCTTCAATTCTTTCGCAAGACCAGAGCATGTGTTCGAGCGAGGCTAAAGCACCACAATCTTGGCAATAAGGCTCTGTATACGTCTCTGGATAAAACATGTTCAGTCTCCGTGGGCAAGGATAAGTACCAGTCTGTAGTAAGCGTAATGTAAGTGCCTGAGCCCTGTTTAGTTTAGGATGCGGCAAACTGTAAACCCTGCGATTAAGAAGGTAATACTTCGTGATTTCATTGTATGTGGAAGGGGAGTCTCTATTCTCGGCGAGTACCGCCACGCCGTTGCGCGGGGCAGAGCGGAGGGTAAGATCTCGCGCTGCCTCATGAGCGGACTCATTGAGATTCGGAGGGGCTCCCTCGATCATCCCAAGGTGAGCAGGGAACCAACATAAGTAGTGTTGAGAGATCTCACATGTCTGCATAATTTTAAAAGCAACCTTAGCCACCGAGCCCTTCTCAAAGGCCCTAACGGCCGACTTTGAATCGCTATATACAAAAGGCCTGCGCCAAGTTGGGAATCATGCTCCAATAAGGCACCATTTGTCGCGACCGTGAGCGGCGTCTCAAGCCGATTTCTGTGTTTCAAATTATCGCTATATTGAACTATTTCGCGATCGCCTTCGAGTTCAATATATCCAAGTTCGACTGTATTTATTTTTGAAGCACCACTACCGAAGCTACTCACTTTGGTGAAGGGAAGGGAGTTTGATGAACATACTTGCTGGTGAATGGGTTCGACAGCTAGTGTCATTAAACCTTTCCATCTGCAAATGATAGTAATGGCAAAATATACTCACTTAAAGTCATCCTAAATTTGCCTAACACAGCAGTATTACCTTGCCTTGTCAATTGGCACTCACCATCTGGTCCCAGAAAGTGTGTGCATTACCAGGGTGTCTACCAACCGGGAAGACCAGGAATTCTCAGGGATATTGAGTAGTCTGGAAAAACTCGGGGAAAACTCAGGGAATTTGTGCTTCTATCAGGGAAAATTAGCTGTAATTTTATTGAAAGGGAACGAAAGTCGCGGTAGTGCCAGCTCGAGTAACAGACAGGAATCTTAACAAATCGTCTTTGACGCCCTGTTGTTGGCTGGAGGAGTTGCCAGTGTACAGTGAACGACAGACTTTCCGGACGGCTTCGTGGTACCACCACATACTCCATAGAGTCAATGTATCAGGACGTCTGAAATTTCGAACGCAAGAACCCTTCGCCGTCCGATTTTCCCAAGTTTTTTGCCAGGACCGCCGGTCCGAAACGGCATTAATCAAAGCCACCACTGCTGCCGTTTTGATTACGTCGCTGCCTCAAACCAGCCCTCTCGCACGCAGATCCGCTGGCAGCCATAGCCACTACTGTGGCAACGCTAGGCCTAGCTGCTTCGACGTTCGCTATTAAACTTCTTGCTGTTGGGTGCAGTGTTTTTCATTTAAAGAATTCACCACTGTCAGCAATGGCACCGACTCCGCATTTGTGGTCCTCATGATTGGCTTCGAAGCTCAGAAAAAACAGTGCATTGCATAATGCCGGTTCCCGAAAGTCAGCTTCGCCTCTATACAGAAATGTACTTCGTGAAGCTTATGCAAAAGTATAGCAGTGAAGCATAACATGCTTGTGAAGGGCTATTGCCACGGGACACAGTATGTATTCCTTAATTATACACGCGTGCACCCGGTATCTCCTGTCACAGTACGAGCACCGATATGACTAATACGTGTACTGACAGGCCTTCAGAGATTTTTTGAATGTGCTTGTGGTGGTTTGAGTCCTTAACCCTTTCGCTGTCACGGACGTACCGGTATGTCATCGCGCTTCCCCCCCACGGTGTCACTGACGTACCGGTACGTTCTCTATCGTGCGTTCAAAATTTCGCGCCTGAGCGCAAAGCTGGCGCTCCTGGATTGGCCACGCCACCTGTTGACTCTTTCTACAACTTCGTATATTCGCCCCGACCTGTGTTAACCTATGTATTGAAGAGTACGGTGCGACTGCCACTCCCCACTTTCTCTTTGCTGAGTGGCGCGGTGGCTCCGCGTTCGCTGGATCATGCGTCGTGCGCGTGTGGTTATGGGTTCAAGGGTTGTTCTGCCATCTCCGCTGGTTTGAAGGTTTTTATTTTTCTTCTGTTGGTGTGTCTGCTACGCCGCGTCAAGTTCAGGCGCACGTGCCGTTGCCTCTCCGAAAAGAGTGACTCGATTGCTGCTTTCGCTCTCTCGCCGAACCCTCGCTTCCGACTTGCAGCAGTAAACGTAAAGCCCTTCGAACTTTGTTTACCCTTTTTCCATCTCCCTCTGTCTTCTTGATCACGCAACGTCCCATTTCTCTCCGTTGTGCGGGCGACTGAAAGCGCATCCTCCCAGCGCGCGGTTACTTTCGGATGGCTGAGCGCGCGGGACCTTCGTCTGCTCATTGGTGCGGTGGCTCAATTCCGATTTAGAATACGAGCCAAGCTCGGATTCGGACTCGGACAGAGTCGCATGCGAGGAAGAGGGTTCCGCATCATCAGATTCGGATGTTGAACGGATTTTATAGTCAGGCTGATGATGATGATGATGTTTACTAACAGCAGCTGCAGAACACTGAAATGTGCATATAGCATTGACTACGTTATTTGTATACCAATCATAATCAAAAATAAATTGCCATGTTCATTCCCTGTTATGCTCGTTCCCTGAAACCAAGCCGACACTGGGGGTGCGTCACGGCCAGAAAGGTCCGACAGCGAAAGGGTTAAGGGCAGTAAAAGACATGCATTCTTTTCCAACTGGCCAATTTTTCGGACGTTTTCTCGGCCCCTAGAAAGTTCGAAAAATCGGACGGTGACTGTACAACTGACCAAAAAGATGCTTCAAATGGTCCGTGGTACGAGCGGCGGAAGGAGGACAAGAACAGAAAGGACCTGTGCATTGAGGAATTAACGGAAAAGGAAGCGTGCTGCTGCCGTTTTGAAGGTGCTCGTGTTCTAAAAACAAAGTGTAGGCTGATGCTGAGATGCAGGTGTCCCACATCCAAACCAAAATAAACTGTTAAAGCAGTGAAACACAACACTGAGGCATGGTGCATGGGCTGAGAGTATGTCGGGACAGTTGAGATTGACTTACAAACTGTTGAGAATCTCAATTGTGACAAAGTTCGGGCCTCATACCACTGAACTTGCTATCAGTTGATAGAAATAGCTCATATTCGAAAATATTTGCTTCTTTATGCATCTCCTTTTTATTCGTATTTGAGAATGCCCGACTCGATTTGCAATTTTTTTTTTTTCAAAGACATTTTATTTGCTGTGCATTTTACTAACCCCTTCCTTCTAATCTCTTTTTGAATAAAATAAACACTGCTCCTTAGTATTAAACTGGGTCAAGTAGTTTTTTTTCTTTTCACATTTTTACTAGAAGTGACAGCATCAGGCGACATGGTTTCAGCCAGTCTTGACATAAAACGTAGTTCTGCGTCACTCAGGGAGTTTTGCAAAGGCACTTGGGGAAAACCTGAAAATTTCAGGGAATTTAGTAGAAATTCAACTTGGTAGACACCCTGGTTACATTGTGGCATGAAATGCTCTATTTGTCTGATTGCTAAAAATGCACTAATTTCAGTGGTTATATGTTTTCATTTGAACAAGTGTTAGTTGCAGCATCTACTGTGATACAGTTGAACTGACTCATATAACATTATTCAAGTGCCAAGAAAATACCAGTCTTATATTTGGTAATTGTTATAATCGGGTTGCTTGAAAAAAAGCAGAGGGGACAAATATACAAACATTTTAATTAGGCAGAAATAAGTGCTGTCAAACCCACTTATAACGACACCAGTTTTAACAGTACAGTTTAACCCACCTATAATAATTTCATATGTAATGATCTATCAGTTTTACGACCACATTTCAGTGCATTTACTATTTTTCGACCCTGCCTATTGAAACTGCTTCCAGGTATAATGAACATTCTTTAAATCACCGTACTGTTACAACAAATGCTTCAAACCCGGCCATGGCAAAATGAGGGCACACGAAGTACCAAAGCATGGAAACGCGACCAAACTGGGCGCACGGCAGTGCACATTCCGCTCCACTGCAACCACAACAATGATACAGCCTTCGAGATAAGTGAGCGACCGCTGCATCAGATTTCGTAAGCCGTGAAGGATGTCATGTGCTTTTAAGGCATACCTCCAGGGAGGAGGCGTACAGCATAAACAGCATGGTTCGGGATGTGCATGGGTGTGTGCACCAGTGCGATATCGGAGGCTAGAACGATGGCACTCTCGTTTTTGTGAAATTATCTGTGCGGCACCATGTGCATTACGTTTGTTTCAACCATTTGTAACGACCATCTATGACCTTCCACTACGGGAACAACGGCTGCTCAAGCATTTTGTCGATGCGGCCCAAGTGGGCAAGGACGCTGCACCATGCGCTGCCGCCAGTGTTCCAATGGATTGGTGGTTACTATGCCATTTTCAGAAGATCACAGTTCGGCGGCACTTCATTTATGCGTTGCTGATTGCTGATAACAGTTTGCGATGAGGTCTTACGTTTCGAACATCCTTTTTGTTTGCCCGGTGTGACATAGATAACATAATTTTACTACTCTTGTGTAGCTGATGCACAGTAGTTTCAGAAGTTTACACTTCCAGCCAACTAGAATGCTTCGCTCTCTTGTGCAGAATACAGTCATGTCCCAATGGTAGTAAAATATCACAAGCCCTTGAATAAAAAATGCCTGCTGTGCTTGCAGTTTTGAAATGACAGGTGATTCTGATGCACAGTAGTTTCAGAAGTTTATACTTCCAGCCAACTAGAATGCTTCACTCTCTTGTGCAGAATAGTCATGTCCCACTGGTAGTAAAATATCACAAGCCCTTGAATAAAAAATGTCGGCTGTGCTTGCAGTTTTTAAATGACAGGTGATTGGAACTGGGTGCCGTTTTGAAAGAGCTATACGATGCCGCATTTCGTTCTTTAGATGGATGTTTCTATAATGGAGGTTTACACCTAGGTGCGGGAACAAAAATGCTTCTTAACGTCTGGTTTCTGAACTAAATTGCTGCCGAATTGTAACTGCTGACGCCAGCATCAGTGCAATTAGATTTGTAGGTTTTTAAGGGTGAGTCCACATATAGTAAACTATACATGTATAACGACACTTTTTGCAGAACTATAGAGTTTGTTATAAACAGGTTTGACTGTACTCGGATGTAACAATGAGCACCGCGATGATGAAATGATGTGGGCAACAAAACTCTGGTAATGGCACTTGGGGTGTGTGTGTGTAGGGGAGGAGTAAGCTTTGGCATCGCCGGGGGGGCTCAGCAGGGGCCTTGGGTCCCGGAGCCACCCTGTTGTTCTTTCATATAATTAAGTCCGCTTAAAATGAACTGCCTCAGACATACTCTTTGGTTAAAACTAACATTCGGAATGACTGCCACCGCTACCGATACTGGAGGCTAGGGTGCCTTGATGTGCCGTACCAGGGGGCGTGTGCATCAGGTTACCCTACTGCAGGCCTGTCGCGCACATCGCCCGTGGACTTAGGCAAAAACAAGAGGCGGAAACAAAAAGAGGCAGTGATGTTTCACTTCATGAATGCGGGTGACGCGCAAGTGTACAGGTGCTATAGCGTATACAAAGCAATCGGCCCTCGGTGCGCCTAGACTGTCCTCATCGCAGATGGTATTGAAGACTGCTTGTACGGCTGCGCCATACGCAGCAGCCACCAGTGCATAACGCCCCTTGTAAACATGAACTTACTGGGTTAACAAGTATGGTGTCAGCGCGCACAGGCAAACTGAACACATCATGCTCGGTGACTGTGGACGTGCACTGTCTATCGCTTCAATGCAAACTGAGCAGCGAGAACACAGCACACGCAAAGCTACAAGCCATCAGCCCACCTAGACTGTGCCCCGAAAGCAGGTAGTGTTCAAGATATGAATGAGTGAATGAACTTTATTTCCCTTTTTAAGAAAGCGGAGGGGCTGGGAGGGGAGAGGGAAGTCTATGTGCTCGAGTCCCAGCAGGCATCCATCACCACATTGTGTGGCTAGACGTCCGTCTACCAGTCGTGGTAGGCCTCCATTACCTCCTCAGCCCGCCTCGGGACTTGCTCCTATACGATGGGATCGGAGCTGTGCAGGACAGTCTCCCACATGATATCTGCTATCGGGACAGGGCAGAAGTGACACTTGGGCATTGGGTATGTGACGGGAAAGAATAAGTGCAAAGTGCACGGGGTAAGAAAAGTGCGAGTTTGTAGTTGGCACCACAGTATTTCTCTGTGGTGCATGCTAGGCACAGAGAGAGGTGGTACATTAGGCCTTGTTGTCTGTAATGTGTGCAAATTTCATGGAATGTGATGAGCGTGTGTCTATTGGTGTGTTGTTGGGAGTCATTGGGTTCTAGAGTTGGGCCCACATTTGCGGCCACTCGGTTCGTGAATCCTCGAGCAGCGGTATGAGCCATTTCGTTGCCTTGGAGTCTTTGATGTACTGGAGTCCAGACGATAGCGGTGTTGTTTTCTGGTTGGTGAGCGACAAGTACAGAGTGTGCGAGGTTGGTAATGTAGCCGCTACTGAAGTTCCGGATAGCAGTCTTAGTCACTAATGATGTCATCGCAATCAGGTAACCTTGATGCGAGGGCAATGGGGGCCTCATCTGCATTGCCTGCCGAAGTGGTCTTGACTGATACTGAACAATCAGTGTTGCCTTGGTTGTCTACGACTGCTAGAGCATAACGATGCCTAGTAATGTAGGCTGCAGCGTCCACATAGTAGACTCCTTCAGCCTTTCTGTAGCTGCATTGTAGCGCCTTGGCTCGAAGTTTACGGCTTTTGACATGAAATTCTGGGTGCATGTTTCTGAGTAGGGGCTGGATGAGGTATTGGCTGTGTATGTTCGGAGGGAGTTGATGTCGCTTGCTCTCATTAAATGATGGAGCATAATGAAATTGTCTCAGGATCTCACGTCCAGCTTCAGTGGTGGGGAGTCTGTGGTATTGTGGTGATAGATGTGCTTACATTAATTCTTGAAGGGCATTGATTGTGGCTGTGGCCATCGCCCTTTGTGTAGATGCTCTAATTGCAACACAAAGCCCCCGGGCGTCTGCGTCAGCAGGCGTTTGGTGTGTTGCGACACCACGTACCCGAGCACACGAGGGTTGGCCCCTCCCACGCGTAGCCGTGTGTGGCTTAGCCGTGTCTGGGGAAAGGGGGCTCCTGGGGGTTGAGCCGATGCTGGGTACTTGGACCTTTAAGGCCCCCCGGCGGAGGCAACACGCCTCTTTGGCCTCTGCTTCACATAGACGGCACCCCCAGACTGACCCACCCGGGGGAAATCGGCAGTCGCCTTTTCCTGTCCCCCTCTTCATCTATAATCTTTCTTCTGCACCTTTCCTTCTCTCCACTCCTTTCCTTATCTTTCTTTTTTTTTTTTTTTCACTCTAGTTTCTTGGTGGCGAGGGTTAACCTTGTGTGGCTAACCAGCCTTGGTTACACCATGTACGGTTATAGTGGTGGCGTACAGCTGGCGTGCGCAAGTCTTGAGATACAAGCCTTGTGGCGGCCCCAAGTCTTCAGATACAAGCCTTGTGGCGTCCCCATGTTGGGCTCGGTGGTGGGCGGCTGGCGCTGCTGCTGAAGACAAATGTTTTATTATGGCTACTCCTTCCATTTCCCTAACTGATCGTCCTCTAAAAAGGGGGCGCAACGAAGCAACCACTCGATTTTTCTTCAAGAGCTACGACAACTTTGCAAAGTACCATGTGATCCACAGTGATGGCAATATAACAGCCAGAAAACGATCTCCCTTCAAAGTTTCGAAGTGCCTAAGAGACGCATTAGGCCCAGGATTCAAAGCTACAAGGTTGGCTAGTGGCGACATCCTTCTGGAACTGAAAGACAAAGAGCAACTTAAAAAGCTTTCAGACCTCAAAATCATTGGTGACATAGCAGTAACTGTCACGGTGCACCGTTTGATGAACAGTGTTCGTGGGGTAATCTCTGATGAAGACATGCTTGACCTTAGTGATGAAGAATTGCTTGAAGGCTTTGCAGAACAAAATGTGACCAAAGTTCAAAGAATCATGATCCGTCAGAATAACACCGAAATTCCCACAAAACATGTAATCCTAACATTCGGCTCCACCACACTACCAGACTCAGTCGAAGCAGGCTATGTGAAAATCCGTGTGAGGCCTTATATCCCCAATCCTAGGCGTTGTTTCAAATGCCAGAGGTTCGGGCACAGCTCTCAGACATGCAGAGGGAAGTTAACGTGTGCCAAATGCAGTTCTAACGATCATCCATCTGATAATTGTAATGCTGAATCACACTGCACTAACTGTGAAGGGGATCATCCTGCATTCTCACGGTCGTGCCCAATCTGGAAAGAAGAGAAAGAAATTTTTGCCCTTAAGATCAATGAAAACATCACATTCTCTGAAGCGCGAAGGCGACTTACATTTCCTCGCAACAAAAGTTTTGCCGCTGTGACGAGGCAGGGGGCACTCTCACAACGGCCTAAAGAGCCCGCCCTGGTCACACGCAGTGAACCACGGGGGACTCCTCTGCCCCCACAGAGGCAGCACCCAGTGCTGCCAAATCCAACAACACGCAGACCTTGCTCTCGCAGGGCTGCATTACTGTGCAAAAACCGAGGCCCGAGACACGTCTCCCAGAGCCTCGTGACCCCGCCTCCACCGCCTCTGAGAAGGAGATAGAGGTTGACGCAAGTACATCGGTGCCAGCGGCACCAAAAGACAAGCACAGCTTGCTTGAGGGACGTAAAAAAGAAAAAAACCCTCGAATAATTCCACCAGAACCATAATAACATTATCACTCTACACAGAACACTCCCAAAAACACCTTTGTCATAATGGGTGTTCAGATATTGCAATGGAATGCCAAAAGGCTTTTGCATAACCTAGATGACGTCATTATCTACGTATAAGCCTAGAGTGTTCTGTGTTCAGGAGACGCACTTAAAATCAAGTGACTCGAACTTTCTAACTCAGTTTGGAATTTTTTGGAAAGACCGTGATGATGGACATGCTGCATCAGGTGGCGTGGCAATAATAATATCAAAGACTGTTGCATGCCAAAATCTCCAACTTAACACGCCTTATGAAGCAGTAGCCGTACGAGCTATTTTGCTTAATAGGTTTATTACTGTATGCTCTTTGTACATTCCACCAGACAAGCGGCTCGACATTACTGAGTTTGAAAAACTAATAGACCAGCTTCCTGAGCCGTATATTGTGGTTGGTGATTTTAATGCTCATAGTGGACTCTGGGGGGACTTACGCTGTGATGCAAGAGGCCGCGTAATTGAAAAATTCCTTCTATCCTCTGCAGCATCCCTGTTTAACAAAAAGTTCCCAACTTATTATAGCACTACACATAACACCTACTCCTCAATAGATCTGGCGGTTGGTTCTGCAACACTTCTGCCATTGTTTAAATGGAGAGCTCTCACAGACTCCTTTGGAAGCGACCATTTTCCAGTTCTCTTAGAGGCGATACATACGTATGACCCACCTGTAAATAAAAAAAAATATGGAAGCTAAATGCTGCAAACTGAGCAGAATTCAAAGAGCTCGCATATATGTCCCTTGAACCCGTAAGGCAGCTTGATATTGAAGAAATGACCGCCTATATAACTGAACACATTATTCATGCCGCGAAACAATCGATACCACAAACCTCTGGTAAAATAGTGAATCCTAAGCCCTGGTGGAATGAAGAGTGCAAGCAAGCATGAAAAGAACAAAACAAAGCATGGCATACGTTTTCCAAATATCCAACAGAAGAAAACCTTATAAATTTCAAACATGCGAAAGCAAATGGAAGACGTATTCGTTGGGAGGCCAAGAGAGCTACTTGGAGAAATTATATTTGCTCAATAAACTCATACAAAGATAGCCAGAAAGTGTACAGTAGGGTTCAAAGGCTGAAGGGGAATACCACACTACCCTTGCCCGTGGTAAATGACAGTGCTACTACATTAGAAGGGCACGCAGATTCTTTGGGCGAACACTTTGAGCACATATCTAGTTGCGCGAATTACACAAAAGCATTCCTAACATAAAAAAATTAGCTGAGTCAATACCCTTCTCCTTCCGCAAATCCCATAGCGATCAGTACAATTGCCCATTCACGATGCAAAAATTAAAAATAGCTTTGCGCAGCTGCAAAAACTCTGTGCCAGGATTAGACAGTATTAATTATGAGATGGTCGAGCACCTACCCGAGGAAACACTTGAATGCCTCTTATACCTGTTTAATAAAATTTTCTGCAGTGGTCGATTGCCGTCCTGTTGGAAGGAAGCTATAGTAGTACCAATATTAAAGCAAAGAAAAGACCCCTCCTGTGTACAGAGCTACAGACCTATCGCTCTAACAAGCTGTGTATGTAAGGTGCTTGAAAAAAATGACAAACCGCCGATTAATGTACTTTTTGGAATACAATGGAATTCTGGATCCCCGCCAAGCCGGTTTTAGACCAGGAAGGTGCACAACAGACAGCCTAGTCCTACTTGAGAGTTATATACGAGACGCATTTGTTCATAAACAATACTGTTTATCAGTATTTTTCGATCTCGAAAAAGCTTATGACATTACCTGGAGGTATGCAAGACCTCGCGTCGTATGGCATGTCAGGCAACATGTTTAACATAATAAAAAGCTACCTGTCCGTACGAAAGTACAGAGTAAGGGTGGGAACTGCAGTGTCGAAAGTATTTGTGCAAGAAAATGGTGTACCACAAAAAGGAGTGCTCAGCTGCACACTATTCTTAGTTAAAATGAACACACTACAAAAAACACTCCCACTATTTATATCCTACGCAGTCTATGTAGATGATATACAGATAAGTTTTAAATCATGCAATCTGTCCATATGCGAGAGGCAGATTCAGCTGGGAGTGAACAGGCTTTCAAAATGGGCTGACAAGAATGGCTTTCGCTTTAATGAAGAAAAGATGACATGCGTGTTATTTTCTCGGAAAAGAGGCATACATCCTGAACCGAATATTGCGATGAACGGGTATATGCTTAGTGTAAAAAAGGAGCAGAAATTTCTTGGCGTTATATTGGATGATAAGCTCTCGTTTGTGCAACATATAAAAAACATAAAAATTAAATGCTTAAAAACTATGAACATCCTCAAAATTCTTTCACACCAGTCGTGCGGAACTGACAAGAAATGCTTGCTCTGGCTCTATAACAGTTTGATTAGAACACGTATCGATTACGGGAACATCGTTTACCAATCAGCTTCACATTCTGTTTTAAAAATTCTGGATCCTGTACATAACCTTGGCATGCGGCTAGCCCTAGATGCATTCCGTACTAGCCCTGTTCCAAGTTTGCACGTAGAAGCTAATCAGTGGAACCTAGACTGACAACGTAAGTATTGTAGTTTTATGTACGCACTTAAGATTAGTTCCAACCGAAAACACCCGTGTTACAAAATGTTGAAGAGCACAGAAACGCAAACCCTCTTTGCAAAGCGGCCAACATTAGCAAAGCCATTTCCACTGAAAGCACTGTCGCTATGTGAAGAAAACAACATATTGCTGTCGGACGTTCACCTGCATAACACTGAGTTAGTAGCACCATGGGAATCAGTCACCATACATTGTGACTTCTCGTTCACAGGAACAAACAAAAAGCATACACCTTAAGAAGCTGTAAAACAACACTTCTTATCACTACAGAGTAAGTACAATTGTACAGAATTTTACACTGATGCTTCAAAAACTGCTGAAACAACATCATGTGCTGCAATTGGTCCAGATTTTGTAGCCCATTTAAGATTAAACACATACACAAGTATCTTCACTGCTGAAGCTCATGCTATACTCCTCGCAGTTAAAGAAATAACAATGAAAGAGATCAATCAATCGATAATATACACAGATGCCTTAAGTGTGGTCTGGTCGATACACATAGAAAAACAAAGAAAGAATCCGGTGATAAACACTCTCATCAGCAGCTTATCCTTAGCCTACAAGAGAGGGCTACATATTATAATCTGCTGGGTACCTGGCCATACTAGTATACCTGGTAATGAAGCGGCAGACGCAAATGCGGCTTTAGCAGGTCTAAGGCCCCAAATAGATGTAATGTAAGTTATGTTCCATATACAGATATGAAACCTGTCGTTCGAGGAATACTGCGTCACGCATGGCAAGAAGCTTGGGGACACAGAAAATAATAACAAACTTCACATCAACCAACCCTACATTACCGAAACACATGTACACCGGCATAGACAGGAGGAAGTAATCATGTCGAGACTGAGGATAGGACACACACATGCAACACACTCATACTTGCTAACCAGTACTGATCCACCGGTCTGCATTAGATGTGGAAATCAACTCACAGTCATACATGTTCTTATACAATGCCCTAGCATGGAAGCCACACGAAAATACTTTCGTGAACTTTACCGCACCAATTTACCTATGCACCCTGCATTTTTCCTATTGGCTGAGCCGATGTTCCCCCTCAACCGGCTGTTAAGTTATCTTATTGATGTGAACTTTTTGAAGAACATATCTTACCGCTTTTAAACTCATCTTCCCTACGCTACCCGAAATCCTACATAATCATCCTAAATTCTCTCAAGAAATGCAAGCCTAAGGTTTTAATTCCTAGGCCTTTACAGCCACCGTAGTACATCACAGGCATTGGAACCCATTATACCCGCTGTCGTGTTTATAACATTCTACCGCACTACTAAACATTGTTGCTGGCGCTCTTTGGCCGTTGTAGCCCTTGCGCCATAAAACACTAATTAATAAATAAAAAAATAATTGCAACATAAAGAGCAACTTTGTGTATCTTGCAGATCAAGCAATTTACAGTATCCGCTTCCTTCCTAGAGAGTGAGAGATATGGTAGTGAGAAGGTGATTTTGCTTAAGACAAAAGCCTTGATAAGTTGAATTAGCTCCTTTTCTCGAAGCCCTCAGTGTTTTTTAGAGATCCTATCAGGCGGAGTGTATCATCTACCATTGTTTGTACTGCTTGCAAGGTATGCTGATTTGCTCAGTTGCGCTGCAGGTGTAGTCCTAGGACCCTCATCCTATGTGGGGTATACGGTGCCCTTCAACTGTGACGTTAATATTTCGGGGCGACATCCTGAAGTGTCTTGTGGGGGGCACAAGGAGAAGCTGTGATTTGGTGGGGGACCACCTGAGATACAAGTCGTGACCTACTTGTTCGACCTGGTCAATTGCTGCTTGGAGGGTGTCTTGGATGTGCCCGTCAGAACCTCCGGTCATCCGCAGCATAATATCGTCTGCGTACAGTGTGAATCAGAGGTCAGGAATCTTCTTGACAGTGAAAGCTAAAGGTTGCTAGCCAAATTGAAGAGGAGGGAGGGAGGGGAGTACTGCCCCTTGGGCCGTGTCAGTGATTCCTGAAGTTATTTGACCAGATTGTTCGCTGCTTAATTGGAGCGTTGCAGTACACTTCGGGAGGAAGCTGCGTATATAGCGGTAGATTCTCTCTCCACAGTTTATACTGCAAAGTTTGCATAGAATGGCCAAGTGGGACACATTATTGAAGGCTCCTTTGAGGTCGAGGCCTAGCTTGTGTGTCACATGCGTCACTTGGTTCGATAATGTCTTCTTTGAGCCTTAGCATAACATCCTGACAAGAGAGTTGTGAAAGCCAGCATTTTCGAAGGAAACAATGGATTATGTTCGATGTTCTTGGAGAGGCGTAAGTGGATTACGTGCTCCAAGATCTTCCCTATGCATGAGGTGAGCGAGATTGGACAGAAGTTATCAATGTGAATTGGCTTATTTGGCTTGGGAATGAAGATCACCTTGGATGCTTTCTAATGTTGGGGTATCTCGCCCTCTTCGAGACAGTGGTTGTAATACTCGGTGAGTTTATGTATGGATTGCTCATCGAAGTTGCAAAGCGTCTTATTGGTCACAGAGTCTGGGCCTGGCACTGTGGTGGTTCGCACTTGGTTGAGGGCATGCCGAACATCTGCTTCTGTGATGGGGCTGCAAAGCTCCTCATTGGTTTCACCAGCATACTCGGGCATGGGGATTTGCGTAGGAGGGGGCATATGTTTGGAGGCCAGGTTGCTGAACATGGTCGACAGGTTCGCTGCTTGTTCATGTAGCAGTTTATTGATCTGGTGGTTATTGTGCGTCCTAGACTTAGTGGGGTCGAGCAGGTGCCAGAGCAATTGCCAGGTCTTTTTAGTGCTAAGATGACCATACGCTTCTTCAAAAACCTGAGTCCATTGCTTTGCCGCCAATTTGATAGCGTATTGTTGGATCTGAGAGTCCCATTTGGTGACTCTGATTTGGAGTTTGTGATTGTAACTTGCTGTTAGCCATTTCCTGAGTAAAGCTTGCTTCGCTTCCCACATGTGTAGGCGCTTGGAATCAATTGTAGCCAAGGGTGTGTCTAGCGGGAGAAAGGTGGTATGGGCCTCTACGTCTGCCTGTAAGGCGCTTGCCCATTTCTCTATGTCGGTAATGACTTCTTCGTTAGTGCTGGAGCGAGATTTTCTTAATTCTGTTCAATTGGTAAGCCTTAGTCGTTTCATGGCTAGCGGTCTGTGCTCAAAATCTACACAGAGTTCAGGGATGTAATGGCCGCTTCCTAACTTTTTTAGGTTTTTGCCACGTCACTTCCTAGCCAGGTAGGAAGAGTAAAGCCATTGTAGGTGGTGAAACCTTGATTCTGTATGTGCTGCTACAGAGCTCTTAGGGGTGGATGCGGAGTGGCCCCACATTTGATGGGGGGCATTGAAGTCGTCCATTACGACTAGCAGCTGTTTATTGGCGTTAGCTTTGGCTTGACCAAGCATGTGCTCAAAGCGGTGTTGTCGAGCATTAGGAGGGCTATAAACATTCAACACATATAGAGTGGTTGTTTGTGGCTTTGAGGTAGAATTTTGTTGATGGTGGCTGTCAGTACTGCTGAATGTGTCCCATTTAACAGAAAGATGTCGTCTTGCAAGTACTGCAGTGTTGGGCCTGTCTGTGTGAGGGTCTTGAAACGTGTTGTATCCAGGCAGAGTGACTTTCCTGTGTGTTTCCTGCAAGGCTATAATGTCAGGGATCTCGTAGAAATAGTGTTAGACAAGCGTGCTTATTGCAGAACCCCTTGCAGTTCCACTGCCAGATGACCAGACTACAGGCTGGCTTCATCATTATTGTCGTTATGAAGGATGGGAACTTGTGATATCGCCGAGTGTCTTCCCCAGCTGTCAATTAGCTCTTGGAATCTGCAGAACTGTGCAGATGTCTCACAAATAATTGCATCAAACTTGCTTTGTAGCCGATTTTCAAGGGCAAGAAGTTTATTTTCCAGGGTGTTCATGCGGTCACAGAGGACAAATATGGCATTTTCAGCAGTGTTGTCAATGTCTGTTATTTCGGCATTCTTCCTTTTTGCTGGTGGGGGCTGCATGTGTGGTGAAGGTGGCCTTGGAGTTGCTGCTTCAGTCATAGTGGATGCAACAGTGTCCATTTGTTCTGTCTGAGGGCGTGTGAGTGCGGCCGCAAGCGTTTGTGGCAGTGGGTTGGAAGTAGCAGCAGGAGTGTCATTGATTTCGATGGGGGAATGGAGCATTGCTTTGAGCTGTGTGAGTTACATTTTTAGGCATTTCGTTCTGATTAAGCAAGTACTTGATGAGAGAGCTATCAGCACCTTGTGAGGAGCTGCTATTTGCTGTGCTGTGCTGCATTTTGGACAGAGACATATGGTCACATTGGGGCAGACATCTTGGCAATAGCCAAGCTGTCAGCACTTAGTACATTCCTCCACTTTTTGTTGATAAGGTTGGCAGTGGAGGTCTGTGTGGAGGTAATCAATGTAAAAGGGGACCTTTGAGCCTTCGAAAGTGACCAGGATGGAGTCCGTAAAGCCCATTCTTCAAGCAGCTAGGATGTTGATTTCTGGATTGGACTCTCGGAAGTTAGCCAACATGTTCCCTTCTACCAGGGATGCTGGCAGCTTGATGATACCCCTACACAAATTTTTGGGGTCTGCCACATGCATGGAGACATCATAGCTCTTGCCCATGAGGGTGAGGGTGGTGATCCTCAAATAGCGATCAGCCTTGTCCATGCAAGAAGTGCTTATGATGATTGTGTTGTTAATCTCGTTGGCCTGGAGTTGATCTAGCAATGTTGCAGCCACGGAGAGGCCAGTGGACTTGATGACGATGTCGCGGTGAGAGACTGGATGTATGTTGGCGCAGTTGATGCCACTGTGCACACGAAGAAGGATTTTGTATTCAGCGGCTGGGAGTAGAGGAGGACGAGGCAGAATTTGGCGCACTTGCAGTCGAGTTTTAAGGGTGCTTGGTGAAGTGGGCGAAGGCTTCTTGGTGTCGGAGTAAACTAATTTATTGCGCCAATCAAAGATCTCTTCCAGAGTCATGTCCGTGACGCCGACCTGACTCATGCCTGCAGCTGTTACCGCTGACACACACTGCCGGCATTGCGCAGCAGGGGCGCACGCTTTCACTCGCACACACAGTGTACGGCACGCGAGGATGATGTTATCACGAGACGAACCTGGTACACCCGTATCGCAAACGAAACCTGTAGCAACTACACGAGACGGACCTGGTACGCCCGTATCGCAAAAGATACCTGTTGCAACTACCGGAGGAAGTCAACCCAGCGCAGCTCTGCCTACTTTCCTCCTCTGTAACGGTTGCCTCGTTTCTCTTTCACCACTTCGCTCAACGTCATCTAGACTTTCCTCTAGGTTGCGTTGCTTTACTGCGTGCTCAGCACGATCGTTCATACTTTTGCTAACTTGGAGCCTGCACCGATGACCTGTGAGACAGCAGATGCCTGCTTTAACTCCCTAGTGAACTTTTTTTCAGCAACACGAAGGCACGGAAGGATTTTTAAGGTCATTAGGTGAGATGACATCGTTTGTGACGGCTCACTGATTTGTACAGAAGTGCCAAACATCCATCACGGCCTGGATGAAACCAATCAAGAGTACCACTTGAAAACAGTTTTCTATAAATAAGTTCAGCTAAATAAATGCTTTTTATGTCATTTTTCTCTCGTTTTAAGTCTTTGTCTTTTAACGTATTGAAGTAAGATATTTGGATGCACCTGATCTTTTGCCAATTAATCCTCTGATAAGATGAAGAAATTTTTATGGTACTTTTGAGTTTGTCTTAAAGGGAGTCTACTGTGATGTCACGACACCGTTTCAATTTAACAAAGTTTTCACAAGCATGTAATTAAAGCCTGTATGGATAGTAAATCTAGTAAAACACTATAAAAATGTTAATTGTAGTTGTAGTAAAATAAGTAGTAGTAATAGTAAAATAAGTAGTAGTAATAGTAAATAATAGTAATAGTAACTAAGAGTGAAATACTATAAAAAGTAAATTCCGCATTAAAAGTTCGAGTGGCAGAAGTGCCAATGAAGCACACACGCTGGGACGCAGTATGCAGGGAACAGCGCTGTGCCCTTTCTTGCGTAACAACTTGCAGAGGCTGTGATGCGTGCGGCAGCTCGGAGCACTCATAGAAACACGAGAACTGACTATTCCTTCAGCACAAGGTGGGTGGGGAAATGGCGATCGCGGAGTAGCCTGATTAAGCACCCGCTAGAGGGGGGAAGGGGCAGGGGCCCGCACATCTATCTGCGCTCTTCCCCTAGCACACACGTCTCGCCTTTATTCTTGCTGTAACTGCGCATGGCTGTTCATATGCAGGCCATGTGCCTTATCTTGGTGGTAATCTTTGACAAGCACAAAGGCCGAGCCAAGATGTTTGGTGCCTTCATGCGCATTTTGTTTGGTGACAAGCGACGTAATGGAGATGGCTGTTGCATTCACTCGTCGCCTGCTAGTCATGCCCCACGCAAGCGACGACTTTGAGTGATGTCTCCCCGATGTTGTTGGTATGAGGGCAGCAAAAACGTGCCGAAACTGGCGTGACGCGTGCTTTATTATTTTAAGCTGATGTGTTTTACTGTAAAGAGCAGCATGACATATTTCTGAGGGTCTTGTAGTGGGTTCTTATCCTTGCACATCTAAAAATTTTGTCATTTGCTTGTTACGGGTGACAATCGGTAGTACATTACTGATGTACATTCAGTTCTGGTTTTGTGCTATTGGCTAGTCGCTCATAGCACTTCCAGCTGACGAGTGACGAATTCTAGATTTCTAGAACTGAACGATTGAGCGACAAGAATGAGCGATCTGTTCGCGCAACGGCCCGTTTCGTCACTGGTCACCGCCGTGCATAAAATCGCTCTCATGGGGTTTGGGCTTCAGTTCAGTTCACGTTGAAGCGAGAGACAGCACGAAGGTCAATTCGCTCTCTGCTGCTGTCGCGCTTTCTCACTCCAGCGTTCTGACAGCGTGTGTGCGTGGTCATCGAATGAGATGTGTTCATGTTTGCTTGTGCGCACGATACCATAATTGTTAATGTAGTTAGTACGCAAATGTTTACAAGTTTACACGGCCGATAAAACTACTATGCTTACTTCGTATAGCTGTCTGCTAATTTGCTATCGCTATTGTTGCTTTGCCTTTCGGGTGAAACTGCAACTTTTTCTTTTTTCTCAGAATCAATATCCGTATCTTTTTGCACTTTTGTTTTTAATTTGAGGGTGCCATCTAATGACTGCTGCGAGTGATAAGCACAGTAAGCCATGGTGTCCAAGGTTTACAGTGCTGCTCAACGCAGTGTGCTAATCTCAGGTGCCATGAGATACGCTGATGCATTGATCTTGGCACAATCAGCACCATGTGCCCTGGCACTCATAACTACACTATTATGTCCCGACCTTCTTGCAATTTGTTTATAAGCGATTACTGATAATGTACTGTCCACCAGGAGTGCTCTGGGAATTTGTGAAATTCGCATTTTAACAGTTTTCCGCTGCAAGTACAACTTCATTATATCAAAATTCAACTGTATTTAGATACTGTTTGGAATGATAGTTTCGTTTTTGTGGGTCACCTTTGTTAAGTGGAACCTATTTTGATTCACTGCATTTGAGAGCTCCTATGCCTAACTTCAGCTTTTCTTCCCTCTCGTCTCTTCTTGTTTCTTTAAAGATGGAGTCTTCTGCTTCAGGCCGTAGATTTGTCACCAACAGGACGCTCAGAAACAAGCCTGCGTGCTATGGACGTCGTGCTGCGAATGACCTCACGACGCTGCTCTCAGGTGTCCAGCACCGTTGCTGCCATTGTGTCGCATCTGCCACCGCAAGTGGACAGCACCCTTGATTTCTGGAATGCAATGGCAGTGAATGTCTGCAACTGGAGAAATGACTTTGCTAATGACAGCCTTCCATCAGAGAGCTACATTGCAGCTGTGCAGGTTGCTCATTTCTCCCCTTTGTCAGCAAACTCCACATTTTTGATCAACTCCAGCTTGAAGCGCATACTTCAATGCATTGTGCGCTTTGCTCAAGATGTCTACAGCTGGTCTGCGGAAGACAAATTTTCTAATGACCTTTTGCGGGCAATGCTGCCGCTGCTGCTAGATGCTACCACAGAGTCACAGACAGACTTTGTAATGCTGGCTCTTGAAGGCATCATTGGGTCATCAGACACAGAAGAGTTTGCACAACATGTTTATGAAGAAATGCTGGCAAACTGTTATGAGCTGGTTATCAATTACTCTCATAAGGAAAGTGAACTCAACGAATTAGTGTTTCATGAGTGCCTGAAGTTTATGGAGAACCTCTTGGACAAGCAGCCTGGCAAAAAGGCCCTGGAGAAATTTTTCTGTGATAAAGACATCTGGAATATTTTCTTGTCTGCAGCAGAAGGAAACTTAAGTCCTGCATATGGAACTCGCGTCCTCAAGTTCTTTAGCAAGCTCTTCACGCAAATTGATAAGAATCCAGGAGACCCAAGCCTGGAAAAGTTAAATGCAACTCTCTCAAGAATGAACCGGTTGAGTGAACTAGATTTGAAATCTCTCCAGAATTGGCTGAGCAAAGTTGTAACTGGTTCCAAAGGAGCAAACTTCAGTGAGGATAGCAGTCCTGTTCAAGAAAATCGGCTTCTGCTTCAGAACCTGACAACTTATATTGTCAAAGAAAACAACAAGGTGTCAACTCAAGTGGCTGGATCTTTCTTAACTGCACTGGTTGAGATTGGAACCCAGCTTTTGTCTCCAGCATCCGAAGGCATTGGCTTCTCTGACCTCATGGTTGTCATGTCCACTTTGGCTAGTGCAGGTTCTGGTTGTGGCCATCTGCAGCTTTTCAAGGCAACAACAGAGTGGCTTGAGACCTGCAAGAAGTATTTGTCCCAGAAGGATGTGCTCGAGAAACTGGAGGACAATGTCAGTAGTGGGAAGCACCAGGTCATTATGAACTCTGCTTGCTATTTACTGTCATATGTAGCTGACTTAGTGGGCTCTCTCAAGCTTCTGGCTGAGAGACCGCTCATTGTTGGCCGGTGTGGAGCTGCCAGCCCACTACTGGATGGTGACGCACAACACCCAGAACCTGACTCAGATTGGGCTGACGAGCTAGGCCCCGAAGATGATGAATCTGGTGGTGAGGATTCCGATGAAGACTCTCTTTGCAACAAGCTGTGCACCTTCACCATGACCCAGAAGGAATTCATGAATCAGCACTGGTACCACTGCCACACATGCCGCATGGTGGATGGTGTAGGTGTCTGCACCATCTGTGCTAAGGTGTGCCACAAGGACCACGATGTGACATATGCCAAGTTTGGCTCCTTTTTCTGTGACTGTGGTGCCAAAGAAGATGGCAGCTGCCATGCTCTAGTCAAACGCAACCCACAGATATCATCAGATACAGGCCCTGTGTGTGCATCCACTACAGCAGCATTTTCACTTCCATCAGAGAATGTTCTGCCCAGCTCAATACGTCGTAGGGCCTCATCACCGGCCCAAGGCCCTGGCTCTGGAGCTGGTTCAAGTGCTGCTGATGCGCGCACACCTGTGGCTACATCAGGAGACTCTAAAAAGGCTACTGAAGAGACTCTGAAACATCGGCAGCAGCTGGCAAAGAAGTTAGAGGTAAGATGCATTCAAGCATAGAAGATCCTTCTGTATTATGACATTGCAGAGCATTGTTACATATCTTATATGGTGTACTGGCTCTGCTTCTTTATACTGAACCTTCACTTATCTAGTGTTGGTGTTATAGTGCATAGTGTTATAGTGTGCATATAGTGTTTTAGTTTAACCTGCCTTCGTTGCTTAGTGGCTATAGTGTTGGGCTGCTAAAGCACAAGGTCGCGGGATCGAATCCCAGCTATGGCAGCCGCTTTTCGATGGGGACAAAATGCAAAAATACCCGTGTACTTAGATTTAGGTGCACATTAAAGAACCCCAGGTGGTCCAAATTTCCAGTCTCCCACTACGTTGTGCCTCGTAATTAGAAAGTGCTTTTGGCTTGTAAAACCCCATAATTTAATTTTTTTTAAAGTGTTTTAGTTTAGTGGAGATAAAGAAGACAGTTAAGCCTGTCTTTTCACATGCTTTATAATAAAAAAAATTATTGCTTCTATAACAATTGAATTGTTTTAAATAAGCCTACTGAAATTTGTTTCTTTCTAGGCATTTCGAGGAGCCCTTGTTGAGCACATTGTAAGTCTTCTTATCCCATATTTATATCCATTTTGTTTATACTAGTTCTCTGTGAAAGTTGTTTGTAAAAGAAAATAGTACATTAGTAGGATGAGAAATTTCAGTGTCAACACTATAGGTTTAGTGCTCGACAAGTCTCTGATAAGTGTCCTTGCATATAATAGTTGTTTGCACTTGAATGCAACTGAATTTAATAGTATATATTTGGAGGAATATTATATACATATGAAAAATGGTTCATCGCACACAGTTTTGCTAAATTCACATTGCACTTCTCAGAAATGAGCAAGGCACATGCCTTAACACAAAAAATTATAGGCTGGTGCTTTTATTGTTATTACTATATTACAGTTGTAGCTTGCTAACACAGAAAAAAAAGAAAGAGGCCAATTTTTGAAGACTAGTTTGTGGTGTAGGAAAACTGCGTGCTATAGCAAATATGTTCCCCCAGGGCCTCTTCTCGATCAGCCAGTGCGCGAGTGTGATAACCACAGTAGCACCACCACTGTGTCTGCGTGTGGCCATCGACATTTACGGTTCAGCATGTTATCTTTTTAATCTCAAAGTCCATCGCTACTGATGAACTCGTGATGATACCGCAATAATAATATGTAGACAAGTTTTTTTTTTGTTCATGCCGCTCTGAATACCATCCATATGCCACTTGCGCTTACCATCCAGCTACCTCAGGCATTGGCTCTGTACTCTATCTCACAAGTAACTTGAGCCCTGCCAAAGGTTTGAGGTGTACGTGGGCAATATCCTTCTGTAGCAGAATATAGTCCTGGGCATAACTTTCTGATTATTGGCGACAATAGAGAGTTTTATTTTTGTTGGTGCATGAAACATTACCGCAGTACATGGCATGTTAGGCCCTTTGTGCATGCACATCATATGCTGTGAATTACTGTAGCAGTTACCGCTGGTAACCGTAAAAGCCACCTAACCAAGATTTTGTAGCAATATGGCAGTGCCCATGCAGCTAAGACTGCCTGCTATGATCCAACTTCACGCTTGTTACTGGACCTCTGCCCTGACAGCAAAAAATGATTAGTAAAATCTTAGTCTCATCTCACACTAAGGGCAAAGCATTAGCTATGTTTTGTCACTATTACTGAGATCAGCTGCTTTTTTTTATGCTGCTAAATCTACAGAGGCTGCTAAACTCAAAATAAACACCAAGCATACGATGAGGCACAAGTGAACATTTATGAGAGCGCCCACCCTTACTAATGGCTAAGGAGGCTGTAAAGAACGGCTGAGAAGCATGCTGGTGAAGCAAAGCACCGCTGTCACATTCGTGTAAAGCAGCTTATGGTGACAATGCCAGGACATTTGTTGCGCCAATCCACTAACCATGGAGCATGTATCAACAGGATGGCAAGCAGACTCGAAGCAGACAATGTGGCATGGATGAACACATCTTCAGGGACATTCTACCTTCTTATTGACTAAGGGACCTGCTGCTGCCACAGTGCTGCAAGGAACTACACTGAGATAAAGTATATTAACTGTGCGCCATAAACGGTGGCTTGATGCAATTGAAATGTCAGGGGTACAAAAGTCTTTTAATTTTGAATGCAAATGGTTGCAAGTCACCAGCACTGCGAAGGGGTCTTCAATATACCGATTGAAATGCTAAGCCTAAATGCCCACGTTGCCCTGTGTGCAGCGATACTCTGCACGCACATCGAAATGCATGTTGCATGATTTTATTTCAGAGAAGATAGAAACCAACTCAGTGTGGTAGCAAACCAGCCTGTATCTAAACCACGCCATGCTGACACAGACTTGCCTGAATAGCAAAACCACCGGTGGATATTACAATATGCCATGCTATCGACAACAAGAGTTGACTAGTGTTGTGCCACGCTGCGTGCCTATCATCAGAAGCAACGGGCGGGCGCTCCCCCCTCATTCTTCTGAAGTGGTTGCCCTTGTGCTTGGCTTCAAATGTCCACTGACGACCTTCAAAGTTAAAAAAAACTGCCGAGCCTTTTTCTTGGGTTATACTGAGGAGCCCCGGGGCACAGAGCACCACGACAAATCCACTGACAGCCTTCAGAATTCCACAGAACTGGTGACCCCTTTCCGTGGAGACCGGTGGTATTGTTAAGAATGGCCAGCTGAAGTGCAAGTTTTGCCAGCCATTTGCGACAGGGGCGGCAACTTTCCTTGGCATTACGCTCTAGCCTCGTTGCCGTTGTGACTGGATGAGTTCGACGAAGCAGGCTTTGTGCCGCAACACGACACCGCCTACCCGGGTCGGCCGCGAGCGGGGGAGATGCCACGGGAACGTCATCTGCGGGTCCTTCCCACGCGCCGTCCGAGACGCAAGACAAAGGGGCACCCGGCCGCACTGCGTGGGTCAGCCCCGAGTTCTAGGAAGTCCGTATGACATCGGTTCCGGACCGGGAACCTGTGTGTGCGTGTGTGTGTGTAAGCCATCCCGGGGAGATGCGGCGTGTTTACAATGGCTGAACGAACGTTTCCGTCCCCTTGGAATCAAGGGGGGACCGAGTGTTTATAAATCGCTGTTGTGCGGATGCTCGACACTCTCTCAAGCAGTCGTGTTACACGGACGTACTTTTCTCTCGCAGTCATGCTAGACTGATGAACTGCATGTAAATACTGTAAATAAACCCACATTCCTCGTTCTCGATGAGAAGCAGTCCTTCCCTTCATCAACGTCCTCAGCGTGGATAAGTTGGACGACGGCATGGGCCAGCTACCTTCTAATTCATGCCGGACTCCAATCTTGACAACTGATTACTAGCAATGGGATTAAGCCCCCAATCCTGACAGTATGCAGCTTGGACTTCTCCCACGACGAAAGAGGAAGGTGATGTAGTTGATGGCAGCACCGATCCTGCCTCATTTCTGCCAAAGGGATTTAAGGCGGAACTGGCCCATTGTTAGAGAAAGAGTCGCCACCAGCTGCCCCGTCAGTCTGGTGTGCTCTTCAGCACCGCTACTTGTATGCTATTACCTGCTATATGTACATATTGCTACGGAACAATATGTGCGATCACGAAAAGGCGAGCAGTGCGAAGACGACGGCGACGATGAGAAGCTAGCGCGGGCTGTTGCCTCTTGGCCAAGCGCAGCGTATTTTCTTGTAAATATACTTGTACATAGCTTTTCGTCTGCGTCTTCCTACGTAACATATCTGGTGGAGGTGGACGTTCCCTGTACCCCGTCACGGAGCTTCACAGTGGACGGTACGTCGAGCCTTCCTTCATGGCTCCCGGCGACGACAACCGGACTCCCCCGGCTCCGACACCTGCTGCCACTTCGACGACCTACATCACTCTCCTCTCCCCGCTCCCCGTGATCCTGGCGTAATCTCGGGCAAAGATGGGGAAGACGTCGATGACTGGATCAGCCTGTATGAACACGTCAGCCGCAATAACCGGTGGGACCCTACTATTATGCTCGCCAACGTAGTCTTTTACCTCGGTGGCACACCTAGAGTTTGGTATCGCACGCACGAAGATGAGCTCACCAGTTGGGATTTACTTAAGACACAGCTTCGGGACTTGTTCGGCAACCCCTACGGTCACCAACTTGCCGCGCAGAAGGCGCTTTCCGGCCGTGTGCAGACGTCAACAGAGCCCTATGTCACGTACATTCAGGACGTCTTGGCTCTGTGCCGCAAAGTTGACACCCACATGACTGAGTCAGACAAGGTTGCCCACATCCTCAAAGGCATTGCCGATGACGCCTTCCACTTGCTCGTTTGCAACAACGTAGCGACGGTGGATGCTGTTATAAAAGAGTGCCGCCGCCTGGAACTCGCTAAAAGCCGACGTATTGACCAGCAGTTTGTAACAATATTGTATAAAGCTTTTCGTCTCCTCTTCATCTACTCCAAGTGTCCGTCTCTCGTCTTCGACCCCGAGTCGCAATACTAGGCAGGCACTGCTGAATTTGAAAGTGGACCTCAGCTTGCAAAACTTTTGAGTTGATTCCCGCTCATGCGTTTGACTTCTCTCATGAGTGTGAATGAAACGCACTCTGCACAGACACCATGGGCCCGCAAATTGAACCATGATGAGTCTTGCGTGCCACTGCGGCATGGGTCTCTTGCATAGACTACAGTAGTGTACATGTTGTGTGCAATGGCTTTGTTAAACTAACATACAATGCAAAATTCCTTCCCTAAATCTAGAAATTGTGAAAGTGAATGGGGGAAAACTGGATCAGGTCGGATTCATTCTTACCGCTTCATTCTTACCGCTCACGGAACCCTAAAATGCCTTTAGTTGAACCCCTGTGTTCTGCAAAACTCAGTTTGAGAAACCCTGTGGCTAGTGCCTGTGTGGCACGCATTTCACCTATGGCAGGCAATCCTTTTTGGAGCAAAGGAAATTATATGGTGGAATGCTCACACAAAAGGGCAGTTGTTGTGAATGGGGCTTAGTTCACAATCAAACTCCTGTAAACCAATATGTGGACTGTTATGCTGGTATTATGCTCCAAAACGGAACAAAAAACTTCTACAGAGTATTTCTGTAAAAATGACTGAAGTGGGGGCTATAGTTTTAATGTGTACCTGAGTCAAAAGAATGTCGAGTACCTCATGGCACATCCCCACTACACACATATCAAGTGTGATTACAGAGTTGAAATGCAGAAACGCTTAAATTTAGGTGCATGTGAAATAACCCCAGGCGGTCAGAATTAATCAGGAGCCCCCCACTACAACATGCCCCATAATTATATAGTGGTTTTGGCACGTAACAACTGTGCATATTGGTTTGCACAAGGTTCGCCCTACGAGCGACGGTCAGGAAAGGACATGACGCTCCTCCACTCCGAAAACTCACCAAAGCGCTTCAGCAGGATTCATCAACTCTCCAACACGGTGCAGAGAAGGCTCCAGTGTCAGATCGCCAACAAACACGGGTTTATTAACCCAAGATACACCACAGTGCGACAGTCACGGCGTTTACGTGCAAAGGCTTACCGCAAGACCAATCGACTACGTGCCCGCTGCACTAGGGCTAACTAGGTAGCAGTCCACCAAGTGTGAGAACAAGAAGTCAAGGGAGCAAAGGTCCCGCGTAACAAACTTGTTGCAGGCATGTGTGCATCTGCCGTGGCGATGAAGGCACGAAGCACTCAGTGGAAGAGAGCTTGGGTAGAGAGGGCGCCAGGGAGCCGCCACTTGGAAGGCCAATTAGGGCGCGCCTCAGACGTTTGCTTCTTGTGCGGTAACTTGACCCTGGGATGGAGAAGCACAGTCTGCGTGGGAAATCAGCTCCAGCACGCTAGCCATGTCTACCATGTTGCCGTTACTGTGACCCTTGCCGGAGATATTGAACTAAGCACGTTGCGCGAGCTGAGGGATAAGGCGCAGGAAGGCACGTCGATATCCACAACACTTACCCCCCCCCCCCCCCCCCCAGTTAGCACCACAATTTCTTGTAACTGAGGGACTATGACAAACTGGAGGCCACTGATATCTGTGTCATGCAGGGAAAACAAATGTCAGAAAACATAAACCAAATGTTCCTATATTTTGTGGCTGCTTCATTAACACCACATGTCTTCTGCCCACTTTCAATAACTTACATATGTTGTTACGTTTGTGCTGTAAAATAGGAATTTGAAATACATTTAATTCTAGAGTGCTGTCTTCAGATGGGAGGCTGAGTGGACACTTCTAAGGGGCATTTCTTCCTTCTTGTTCTTCTTTATTTTTAGTGTAAAAAGTATGTCTACAAGTGTGTAATTCTGCATGATACTCGCCACTCTGGCTCAGTGGCTGTGGCTATTAAGCTACAGTTTTATATGATAAATGCTCAGACTTTAGGTGTTATGGTAATTTGCTAAAAACAGCCGTTGGCTGATGATACTGGTAGTTTTTTCTCCCCCAGAAATTCGTGTTACAGAATTGAAAATTTGTTTCTTACTCTCTCATCAAAATTAAAAGGCCATCCTGGACATCAAATTTTAAGATTTGGCAGTCAAAATCACTTGCATGTCGCAATAACCACGCTTCTTGGTAGACTTTCATAATACAAGGTGCCATCTCTAGAAAGGTTACAAATTTCATTATACACTTGACAGCCAAGTGCATTAGACATGCAATTACTTGCCTGAATACATACAGTATTTGTTTTTCATAATATCTCTTGATTGATATCTTTGATCACATATTAGATCCATACACCTACAAAACAAGCATTCAATGGTATTTTATTTTTAGTACCTAGTGAACTCAGAACTATTTGTACTCTTGTGTACTCTTGTGAACATGTCACATGTATCTGCAATATCTGATGTGCGTGTGTGTCGGTTCACAATGGCTTGCTGGTTTTACAGATTTCATAACTGTCATTTACTCTCATGTCACACATTGTCATGGAGTCAACTCTTTGTTAGCTTAATTGGTGCCCGCTAATGGCTGGTAGGCAATAATTTCCATTGAACTATTGCTAACAAATTTGACTGCTTGTAGCAGTGATATCCTCCACAACACAGTGGCAGTGTGAAGACTAAGACAGGCATCTAACCCGCCGTGGTTGCTCAGTGGCTATGGTGTTAGGCTGCTGAGCACGAGGTCGCGGGATCGAATCCCGGCCACGGCGGCCGCATTTCGATGGGGGCGAAATGCGAAAACACCCGTGTACTTAGATTTAGGTGCACGTTAAAGAACCCCAGGTAGTCGAAATTTCCGGAGTCCCCCACTACGGCGTGCCTCATAATCAGAAAGTGGTTTTGGCACGTAAAACCCCATAAATTAATTAAAAAGACAGGCATCTGTGTATAATGAATGTGCTTCAAGTGTTCGTGTAATATATATAATTTAATATAACAAGGTCTTGCCTGATCATGTTGAGTTTCATCCCTCGTAAAATTGAACTTTATTTTTTCTTCATATTTTTGAGTTGTAGCAGTACCTCAGCAAAGAAAATGGTCTTTTTAAGGTTTCTACAAACCTGGTTGGCACTGTTCTGGAGTTGATCCAGTTTCTCATGCCTGCCATTGTGGAGACATACAATCGAAACTCGCCCATTGGCAGCTCAACTCGAGCACAGAAGGCACTTGCTGAGCTCCACACACAAGAAAAGCTGTTCGAACACATTGACCAGCTTATGGTAAGGCTTATTTGCAGTTTTCTGTTTTTGTGTTCTGTTTGCAATGATGGAACTGTTCCTACATTTGCTCCAAACTGCTACAAAGATTATCTCTACATGCTACTATAAAAGCCTCCTTTGGCAATGATTGCACCATGTCTGCTCCAGAAACTCCTGCTGGAAGCCTGGTGGTAATGATTTGAAAACAAAGCCAGAGCTTGCACTTCAGCTTGTAGGCTATGTGGGGCAGCACATTAGTATTTTCGGTTATTAATCTGCCTTCACATATTGAGTCATGAGAACTTCCTAAGTGGTTTGCATTGTCTCCAGCCTTGTAAGTGTGGTGGCATTACTAAGCCACTTAACTGCTCAGAGCAGTATAGGTTACCCACAAGCAACAGCAGTGACTAAAAGTGAAGGCGTCAGTAGGGAGTGCAAAGTGGGAACAAAGCTATGGTGATTCTGATGTACCTGGAAAAATTGCAAATGAGGAAAATCTCTAGAATGAAATTCAAATCAGCAGAAAGGATGCTTTACTATGTTGAATTCCTAATTTCTGAAGGGATGAGGGCAAAATGTTTCTCCAACATTAAGAAGTGTGAGACTGTCCGAAGGCCAGAAGGGGCTCTCAGAACCATTTGCAAGCCTGGAGTCTCTCCAAATTAATCAATGAAACTATCTACTAATATTGCGGGCAAAGTGAGATTCCACTTTCTGTACATTATTCATAATTTCATTATTGCCAGTCTTGTAAACAGCTTGCTGCAATATAGTGCATTTTATACCTTTGTAACTCATCACATGCTGTCTTTAATTAAACTTACTTTATAATTCCTTCTAAATGTAAGTGTATGCAATTCTTATGCTCAGAAAGCTTTTTAACTCTTTGTTGCATGCTGTCCACTACAGTGGACGAATTTTGGAGAAAGTTTAGTGCTTCTGAGAAGCTCTCGTGCTTTTTATAACTGCCCTGGAAGGTGCCACCAACCACCGTTTTTCCCCAACACAGCTTCAAAAATAATGTTATGCTGTCCCGGCACGTAGTTCACGCCCGTACTCTCACTTTTGCTTAAAACATATAATTGTCTACACGGGATAGAAGAAGCCTTCAGAGCCAAGACGTGCCAATATTGGAGCTCAGTGAAGTCATGTTTTTTTCTGTGGAGCACAACAACGCGTGCACGGGCACATTTTTGCAGCAGTGTAGTCCTCGCTCTTTTAACTTTGAATATTTTTGATATTTGCCTCTTATTTTTATGTAATAACCTTTTGTTCATTATTTTATCTAGCAAGCCCATAGGAAGAAACATTCAGATGAGTTACCAGCAGATCTCGCCACAGAAAACTGAAGGCCGCCTGTCAAAGCAAGTTTAGTTGCCACCGCATGTGTTATGGCAACGTCAGTAATTCTTCACATCAGAAATAATGTGCAGCACAAGTATGTAAAATGTTGTTTGAGTAGTGAAAAGCGACATATAATTGCTCAAAATGCAAGGTATCAGCCAGAAAGGGGGGGTGGGCAGGGGCACACCGGGCACGTGTTCCCCTCTCTTCCCCATCCACACTCCCGAATTTCTGCAGATCGGGATAAGTGGCATAAAGCAACATTTGACAACACTTGCCTGCCCAGCCACCCCCTCTCCAGTTAAGTGTGTGCCCTCCCCCTCTCCACAAAATAAATTCCTGGCTATGCCACTTCAAAGTGTACTTTTGCAATACCTGCAAAAGTGACTGTTTTTTCATATTCCAAAATGCAGAGTAACATGGCTCCATCCAAACATTTGTATTCAAGTTTGTTTGTTAATGTGGTGGCGGGAACTTCACCTGTTGGAGCAAACGAAAACAGTCAGCACCTACACTGACTGAAGGGAGCTGTGAAGTAACCATTGGAAAGCATAAAAGAAAATTTTCTTCACATTTTCTGGATGCATGTTTATAGAAAACTAAAAGTAATTACAGTTTGCATGTGTAATTTTTCTTCATGCAACAAAGGGTTAAAATGATTTAGGTGTTGCAGAACTTGCATGGTATTATTTTTGCATCATTTACTTAGCCAAAATACCTGCTACAAAAATACATTTCTTCTGCTATGAGAAGCCTTTGACTGTTCCATGCAATACTTCACGCTTCTGCTTTCTGGCTGTGTTTTAGGCTAGACCTCTCTACTGTGCTTTCTCAAGGTCTGCTTGTGTTGCCTTGGAAATAGCTTGGACAAGACAAATTGAATATATAGGAGGTCTGTAGGCAGAACATATTGGCTACAGATGAGTCTTTAGCATTAGTGCTGTAAACTTATGTAGGAATGAGGAGTTGTTAGGTACTGTAATTTCAAACAGGTATTGCAGTTCTTATATTTTGCATGAGAAACTCGTCTAGCATTTTTATTTCACTCTAGGTGCCAACTCTGGGCTCTCAAGAAGGTGCCTTTGAAAATGTGCGGATGAACTTCTCCGGGGAGCAAGGACAGACCATAAGACAGCTACTGAGTGCTCACATGATTCGGCGAGTAGCCATGTGCTGCCTGGCGTCACCCCAAGGAAAGCGCCAGCACTTGGCCGTCAGCCATGAAAAGGGAAAGGTTGGCTTTTTAGTTTCGCTATTTATTTTTTCTTGATGACCACTATGTTTCGACTCCCCTCTCACCATTCTGTTAAAAAGCTTTACACTGATATAAGAGCAATACTATGAAAGAGCCTTTGATGTCTTAATGGCAGGTGGAACACATTTTTTTTATAACCCAGGCTGTCCATCATGTTGGCAGCTGCAGTAATATTCCAACTTGTTACGTTATTTGCGGCACGGTACTCCAAATGGCTGTGACTGTGTATGTAATAACTATGGACTGGAACTTACGCAAAATGCATGTTTCATGAGTCCTACCTTGTTTAAGAGTTTAATACTGTCGCCTAGGGTATTAATGAAAGCACTAGAAAACTTGCATGCTTGCTTTCTGATTAGAAGAATGTTGTTATAGCCAAAAGTAAATTCCTTGTAATGTAACCATGACGCATCTTTTCTTGCATCGTGCTGACACATCCTCAGACTTCTATCTTTTTTTTTTTTTTCTAATATTTTAGGAATGAGCTTATTCTGTAGTCTCATTCACTCTGGTGAAGGCTGGGCTACCGGCTGAAGCTTTAGTGAAATAATAGTAGTTTTGTTGTTGTCAAACGTGTGAATATTTCTTTCACATATATATATCAACGGACTGTGGTCTGTTCCGGACCACCGTCAGTTGCACTTTGCTCCTCGAAGAGGCAGTACGTGTGTTGGGTGAGCTCTTGAACAACTTCACAATGTGCTGAATACGGTTTAAATTATGGATCTGGAACCTCAAAGAGATGTGACGTAAGGCTTATACATTTCTCTCGCATTTACTGATGAATCGCCACTGAATTTTTAGGGCGCAGCTCTTAGCCACTCATTCCTGCGGTGAGCGTCAGTAACTTGTAACTGAGCGAACCAGCACAGCGAAAGATGAGAGCAAATTCGGAGCGCAGCAGCAGGTGAAAAAAGTGGTTAGAGTGAATAGAGTGCGAGGAGGAAAGCGGAGGAGGAGGGTATGGGAAAAGCGTGAGAGGTAAAGCGTAGGTGCCGGGCATGGGGGTATTGCGGCATCAATGGCTACGAGATGGCGCCAGAGTAGCACGCGTCGCCTGTATGGAAACAAAGCGCTGCATGAGCGGAGGTTGTCTGCGGCAGCTGCTGTGAATCACGCTCACATGTTACCCACGTGCTTCCTGCCACGATCTCCTGATTAGCGAGGCATTCGCACCACACTTAGCTCTGTTTGCAATATGCCGCATGAGACACGTTGTCAGCACCAGCCAACATATAGTGAAATGAAAACATGCATACAGCTGTGCTCAAATTTCGCATTAGGGAGTATCGTAATCATCGGTGAACTTTTCTGCTAAAATTTGCTTTTCGGGTTGCCCGGTAATTCGGAAAATTTTGGGGGCCCCTTCCGTGTAAGAAAAAACTATCGGTGACTGTACTTATTGGCATAAAAGGTTGAATTTCACTATAACAAATTTCGATGTAGCGAAGCGAATTGGGTACTTTACTGACTTCATTATATTAAGGTTTAACTGTGCCACAAACACTTCGTGAGTGTAAAGGCTATTAATAACTGCTGCGCCGCATGTGAGCACCTTGTTGTGAGCAGGGCCCAAACGGCATTAAGTTACGAAACGCTTGAAGTTTGCTTAACCTACTTGTGTGCTCCTTGAAAAAAGAACTTCAATGCTCAGGCACAACTCTGATTAGGAATGTGGGGCTCATTTGAAACTTCAGTCTGTCTCTGGCAAAAATTCCAGGTTTTCATTACTGAAGGAACTGTCAAAGCTCCTGACTGGCGAATATTCTAGAACTCCAGAGGGTGTTGGATAATTGATTGTTGCAAAGTACGAATATATGCCCATAACTTCTGTAGATGTTTAGCATCCCTTTTCTGCATGCAAACATCATCATCAGCCTATGTCCACTGCAGGACGAAGGCTTCTCTTTGCGATCTCCAATTACCCCTGTCCTGCACTAACTGATTCCAACTTGCACCTGCGAATTTCCTAATTTCATCACCCCACCTAGTTTTCTGCCGTCCTTGACTGCACTTCCCTTCTCTTGGCACCCATTCTGTAACCCTAATGGTCCACCGGTTATCCATCCTACACATTACATGGCCTGCCCAGCTCCATTTTTTTCTCTTAATGTCAATTAGAATATCAGCTATCCCCGTTTGCTCTCTGATCCACAGCCTTCTCTTCCTGTCTTTTAATGTTATGGATAGCATTGTTCTTTCCACCGCTCTTTGTGCAGTCTTTAACTTGTTCTCGAGCTTCTTTGTCATCCTCCATGTTTCTGCCCCGTATGTTAGCACCGGTAGAATGCATTGATTGTACACCTTTGTACACCTTTGTACACCTTTCTTTTCAATGATAGTGGTTAGCTTCCAGTAAGGATCTGGCAATGTCTACCGTATGCACTCCAACCCATTTTTATTTTTCTGTAAATTTTCTTCTGATGAACGGCGTCTCCTGTGAGTAATTGACCTATGTTAACATACTCCTTCACAGACGCTAGAGGCTGACTGGCAATCTTGAACTCTTTCCTTGCCAGGGTATTGAGCATTATCTTTGTCTTCTGCATTTTGATCTTTAATCCCACTCTTACTTTCTCTGTTAAGGTCCTCAATCATTTGTGTCAATTCATCCCCAGTGTTGCTGAACAGGACAATATGATCTGCAAACCGAAGGTTTCTGAAATATTTGCTGTTGATCCTCACTCCTAAACCTTCTCAGTTTAATAACTTGAACACTTCTTCCAAGCATGCAGTGAATAGCATTGGATACATTGTCTCTCCTTGCCTGACCCCTTTCTTTATAGGTATCTCTCTACTTTTCTTGTAGAGGACCAAAGTAGCTGTGGAATCTTTGTAGATATTTCCTAAGATATTCACATATGCCTTGTGTACTCCTTGATTACGTAATGCCTCTGTGACTGCTGGTATCTCTGCTGAATCAAATACCTTTTCATAATCTGTGAAAGCCATATAGAGGGGTTTATTGTACTCTGCAGATTTCTCGATTACCTGATTGATGGCATGGATGTGATCCATTGTAGAGTATCTCTTCCTGAAGCCAGCCTGTTCTCTTGGTTGACTGAAGTCGTGTTGTCCATATTCTATTGGAAATGACCTTGGTGAATATTTTATACAATACTGAAAGTAAGCTATAATTTTTCAGTTCTTTAACCTCTCTCTTTTTATGGATTAGTGTAATGTTGGTATTTTTCCAGTTCTCATGAGAAATTTCATATAAAGAGTCGCAAGCTTTTCACACATAATATTTCCTCCATCTTTGATTAAATTGGCTGTTATTCCATCTTCTTCTTCAGACGCTATTCCCCAGTTCACGTCTTGTAAGGCCCTTCTAATTTCATCGCTAGTTGAAGAAGGAGCCTCTGTATCCTGTTCATTACTACTTTGAATAGAGGTATGATGGTCCGCTCTGGATACTGTACAGGTCAGTATAGAATGCTTCTGCTGCTTTTCCTGTATCTTCGGAATTGCTGATATTACCCTTCTTATCTTTCACTGCATAAATCTTGGCTTGTGCTATGCCAAGTTTTCTTCTCACTGATATCATGCTCCGTCCATTTTTTACTGCGTCCTCAGTCTTTCTCACATTATAACTTCGAATGTCTCTTACTTTCTCCTTCTTGATCAATTTTGAGAGTTCCACGAATTCTATCTGATCTCTTGAGTTGGACACTTTCATTCTTTCTCATTTCTTTATTAGGCCCTTCGTTACTTGGGAGAGCTTACTCACTGGTTGCCTTACCCACAGTAGCCTTACCTCCCACTTCAAGTGCTGTTTCTGAGGCCAGTCTGGTTAAGGTTTCATTCATTCCTGCTATGTCATCTGCATCTCTCTGTTCTAAAGCTGCATATTTCTTTGCAAGCACCAGCCTGAATTGGTCTGCTTTTACCCTTACTGCATATACGTAGGCCTGTTTCTTCTTGACTAATTTTACTCTTGCTTTCTTCATGTTGAGGTAGATCCTAGACCTCACTAACCTATGATCACTGCATTTTGCCCTACCTATCACTTCTACATCCTGCACTATGCTGGGATTGGCAGAAAGTATGAAATCTATTTCATTCCTTGTTTCTCCATTAGGGCTTTTCAAGGTCCTCCTCCTGTTGCTACGCACCCTGAAGAAGGTGTGCATTATTCACAGCTTATTCCTTTCCGCGAATTCTATCAACGTCTCTTCTTTAGTGTTCCTAGAACTAACACCGTAGTTGCCTATTGCTTGTTCACCAACCTGCTTTTTTCCTACTTTTGCGTTTCAGGCGGCCATAACTACAGTATATTGAGTTTGCACTTTTTTCATTGCTAATTCAACATCCTCATGTTGTCATCTTCATGAAACTGTTCTATTTCTTCATCATCATGACTGGAGGTTCGAGCGTAGGCTTGTACTACTTTTGTTCTATACCTTCTATTTAGCTTTATTACGACTACTGCTACCCTCTCATTAATGCTGTAGAGTTTGCCAACGTTGCCCGCTATGTCGTTATAGATTAGGAATCCTATCCTGTATTGCTTCTTATCTGGGAGTCCTCTGTAGCAGAGGACGTGGCCACTAGTCAGCCCTGTACAAGCCTTCACTTGAGAGGTTTCATGTGTTACAGTGTTGCCAGGTTCAGTTTCCAGTGGCAGCCTATCTGAATCCAGAGGTTCTTAGCACCCTTTGCTGCGTTGCAGGTCTGATCGTTGCCTTGGTCAAGTGCTCCGTAGCTGCTGGGGACTGAGGGCCATGGGTTAATTATAGGAGTCATGAGGGAGGGAGGGGCCAAATACTGCACCAGGGAGGCCAATTCCTGTTCTGGTGAAGGAGTGTCATTTGTTGAAGCTTAGTGGGCCTTCCGCATTTGGTTGCACCTGGACTGGTATAGCCCCACCGGCTCTTCGCATTTCTTCTTTCTTTTCTTTTTTTCTTTCTTTTTTTGGTGGTGTCTAGCTCCACTCTAGGCCTGAAGATGTAGTGAACTGGAGGAGGGGTCGAACTTGCGACCTTCTGATTAGAAGCCGGATGTTCTACCGCTGCTCCACGTCCCTGCCTCAGCCACATAGCTACCATATGGAAAATTTCCAATCCGAACATCTCAGATAGCTCAGTCAATTGACTTTACATGTGGCAAGGCCACCTTAACCCTTTCAGGTTCGATTTTTTTCGCCATATGTGACTGCCCAGGGTCGATTTTTTTTATGTTGCAGATTTAACTTCTTCAGACGGACCTATTTCTAAAAAATTTTCCCGTGACTTTCCCGTGAAAACATTTTCTAGGGTGACTGTAAAGTAAGAAAAAAATAATTTCCATTGGTATATATGTACTGTTTATTCATGAACAACAACAATAAAAAAAGGAAATAAACTGACAAGAATTTAAAATTTCATGTATTGTTATACACATAGTTCAAGGCTTACAAAATCTGCACACGAGAATATTTTGCAACTCTTACACTAATATTTACATCCATAGCGTAATCGAACTGTGTAGGTGAGCGCACTCAAGAAAACTGTGTGGTTATGTGCCCACCAAAAAAAAAAAAAAAGTGTGACGAACTTCCACTAATCTTCATCTTATCGCCAACCAGAGGCAAATAGTTTTCGCAGGTCTAAAAAAAATAAAGGATACACATGCACGGCGGCATCCTTCATATGTACAGCCCTGTGAGAAATAAACGAGCTAGTAACAGGTGGTCGCCCTTTGAGCGATTAGTAACGAAGTAGCCATCAGTTTTGGGAGTGCAAGAAGCCGAAAGCACCCGTGGAACAAAACCCAATCTAACCGCCGCCTGCTCGCCCGCGCGCCACTGCACGAGCGCGGTGGTGCACCGTATATAGACATGCCGGAACAAACAAATGATGCAACAAAAACTGCAAGAGGGAGGTGCGTGAAAAAAATTCCCTGTATTCCCGCATAGTGACAGCACATGCCAGGAGAGAAAAAGTTAGGAAATTGGCTCGCTGTTTAAATGTACAGCCAGCGCTGTAAATATATGGCATCGACCATTTTGGACTTGTTCGTGGCGCCGTATATTTACGTCATTGACCCTGAAAAGGTTAAGGCGCAGAAGTCCAGCGCAGAGCGACGTTCATGCCCAAGAACTAACTCCAATTATCCGCAATAGAAGGGTTTTTCTGATCACGATATGTAGGATGATATTATTTATTCAGCTCGGAAGTGAGCGTCATTCACTTGTCTGTTCCCACGCCGAGGGGCGCAGGAGAAGAGAGGAAAAGGAAATGCTAAAGAAATTTATAAATGGTTCTAACAGCGTGGTTCTGAACCGCATGTGACTAGGCGACCGTGAAGTGGTCAGGGACACTATACATTTTCAACAAGCTTGGTATTTGTAGCAGAAAACCACCCTGAACAGCGCTCAAATGCGAACAAATTTCTTAACAGTCTTAATGCTAGACAAAGATTATCCCTCAGTGCTTAGTATCATCGTAGCTAGCAAATTAATTAACCAGTTTATAATTTACAAAAAGAGAAGAAAAAAAAGAGTGTGAGACAAGGTTTAGGCTGCCAGTCTTCTTTATTCTCCCAAGTGAGAGCTTTAGCACCAGGCACCAGCAGATAGCAAAAAAGGGAAGATAAAGAAAAACATATTGAGACATAGCAGAACTGATCTCCAAGCTCACCTGAGGACCACAAGCCATACATGGACAGGGACACACCTAGCAGCCTAATGTCGCATCCTGCTGCAACAGGCATCATTCAGGCTAACCAATACTCGGTGAAAAAAAAGGTGCAACATTAACCTGGAAATCTTAGTATGGTTCTTGTTTGTCATTACTTTCACAACTTTTTTGTGGTGTGTAGTGCCACTAAATTGCAGATAAATCTTGTAGCCTACACAACTTGCCTTATTCCGTTTTATTGAGAAAAGGTGAATTTAACAAAACAGGAGTTTAATGGGCTGTGTTCCTTAGAAAATTATAATTTATCCTTATATGCACAGCGGAAGTTCTTATTGATTGAGCCTATACATGCTTAAAGGACAGTATTTAGGGCCTACCTATATATGTCTAAAATGACAGCCTTAAGCCTGTTTCACATGCAAGTGATTTTGGGCCAGAAATGGTGTGGTGCCCATCGCGTGAGCAAGCCTCCTTTCCCAATACCAGTTTTCCAAGCGGCACGCATCGCTGTGATCACGATCGAAACATTTGGAAAAATTCTTGAGCGGAAAAAGCGGCAACCAATAGCGGAGTACCTTGAGCAGTGACATTAAAATCACTAGGCAGGGGCGTGGCTGAAGTGTGGGCGGCATGGGAAACTTGCCCGCTCGAGCAGAAAGTTCTAGCAGACTACATTTGTAGCAGACATTGTCCTCTGCCAGTTTGCAGTGTCTCGTGCGGTCTTCAACGAACTGTTCATCACTCAAGTTGTGCAGTGTCCATTAGTTTGGGATGCTAAAATGGAGGATTTTCGCAACAAAGATAAGAGGAGGATTCTTTAGGAATTACGCACTGAAGCTGAAGGTACTTGTCGCAAGTGATGCATACTTCCATAAAGTAAAAGCCGGCGTCTCTTGAATCGGCCTTGTCCATTGGTGCCTTAGAAGTACCGCTTGTTTCTATGTGTCATTTTTGAGTACCATTCTATGGAGCCACATTGTTTGTACATTCTGTTTTCTTCTTTTCGCCTCCTTTTTTTCCTCCGATGGTGACCCCATATGAATCTAGACAGACAGCATGAAACAGCAGTTCATACTATTCGTTCGCAATGCATGTAGGTGTTTTTTTTTTTTTTCCTTTTTCTTTTTCTTTACAACTCCGAGCTAGCGTGTTAGTAGTTTTGTTTGGTCTTGTTTCTTCAGTTAAAAGGTCACGTAACCCGAGCTCTACAAGGGTTGCCGCCTTTCTACTCGAATACCTATAGGCGAAAAGATACACAAGCTTCTTTGAAAGCCGTCCACAGGCCTCTTGCTTTTGGGTGGCCGAGATAGTGCCCGAATGTGTTGCAGCACTTGAAAACAAGAGCCGTTGGCAGACGTGCACGTGCTTCAAGCCCAAGTCGCAGAAATATGAACCAGCCCATTCCTTTGCTTCCACATAACTAATTCTGTGTGCGTGTACATAACAAGACTTTTAAGCTGTCGCCTATAAAGAGCTAAAAGACATAAATGGGAATAAAGAAGTTGCATTACCAATTCGACACACAGTATTTTTATTTTCTGTGAGGTTTAAAAGCACGAAAGTGGAGCACCAACTTAATACACCCATGAAACTTGCAGCTCAAGCTCGCCAAAACACGGAAATGTGGAGCAAGGTGCAGCTCTTGAAGACTGCTGAAACCCGTTGCTCACGGGCACTTTCCGCAAGCAGCACTGTGCATCACAGCGGCACGTGTCACCCCAAACCGGAGCATGCAAAACAAGGCTGCGTCTGTAGGCCACAGTGCCGCTCAACTGCCGCGACCACTGCTGTGCCGTCACTTACATGTCTAACAGGCTTTAGTGCTTGTTATAGGCACCTAAAACAGCATTTTTTAGCGCCTATAGTTCCAGTCTCTAGTACTGATTAACCATGGAGTGAACGTAAGGCAAGGAACATCAGCGGGACACTAAATAAAGTAATTTTGGCTGTATTAGTAAATTACTTTACTACAATATAAAAGAAAGGCACCTTTACCATGAGAAGAGGCTTGGCAAGGCAGAAAAAGCACAAAAAACAAATCTTGGTGGCGACACTACCTTAAAGCTCTCTCCCCAGCTCACTGTGATGTGGACTTTGAGGAGGTCTACTCATGCCTAGTTAATTTGTTATTGGTAAAGGTGGACTACATTGTATTTTAAAAGATCCAAAAACTGGACTTGGCAAGTTTCAAGAACATTTACTGTGCCAGAATGGCCAAAATATGACAAACTTTGAGATCCATGATGTCACACTGATGTACTGGCACTGTAGTATAGGCATAAAACTAAAAAAAAAAAAAAAAATGACTTTCACCTTCATTTCCTCCTTTGGTAATCAGCCTATTGCCGCAAAATTAATGAAAATAGTTTTGAACGAATGCATAGTCAGTTTAAAAAGCTTTAGTGTTCTTCTTCAGTGTCCGTTCAAGGCTGCGGAAAATCCAGCTTCACAGTACAATACACAGCTGGTGCAGAAGTTCGTCACTTACATTCATAAGTTTGGAAGCATGATGTCTGTTCTGTCCTCTTTGTGCCAACTCTGCCATACTCTTTCTAGTGCAGGAATGGGCTACTTGTGCCCTTATAGAGTTGCATATGATTTAGTGGTGCATGATGTCAAAAATTCTAACCCTTTATGAATGAGATATAAATACCAGGAAACAAATTTTATTTTCTATCTAAATGTGCAGAATGCATTATGAATAAGCATATTCAACAAAAAGAACATATTTTGTCGAAACTTTTTCAGCAATAGGGAGGAAACGCCATGCAGAAAACTGGAAGTAGGCTTCACCCAAAGGCACATATGGCTTCGTTTGAAATTTGTACTGACAGCTATCATGATATGGGAACCATTGGTGTAAACTTTGCTTGCTTTACGTCATGTGTGTGACACCACTGCAGCCGGAGGTGTTGTGTCGGTCTGTCTCCTTGGACCAGGTTTAAAAAAAAAAACATAAGGCATGGGACAAACTTCTTGCTCCTCTTTCTTTGTTCTTGCTCTAAACCAATAACTAGTGCTTGCTGCTTGTCACTCAGTGTTGCCTGAAGTCATTTAGCCAGAAATTTGTCCTCAATACCAAAACTGAGCATGAAAAGAAATTGTTTCTGGTATCTATAACACTCATCCGTAAAGGGTTAACACTTTTCTCTCCTGCCTTGTCTGCACAGTCATGCATAAATTTAGTGCCCATAGCTAGTGAAACTGGACAAGATGTTGCATAAGGAGGGCACAAGGAAGGGCGGAGGATGGCCTTATTGTGTTGCTGCAGTGTTTGGGTAATGTATGAAATGCATTGCAAGGTAGGAGAGTTGGCATTGATATGTTTCTCTCTGGTATTACACGGTATTACACTCACTCTGATGAGTCCATTGTTTCCACACGCATCTGTGCTAATATAACAATGTTATGCAAGAACGTCCCCCACATGTTTTGTAGAGTGCCACAGACAAAAACAGACCTGTTGTCATCATGCTTTGATGACATCTGGAACAGATGTCAAACATTTTTCTTCATGGGCCTTTCCTTTAGCAATCTCATTCTTTACATTCTTCTAATCAATGTTTCATTTTTTGTTTAGATAACGCTGCTTCAGCTTTCGGCACTTCTCAAGCAGGCAGATTCCAGCAAACGCAAGTTAACCATCACTGTAAGTATGACTTCTTTCTCAGCCATTATGTGTGCAAAATTATTATGCCTTATTCAAGGCAGTGTGCATTGCAGGGGACTACTACTTTCTTTATTAAAAGCATCTTGAAGCAGTCCCTTGTTCATATGGCGTCCTTATGGCTGCTCGATCCATTCTGCTTATTGCTTTGCTTAGTGCTGCTTTAGGGCCTCACAGAGTTGTGACAACCAGGCTGGCCACAGCTAGGTCATGCTGGTTGTCTAGTTTATTGTAGGTGTTACTCAAGGCTTGTTGCTATAGAGGGGGGGGGGGGTATTGCTGTAGATGGCTAAACAAATGTTTATTTCAAGCCTCGTAAAGTTCGAAGTTTTCGTTTTGTCAGTGCAGGTAAATTGTTAAAGTTAGCTACTGTTATTTTAACTCCTATGAGAGTGCAAGAATATAATTATCTGTTGGCTTAAATATAAAAATTAAGGGCTGCAAACATTCTAACATACCATTAGGGACATGTAGCGGCAAGGACGAGATGACATGTGACACTGAGAATACATGTCCTTGCCTCTGTCCTCTTCCGCTTGCACTTTACGTACTTGCAGTGACCTACTAGTTAGTACACTGAAATCTGCTATCAACATACCATCACTTCATTTGCTAAGGTAATTCACGATTGTAAGCTGTCATTCATTCTTTTAAACATTCTTGAGGTAGCTTGCCGCACAATATGACAATGCTCCTCTTGTGTGTTGGCCTCATGCAAGAACAGCACATGCGCACTGTCACATCCACTTGCTGCTGCTCAAAGATGCAACCATAAAATATCTTCAACAAAATCCTTGTGGCTCTTGTCATCTGCCAGTCACTGCCATTGATGGTGCACAGAATAGCATCACTTTCGCAAGACCTGTTCTCACATAAAATAAAAGTGTAAAGTGTGGCGGCTGTTGCAGGTAGACAGGCAGGAAAGAATCATTCTTGCCAAATGTAAGAATGTCTCTTTTTTTTGTTTTCCGTCTTCGCCTTGAGGATTAAGCTAAAGGTCTAGTTCAACTCTGCACCCATACTTTATCAATACCGTTCTAGAAGCGCCCCGTTCAGGTCAGATCTTTGTATAATATGCACCTATTTTACTTGGTGGATGCAATGCTACATAACTGTGTGTTTTAATCACAAAATACCATAATTAGAGCGTTTTAACGTTGTAAGATTCTTTGCCATGATGCTTGGCCTTGAGGAATTATGTGAGCATGCACTGGAGAAGTACGTGTGGAAGCTTGTCTATGCACATCTCAAAATGCTAAAACATTTTATTGCGATAGCAATTATATGGACACTTTGTGGGGTCTCGCGCATGCTCTTGTGACAAAGGAACAACACAGTAGTGCAAACAATCACGAGGGCATTTGTTGCACCTTTCATACTCTAATGCCTGCTAGCCGAATCGCTGTCCACTGAACATGCCAATGGGTGCACGACAAATTTAAGAAGTCCGACTCGCCACTACTGGATATCGAGCGAGTACGTTCGCCCCATGCTGGACAGTCATGCGAACGGTGGCGCATTAGAACGATCGTGTTCCTCTATTCCAGTGTCCTGCTCCTAGGCGTAACAATATCATCTCACAGTGGCATGGATCGGCGCACGCGCGGACTGTCTGTGCCGCTTGCCGACCCAGAGCCAAAGAGAAAGAGAGTACTGACCGCTGCTGGCACCCAACTACGGGGAGAAGCCGGATTACAGGAGACGCGCGAGAGTCGAGCATCCCCACAACTCCAAGCTCATTTTCGCCATCGCTGTGATGTTCCGTATAAAGTCCAAGGGGGATAACGCTGTTTCCGCGCATCGTATGCTGTATGTGCGAGTAAAAGCACTTGAGGGACGCCACCGATCGCAGCTGAATCTGGTGCGCGCGAACAAAGAAAGTGAAGAGCAAACATGCCATGTCCCACTGTGTGAAATGCCGTGGGGGGGATGGGAAAAAGGGAGGGAAGAAGGGCAGCGTTGTACTTCGGAAGCAACTGTGCATTTTGAGACCAGGCGCAAGGAGAAGTGACGATTAAAGGGATCTGCAGATGGCTCATACCTTTGTGTTTGCTGTGTTCTCGGCACTCTTGCATTGAAGCGATACACTGCACGAACGTCACTTCGCTCGCTGCTGCTGCCGCACTTACTCACACCAGCGTTTTGACAGCGAGTGTCCACGCTCATCGAGTGTGATGTGTTCATGTTTGCTCGTTTGCGCTGACACCATGCTTGTTAATTCAGTTAGCAAGCGAATGTTTGCAAGTTTATATGGCCGGTAAAACTACCATCCTAACTTTGTATAGCTGTCTACTAATTTAGTGTTGCAATTGATGCTTTGGCTTTCGGGCAAAACTTGCAAGTTTTTTCCCATTTGGGTGCACTCAGCCTTCTAAAGAACAGTTATAATGTGCTGCCCACTCTAGACGAAAAATGAATTCGACGGGCACCCCACATTAATACAGAGGAGATAATGTCATTTAGTCATACACTGCAGGCTTCACTTTCTGACGCACTGCAAGAAAAGTTGAATCATTCAGCCACATGACAGGGCAGCAGTTTTTCACGGAACTAGTGTTCTGCTCCCCAGCTCCAATTTGATATTTTTTATTGCATATGCAACAGCAGATAGCTTAACTTCACTTATTGATTCCAAGGGTATCTTGGAGGCTGCATGTTGCAGCACATAGCTGGTGGGACAATGTACCATAGCATTAAGTCACCATGCACCAGACAGGGTTGCATATTAGATGTCACTGTTGGCACAGTACCGAGGCGATGAGTAGTAAAGGTGTTGCCCTCTTTTGCCACTATATCTTACTACTTATATCCCCTAAAATTACCTGCCATGCTCATGATTTCTAAGATCAGTGGCATATGTTGTGCACTGTCCACATGCGCCCTGCTAGCTGACATACGAGTTCTGTGAACACTACTGTCACAGTTGCGTTGTTCAAAAAAAAAGAAGCGGCTAGTGTCCTTCATTCTTACAAATACTGCTACACAGTGTGCATAGTTGTGAGCAGTATTGTTTGTGACATCGGCGTGCTTTCACCTGCGTGGCCAACTTCTACCAATAATGCCTGATTTGAAATACCGTATTTTCGTGCATATAACTCGCCCTTGCATATAATCCGCACTAGAAAGAAAAAAAAAAGAAAAAAAATATCCTCGCGTATAACCCGCACGCTTAACCCAAAACATGAGGACTAGGGAGTTAAAGCTGCGCAGTCATCATTTCATTTTCAAAACAAATAGTTGTCAAGTGCTGTCATCCGATTCTGTCAATCGTCGCCATTCGCTAAGATGTAATCATCTTTGGAACCATCTAAGCTGTTGCTTATAGCACATTCTTGAAGCTTTTGCACACAATGTCGCTCGAAACTTGCGTGGAATATTAATTTCCCGGGCCAGCTTCAGGGCTTCCATGTGTGCCATCTCTGTGGACAAGCGTGGCCATGACTCCTTCGCTCCTCAATGAATTTGCAAAGCTGCGTCTCTTGTTGGGAGTACACATAAGTCCTCGAGCCGTGAAATGCTTGCCTATCCCTGTTCAGTTTTGAGAGACTATTCTTTCTTCTACCAGTCGTGAATGCAGGACTCATAAAGATTGTGCTTCCTCACAGCAGCTCTGTTGCCGATTTCTTCAGCAGCGGCTACCATCTTCAGTTTCTCTTTCGCTGTGAAAGATTGCCACCAAGACACACTCATAATGCCTAAACAAGGCTGGCCAACTGTGCAAACTGGGCACACAAGAAACGGCACCCGACTCGGAAACCGTGAAAAGCATCCAACCAGACTAGGGATGTGGATCTGGCTATGACTTGTGTTGACCTCTTATTGGCTTAACACATAGATGTCGATGGGGATGTGGACTCTGCATGGCAGGCCGCACGCTGCCGTAAAGCCGACTCCCCCCCCTCCCATTCCCGAATATTCGCACATAACCTGCACCCCCACTTTTTTCAATTTTTGGGTGCGGTTATATGTGAGAAAATATGGTACTTTGAATCTGAGCGTACACAACCACACAGGTAGGATTGCCTACATCTTTTTAGTTTTTTGTCTTGCCAATGACTGCCACAGCTGCAATCAACTGCGATCACCAGTGAAGGCACTGCAGGGTAGGGGAACAAAAGCAGAGATAAAACATATCTTGGCACATGATGCTCTGAAATTTGCATCCTGCACGCATTCACTATCGAACTTGTCTCAAAACATGTAATTTAACTACAATTATGAGGCTCGTCCCACCCTCCACGCTGTTCAACTTATTAGGTGATGTCAGTTCCTGACATGTTAGTTGATAACAATGCTTAAAGATCCAGCTGTCTTTATTGGTGACAAGTTGCCAAGTTCTGTGCTGAAAGTAATGCGTGGGGTACACAGAACAATAAAAATATTGAGTCACTTAAAGAGCCTCTCGCCAGGTTTGGCCATTGTGAGCTGGCAAGCGCAGTGCATGCAACGTGCGACCACGATTGTGTCTGCTAAGAATTACATTGCTGCACGCCGTGGAAAGAGCTTAAATTTCAAACTAAATGCTGTTTGCCCTTCTCCTTGCGGGCGCTGCACTCCAAGATGGGGGGATGATGTATATCAGCAAGTGCGCCTATGTACCGTATTTTTGCATGTATAACTCGCACCAAATTTTCAATAAAATTATCAGTTAAGTGAGGGTGTGGGTTATATGTGAATTTTGCCTTAAAGTGTTAAAACAGTTACAACCATTACAACAACAATTACAACAGCTCGCGCTGCCGTCGCACGTGAGCAGTTGTGATTCTCATTTTGCAAAGCGCACGATTTTGTGCGCTGTGCGCAAAGACACCTGACTAGCAGTACGAGTCAGTGCTACACGAATACTGAGGCAGACGCAAGTGGCTCACAGAACATGATCGCGCGCTGGAAGACTGTGGAAAATGACAGTTTCGGTGTCTGCACGCGCAACTGCACGACGTGGGAACAAGTAGGCGAAATGGAAGTACATCTCTCTTGCTGCGGTGCAAACTAAAACAAAGACATGCAGACATTCAGTTTGTGTGATTTCTTATTTCTCTAAACTTTACTTCATTTATTCAAGCAACAGATTACAGAAACAAGAGATATTGCCTTGAATAATTCTCGAGGTCATGTGTCACTACGAACGACGTCACAGCGCGAGCACATGTACGTAGACACACTAGCTCGTTTACGTCATCCTCTGGCTTGGAGCACGACGGCCGCAAGGAGAAGGGAAAACGGCGTTCGGTTTGATTTTTCAGATCTTTTCTTGGTGTGTACCGATGTAATACTTTGCAGACACGATCGTTATTGAGCATCATATGCTCTGCGCTTGTCAGCTCAAAATGGCCAGACCTGGTGAGGGGCCCTTTAAGAGCTGCTTCTTTAGTCATGCAGAAAGAGACCAACAGAGAACATAGCTATTTCTTTTCCTTGCTTTACATATGCCTTACATATTGACTCATGTACCATTCCTGACTTTTATTAGTTCTCTCTTTGTGGGGGCTTCTTGGGTTGATATTGGAGAGTTTTTAGCAAGTCTGATATTCCAGTTAATGCACATGAGCTGAGCATTTTGCCGCATGGGTGGAGGCGTAAACATGAGCGGCCTGCACGGTGCAAGCACCTAGTCATGCAGAGGTCAACCAGCCAAACAGAGTTAATCGCTGTAACCAAGTGGAAAACATTTCAAACATTTAAAGAGACATGTGTTCACAATTATGCTGCTGGCGATAATTTACCCTAGCAGCAAAGTAGAATACACTTGTTTACTGCTGTATTAGCTCTGCAGTTATCTGGTTGAGCTCTGCACCACCAGGTGGCTGCACCCTGCAAGCCAATCACGTTTACACCTCCGCCCATCAGGGAAAACATTCAGACCGCCTGCATTTGCCAGAATACCAGACACGCTAAAACTATCTCGTACTTTAGCAAGCAGTGCAAAAACTGGGACGCAGAAAAGAGGCACACGACACAGGCACTGACTTCCAGCAAAGTATGTTTATTGCATGAGCGTGGAATACATAAGCAGAGTAGCAAGATTGGAAACATAAATGGCGTGAAAAACATGAGAATGGCTTGAGATCACAGGTGGGTGGCGATGTGTTCAATTTGCAGATACATGATTTCCTTCTCTATTAACTGGGTGGATGTTGAACTGATGCATGAAGGACCACGTTGGATGATGGCAAATGCCTCAATAATTTCGCGCATGTGCTAGTCAGTGTGCTTTTGGATGACGGTGACTTTTCTAAAATAGGGGATGCATTTACACGACCTGCAATGCAGAGCAAGATTCCTGCTTTATTTTTGTTTTATGTTGTTGGCGTGCTCTCGGAGGTAATCATTGAGGCAGCATCCCGTTTATCCTACGTAGGGGCATCCGCACTTCAAGAGTATTTCATAAACGACTCCAGTGATGCGGCTGGTAAGGGGCTCCTGATGCTGCTTGTCGCAACCTTTTTTTGAAGGCTCATCTCTGTTGACCCTTCTGCATAAGGCGTTTAGCTTGCCTGAGGCTTAAAAAACAACCGGAACACCCGTCCTGCCCGTGACCTTCAATCTATGGGACACCCCATGCACATAGGGAATGACAGCCATTTTCGAAGTATTGAACTTGGCTTTGCGTGACTTCTTCCTTTGGTACATTTCCACTAACATGTCTTCCACTAGCTGTACCAGGAGGACGCTCGGAAAACCAGCCCGCAAAAGGTGGCCCTAAATCTAGGTCCTAAATTCTGTGTGCATCTGAAGCTCGAGAAACCTGAGCTGCTCGCCCTTGTACGGAGAACCGCATCAAAAGCAGAACCACACAAGGCAATCAGGTGCATTCTAAAAGGGCTTGAAGCGTTGCCAGCTCGATCCAAAATAGATCGATGTGTAAAACCCGCACAACTAGCTACTATCTTCAGGAAGGCACAGCTGAAGCTCCTTGTATCTGACAAGGAAGGTGGCTTCGTCGTCATGCCTTCAGGCATTTACAAGGCAAAAGCTGAGGCCGCCATTAGAGCCCATTTCCATGAAATTTATTTATTTATTTATTTATTTATTTATTTATTTATTTGTTTGTTTCTTTGTTTGTTTGTTTGTTTGTTTGTTTGTTTGTTTGTTTGTTTGTTTGTTATACCCTCAGGGCCAAAGGCATTACAGAGAGGAGTGGGTATTATAGGTTACAAAGACAATCAATACAATACAGTGAATTTTGTTAGAACATAATTTCAACATTCTCCAAAATAAACAAAAGTTGTTAGTGCATCGCGAAATCTTGATTATCTTCAATGGCTGCAATATCAGGAGGGAGGCGGTTCCATTTGACAGATGTCTGGGGAAGGTAGGACTTAAAACAAGCTTTAGTATTGCATTTTTTGATGGCAACCTTGTGCCGATGATCAATGCGATGGGAGATGTATTCTGGTGATGAAATAAAATCGTCGTGTAGCGTGACGTGATGATATACCTTGTGGAATAGAGTGAGGAGACTGATTTTCCGGCGAGATCTTAAAGGTGGGAGAGAAAGGTTAGTTTTCATGGCTGTGATATTCGCGGTACGATTGGAATTTGAAAAGATGAAGCGAACGGAGTTATCTTGTATAAGTTCGAGAGAAGATACAAGATTTTCATGCCCAGGTTCACATATAGATAACGCGTATTCAAGTTTAGTTCATATTAGTGATTTATAAAGTAAGAGTTTTAAGGATAATGGAGCAGCAGAGAAGTTGCGACGTAAATACCCTAACATGCGATTAGCGTTATTGGTAACATATTCAGTATGGGTATTTCATGTTAAGTTTCATGATATATGTACGCCTAGATATTTATATGATGCGATGGAATCAAGAGGAATGCCATTAAGACAATAAGAAGGGGAAGGTTAGAGCAGCGAGAAACGTGCATGAACTTACATTTGTTAATATTTAATTCCATTTTACAAGTTTTACACCAGTTAGAGACCAAATTAAGATCCGTCTGGAGAGTATTAATGTCGTTGAGGTTCTGTATTTCTCGGAAAATTACACAGTCTTCAGCAAAAAGATGGCTGGCAGAAGATAGGGTGGACAGAAGGTCATTAATATAAATTAAAAATAGAAGTGGTCCGAGCACGGATCCTTGTGGTACACCAGATAGCACATTAGTAAGTGGTGAGGTTGTGTCATTAGTGAAAACAAACTGCCAGCGTTTGAGAAGGAAAGATTGAATCCATCTAAAGACATGTTGATCAAGATCCAGATGACTTAATTTATAAAGCAACACTTGATGGCAGACTTTATGAAAAGCTTTCGAGAAATCTAAAAAGATGCAATCGGCACAAGATGACTGGTCAAGAATGCAATGTAATTTATCGGTGAATGACAGTAACTGCGTTTCGCAGGAACATGTTTGACGGAAACCATGTTGCGCAGAAGAAAAAAAAGTTATCATCAAGAAAGGTGGCATTGTCTTTAAAAATTAGATGTTCTAGTAATTTGAGGCAAGTGCTTATTACCGGATTTGTGAAGTGGGACCACCTTGCCAATTTCCAGTTTTAGGGAGGCTTGATGAATCGAGCGACTGCTGGAACAGTTTTGTTAGTGTAATTGAACTATAAGCGCAAGTACTTTTTAGGAATTCAGAACTAATTTCATCACACCCCTGAGATGAATCGTGTTTTAAAGACTCGATTAATTTAGCAACGCCAGGAGCATCAATAGTTATTGGTGACATAATGGAAAATCTGTGGTGCAACATAGCTGGAATAACGAGGGTCCCGAATCCGGCAACATTGATGCCTTCAGGTAGCACTTGTGGGTTTGTTGACCATTTGCCTTCACCCAGAAAGATCACATACTAGTGACGTCTGTGGCAGAAAGAATGTTCCCCATCCACTGCCAAGGTTTGTGAGTGATGGCACTGGCTAACACTCCCAAGGTTAGTTCTAGTAGTAACACAAATACCCAAGAAAGTGGATGGGGAACCATGCCGTGGTAGCTCAATTGGTTAGAGCATCGCACATGTAATGCAAAGATGAGAGATCGTTGCCCACCTCCAGCAAGATTTTTCATCCATTTTCATTGCCATTGATTTATCATTTCCTTAATTCAATCAGTAAGTACAAGTAATTTCCCCTGTGTTTTCCTTGGTGTTATTGTTTGCTGGCTTCTCATGATATGATGAATAAAAATCGGGCCCCTCGGTTAAACCCCCTTCTTCTCGTTCTGTCACAACGAAGTGCTTGGCAGAAGCCGCTTGCTAGCTTCCTGCAGAAATGCATTGGCCTACTCGAGGTGACCGACCCTTTCTTGGTTCGCAGCTCAGCAGCTGTATCTGAGTACTTCAACTCCTCCAGCACAGCCAGGATGTTAGCCTTCTCCATCTAAAGGATCTTTATTACTCATTGCCCCACTCACTTCTCCTTGAAGTTGTAAACGGCGGCATTGAGACATAAGGGGATGTGCGATTTCAAAGCGAGCACTGAACAAGTGTAGACAGGTTTCTCGACTTGCTAGTGCTGTACCGGCACTCCACGATGGTCCAGTTCACAGGGAAGATGTTCCTCCAAAACAAAGGAGTGTGCATTGGCTCATGCCTTGCACCTATACTGAGTGACCTGTTGCTAGGTCGCTACGACCGTGACATCAAAAGGAACCTCCCAACGGTCCATGCCAAGAAGGTGCTCAGGTACTTCAACGACTACCTCGTCTTCATTGAGGCAACTGAAGACAATCTTGCTTCAGTGCTACAAGTCGTTTACAAAAGCTTTGTAGATAATATGAATGGTCTCACGCTCACAACCGAGCTACCAGAGGACAACACATTGCATTTTCTAGGCTTTCTCTTTTTGTTCAAGAAAGAACATGTATGCTGGAGGTATGCACCCTGCTCAGCAAAAAGCCTCTTGCCTTTTTCATCAGCTCACTCAAGGTTAGTGAAGAAAGGAATCGCAAAAGCCGCCTTCCGTAATGCACTGCAAAAATAATGCATACACGAGATTGAAATGGCCTTTGAAGGCCAGGTACAGCAGCTTTTGCAGGCTGGTTTTCCGAGCATCCTCCTGGTACAGCTAGCGGAAGACATGTTAGCGGAAATGAACCAAAGGAAGAAGCCAGGCAAAACCGAGATCAATACTTCAAAAATGGCTGTCATTCCCTATGTGCACATAGGTTCCCATAGATTGAAGAAGGCCGTGGGAAGGGAGGGTGTTTCGGTTGTTTTTTCAGCCCCAGGCAAGCTAAACACTCTTATGCAGGAGGGTCAACCGAGACGGCCCCCCCAAAAAAGGTTGCCAACAACATAAAACAAAAATACAGAAGCAATCTTGCTCTGCATTGCAGATCGTGTAAATGCATCCCCTATTTTAGAAAAGTCACTGTCATTCAAAAGCACGCTTACCAGCACACACATGAAATTATCGAGGCATTTGCCATCATCCAACGTGGTCCTTCATGCATCAGTTCAACATCCACCCAGTTATTAGACAAGGAAATCGCGTATCTGCAAATTTAACACATCGCCACCCACCTGCAATCTCAAGTCATTCTTTTCATGTTTTTCACGCCATTTATGTTTCCAATCTTGCTTGTCTGCCTATATATTCCACGCTCACACAATAAACATACTTTGTGGGAAGTCGGTGCCTGTGTCGTGCACTATTCTAAAACCCTCTATTGTGTCAATGCTTTTGTTTCTTGTTCTTGTCATTATCTCGATGTACCATACAAGTGTCATATCCTACCAGATAGCCCACTGAAATGGGTTGGCTTGCTAGTGATATTTTCTGAGTCCACAGACTTCTACACTAAGCGGCCACGGCGGCAGCATTTCGATGGGGGTGAAATGCGAAAACACCTGTGTGCTTAGATTTAGGTGCACGTTAAAGAACCCCAGATGGTCTAAATTTCCGGAGTCCTCCACTACGGCGTGCCTCATAATCAGAAAGTGGGTTTGGCACGTAAAAGCCCATAATTCAAGACTTCTATACTAAGCTGAACCTTATTATGACTTAGATGACTAACAGAGCTTAGATTTGACCTGAACTTATTCTTATTGTGTGAAAAAGAGCATTCATTACAGTGCATTTTTAGTTACTCTTACTAGTCATGCCCTGCGCTAGTAGCACATTGCTGGTGACATCGTTGCCACAGCAAGGATAATGTGCTTCTGGCATCTGCCATTTAAAACATTTTGTATGATGCAATAACGTTTGGAGAACTACATGAAATCGTACTGTGAGGCCAGAATATCGAGGCATTCATTTTTAACTTTTCTGAATATATTAAATATTGCCTGTGGCAGATATCATGCTTGTCCTTGAGCTGAATTATTCAAAGAGGCAGACATTACTAGGATGAGAAATCGAAACACATATTCAACTATTTAACAAAAGTATCCCTAATTATCTTCTTAATTCCTTTACAGCACATATTGCAGTTTTTGAATTGTAGCCGGTGAGTTTGCAAGACGTATCCACTTGAAATGAAACTCTAGGATTATACCAATTTCAAGATATAATTTACCAAAGCGTGGGACAAAATTCGTGGACATTCCAGTTAATTTTGTGCTTCAGTGCATAAAAGAGTTTTGTTAATAAAGTAAGTTGAACAACAGTGCATTTTTACAGCAAGTTTGATGCCGCATATCTCCAAGCTGGTGTCATTCTGGAAATTAATTCCAAGTGGAGACACCTTACAAACTCGCCAGCTACAATTACAAAGTTACCATATGTGCTGTAAACTAGTTAAGAAGTTATTTAGTGAAAGTTTGGTAATTATACTTGAATATGTGTTTCAATTTCTCGTGCAAGTAATGTCTGTTTCTCTGAATAATCTCGCTCAAGGACTAGAATTATGTTAACTGCAAAGAGGATTTCTAAAAATTGCATAAAACTTAAAAATGATCATCCTATATATTTATTACTTCGGTCTGTGGCTGAAGTACCAATCCCCCTCTCCCCCCTTCCAGTCAGAAAATCTCCCGGATTTAGTTTCTCCAAACATGGGAAGTATGGTTTGAGTTTGTTGCTTCTTGCTTCGAACTTTATACATTTGCAAAAAACAACAACGTAGATAGACCTGTCGTGATAGGCTCAATATCTCTTTTTTGTGCAGCAGCACTGATGGCGTGCTGGTACATGTCTCCTTTTTTCTGCATCAGAAAGGCTCCAAATATGTCACAGGCACTCTCACAGTAATTTCACCCAATCTGATGTCTGTCGAAATCTGGATGACACTTGCACTTTCTACAATGCATGGCGAGATTGCTACCTATAGAAGCTTTCAAAGAAAATGTTTCTATATTCTATTTGCAGAGACTGGCATCAGCCCCTGTTCCATTTACAGTGCTCTCAATCACTGGCAACCCATGCAACGAAGACTTTTTGGCAGTATGTGGACTAAAGGTACAACGGAAAGCTCTCTTGGTTTTCTTTCTCATTTGTTGTCACTTAATTTCTTTCATGTAAGTTGCACTGTCTCTGATAAAAGGGTAAACTGCGAGCAGTGCTGCTTCAGAATAGTGCCAGTACCCAAGGAATACTAGTATGTGTATGTGCATGTGTGCGATAATAACGCAAAGAAGTGATGTGTAATGCAGCCATAGCTGTAGACTAGAATGTTAGGCTTAGCATGATGCATACTAGTTAGCATAGCATTGCCTATTCGCTAGGTGCCACACAGCAATGAGAGAAACACCATGAGGAGGATTAGCAGACAATGCTGTATGGCCACATTTTCCCATATGGCTAGTTGGTTTTGTGCCAACACCTCCTGTGCTTTGTGCTCTTTACATCTTTGCCATGTGCAATAGTCATGTGCCACGTGCCCTAATGGGCCAGATGGGTTGTCCCTCGATAAGATGAGTCTCCATTCTTTGCTTCAAAATCTGCAGTGAAAGAAGGAATGGGTGTTGAGACTATCGATCAGCAAGCCTATGACGCTGCCACTGAGAGTCTGCAGTGCACATTTTACTTACAGTGACTTCTTCCCGTGCATAGTCTAGTAGTTACGTGCCATTGTAGGAGGGAGTGGCAGGAATTTTTTTGCCTTTTTGTTTTGTTTTATTGCCAGCACACCAGTTGTTTGATTTTATCAATTAAATTATGCAAAGGTTTTTGTAGGATATTTATAAAACTTGTACATGCTATCAATTGCTTAATACATTCTTACGGTATACACTAAACCTATTTTGAAGTGATAATACTTGTACGTTTGGAAAGCTTAACAACTTAAAGCTTAACAGCTTAACAGTTAGCAAGCTTAACAGCTTACTAACTCCCTTAACCCTTTGAGGGTCAATGACGTAAATATACGGCGCCGCGAACAAGTCCAAAATCGTCGATGCCATATATTTATGGCGCCTCTGTACGTTTCGAAAGCGCGCCAATTTCCTAACTTTTTCTTTTCTGTCATGTGCTGCCACTATGTGGGAATACAGGGAATTTTTTTCGCGCGCCTCCCTCTCTCAGTTTTCGTTGCATGGTTTGTTTTAGAGCTAGTTTGCTCCCGCGCATCTATATACTACCGCACTCGCGCATCGGTGACGGCGACTTGGGTTTTGTTCCGCGGGCGGTTTCAGCTTCTTGCGCTTGCAAAGTTGATGGCTATCTCGTTACTAATCGCTCAAAGGGCTACCACTTGTTTCTCGCTCGTTTGGTGCTCACGGGGGTGTGCATAGGAAGGATGCCGCCGTGCATGCGTTTCAATTGCTTTATTTTTTTTCTTTTTTTTTTTTTTCACACTCGCGAAAACTAATTGCCCCTGGTTGGCGGTAAGGTGAAGATTAGCGGAAGTTTGTCACACATTGTGCTTTTTTGACGGGCACACAGCCACAGAGTTTTCCTGAATGCGCGCACCTACGCAGTTCGATTATGCTATGGATGTACACATTAGATATTAGTGTAAGAGCAGGAACATTTGAGTCTTGCGAAATATTCTTGTGTGCGCATTTTCATGGCCGTGAACTATGTGTATAAAAATGCTTCAAATTTTTAATTCTTATAGATTTATTTCCGCTTTTATTGTTGTTATTCATGAATGAAGAATATATATATATATACCAACGCAAAATATCTTTTTCTCACTTTACGGTCACCCTAGAAAAGTTGTGGTAAATTTTTTTCGAAATAAGTCGCTAAGAATTGAAATCTGCAATAAAAAAATCGACCCTGGGCAGTTGCATATGGCAAAAGAAATCGACCCTTAAAGGGTTAAAGACCTTGATGCATTGAGGCAAAAGGTACCCTCCGATACACTGCATTTTTTTTTTATATATATATTAGTCACATTGCATGTCCATTGTAATACATTTGCCTGGAGCAGAAGTGTGCAAAAAGCTATTTGAAATATTGATTGTTCATACAACGAAGGGTACTATAAGCACAGGTGAATGATTTTTATCACTTGTGGGATGTTCATGGTTGATGGTTGAACAATTAAATCCTAATACATTTAGGCGTTCATGTGCTTCATAAGTTTCATGAAAAATGAGTAACAGCTAAAAAAAAAACAAGACATAACAAGTAGACGGACAAAGCGTGATTTCACCCCTTTATCCATCTCCTTCTGTATGTCTTGTTTCTTGCACTGTTACTCGTTTTTTAATACAACATGTACCATCTGCCCCAAATTCACACTTTATTACTTCATACTTAAAAGTCATTGCAAATAGTTAGTAGAGAGAATGCTATTGTCGTACATTAAAGATTACAGCTCATTTATTTTTTCTCTTCTGTGGGACAAAGCTCAGGTAAGGCATTGGAGGGTGGAGAGAACATTCTCATCTCCATCCTCCCTTGAAATTTGCTTGTGGCACCATCACAGCACAGCGAATGATGTGGCAGGTGTTTACTTAGTACTTATTTGCCTTTGGTTAGGTATCTATTCCTAGCTATTTACGTTTCAGTGCGGCTCATAATGTCATGTAATGAAAGCAGTTTCGTGTATACCTAAGGCAAGGTGTCATACTCCTCTAGACAGCCACCCTGGTTTACCTTGCTTGCCACCTATAAGTTGCAAACCTTGCAAATATTACCTATCGCTTATAATGCTATGCTAAAACATTCTATCAGGACTGCATGTGCTGCCTATAGGGGCTACATACTAGTATATCAATGCAAACATAGTACTCGCTAGGATCAAACAACATCCTCACTTTCGTGATGTGTTCCTTTGTTGCCATTTCTTTTTTATTTAGGACTGCCATGTGCTGACCTTCAGCAGCAGTGGATCTGTATCTGAGCATCTTGTTCTTCACCCTCAACTTGAGACAGGCAACTACATCATAAAGGTAACACAATTTACAATAGGTTTTTCGACACTGCAATGTAGTCGAGCATTCTGGAATAGCAGAGCAAGAACGTGGCATGTTTCCCAAATCGATATTTTCTTTGTTCAGCATGAGAGCAATCTTCTTTTTTTTCTTTATTTTTTTTTCTTTATTTGGTTGTATTTTTGTCACTCTGCCTCCTAATATCTTGAAGCCCATGATACTTGATGTCACTTGGACCCTGGCCTTTCGTATGGGAAAAAGCAGGAGTAGAGATGGTCGATTATGTTTTATTTGATTAATCGTTAATCAATTTAGCTTTTAATGAATTAATCACTTTCAATGCAAGGTTTTTCGATTAATTTATTAATCGAAATTTTTGCTGGACACTTTCAAAATTTGTAGGACCCTAATTTAATGTTTGAGAGGTGGAACTTGGTTTCAAATACATCTGTATAAACGCTTGATAAAGGATAATCTTTATCATGTTAAAGACTAAATATAGTTGGCGCTAGTAGCTTTTGAAAAGATAAACAATATATGTTACGAAATGGCACTTAGTGTAGAATTCAGGTACATGGCACTAGTGAATCCCTGTGTGTAAAGTGACGTCCAACTGAAATATGCAAGAAATTGCAATATGCGCTGGAAAAAAGAAAATTGCTGGTTTAGGATTTTAAACCACATGCTCTTTTCTACAGAGCGAAGGAATGTCAATTGGCTGGGAAGCTTGGATGAAACCGGCACCTTCTATGAATAGCCACACAACAAACATGCGAGAATAGATGCTCGGAACACTATAGATTTGCTGAATCGACATGAACTCTATTACTATGTCATATAAACGCTCCAAATTGGCATGCATGCTGTGCCAGGTCTTGAGTGGACTGGGAGTGGCGTGACGGTCAACAACGGGATTCCTATAGTATGCCTTGAATTGCGAGGGCATTTCAAGCCTTCGGCTTTGGGCGGCGTGTGGGGGTAGAGAGGGGAAGTGCTCAGCTCGGCATCACTGAGGACTCGGAAAAACAGTCAACAGTCGCTCTACCGCAGCCTCACAGTCACTGCTCATGCACCGCCATTCCAATACGGTCTCAAATTTTCACGCCGCCTCTGTCCAACTCTCGAAAAGGATTAATCGAACAGGCCTATTCGATCAAGTCGATTAAATCAAAGCAGGACATGAATGAAGATTAATCGATCATCGGTATTACCAACCCTAAGCAGGAAAGGAACATTGCTTTTGAGCATTGTTCAAGGTACTGGGAAAGAACCTCTCCTGTAGGAGAGTAGCTTGCCCCTTCACATCATGGTCTCTCAACATTCCATTCACTTTACATAACGCTCATAACCACCCTGCAGTGAGAGAGCTGTTCTCTCCGTGTGTGAGGAAACTTTGTGAAGAAATGGGTGTTGCGCTGCTTGAACATTCTGTTGGGGCTTCAGCGAAGCTGTTACTGCCATGGCAGTGGCAGCCCATTGGGTGTGACACATTGTTTGTAGGGGTCGCTAAACATGTTCCAGAGACGCACATTAGAATTCACTTCCTATAACTTCAGGCAAAATACTCGTGCCTGAAATTTTAGCATTAAAATCCCATGCTGGTTGTCTTATGCAGCAGTCGGCCCATCCATTTCAGAATCCGACTTTCGACACCCTGAAATGAGCATCTTCATGGCAGAGGCCTATGAAATATTGACGGCTGTTAAACACGTTGGGAAATTAAAGCTACAAAATGCTATTGTATTCAGACGTCTTAAGCATCCTGAAAGCTTTAATATCATGGCAAAAACACCGAAACCCTGTACTCAATGTTCTTTATTCACTGCTATGTGGTACCTATCCATCTAACCAGCATATTATAATATGCTGGGTGCCTGGGTATTGAGGCATCGAAGGCAACATGCTTGCAGATGAAATTGCCACATCCATAGCAATGAAAGCTAGCAACACTTCCATAGCTATTGCTGCCACGAACCTGAAGTCATTTTTGCACAAAAAACTAAGGAGCGATTGACAACGAATCTGGGACACCGAAACATCAAATAAGCTGCATTTGATTAGGCTGCGTTAGGGAAATTTGCCTCCAATAACAAGAATACAACAAACTGAGGTCATTTTCTACTGACGTAGAATAGGCCACATGTGTGACATACGCATTTACCTGTTCACTGGGAGTGAACCTCCTATCTCTGGAAAATGCAACGAGACACTGACTATCCTTCACGTCTTGTTGGAGTGTCGGGAAGCAGACACTGAAAGAAAAAAAACACTTTCCTTTGGCCTACTGACAGCAAATCTCACATCCGACAATGCTTCTTGCAAAGAACTGATTTTGCAGCGAAGCTGTTTACCTGATGGACCTGTATGAATGAGTCATATGCGTGGTCTTGTAGGGGGGCATCTGGGCAGGCTGTAAAGGGAACAAAAACGATGGCGGCGCTGCGTGGTCTTGTAGGGGGGGTATATGTGCTGGCTAACATCCATAAAATGAACAAAATATGACGGTGCTGCGGGGTCTTGTACGGGGGGTGGCATCTAAGCTGGCTAACGTCCAGAAACTGAACAAAAAAGATTGCGGTGCTGCGTGGTTCTGTGGGGGGGGGTATCTGGGCTGGCTAACATCCCTAAAGTGAACAAAAAAGATGGTGGCGCGATTGCTGGGTAGGGGAGAACGAATGATAGTACGGTGGAGAAGAAAGAAAGGACAGGCGATTTCTCTGTGCACCGCACCTGCGAAGTGCACCCGCGCTGGCCACCGTTGCTGCAGGCTGCGTCTGCTGTCGTCTACCTTCAATACCACTGCGTGGCAGTTGGGGTCGGAAAAGACGGGGATGTACGCCGCAGTTTCTGCCGCAATGTGTAAGAGTCGGATTGTGCATTGCAGAGGTTGACCATGTGGGAACCCCTTTGGACCCCTATCTCCTGTTCGTGCGCGACTTGAGTCATTCACCCGTGCGATAGCTGGGGACACGCAGTTCCAGCCTTATTTTGGATAGTGTACATACCCCGCAGCCGCTGGCGTCGGCATGACGCGGAGCCTGTTGCTTGCGCATGCGGCTCACGTTACGCCATGCGCTGTGTGTAGGAACAATGCCTGAGGAGCGGGCCCCTCTCGCCCTCTCTTCGGCTTCTCTCTCCTTTAGCATTGGTTGTACGCGAGGGCCTGCGCCAGACAGATTGACTTTTGGTGCTCTTGGCTGTCGGACGTGCGGACCCACTTGATCCCGCGTCCCTCTGAGCAAGGCGGCCCGTTTGCGGGTGCTGCGGAGTAGGGATGAGCTACGTGTCTCCTTAGACCTTAGCTAGCCGCACATTAGCCTTAACCCCCACAACCACTGCGACAGTTGCAACTCCAACAAAAATGGAAAAAAATGGAAAGACCACACATTTTGCGCTTGGTCAAAGAACAAGCCGAGTACGAGGAGAGACGTCGACAGCAGAGACGCAACTATAACCAACAACAATGTGCCCATGCGAAAGAGGAGAATGCGGCCGGTGACTTTGACCCCGAAGAATGTCAGCAAGAGCAGATGTGAGAGTCTAATCATCATCGCTGAGCACAAGCTACCGATGCATGGTGTCAGCGCGTACAGGCAAACATGAACACTTCACACTGGATGATCGTGGACGCTCACTGTCAAAATGCTGGTGTGAAGAATCGCAGCAGCAGCAGCGAGCGAAGTGATGCTTCAACGCAAACTGAGGGCTGAGAACACAGTGCACGCAAAGCTACAAGCTGTCGGCCCACCTAGTCTGTGCCTCCAAAGCAGATCACCTTCAAAATAAAGCCCATTCGACTGCTTCATCCTTGCACACGCGAAATTGAGCCACCATCGTTGGGTCAGCATTGTATGCTTTCACTTGCGCACACAGCGTATGGCGCGCAAGGATGACGTTATCCCAGTACGTCTTGTATTCAAACAATACCTGTAGCAACTGCCAGAGGAGGTCAACCCAGCGCACCTCTGCCTACCTTCGTCCTCCGCAACGTTTTGCCTCATTTGTCCTTCCCACCTTCGCTCAACATTACCTATATGTTCCTCTAGGTGGCGTTACTTTGGCACGCTCACGCTCCTTCGTACTTTCCCTGGTGCAAAATTTTCTTCACCTCCAGGCGCCTTCCTCATTCGCTTGCCTCGCAGCTTCAGACAGACACCGCCCATTTGAAGAGCTGAACAGTTACGCTTGCACATAAGATTCTTGTTGTAGGACACATCCTGGCCAGTGCTCTGCAACTTCTAGAGTTTAAGCGAAATTTTCAACGATGCCTAGTGAGGGGCTTTTTAAAGAAAACTTGCATTTTTATTGGCCATAATAAGGGAAAGGGTATGGTACTATGCTATTGCTTATTAGCCAGTTGTATGTAAGCATGCTTATGTGGTGCATTTGGTTACTGCATGCGTTGAATTCAATCTTGAAAACTTAGTGTGTGTTGTTCTTTTCTCTTATGCTTGTAGGCCATGTGGCTGCCGGGCTCCCAAACAGAGCTCGCCTTGGTGACCGCAGATTTTGTCAAGGTGTACGACCTGTCAGTAGATGCCCTGAGTGCTCAGTTCTTTTTCCTATTGCCAACGGGGCGACTACGTGACTGTTGTTTTGTCTGTCCCGAGGAAGGGCCTCGCCATCTGCTGCTCATGTCATCAGCTGGCTATGTCTACTGCCAGCCTCTGATTGAGGAGAGCTCAGCCCGTCATGGACCGTTCTATGTCACAAGTGTTCTCGACATCCAGCATCCTGACATCAAGGTGAATATGCAATGACTATGTGTGATAGTTTGTAAAATTGTGTAGGACACCATGAAGCAAAGAAGGCTTGTGGAAAAGTCTTGCTGTGTGAGGCTTTAGTCGTAAGGTGAAGCATTAGGCACCCATTACAATGCAAGTCATGTTGCATGTAAAGTGCCATGAGACCCTACACTAAACTTCACTAGCATGATTCTATGCACGTCTGAGTAGGCACCAGCCTGACTGCCCACACCTTGGTTCTACTCGAAGCATTTGGTTGGTTGTTCCAAATAAGATAGGGAAAGAAGGTTGCTTGCAGAAGTCTGTATAATTAATATTCCATGCATGTAACAATGCCAGACAAAATGGTTATTATTCAATGTTAAGCTGTCAATTATCTTCAAGTACTAGTTAAAATGGTGGACTAAAGGGTATAGCTTAGTAGGTGTCCAAAGCTTCGGCAGAGCCTTTTGTTTGGTTGCACTAGTTGCCCCATGCTTTCTGGAGTTTTGAATGATGCCCGATTACTAATTTCCTGGGATACAACAGCCTCTTAATCCTTCAACTGCCTCATAGAAAATTCTAAATAGGTGACCTAAGTATCAGCCCTTTTGTTACAGCGATAGCCTTTAAAGATACTTCTGGATTTGGTTTACCTGATGCCAGTGTCATCAGTTTTCAAAATGTTAAAGAAAATATATACAGTAGAACCTCGTTGATACGTTCCCGTTACATACTTTTTTCCAGTGCCAACGTTCGCAATTGAGAGCAGAAAAAATGACCCAACAGAGTACGCTCATTTTTTACCAGTTAATACGTTCCTGGAAAACAATTTTTCAGCACCAACAATAAATATATCGCCAAACCATGATCGTATGATACCTTTTCAGGCCGCTAGATCCCATGCAAACAAGAAAATGTGTGAGGCGCGTGCGATCGAGAACATTATGTAGCTGCCCGCCACAGCAGCTTCACTGCAATACTTGCCTGCCCGTTTCACGTGAGAACGCTGGTGTACACTGAGTTTCTCATTTTGGTACTAGCAAATCTTGTCCAGGGTTGTCGCATGCGACGTTCACAGCTATCACTGCCAATCCTATTGTGATAAGCATCTTCGCCTATTTATTTCACAGTCCCCGCAGGGGGTGTCCACGTAAGCAGGCATTTGGTGTGTTGCAGTACCACGTACTCGAGCACATGAGGATTGGACCCTCCCGCGTGTAGCTCTGCGCGGCTTAGCCGTGTCTGGGGAAAGGGGGATCCTGGGGGTTGAGGCGATGCCGGGTGTTCGGACCTTTATGGCCCCCGGTGCAGGCAACACACCTCTTTGGCCTCTGCTTCACATAGACGGCACCTTCAGACTGACCCACCTGGAGGAAACTGGCAGCTGCCTTTTCCTGTCCTCCTCTTCAATCTTCGTCTTCTCTCTAGCCTTTTCATCTTTCCTGTCTTCTTTTCACTTCCTCTTCCGAATTTCCTGGCGGCAAGGGTAAATGTTGTTTAATATATCTAGTCTTGGGTATATACATTAGGTTATAGTGCCGGTGCATAGCTGGCGTCTACAGGTTCCTCAGAACCTGTAGCGTCCGCCCCTTGTTGGGCTCGGTGGTGGGTGGCTACCACTGCCGCCGAATTTTGAAACTATGTTATGGCAGAAGCTTCCCACGACTTCCCACGACTTTCCCACGACTTCCAGATCGGCATCTGAAAAGAGGTCGCACCGATCCACCTTTTCAATTTACCCTCCGAACCGACCTAGACAACTTCCCACATTACCACGTCTTGCATAGTGAAGGAACACTAAGTATGCGTAAGCTATCCCCTTTCTTGGTGGTGAAATGCCTCATAGAAAAAATTGGCAAAGACTACAAAGCCTCAAAAATGACCACCAGAGACCTGTTAATAGAATTGAGGAACAAAGAACAAGTGCAAAAGCTGTCTGAACTTGCCAGTATTGGTGAAATCAAAGTCACGATTTCTCCCCATCGCTGATTAAACACTTGCAGGGGCGTTATCTCAGAGGAAGATTTTCTCAGCTTGAGTTACGAGGAACTCCTCGAGGGGTTCAAAGAACAAAATGTGATCAAAGTTCAAAGAATCACAGTCCGAAGAAACAATGAACAACTCCTCCCCAAACATGTGATTCTTACTTTTGGTGCTAGCATTCTCCCCACCTCTCTCGACGCAGGATATCTAAAGATTAATGTCAGACCATACATACCGAACCCAAGGTGGTGTTTCAAGTGCCAGAGGTTCAGCCACGCATCACAATTATGTAGAGGCAAAGAAACAAGCGTGAAATGCAGTGCTAACGATCACCCATCTGAAAACTGTAACGCCCCCCACGCTGTGTTAAACTGCAAAGGGGATCATCCAGCATATTCACGATCATGTCCCTGTTGGAAGAAGGAGAAGGAGGTGATTGCTCTTCAAGTAAAAGAGAAGATTTCATTTTTCGAAGCGAGGAAGAGGCTTTCACTCTCATCTCAAATAAGCTATGCCAATGTGGCATGGCAGGGGCAGCACCACATCGGTCTCAGGAGTCTACAGGGGTCACAGTCAGTGGTCCCATAGCAACTCCATCCACCCCCTTCGTGGCAGCACCTAGTGCTGCTCCACCATCATCTAAGACGGCCCTGCAGGCAGCTGTTCCGCAGGTCTCAAGACTTAACAGAATGCCAAGGCCTGAGACGCATGCCTCAGCGCCTGGCTCTCGATCATCCAGCGCCTCAGAGAAGGCGATGGAGGTCGATACCAAAACCCTGGCGTCATTGACGCCAAAGGAACAGGATTCTTTTTTGCGCTCTAAGAAGGACAAGCTCCTTATAACAGCGCTGAAATAGGGACAGGTAACCTGAATGGTTACCATCCATCAAACTTGTACTGTTCCATGTCGCATGTCACCTTTAATTTTTAAGCTCACAAACATCGGTACATTTTTCATTTTACACCCATGGCTTTCATTGTACACTGGAATTGCAGAGGTCTTACACACAATATAGGTGACATCAAAGACATTAGCAACCCTTTTGCGCCAGTTGCAGTGTGTCTTCAAGAAACAAATCTTGGTCCGAAAAATAGTCAAATTCTCAAAGGTTTCATCGTTGTCCGAAGGAACCGCGAATACTCCAGCCGCTTGTCAGGAGGAGTCGCTATAGTCGTGCAGGGCGGCAGTCCTACCTGAAATGTTCAACTGAATACATCTTTCGAGGTTGTAGTCGTCACCATTCTGTCTCACAAAACCGTAACCATTTGTTCACTGTATATTCCACCCTACACCCACGTTACTACTAAACACCTAGAAAATTTAACAGGTCAGTTACCGGCGCCATTGGTTTTAGTAGGAGATTTTAATGCTCATTGTGCTCTTTGGGGCAGTGTCAAAACTGACCAAAGAGGGCAACTCGTTGAAGATTTCATTCTGTCCAATGACATCTGCCTTTTAAACTCAGGCTTACCGACATACTTTTCACCGACTTCCCGCACTTTTAGTTGTTTGGATTTAGCTTTTTTCTCACCATCTCTTTTTAGTGATCTTAAATGGGAAGCTCTCGACACGTCATATGGTAGCGATCATTTACCCGCAATCATCAAACTTTTATCATCACCACCAACCTTAGTCACTAGGCCACGCCGGTGGAAATTACAGCTCGCTGACTGGCCGGTTTTTATGGAGAACGCGAAACTGGAAGCTGTCTTTTCGTCAGAACTAATCATTGACGAACTTAAAAAAAAAATCGCAGGTCATAATCTCAGCGGCAGAAAAGGCAATACCCCAGTCATCCGGTATTGTGCACAAGAAGCTAAATCCCTGGTGAACAAACGAGTATACTGAAGCGAAAAAAGAACAATATAAGGCCTGGGGAATTATCGCTGTACTACAGCGATACAGCAATCCTTTTGACAACGAAATATCGCTGTACTACAATCCCGCATCAATGAAATTTGCTGGAACATAAAATCTCATATTACCTACTCATGCAAGGCTAGCAGGCTCCAAAATGTGCTCAAATATGATTGCTTTGTACTAAAATTGCATAAAATACCACCACATTACATTTGCATTGGCGCCGCCATTTTTGTTTACAAAAACAATCGAGCGCCAGAAGCGATCGCATGCGCTGGAAACACATCATGGCCACCATCTTGTTTGTTGATCGCCAGTTTGAAGCAGTATGCTACCTACATGTGACGACGGTTTTTGCACACCTAGTGCACCACAAAAATGCAGGCCACGTGCAGGCACTGTTGCCACAACCGCTCTAGAAGCTGCGCCAACACCTTCCCCTTCTCATTATTAAAACAAAGCGCATGAAGGCCAACTTGCTACAGTAGGGGAATCAAAGGGAATAAGACCACTGACGTTACATTCTTAGCAGATTAATGAGGAATGTAGCCAACACTTCGTATATTTTTCGGGGGATGATTTCATTTTTTATGTTTTATGAGGCTACTGCTGACTACATCCCTGCGGGAAAGCCATGGCTTTGATATCATGCTTTTGTGGGAGATAAGCAGGGTTTGTTTGCGAACAATGTGTGATACTTATCTTGTGATAAAAATGGTAATTGCATCAGGCAGGATGTGAGTGGAAACTGACACATACAACCTGTTCTAAAGCAAGAGTGCAAAGAAATACATTATGCCTATGGGCCTGACTGCAGCTGTAATGACGGACTCCAGTCGCACAATGTTGTGCCCATTCTGGACAGACTACTAAAGATCACTTTAGTTAGTGAGAGATGCTGCACCATACTCCTTTATGCTACTTGATGCACATTGCTTCTGCAAATTTGGGAACATTTCTTTCCAGTCTGCCTAACTGCACTTTGAGCACACCATAAATGTTGCAAGTCTTTGCAGCAGCAACGCATCTGTCTCTAGCCAAGCTGCTTGTGTGGCAATAGCCAGTGGCTTTCATGTTGCACACTATTGCCTTAAATTTGAGCTGTCTTCATTCTTGGTAAACGTGACTATGTGATAAATCCTAACCAAGTACACATAGTTGTACACTAGAACCTCTTAGAATGAAACAGGGTATAACAAAATAATTAATAATAATGAAGCGAACGAAATTCCCCTGGAAATCCCCATAAAAACCCATATATTTAAAGCCTCATTTTAACTATCAATGGATATCACACTAGTCATCTCTGAAACAAAAAAAATAACCTGACCGTTGCGTGCCAAGTACACTGCTTTCCGCGGAGTTCGGCACTCGTTCGGTGCGGCAGTTCAAAACTCTCACATCCCCTCACCGAATACACCGTCGAGCAACACTGGTGTTTCTCACCGCCACACATCCCCACAGGGGCGTCTGCGTCAGCAGGCATTTGGTGTGTTGCGACACCACGTACCCGAGCACACGAGGATTGGATCCTCCCGCTTCTAACCGTGTGCGGCTTAGCCGTGTCCAGGGAAAAGGGAATCCTGAGGGTTGAGCCGACGCCGGGTGTTTAGACCTTTATGGCCCCTCGGCGGAGGCAACACACCTCTTTGGCCTCGGCTTCACGTAGACGGCACCCCCGAACTGACCCACCCGGGAGAAATTGGTAGTTGCCTTTTCTTGTCTTTCCCTTTCAATCTTTCCTGTCTTCTCCTCTCTTCTATTTACTTCCGACTTTCCTAGCAGGGAGGGTTAACCTTGTGTGGGTGGCCAACCTTGGGTACTCCAGATTGGGTTATAGTAGCACCGTACAACTGGAGAGGGCTTGTCTTACTCGTAAGATTTGCGCTGTCCTCATGTTGGGTTCGGTGGTGGGTGGTTGGCACTGCTGCCGAACTCAAGGCCCCTATATTATGGCTTCCAGTAAACCGCTTTCCCTTGATCGCCCTCTAAAAAGAGGGCACACCGATGCAACCTTTCAATTCTTTTTGAAAAACAATGAAGAACATTTCCATAAGTACCATGTAGTCCACAGTGAAGACAACACGAGCGTGCGTAAATTCTCCCCTTCTTGGCGGTGAGATGCCTCGCAAACACGATAGGACCTGGCTACAAAGCCACAAAGATGACCAATGGAGACCTGCTCCTTGAATTGAAGGATAAAACTCAATATGATAAAATGGATGACTTGAAATGCATTGGCGATGTAGCATTCATTGTGTCGGCACAAAGATCCATGAACACGAGCCGTGGAGTAATCTCTGAAGACGACTTCTTGGACCTTGGCAACGAAGTACTGCTTGAAGGTTTTCAGGATCAAAAATTCATCAAGGTAGAAAGAATCCTAATCCACAGGAATAATGAACAACTTAGAACAAAGCACATTGTACTGTACTAACCTTTGGTACCAGTGTGCTGCCTAGTACACTGGATTCAGGCTACATCAAAGTACGTGTGAGGCCGTACATCCCAAATCCTCGACGATGCCTTAAGTGCCAGAGGTATGGGCATGGATCTCAGACATGCCAAGGAAGGCAGACTTGCGCGAAATGCAGCTTGAATGATCTCCACATTGCATGAACTGTGATGGAAGCCATCCAGCCTACTCCAGGACATGCCCTAAATGGAAGAAAGAATAAGAAATCAGTGCACTAAAGGTAAAAGAAAATATAGCATTTCACGAAGCAAGGAAACATCTTTTGTACTTGGATCACACAAGCTTTTCCGAGGTGGCGCGACAGGGGGCAGCGTCACAAATGCCTCGGGAGTCTACCGCGGTCACTGATAGGGGTCCTGTAATCACTCCGCCTGCCCCCCTGGTGGCAGCAGCAAGTGCTGCTCCATCATCATCGAAGGTGGGCCTGCAGACTTCGGTTCCTCAGGTCCCAAAGCTAAACCGAACTCCACGGCCTGGGACGCAAGTTTCAGCGCCTAGTTCACGATCCTTCAGCGCCTCTGAGAAGGTTATGGAGGTTGATCAAAAATCCCCGGCGTCATCGACACCGAAAGATCAGCGCTCTCACAAGCGCACTAGAAGAGATAAAATACCTGTAACTGCTCTAAGAAAGGGACTGGTAACCTAAACGGTTACCGTCCTTGTATACATATCTATCTTTACCATGTGCTCTTGAACACAGACAACAAAAATCTTCCTCGATATGGCTACACAAATAATTCAGTGGAATGCCAGGGGCCTATTTAAGAATCTAGATGATGTCAAAGATCTACTAAAAAAATATCAGCCACGACTGTTCTGTGTTCAAGAAACACATTTAAAGTCAACACTCAAGAACTTCTTAAGACAGTACATAGTTTTCTGTAAAGATCGAAATAATAGTAATTCTTCATGTGGTGTGGCAATCATAGCCCAAAAGTCAGTAGCATGCCAGCATGTATCACTCCAGAGTTCATTTGAAGCAGTGGCTGTTCAGGCTATATTGTTCAGTCAACATATAACTATTTGCTCTATATACTTATATACCGCCTGATGAACGGTTTGACACTGCAGAATTTCAAAAGCTGATTGACCAGCTTCCTGAACCCTATATAGTAATTGGAGATTTTAATGCTCACAGCACATTGTAGGGTGACTCAAGATGTGATGCAAGAGGACGGGCAATAAAAAGTTCCTTCTTTCATCTGGAGCATCTATTTAACAAGACAGAGCCAACCTTTTACAGTTCTACACACAACGTATTCATGTATAGATTTAACCATAGGGCCAGCATCACTTCTCCCATACATGGAATGGAGAATTGTTAGTAATCCATATGGGAGCGATCACTTCCCAACACTCCTAGAAACAACAAAGGGGCACGATGGACCAGCTTACCCCAAAAAAGGGAGACTTCATAGTGCAGACTCGTCGAAACCTATGTAAACTGTGCCTGGAAGATGTGGACCACCTAGGTTAGAGGAACTGACCAGCTATATCACGGCTATATCACCGTTATCAATTTTGGCTTGATGAAACAAGCATTACCTGAAGGCCTAGCGGTGGCCACGCACCATGCTGTTCCCATTCACCGCCAACCATATCGCGTGTCGACAGCAGAGCGGCAAGTTATTCAGCAGGAAGTAAACAAGATGGCTCGCCAGAGGCATTGTTGAGCGCTCGTAGAGTCCTTGGGCACCGCTGGTCGTGCTCGTCAAAAAGAAAGATGGCACGTCGCATGTCTGTGTTGATTACCGCCACCTAAACCGAATTACTAAAAAGGACATTTACCCTTTACCACGAATCGACGACGCTCTTGATTGTCTTCACGGTGCCAAATACTTTTCATCCATCGACCTTCGATCTGGTTATTGGCAGATTTCCATCGATGAGCAAGACCAAGAAAAGACCACTTTCGTCAGTCCACATGGCCTCTACCTATTCAGGGTTAGGCCGTTCGGTTTATGTAATGCCCCCGCCATGTTCGAACGGATGATCATCGACTCTGCTTCAAGGTTTCAAATGGCAAACTTGCCTTTGTTACCTCGACGACGTCCTTGTGTTTTCTCCTACATTTGAGACGCACCTTGAGCTCGTTGCAGCAATCCTTGACGTCATCCGCAAGGCGGGGCTCCAATTAAACTCGTCGAAGTGCCACTTCGGGCGCCGACAGATTACAGTGCTAGGCCGTCTAGTCGATGCTTCTGGAGTGCAACCCGACCCGGAGAAGGTTCGAGCAGTAACAGCTTTCCCTGTACCTCACTCTGTCAAAGACGTCCGGAGTTTTGTGGGGCTCTGTTCTTATTTCCGACGGTTCGTGAAAGATTTCGCAGCAATCGCTCGAGCACTCTCAGAACTTCTGAAAATAGACGTGCTTTTTACATGGGGTTCTCCTCAGGCTGCCGCATTTTCACGCCTTATTGCGATTCTCACCAATCCACCGGTCTTGGCCCACTTTGACCCGTCCACACCTACAGAGGTCCGAACCGACGCCAGTGGTTATGGGATCGGCGCCGTATTATCGTAATGCCAACACGGGCATGACTGTGTTATAACCTACGCTAGCCGGCTAGCGTACAATTATATCGGGATACAATTGATGTAAGCTGGGTACCTGGTGTAGACATGAAACCTGCGGTACGAAAGGCACTACGTAATCATTGGCAAGCTGAATGGGACAAGGAAGTTAAAAATAAGCTGCACCTGCTTAATCCGTAGTTAACCAAATCTTTCCCACTGAAGCTTGATAGACTCACCGAAGTCACCCTGGCACGACTCAGAATAGGACACACTTATGGCACACATAAATACCTCTTGACTGCAACTGACCCACCGACGTGCACATGCTGCGGTGAGAACCTAACCGTCCTACATGTCCTCATTCAATGTCCTGAACTTCACTGAGAGCGAGTGGCTCATTTTAGGGAACTCTATTCACACTATATACCCCCATCCCTCGATGTTCTTATCAGAGGATGCACTTTTAACCTTAAAAGAGTGCTTAATTATCTTGCACAAGTTAACTTTCTAGAAATAATCTCATTCCATCCTAACCATCAGATTGTGCCTCACAGGCAAGGTACAATCTGGTGCACAAAAGTATGTCTGAGCTCTCGCACTTCTTGCGTAAGCAAGAATTGTACAGTAAGGGGACTCGGACTATCCACAATAATTTAACATGTGTGCCTGTAGCCAATGCATTTAAGGCCTTATATTTATTTTAGTAATTATTTTAGAATTGATGCACCAATATCTATAGATCTATCTTACGCGTGGGCCTCTATACAACCTCTATTTTAAATCATAGTCCTAAACTCATAATTTTGTTAAATCAAGACGCATGTCCTGGCGCTCTTTGGCCTTAGATGCCCTTGCGCCAATAAAATACGGTCATCATCATCTCACCGTCACACATAGCTGCGCATGAGCAACGACTCATTAACTTGAACCTCTCTCCCTGCGGTGCAGCTTGGCGTGGCCTGGGCATGGCTTCCGGGATCTCCCTGGTGCAATTGTGGAGGCCACGCCTAGCTGCACCCAACCTGCATGAGCCACGACTATGCACGGTAGTGCATAGTCGTGCATTCATTTCTCTCTCTGTCTCTCTGCTATGCGCTGCGCAGCTTAGAAGCTGGGCATGAATTCAGAGACTGCATTGGCAATGGTGCAATCTCGAAGGCCACGAGCCAGCTGAACCAAGCCGGCACAGCAAAGTTCACGTGCCTCCTCGATCACACATTGCTGCACTGTGTCGACCGCAACAGATGTGTTGCGGTGTGCAAGCTGTTCTCTTCCACCCCATTGCTGTTTCTCTATTGTCACAGTGAGCTAAGTGGAAATTAAAAGCAAGAGACAATCGCATTGGAACGAAAGGCAGCTATCGTAAAGGCTGTCACCTCATGTGCTAAGTTGCATGTTGCTCACACTGAAGATTCTTTTTTTATATATAAAATTTAATCGCACACATGGCAGTATACCGGTTCTACGTGCCGCAAAACCGTCTTCTTGTTTCCATGTTTACAATTTTGCTCATTTGGGCATGGTGTATTGCAGTAAAGGGTAATTATGGGTATAATGAAGTAATGGATATAACAAAGTAATTTCGGCTCCCTTTCAACTTCGTTATAATGAAGTTCGAGTGTGTATGTATGTATGTATGTATGTATGTATGCATGCATGTATGTATGTATGTATTTCTTTCTTTTTTTTTTAAATGGGGTTTAACGTGCCAAAACCACTTTCTCATTATGAGGCACGCCATAGTGGAGGACTTCAGAAATTTTGACTGCCTGGGGTTCTTTAACGTGCACCTAAATCTAAGTACACGGTATGCAAGTATGTAAGTACACGGTATGTAAGTATGTAAGTACACGGTATGTAAGTATGTATGTATGTATGTATGTATGTATGTATGTATGTATGTATGTATGTATGTATGTATGTATGTATGCATGCATGCATGCATGTATGTATGTATGTAGTAAAAGAGAATGCATAAAAATTGTTTTGGCTCTTCTCAAATGCACTTTCAAATGGCTTTTCGCATTGTGCTAGCTCTTTCACACATATAATACAAAAATGCAATGAATGCTGAATGTTCAGAGGCAGAAACAAAACTCGGGAGCAAGTCGTAACGTGGACACCAGTTTCCGCTAGGCAGTCCAAGCAACTGATACGTGCTGACAGCGATGTGAAGTTGCAATCTGGGTAGGCACTATGGTGTTTGTCACTATGTGCACTAGTCAGTTTTTTTTACTGCTTAGTTCTGCCTAAAGCTAATGTTAGGTTCATCTTTTGTAGTTGTAGTATGCCGACTTTCATTTGTGCCAAAGATCTTGATGGAAAATTTTTTTTTTCTGTATGCCTTCAAGGAAGCATATTTGAATGGCAGCCTGAAAGTGCAGCAAATGGACATATTTGCAAATCCTCGAGATCACACATTGGTCATGTACCTTCTTTTTAGTCTATGTATTGTGTGTAGATACTTACACTTGCATGTTTCTTTTTTCTCTCCGTTATTATTGCACAGGACTCTGTAGGCACAGTAGCCGGTGGGGGTGTGTCCATCTACTACTCACACGTGCTGCAGCTGCTGTTTCTGAGCTATGCCAATGGAAAAAGTTTCATGGCCTGCATGCCACAGATCACTTCAGAAATAACTGACCCTGTGCTGATACAGCTCAAGCCAGCAGCAAGCAGCAATGGTGGCTCAGGGGGCACCACTGCCACCAACACAGGAAGCGGTGCACCCACAGGTACAACCACCACAACCACCACCTCGGCAAGCAATGCCACTGGGGGGAGCAGCAGTACCTCAAGCAAGCCAACACCCCAGCCTCTGTGCCAGTGGTCTGAGGTGCCCAATCACCCTGGCCTTATCCTAGCACTCATGCAGTTCTCCAATAACCCCTTGGTTCTTATGATCAAGCCTGGCACTGTCCTTGTCCAGGTGAGCATGCCATTGTATGTTACTCAATGCTTTTCAAACATTGCACTTCATTTTTTAAGCATGTGAGTGCCCATTTGAAAACCTTCCGTGCATTTTGCCGATTTCATATGTAATACCTAAGGTGTTGCAATGACTTCGATGCTACATGCTACACCTCTATAAAAGAAACTGTTAAATATCATGTGGTCTTTTATTAACAGCTTGGTATGCTTTAGAGATAACTAAGAGCCAACTCTGTATGGACGCATGATATGTTGTGATTTATTTTTAGATTACGAGGGACAAAAATGTGCTCACTGGTGCTACTTTATTGATCAAAATGCCATGCTACATAAGCCAATTCACTGGGAGCTAGCATTGTCTTCAGAGCGAGGAATGTTTCCACGTGAATGTGTTCAGCTCTCAGTTGTGCAGTATAGGAACTGTAGGCTCAGGATTTAAATTATTGTCTCTGTTTACTTCATGTTTACACTCAGGCTAGTGTTGTATGATATTTGATAGCCTTAACTGTCCTGTATAAGCAGCTGCATATATAGTGCTCGCGTGTCATGGAGAAGTTAGATTTGGAAGAAGTGTTGTAATTAAATAATTCTAAATTAATTTTGTAAGTGCTTCTCTAGCTCCCCTCCATGTTCTGCATGCAAGAAGATGCTTGCAGAAACTACGGGCTGTAGCTAATGTATGATGTTCTGTTGCTCGTGCAAAAGAATGACAATGCTCATTGGCTTTGTTTGATGCTATGTGCAGACACTGTCATATATAGCAGACAACTGCCAATGCTATGTTTATGCCCCGTAAAGATTGTTGTAATTTTGTTAAAAAAAACATGTTCATCTAATAAAATAGTGTGCAGCTTTCCAACACCTATGTAAAGCGTATGCAAAAAGTTTAGGTTTAACATTTCAGTCATGAGTTCAGGAACATTAACGCATTATGCTGTGTTTACGATTGTGGCGGTGTGTAGTACATAAAAACTACACTACTATGGCAATATCAAGAGGCTGCCACTGAAGTCTATGCCATGTACTGGCAGCACCACCACAATTAAGCACTTGGACATCATTTGCACCAAAGTACACAGAGATGTGGCCATTTCTTTTTCTTTGTTTTTTTTTTTTTTTTTTTTTTTTTTTTTTTCTTGTTAGCCATGGCAGAATTTTTTTCTTTTTTAAGGCTTTGTACAGTATATTCTTTGTATATCTTCTTGATGCGCCCATTTATTCTGTCCATTGAAAATTTGGTTTTGTCACATTTCTTGTACCTTAAGAATCGTCGTGAAACTTTACAGCTGCAGAACATGTTAGGAATTTTCAATTCTTTAGCAAATTGTCTCAAGTTTACAGAATGTGAACACCATGCAAGAATTATTACAGGACTGTCAGATATGAGAATTTCAATTATTTTTATGTCTAGCAAACTTTTAAAGCACCTATCCAGTCACTTGAAATATATGCCTGATGTAAGGCATTGTGAAAACAATGAAAGAAGTAAGCACATCATATGAAGACAGACTGACACTGCGAGAAGAATTATCTAGCTGTCTACCTTCCAAATACTTTGTACTTATATTCAAACTTGCAGCACAGATGGACAATCAATAGTGCTTCAAGATGCTTGCGGCATATTTTAACTATTATAGTTGTAATCAGTGCTTTTGATTCTAATGCACTACCTTCGGGTGCACAGTTGTGCACATAGTGTTGAATTTCCTGCATTCTTCCTACCAAAAAGAAGAGGGCGAGCTTCGGGCCAGGGAGCGCATGAGCACGTTCAAGGAGAGACCAGGAGCCATCTTTACGTTCTGGGCTCAGGTGGACATTAATAAACGCCTATCTGAGCCTAAAATCTTCGACTGTAAGCTACCGTCAAGGGACTTTGCTGGTGGCTACCGCCTGGAACAACTGCCGCGAACCACGGAGGTAGACGGATCAGCTGACTTGTGGATAAGCTGAAAGTGAAGAGGACTATGCAAGGGCCTAGAACACCAAAATCGTTCAAGAGGCAAGTGTGCTGCTAGAAAAATTGATTGACTCGATTTATGAGCGGCTCAAGAACAATAACGATGAACTGAAGAATATTAATGAGTTAGTAAGCCACATAAGTGACAGGGCATTTGAGGCGGATTACGCTACTGTGATTGAATATGAGAACTATATGACCCGCATCTTAGCCGAGCTCCAGAGCAAATGCTGCCAACATTCCAAAGCCAATTTGTCGTCATCGCCTATCAAGGTTCGCGACATGCTGGTGGCCATGGGACATTCTGATAGGCCAGTAGCCAAGTTGCCGAAGTTGGTCATTAATGCTTTCGTCAGTGATCTGTGCCCGTGGAACGAGTTCTGGAAGCAATTTGACTAGATCGTCAACCGGAACGGAAATCTTACAGCTGCCAACAAATTTAACTACCTGAGATTATTTTTGAAAGGAGACGTGGCGGCAGCTATAGCGGGGCTGCTTACCACCGAAGCATGTTAGGTGGATGCGTTGGACATGCTGAAAAAACGGTTCAGTGACAAGAAGTTATTGGAGCAAGAGTATTTCTCAAGGCTTCGAAGGCTCACTCCTGTGCATTCTTCTAATGAAGTGACAAAACTATGAAATTCTGTGCGACCAGATGCTCATTAACACGCGAGGACTGGAGGCGCTTGGCGTTGGCAAGTCGTCTTTCTCATCGGTTCTGCTCTGGACACAGCCACATGACATCGTCATACTGCATCACAGATCTTGCGCTACCCAAGCTGCAAGTTCTGCCAATGACAACATTTAGCATTCCATGGAACTAGAGCATCTGCTTCAGTTCATTTCTATTGAACTAGAAAGCCTAGAAAAGAGTGACTTCGGGGATCAAAAAGATACGGCGAGGTGGCTCATCCTTGAGACAATAAAATTTGTCGCTTTCATAGTGCGATCCCAGCGCCATATGTGCTTCATTAAATTATGGGGTTTTACGTGCCAAAACCACTTTCTGATTATGAGGCACGCCGTAGTGAAGTACTCCGGAAATTTCGACCACCTGGGGTTCTTTAACATGCACCTAAATCTAAGTACACGGGTGTTTTCGCATTTCGCCCCCATCGAAATGCGGCCGCCGTGACCGGGATTCGATCCCGCGACCTCGTGCTCAGTAGCCTAACACCATAGCCACTGAGCAACCACGGCGGGTGCCATATGTGCTTCGTAACCAAGCTTGAAAAATCCCTCCGGATACGGGCTACACTTTCTGCAAGTCAACGCAGCATTTGACAGGAGTCCTGCCATACAGACCTGCCACTGGGCCTCTTCGATTTTCGGAGTTCTGGCAGCCAGACGGCAGCCAGCTAGTGCCGGTCCTGATACGAAGTCACGTGAGTTGGGATCCCAAAACAACCCAAAGCTGCCCGAAGTTTGCAAAATCGAATGCCGGGACAGCTGGCCAAATGTAAACAGGCTACCAGCATGGCAGCACCCGGCGAGACCAGCGTGCGCTCGGCGTAGTCAGCCCATTTATGCATTGCCAGCTTGAAAATATCTAGTTGCATTCAGGGATACGATCACTTTCGCGAGATTTTGCGCGACTCGGCACTGGACGCGCGCTGGGCCAACCTCACCTTGCACACCCGGGGTGTCTACCAACCTGGAAAACAGGGAATTCTCAGGGAAAACTTGGGGAGTTTGTGGAACCAAACTCCAAGACTACGACCCCTGAATCCTACAACCTCCAGAAGGAAGAGTAGAACACAGTAATCCGTAACCTTGGGATGAACGGTTACACAAAAGTGTCGCGTCCTCTGCCGATGGAACAAGAATAAAAGGAAGACGGGGGCTGCCGCACCACCCACACAACGACACCGTGTCTCTGTACCATACGGTCAAGGCGTCAACGAGACGTTAGCCTGTGTACCACGAGGGGCAAGGGTTGACGTCGCTCGCAAGCCTGTCTCTATGGTCGGTAGCCTGCTTTTTTATCCAAAAGGCTGCATTCCTGGTGAAAAGGTGCAGGGCATTGTGTACAAGATTACTTTCAGCGAATGCCCTGCGTCGTATATTGGCAAGACTAAAAACTTCCCGGAAAGAATTCAACACGAGAATGACCTTTGCCACCTAAACAGAGAACGTAGTACTGTGGCAGAACACTACAAGCTTTTTGATCACTGGATTAGACCTGACGGTGCTGTGATCTTGAAGAAAGAAAACAACCACCAGCAGCGGCTCCTTTTGGAATCCTGGCACATCCAGAAGATGCCGCATAACATGAATAATTCATCAGGAACTCTCCGCCATTTACGCTCAAGTCTACAAAAAGTGCTTTGCGCGCCTGTCAAAGCACCAAAAACTCATATAAGCACTGCTGCACCTCACGCCATCTAATCCCTGAAAAAGGAGTGGGCCAGGCTCCGAAATGTCAGGTCTTTAAAATAAATTTTAATTTGAGTTTTCCTTCTCTTTAATTCAGTTGTCCACAACCAGGCAGATATCTGCCAAATTTTTACCTTTCATTGTGTGAGCTACACACTTTTAGTTGGCATTATGCAATTGTCACTGATATGGCTTTATTAGAAGAGAAGATCATCTAGAGTTATATTTTTAAGACAGTTCTTGTCATCTTATATCTAGTATATTCCTAATAGTTGGCACGGAACTTATAATTGACCCTCTGGAGTGGATCAAGGAGGCAATGTTCTGATTGCCAGAGCCTTCATTCGAGTCAGTTGGTTATACTACCCAAGTTCTTCATCCCTTTGGTTGAATCACTATGGTCCCATGAGCCTCTGTACACACAGCTGGTCTAGTGAACATGTTTGCACCTGCGCCAATTATCAAGAACCATCTTGAGCTTGATGGGCTGAGTCCTGTATTACCTAAGTACCTCATTTCTCTGTTCTACAGGAGATCAAGATCTTGACTGCAAAATCCAAGATCACAGACCTGGTTGCTATTCGGCACCCAACATCCAGTGGTGAGATGCGCACTACCTTGATCCTGCTTTGTGAAGACGGCAGCTTGCGCATCTATATGGCCTCTCAGGTATACAGTAAAACGTCATTTATTCAGCACTCATTAAATTGAAAATACGGTGAACTCTTGCATATGTTATGGTCCTGTCAAACGTGTATAGAGACCTATGGCATAAGATACTGACAGTATTTTACACTATATGGGAGCACATACGTTAGTTCAACATTGGGACACACTGTGTATGCAATGCAGTTTTTCAGAGAAGGAGCATGGGAGCCAAGCAAACAAGCGTTGACAGTGTGGTCTGCAACATTATGACTTGCCAGATCATGGCATTGCCAATACAATCACAGCATGTGAAAGGCACTTTAGGAAGGACATGAATAGTGGTTTTTGTACCTTGTGGCTCAATCCTGGGCCACTTGCACTCACACACGATGCAGCTCTCTTGTTAACTGTCTACACTGTTACCTGCATTGGTTAGTTCCCATGGCTCAGGATTGACACATCGCATGCAAAAGCTGCTACAGTCGAACCCATTTATAACGAACTCGAAATTTTCGCAAAAAGGGATTCTTGTATTAGTAGCTCATTATATGTGGATTGGCCTTCAAAACACGAAAAAATTCATGACACTAGTTGGTGTTGGCAGTTGTGATTGGACACCACTTTGGACCAAAAAATAGGATTTTCAGTACCTTCATTTTTGTTGTTCCTGGCGCACTTCCACATCTAACTGCAATTTTGCGTCAGAAACGTCATCTAAAGAAAGAAATATCATGTTGTAGCTCCTTTGAAACAGCTCCCAGCCGGTTCTGATCGCCTGCCGTTTCAAAACTACGACCGCACCCACCACCATTTTTTTCTTCCAAGAGCTTGTGATTTTACTCTCAGTGGTACACGAGTGGATTCTGCATACGATAGCAAAGCGGTCTAGTTACCTGGAAGCGGAAAGTAATGCGGCATGCTGGACGGGGGGGGGGGGGGCATTTTGCAACAATCTTTCCATTGTGGCTGTGGCATTGGCTACAAGCATTGTTAGATACGGGACCGTTTCCTGAGCCTACTTCGAGTTCCCCAGACCACATCGAATCGCACCACAGCTAATTAAGGAGCGCAGAAGCACGGATACCACATTCCTGGGGCACGGCACGTGCAAACAAGTTGGCGGACCCCACTTCGTGTGTAGCCGGTGGAGCTATTCACTGCTTGGCTCTTTCGAAAGTGAAGCGAGAGCCTGGCACTGTTGCGGGTAGAGTGGGTCCCGAAGCAAGACGGCTTTAATGCGCCGTGACAACCTGGCGGCGTCGCCCCCATCCCTCTATGGTGACGGCGCATTGCAAGTCGGCAAGGCAAGACCGCAGGGAGAAGAAAGCCCTCGGACAAACACACGAGCAGCGACTCTCTTCGCCGGGTGTGACTCAGTCGCACGGGCGCCTACCATTGGCCGAAAATGACGACACCCGAGCGGGCTCGCCGATCGGCCGAAAATGGCGTCACCTGAGCGGGATCTCCCATTGGCCGAACGTGACGTGTCTTCGAGACACCGAAGGGCTTAAAAGACCCAGACCGGGAGCAGCAAGAGAGCATTCCTAGAGCAATCCTTGATTCATCTCTCTCGAACTTCTTGCGACGGGCCGCAGCGTCCAAGTTGCTGCCGGCCCGTAATGACTCTAAAACTGTTAATTGACTCTCACTGTAAATAATGTAAATAAACCTCCCAAGTTTTTCATCCCGTAGTCCTCCTCAACTCCTACAACTGGTTGCTAGCGGTGGGATCGCCTCCAAATGCAACAACTGGTTGCAGTGCTACGGATCAACCTTCGTCGAGAGAAATCCTGAGGAACCCGGAACAGCGAAAAAGAGCCTTCGTCCAAAGGAGTCGCGAGGAACCGGGAAGAGCGAAGAAGAGAGAGCCTTCGTCGAAAGAGGTCCTAAGAAACTGGGAGTAGCGAAGAAGAGCGAGCCTTCGACCCAGGGAGTCCTGAGGATCCGGGAACAGCGGACCAATGAACCAGATGGCAGGGTGCTGCAACCGTAAGTGAGCGCGTGGTTTTTTTCCTTTTGATTCGCCAGAGTCAAATGTTGTGTGTTCATTTTGATAGTTCTTGGAATCAGGAATTTGTTGCATTGTGTGTTTGCACAAATTAATTAAGGAAAACAGTTCTAACCTCCAGTCGGGGCAGCTGCCATGGATCTTAGAAGGTTGACAAGGTTAGACTTGTTGTTGGTGTGCGACAATTTGGAAGTTGAGGCGGACAAACAGATGAAAACGCCAGCTATCATAAAGGCGATTCAAGATAGTGGCAATGATGATAAAAGCATTGAGCTTGCTTGGGAGGTGATACAAGAACCACGGGAGCGTGAGTGTCGTGAACGTGAGCGTCGTGAACGTAAGAGTGAGCTTAAGCGTCAAGAACGCAAGAATGAATGGAAGCGTGAGCTTCAAGAACTTACTCTTAGGTGTGAGCGTCAAGAACGTCAGCATGAGCGTCGAGAACGTGAGAATGAACGTGAACGTGCGTATCAAGAACGTAAGCGTGAGCGTGAGCAAAAGTACGAGAGAGAGAAGGCAGCATTGATCAAACAGATACAATATTGTGATCAGTTAATGGCACAGAGACAACGGCTGTCTGAACATTCTGTAGGTAGTACAGAGCAAAACAATGAGGAAGTATCTGGCGGGTTTTCACAAAAAGCCGACGAGAAAAGTAGTGCCTGTGAGATTAGCGGCCCATTCATACGCGAACGGAAAGGGCTAGCTCCTAACGATGCCTTAGTGGCAACAGAGGCCGTCAAACGCCAGAGTGAGAGCGACGAGGTGCTGTGCCAACAGAGGACTGTAGAGACAGCTAGGCCAGCTGCAAACAAATTGGCACAGTTACCGCGCGTGTGCGTCGCATCTCATGATATCGAGGTCGTTAGCGAGGTACAGGGTACTGTTGACCCGACAGACACGAGCACCCATGTCAGGTCAGATCTGCGTGCCAAAGTGAAGTGCCAGCTGGACGATGCAGTTGAGGGTAGTTCCCAGGATTGCGAGCTCCATAGCTCAAGGGAATACAACTGCATTGTTCAGGGATCGGTGCAGCTCTCCGCCAGTCTAGATAGCCTAGATAGGGATGATTCAGTTATTAATCATTCGGACTGTGCGCGTGAGACAGCGATTGATACCAACGGGCTGTGTGCCGATGCACAGCGTGAGCTGGGCAATGCAGTAGAGGGCAGTTCGCAAGAGTGCGAGTTGCATAACTCGAGTAAAGCCTGCTGCATTGTTCAAGAGTCGGTTGAGCTGTCCGCCAGTCGAGGCAGAGAGAGTGTTGATTTAAATGAAAATCAATCAGACTGTGCGGGTAAGAGACCGATTCGGGCCGATGAGATGTGTAACGGCCAGCATGAGGCGCCAGAAGGCGACATGAAAGAGAATTCAAAGAAAAAGTGCCGCAGAAAGAAGCGCCCTAAAGATAGGAATGCGGTGACTAATGTAGCGCCGCCAAAGACGGCGAGAGACCCAAAAGGGCAGGGCGCGAGGAAAAGAAAGGTGCGGTGTCACTGACGATGTTGACGCATCAAACACGTTCGAGCCACCGGTCAAAGGGGGACCGAGAAGCATGTTCTGCACAGACGCGAACAAAGGGCACGGGGCAGTTAAATTCCTCGTCGTTCCGTCGTTCTTTTCGAAGCTCAGCGTGTAGTACAAAGAAGCGCAAGGTGGCAAGACGAGACCAGGTGGGGAGTAGTGACGCGGTCAATCGAGGTCGTGATGAAAACAGGGCACCAGGACGCAAATTGGCATTAGACTGTAATGTCTTGGGGGAGCTGATAGTGAGTCAGCCCTTTTGTTGTTCCTCGGTAGCCAGAGTAGCTTTCGGACTGCGACCACCTCGAGTACGGCTCAAAAGTATGAGTCAGTCAAAAATGCTTGGAACGGGAGGCCAAGAGAGCTTATATAGAAGTGAAACTTCTTTTGTTTTATTTTTTGAGCATCGGATAATTTTCGCGATTTGAGACTAAGAATTACTTTCAATAGGTAAGGTATGAGCTTTGTATATGTTTTGTTCGAGAAGCTCCGAGATTGGAAAGATGCGTTTTATGTAAACATTAAGTCTCGCGAGTTGTTCATTAATGAGTAGATAGGCTCTTTTTTTTGTGTGTGTGAGTAACCTGAGTGTCAAGGTTATCGGTGAGAGGCCTATCGTAACGTGCATGTGTTTTAGTTAACCTCCTTTTTTTTATAAGCGTTTTTTTATTTTCTAAGGTTAACCGCGTAGGTTTTCAGTAAGTGCATCATTTGCACTGAGAAGCGTTCTTAGTTCCATTAGCGCGTGTCCTGTGTGGACGGAAGGAAGCAGATTTATGACTGGGTTGCTCGTGTGCGTTGAGGGCACCCGTATTCTGACTTCTCTGGTTAGCGTGCATGGAACTAGTTATTAGAAGACGCATCATTTTAAGGTTTCTGCGGAGTGCGTAAGTTACGCAAATTAAGTTCTCGTTTAAGGTACGTGTCCTGTATGGACTAGAGAAAGATACGTGAGTAGGCGTAATGAAAAGTTTGCCTATGACGCAAGTATGCATTCTGATTAGTGACCACAAGGCTAGCGCGCTTGTGATTACGTACTTGTGAAGATGGCCAGACTGTTCAGTGGCAACAATACGTGAGATAAGTACGCCACTGCGTTAGGGTTGGAAACATGCTGTTCGTGTAATTAGGCCACTTAAGTTATGTTCGGCTGTTTTCATTGTTTGTTTGCAACGACAACCCATTGTTTTGCTACAACAATAGCACTCTGGTCTTGTCAGCATTCGGGGAGAAATGGATAGCGGTTTGGAAAGGTGGTTGGAACTGCTTTGTCAAAATTGGGGAAATAAAAGATCAGGGTTCATTTTGACTCAGTAATAGCCTGGCGAGTCAGGGGTGAAGAGCCTGCGCTTACACGTGGTGCAGCGCTGTGTTATTTTGTTTGTTTGACGTATGTTCTCCAGGGCCCAAGATCCCGAAGTTCGTCAAACGAGGCTCGACACTAGTACCCTGCAGGTTCTTTCAGCGTTCCTCATGGCCAGCGAATTGAGTTCACCGGCCATTCCGAACTTCCGGGGCGAGGACGAGCTGTTAGATACGGGACCGTTTCCTGACCCTACTTCGAGTTCCCCAGACCACATCGAATCGCACCACAGCTAATTAAGGAGCGCAGAAGCACGGATACCACATTCCTGAGGCACGGCACGTGCAAACAAGTTGGCGGACCCCACTTCATGTGCAGCCGTTGGAGCTATTCACTGCTTGGCTCTTCCCGAAAGTGAAGCGAGAGCCTGGCACTGTTGCGGGTAGAGTGGGTCCCGAAGCAAGACGGCTGTAATGCGCCGTGACAACCTGGCAGCGTCGCCCCCATCCCTCTATGGTGGCGGCGCATTGCAAGTCAGCAAGGCAAGACCGCAGGGAGAAGAAAGCCCTCGGACAAACACACGAGCAGCGACTCTCTTCGCCGGGTGCGACTCAGTCGCACGGGTGCCTACCATTGGCCGAAAATGACGACACCCGAGCGGGCTCGCCGATTGGCTGAAAATGGCGTCACCTGAGAGGGCTCTCCCATTGGCCGAATGTGACGTGTCTTCGAGACACCGAAGGGCTTAAAAGACACAGACCCGGAGCAGCAAGAGAGCATTCCTAGAGCAATCCTTGATTCATCTCTCTCGAACTTCTTGCGACGGGCCGCAGCGTCCGAGTTGCTGCCGGCCCGTAATGACTCTAAGACTGTTAATTGACTCTCACTGTAAATAATGTAAATAAACCTCCCAAGTTTTTCATCCCGACGTCCTCCTCAACTCCTACAGCGTGCCGAAAGCTAGGAAGTTGTCTCTTTTATCTCGTTTCAGCCAAAAAAGCGTGAAGTTTGAAAAGTAGAATGCCATCATGAACCATCACGAAAAGTTGTAGATTTTCGTAAATATTCAAGTTGTTTACTTTCCTTGAATAAATCCCAGACCTTAGCCCTCTGCCGTTCTTTTTTTTTTTTCTTTATTTGCTACTGTTCGAAGTATTCGCTTCGAAATTATTCTAGAAGAAATACTATTCGCTTCGAAACAAAAAAGCACTATTCGCACAAGCCTACTATATATATCACTTCTCTTCCTTTGATTCCCTTCTGTGAAATTTTTGTGTAGTTAGGACTGTCTCTTGCACTCTTGTGCGAAATACAAAAGGTGACCCGTGCCAGCCATTGCCACTCTCCTTCGCATTTTGTTGATAGACAGGAGGCCGCTGGTTTCATACTACTATAGCGGTGCGTTCTTTCCGTCAAAGTTTTGTACTTCTTCGTCGTCATAATTGTATACAATTTCGTTGATGATAATTTCTTGTTGCCAATGGGGTATATAGCTGGACATTAATTAGGAGAACCGCAGTTGTCTTTACGCCCGCATTGCTTGCACTGTTCGACTTATAACTTTAAATATTTTTGTGACAATGGTTAAAGGGACACTAAAGTGAAAAATGATTTCTTCTGCATCAGTAAATTGCCGTTCTACAACACCAAAAACACCACTCTTACGATAAGACGTTTGGCAAGCCAGAAAAAGCGTAAGAACGAAATACGGATGGCGACACCTACTTAAGGGGGGAGGCTACACTTGAAATACTTTATTTGTGGACAGATTTGAACGAAATTTTCACACTTTGTGTATTTTAATATGCAGATTCTAAAATTTCGCCATAGGATAAGTAGTTTCTGTTATACTCTAAAAGCATTGTATAAGATGGGTCCTTTGTTTGGAGGAAAATTTGCATCTAAACAGAAAACCCTAACATAGTAATTTGAATATAAAGACTATCTAGAATGTTCAGGGAGTGTCATAAGGTATTAATTAATGTTCTAGGCTAATCTGAGTAAGAGTTGGAGCTCATCAAAGTCGTGAGAAAAAAAAACGCCATCTTGACATGTCAAGCATGTGACCCATTTCAAAAGCTTTTTGAGAAGAGTACTGCTTTGAAAAGGTGCATATTGCTTACTGCATACATTTCTCTTTCTGGCAAAAAAAAAAAAATTATGCTAATAGCTGAAATAGGACAGAAGCTTTTTACTTCCAAAATTGGAAGTCTGTCAGAATTGTTGTTTTGAGAAATCAAGGAGAAACATTCTGCAACATCTTCTGCAACATCTCAATGAAATTCACCAGGGGCATAATCTGGATGCATCCTATCTTTATGCCGCTTTTTGGCCAGCTTCCTTGCGCTCAAAGAGGCTTCTCGCTTCTTGCTGGAGTTGGCACTTCGATGGCCGGCTTTCTCCTTTGCTCGCCGAGATGCAGTGCCAGGAATATTCATGTGTAGCTGCTGTAGAATTGCAGTGGACGCAATCAGGTTCCCAGTGTTGAAGCGTAGGACAGCTTCCCCAACAGCAGCTTGCACGGCAAAGAGAGATGCGTGCTGTTCCTCTGAGACACTCCAAATCACCGAGTGAAGGCTCTCATTCGAATTCTGTGTCTTGCCTCGCTTGTATCTCTGGAGCAGGGTTTTTTCAGATAGCCGCGTATAGACCTCAGACTCTGCCCAGGCGGCGCTGCGGAAAAACCCGTCACCAGCGCCCCCATCGCAGCCTTGGCGCTAACTGAGTAGTGCAAGGAGAGCTGTCCGCAAGCAAAGGTGCATAGGCCACAATGGACCCTTCTCTTTCGTTTGTGTTGAGGCACGGTTTCCTAAAAATCAAGGACCTGGAAAGCTTCTTCCGCCCATCCACGCTTCGAAAAGGAAGCTCAGCAGGGCGAAGTACGTGTACAATATAAAATAAAGTCTCAAGTGTTATTTCGGCGTGCTGCAACTCGCAAGTACAGAGAGCATCAGGTTTGTCTATAGGCATATCAGCATAATAATCTAAGCCATTCATATTGGTTCATATTGAATATGTCCTGAACACAAGACTTAAGTATCTCCTATATTTTTATGTATTTTATCGTAATTTTTTGTCTCGCAATTATTTACAGAGAGTAAATCCTTTCATAGCCTTTTCCAGGGCAGCAAACAGAAAACGTTTTCCAAGGCAGCAAACAGCGTGCGATAATAACGAAAGTAAGCTTCCTACTGTGCCTACGCGCATCTTTCTTTCTCGCAGGAGCTACAGCATCACTCAGTACCTTAATTTGGTTTTCGCAGACGCTTCGAGCAACAAGCGCGCACAAATAAATGTAAATAAACGCGACATTTTTTTCTTTACACACGTGCGTTACTTCGCAATTAGTCATCCAGTGCTCCTATAGCAACTTTATTGTTCACATTGGAAAAACGCAGTCGAGCAGGCTCAGCACGTTGCGAAACGTGCTTGTTGTATCGGCGCAGGACATACAAAATACCAAAAGTAGAAATGAGCTCGCAATACAACGATGCTCTAGAACAGGATTTTGAATTCATAAGCAAACCAAAATGTTCGGTTAAGCTGACCTGCCAAATCTCTCCGTTCCACTTGAGTCAAGCGGAGGCGGACGCCTGTTAAAAGGTGGAGATATTGATGGCACATAAGCAGGATGGTTCGCAACATTGTTTTTTCGGTTACCAACGAAGTGGCGGCTACAGATTCTTGAGTTTTCGCTTGGTTACCACGATCCTCCGTCAGGGCCACGCAACACAATTACAGAACAAAATTGTCGCACTTTCTTATGCGAGCCGCTGTGTTGTGGGAAATGCAAGTAATCGATTACACAACAGATTGAACGGCCCGTATCCAGCGCTCTCGCCTTTCCCCTTCATACGATCGCGATGGAAATCGGTAAAACTGAACGTTGTTATTCCGCCCTTCACGTTCATGGCAATTTACAACACAACAGTAGCGTCGATTGCGGCGTTTCTTCATAGCGCGCGGAGCTATCGCGGTTGCCGTCGTTTCCGCCCTCAGTCTGCCAGCAAGCGCTTTTTGGCAGTTCAGCGGCGCGTCCGACTAGCATAGAACTTCATAGCTCTCTGTCTGGGTGTTAAATGTGCAAAACACTCGCAATATGGACCAAAGTCTAGTTAAATCGTTGTTTCGCAGTCGCTAGCTGCATAGGCAACTTAGCAAGGGAGTCGGGCTTCGCACTACTAAATTACTGCCTCTTCGCAACGGCAGGTGGCGCTAAGCGTCTTGCAAAACTCCAGAGTCTGACGTCCATATACAGGCAGCATTGCTTCTGCCACATGTTCTGGCAAGTTGTAGTGGTGCCTAGGTTCAGGCTCTCCCTTTGCTCTCACAGCATTGTGACGACAGAACATTGTCAGAACATTGCTGAGTGCCCGTACTCCTTGGCGGGGTCCTTGAAAGCATCACCACTTTCTAGCCGCACCCGGGACACAGCACGAGTCCAAGGAACTCTTGTACGACGGATAAAAGCACGCCTGGGTCTCTTTCATGGTCTTTTTTTTTTTTCATATACAACCTCGTCATTGCTTTGGAAAGATTCGGCTGTTATTGCAAATTCAGTTCCGCTGTCGTTGACGTCCTCTCTCGTGTCGACACCCAGCAGCGTGAACTTTCGTTCCATGGCAGACTGCGACGCCAGGCACGTTTTCCGGCGCTTGCTGCGCGCTCACTACTTTCTTCAGTCGTGAAGGAAACGGTGCCTGCACGATCTGTGCCAACACGCGTCGCGTGGGCGGACGAAGTGTTGACGCTATACGTGCCGGTTTGCAGCTCGGAACTCGATCGAGTAGAATGTCCAGGCAGACCAGCAACCGGCAACTCCGCGAGTATGACAGGCCTAGCCGCCTGCCGTCGCGCATTCCACAGCCGCTTGATGCGTAGTAGCCTTGAGACGACGATCTTTTCCAGCCATCCGGGCAGTGAAATGAGCACCTTATCAAACGTCGTCGCGAAGCAAGCGGCTGAACAAACGTAGACAGTGGCGCGATGAAACCAGAGATAAACAAACGTAGCGAATTGCGAGAGCGGTCGAGCGCGCGCCAAAGAGCGCCGGACAAATAGGAGCGAGGCGCGCGGGGGATGTGCGCGCTTTGGCCAATTGGCGGCACGGACGCATCCTTCAGAAATGACGCTATAGCGGCGGTTTCCCTTCACCGACGTCATTTTGAACTGGTGCAAAATGCGCTCAAAGAAAACCAACGTTCTTAGACATACTTCAGTTTCACAGCTCCGCTCGGGCGATGGCCGAAGTGGTGGTCACGCGAACTAGCGGCGCTGCGATCGCGTCTTTCGTCACTTTTTGTTTCGTTTTTGATAGAAGTTGCTTTATTTCTGGTAGATTTCCGGTTTCCATTTTGAGAATTATTTCACAGTTCTTAATTTTGAGCCTCTTTGTGAAAATTTGTCATATCTGAGCTAAGTATTTTAAATGCGTTTCTGGTAATGAACTTGAAACTTGACTTCTGCTTTCACTTCTGTTTTCATGCTGGTTACGCTGCATCGTCTGCCGTTATCCTTCTCCGTTTTCTAAATGTTGTGTGATGTGTCGTAATTTGCTCTCTTGAAAAGCATCTTGAAGAAGCGTTTCCGCGTCTCATGACAGCAAGAAGTTCCCTATGCTGTGCTGTTTTGCCCCCGGCTGCACCAGCTGCCTGAAACACGGTGCCGCAGATCACCATTTTTTCGCACCGCCGCAAGACGCTGGAGAGTTTAAAAGTTGGGAACGCACGCTACACCGAAAAGACAAACGCCTCACAAACAAATCAAAAGTGTGTGAACGCCACTTTGAGCACGACGACATTTGGAAATACTACAAGCATGTTGTGGGTAACAAAGAAATATTGATTCCTCGCGGGAAATGCATGCTTGTTCCCGGCCCACTTCCTCGGCTCTGTCCTGGCCTGCCTGAGCACATCTAAAAGCCAAAAAATGTGAAGCGAAAGCGACGTCCACCAAAAGAACGAGCGCAAGTGCCGGCAAGTACATCGGGCGAAGCTTGTAGTGACAGCGCTTCAACTTCAAACCTGCTGTTCGGCTTGGAAGAAGGAACTTCAGAAATATGCGCTACACACTTTGTGCTCAACGAGCTCATGAACGTGACACTGCCTTCTGCGCTCTGGAAGTTCGAAATTGTTGAGGACGACGCAACACAGAAGCGATGCGGAGTATTTTATATGAGGCAACTGGTAGCCGGGCATCTGCGAGTGATGAAAACTGTTGTGCTTGAAGAGGATGGTACTTGCTGCATAAACGGCTACAGCAAAATTCACAAGAGGCTATTTCGAGCTGCGACTAGCATTGCAAGTGTGGAAAGAATCCTGATAGAAGCAGACAGCTTGAACACATGTGCGGGCGGGAAAGCAGGCGAGGGTGACACGGCGACATCAGATAATATGCACCACAAGCAGTGCAATGTACTTACAAAGCAACTAGACTGCGCGCGTTGTCTCCGTCTACAGAGGAAACTTCGACTGAGCATGAAGGCTTCGAGCGCAATGCTCAAGCGATATCAGAAACTACGGAATGTGAACAAGAGTCTGCTTAGGGCGGCTGCTGCGCATCAAAAGCAAAAGAAGGAAATTTTGGCTCTGAAGAACAGGCTTCCTGAAATGCCCGATAACAGAATCGAGGAAGCGTTGGCCGAACTTCCGCCTTTACAGTGACTTGCATTTATGACATCGTTTAAACAGTTGAAAGCAAAGTCTCCGTGTGGCGCGCGGCACAATGCGGACTGGCTTCTGAATTGTTTATTGCTGAGGATAGTGATCCCTCACGCATATAAGCTTCTATCTGACATGAATATGCTGCCCTTACCCTCCCTGAGCCGTCTCACACAAATTCTGAAAGGAATACCATGCAAGTATGGTTTCAATCCTCTCTGTATGGAAGCTATTGGAAAACAGCTGGGCAACAGAGCAAATAGGAAGAAATTCGGCACACTGATTTTGAATGAAATTAAGTTATGCCAGGCGTACAATTTCAACAAGTCAACCTTCAAACTTGATGGTTTTGTGGACTACGGTGGTATTTCAAATGAAGGAACTGACCAACTTGCAGATCATGCGCTCGTGCTGATGTTCGTACCACTTCTGGAGAGCTGGGTGCAACCGATTGCCACCTTTTGCCACGAAAGGTGCTGCGCCTGGCAAGATTTTAGCAGAGCTGGTGTTGCAAGCAGTAATGCAATTGCATAAACATGGTGCTATGGTGATCGCCATAGTCAGTGATGGAGCTGGGAACAATAGCTCGATGTGGCAGCCGATGGGAATCAGTGGCAGCGTAACCTCACCTTCTCACAAGATTGCACATCCACGCCTGCCTGAGCGCGCGTGCCTTTATTTCCTGTGTGATGTGCCACATGCCCTGAAGTGTGTACGCAACCATTTGCTCAAGCACAAATATGGACAGGTGAGCTAGCGTAGTTTATTTCATATATAACCTGTGCTGATTCGCATCGATAACTCGCTGACAGAGCAGGTGCAAGCAGCCAGAAAGAGGCCAAAATTGCTTTGAGCAAAAGTAGCTCAAAATTACTTTTTTTTTTTTTGTGCACAAAGTAAATAAAAAGTATCACGGTGTTTGTTGTTTGTTTTGCTCGTCAAAAAGAAAATGAATTAACCCTTTGAGGGTCGAATTATTTTGAAAAAAACTTTCCCAGGTGGTCAAATTACTTTATTGCGGATATTGAATGTACAAAATGTATAAAGTCGGGAATAAATAGTAAAAAAATAATTAGGAACAGTATTTTGGTGTCGGCATCACTCAGAACTGCAAAACGTTCAATAGTATTTCCGAGCGTGGTACTCCTTGAAACACAGGTCTACGCACAGCGCCTTATCGCAGTCTGCACACCTAAAATGCGTGTCCGTTCTCTTGGAGCGTGTCTTGTCATGTGTTGGCGCACACATGACATCTCTGCGTGCGGCTGCCTTGGGCAGAGGTCTGAGGCACCCTCTCGCGTTAGCGCACTGCCGCGGAGAGCGAGAATACCTCGCGAACGGCGCTGATAAGCAAGTGGTGATAAACAAGCTAAGAGCAGTGCCAATCAAGATACAAATCAACTTCCGCCGCCCCTGCGAGAGCGTGCCGACAAAGAGAAAAACCACGTTTCGCGCGCCTCCGTTGCGATCACGCGGCGGAACCGAAACCGCGAAAGCGTGTTGCCACTGAGAGCGAGAATACCTCGCGAACGGCGCTGATAAGCAAGCTAAGAGCAGCGCCAATCATGATAGAAATCAACTTCCACCGCCCTGCAAGAGAGTGCCGACAAAGAAAAAAATGACGTTTCGCGCGCCTCCGTTGCGATCACGCGGCGAAACCGAAACCGCCAAAGGGGCGTTGCCACAGTCTGAGTGACGTGCCGAAGCTAGCAATCAGCTCTGTTTATCTCCCCAAGAAGGTAGCACCAATTTCAAACGCATCTTGTAAGTGCTAAGAGGTGGCAGCACCTCCCGGTGAGCACGCATCGTCGTTATGGCGCGAAATTTTAAACGGAGGGTCGGAACCGTACCCGTACGGCTAAAACCTTCAAAGGGTTAAGCTTTGACCTAAATATGTTCATAGTATTTACATTCGTCCTTGTCACTGCTCACAGATCACTTCCAACTCATTTGCACGTCCCATATTATCCACGGACAACTATAAAAAATACATGTGTCAATTAAATTTATTAGGCGAAGAAGCGTTGACTCAAGCGACTGCTGGGCGTGATGCGTTAATGTCCCTATGTCTGCACAGGCGCTCGCCGTCTTTAATTAATACACATCTTAAGAATAAGCAGCAAAAAACAAAGCCCCTGCTAAAGGGAGCACCGTGGCGCTTTTATAGGGAAAAGTTGCTTGAAAAGCGGAATCGCAGTGCACGACCGCTCATTTGCGGTGTAGTTGCAACCTCTAAAGACTAGCTAGACATGTCATTCAAGGGTCCTTGGCCTAAAATATTGTGCGGGCAGCCAAAACACAGTCGTCAAAGAGCGAACGGCACAGGCCAGTTGGGGAAAACGACCCACCGCAGAGATGACATCGCACGAGTAGACGATGCACGCTGCGTGAGAGATACGTCACTGCAGCGTCGATAGTGCACAGACACCGTGAAGTCCCCGTTACTTACGCGCGGCAGGTTTCTCACAAAATTCAGACTGCGTATCTAAACTACATTTACCGACGGATAAGCGCCTACAGGCCAGTTGGTGCAAACGACGCGTCGCAGCAGGAGCAGACGACGCGCGGCGCATGACGACAGACGCGACTGCAGCGCCGGTAGTTTCAGTGACACCTGTTGCGGCCACGTCGGCCAATGGGCTCGCATAGGAAGCTGGAAAACTGAAGTATGTCTAAGAACGTTGAAGAAAACGGCATCAAAACAAGCGCAAGATGGCGCCCATTGGCCACCGCGTTCGCAAATGGCGACGGCGCGAAGTTTGAACATTTTTGACCAATTTTTGCTGATTTCGCGTTCACACTGGCCCCTTTAAGCGTGATGTTTTATTATTTTCCGATTAAATTTAGCTTCTAGATTTCGCGGAGAGATTCTTGAATGTATAAACATAACGAAAACGCACTTTTCCGAAAATCAACTTTTTGTGATTTTTTGCCATTTCTTCAAGACCTGCGTCCCCCCGTAAGTTCCCGCACCTGGGGGCTGTGACGTCTTGGATTTTAATGGCATCTTCTAGGGCCTACTAATTATATGTAGTGGTACAGATTGACTACATTGTGTTCTAAAGGAACCAAATATTAAACATGGCAAGTTTCAGGAACCTTTACCCAGCCAACGCGGCCCAAATGCGAAAACATACTTTGGAATCCCTGACGTCACGCTGACGTACCAGCGCTAGGGTTTCGGCGCGAAATTCAAATACTGATACTTGGACCTTCATTTTCTGATCTAATAATCAGTCAGTCAGTCAGTCAGTCAAGAACTTTATTGAAGTCCTGAGGAGTTTCAATCCGTTTGAGATCCCACGCGGGGAACTCCTCCGGCAGAAACCGTAGGTGACGCCCAAGTCGGGACGGGAACGTGGTGACGCTCCGCCAGTTCTTGGGCCCTCTGGACGGCCTTGAGTTGGAGTTTGAGGTCCGGGCTTTTGAGGGCTTCTTCCCATTCGGACTCACTGGAGAGAGGGCCCTTTGGTAACGCGGTACATTGCCATAGCATGTGCGAGAGTGAGCAATATAGTTCTGGGCAGTCTGGGCAATTGGCCGGGATTTCTGAGTTATAGTGACTTAGTAGGCCTCTTGACGGATACGAGTCCGTTTGTAGCATTCGAAACGCGGCCGCCTGCGCGCGTTCGAGTTTGGCGTGTGGGAGCGGGAATTTGGTTCTACCTTTCCGATAGTGGGAGGTGATTTCTTGGTAAGTGAGCAGCGGGTCATTAAACTGAATGTCCAGCCCCTCGGAGGCCGTGGGACCGTCGCGGCGGGCAAGTTCTCGCGCACGGTCGTGGGCTGTTTCATTTAGGTTAGCTTTTTGCGGGTGAATGTCTTTCGCCATGTGAGCGGGGAACCAGGAGAGGCACCGTTTGCTCTCTTTTGAACTCGCTAGTAGTATACGCGCTGCTTCTTTAGATACGTTGCCGCATTCGTAGGCCCGAATTGTGGCACGCGAGTCCGTGAAGACATAAGTAAATGTGGGATCTGCCATGGCGATGGCTACGGCTATTTGTTCTGCTTTAGCGCTGGTGCTCATTTTAACCGATGCGGATGATCGTAGCGTTCCGTTGCCGTCCACGACCGCTATTGCAAAAGTGGATGCGCTGCCGTAGTGGGCCGCGTCCACAAATGCGGTGGCTTCATGATTCGCGTCGATGCGGTTGAGGATCGCGCGGGTGCGGGCCCGGTGCCTACCCACATTGTGTTGTGGGTGGACGTTTCTGGGAAACGGTGAGACTTTGTATTTGTCTCTAATTTCGCTCGGTAGGGTAACCGCGTGCTCGAGATAGGGAGAAGGGGAGACATTGGCTTCATTTAGGATTAGCCTACCGGCTTTGGACGAGGATAGGCGGAGTATTTGCGCCATAGTCTGAGCCTCGATCACTTCTTTGATGTTGTTGTGCATGCCTAGCTGGTCAACCTTTGCTGTACTTGCTCTTTGTGGAATTCCCAAGACCTGTTTGATGCTCTTGCGCATGAGTGTGTTTAGCTTCGTATTTTCTATTTTCGTCCAGTTGTGGGCAGAGGCGACGTAATTAATGTGACTCATAAGTCCGTCTCTTGTGTGTCGTGCGCGCGGAAGTTCGTCTAGAGGGGTTAGGTAGCGGACTCCTTGGCAAGACTTGCGAAATAGTAATAGTTCCGATTTCTTTGAGGATAGTTTCATTCCTGTGTTTAATAGGTACTCTTCCGTGGCATCTAGGGCAGACTGTAATGCCTACTCCATGTCTCCCAGGGAGCCTCCCGAGCTCCAGATGGTAATGTCATCTGCGTATAGAGCGCAGTTTACATTTGGGATGTGTCGTAGTTTGTCTGCGAGTCCCTTCATCACTATATTAGACAGTAATGGAGAGATGACCGAGCCTTGTGGTGTTCCGACAGAGCCCAGCGTGTAGGGGTCCGACTTAAGTTGCGAGACTCGCAGTCGGGCTTCTCTGTCTTTTAGGAAGGAGCGTACGTACTCCTGAAATCTCTGGCCGAGGCCGAGGCCTGCCACAGACTTCAGTATGAAGCGGTGCGAGATGGTATCGAATGCTTTCGTGAGCTCGAGGGCGAGGATGCCTCGAACGTCTCTTGTTTTAACGTCGAAGATCTGTCTCTTTAGGAGTAACATTACGTCTTGGGTGGATAGGTGGGGTCGAAACCCTGTCATGTTGTGTGGGAGGAGTTCATGTTCCTCAATGTAGCGTGACACTCGGTTTTGAATTACGTGCTCGGCTACTTTACCCACGCATGACGTAAGAGAGATGGGTCGTAAATTGTCGAGGTTAAGTGGTTTGCCGGGTTTTGGGATAAGGACCACCGTGGCAGTGCGCCATTGCGTTGGTACCTCTCCTGTTTCCCACACGTTGATGTCTTTTGTGAGTAATGTAACGGCTTGGTCATCTAAGTTACGCAACAGTCGGTTGGTTACACCGTCGGGTCCTGTAGCAGACCTGCTGTTTAGGTTGTGTAGCGCCTCTCGGACTTCTGCTTCCGTGAAGGCAGCGTCTAATAATCAAACTATTTTTTTGAAATGACTACCTGTAGCGTTCTCAAACAATGCTTCATTAGTCTAAACTGATTTATTGTTTTGCTTTAGTGTCCCTTTAATGGGTGAAGTCTTTGTGACCGTTGTTCCTGTCAGTTACCACTGATGCATAATTACTGAGCAGGGGCTTCATGAACCGTGAGCACAAAAGCTTCGCGAAATCCTGGCAGTGATGGTCGTCGTCCATTGGACACTGGAGTAGGGCTGAAATGGTCAGCGCAGGTACAGGCACATTTAGTAGTAATGCCAAAGGCCTTCAGAGATTCGATGCCTCCTGCAGTGCGCTGTGTGTAAACATTCTCAGCGTCTCTAGGACATAAAGCAGTTCATTGGAAAGGTAGAGCAGTCCACCTCTGTCCTGCTGCCTGCTGCTTGGTGAATTGTTGAAGCAGCGGGCTGCTGGAAACTTGTTATTGAGGTGCAGTTGTCAGGCTCCATGTGTTCTCTTGCTATGCATGCTATGTGACCGCCCATGTGTACTGTCACTATCACTTGCTGTGTTGGCAGGCTGGCGGGCACAGTTTGCACTTTGAACCGCTCCAGGAAGCGAATGGGAGTTAGTGGCACTTGAGATAATCCTTTTTGGGCATGCTCGCTGCTGACAAAAGTGCCTTGCTTTGTCCGAGCTCTGACTCGTGCAGGGTGTTCCTGCTTTCAAACATGACTGCAATCCCTGTTTTCAGCAGCTTCTCCGGGCCAGACATTGCAGAGCGCATGTCGAGTTGGTCATTCAAGTCTAAGGATCACCTCAACGTCAAAAACATGGACTCTATGGGGTCACTATTGAACTTTCTGGTTAGAACAAAGCAAAACTATTCTCTCGAGAGCAAATACCGAATGCAAGCAACTGTGGAGTAGGTCCTCATCGGAAGCACCTCGTAAGTCTCTGCTGCCAGAGACTTCCGTGTGAAAGGCGATCTTCTTTTCAGTTCCTTCATGTACATGGGGAATGTCGGCTCAAGCCACTCAAGCCAGCTGTCATCAGGGTCATCATAATGCCCGACATCAGGGTTGTTTTGGTGAATGTGTTGCACCTTGTTGCTGGTGTCGTGAAGTATAAACCAGCGATAGATGTTTTTCATGAAAATTGTTGGTCCTGCGGCTGCAAAGGACAAACCGCAGCTGCGCCCTGCCTGTCCTCGTAAAAAGTCCAAGGCCGCCATTAGGCTCGGAGCAAAAACTTCCAAGGCTCGTCTGACATTAATTTTTTTTTTTTCAGTGTTATTCAGGAACATGGGCTTTTGTGTAAGCTTCCGTACTGGTTTGATGATCAGTTCCTTCTGCATGTTGTAATGACAAGATGACACCTTTCTGTCTGTGCCAATCTCACTGTCCAAAAATTTAGTCCTCATGCTTTTAGTATATGGCAACAGTCAAAGCTGAGGAAAAGAATCTTGCGGACATCAACTGGGTACTCAATTCTGTACGTCATAAAGCCACCCCACAACTCCTTCATGGCATTCTTGTTGATTTTGTGGTTGTCAGCTATGAGTCTGTCTACCTTGAAGCCTGACTCTTCAACATTCTTGATAACTGCTAGTACCAGCTTCGATAGTTGAGAGCCAGTGAGACCTTCACTGAAGAAGTAGGATGCTGGGATTCTGTACAATGTTGACAGGCCATTTATAACAAAAGATAATGAATTTGCCAGCGAGGGCTCACTCTCCGAGTCTTCTGATTGCCTATGTCCATGTGGCAAAAAAAAAAAAACAATCTTGGTGTTTGTTGTATTGTAGCTTTCATTTTATGTGCATTTCGTCTGTGATAAGGGAGCAGTGTCTTAAATGAGGCGACGGCAGTTTTTTGTTTTTTGCTTTTAATTGTAGCTTGATCAGCGTGTTAAAATTTGATTCTCCACTCATGCACCTGATTAATTTATATAGAGTAGTCCTTCTGGGTAGCTTCAGGAACCTTTATTTCCTGGCATGTTCGTAAGCCTTGGTGGATAAGTGTCTCAATATGATGCATTCATGCATAGCATCTTAATGTCTTCCGATCACATAGGCTTTTTACGCCTGAAGTTTTCTCAAGCCTATCAATTCTTTTGAGTTCTTTCTTTTCTCATCTACTTTGCTCTCTTGGTTGCAAAAAGACTTGACCCCCCCCACATCCATCCACCTGTGTTTGTTGGTGCGCCACCATATGACAGTCATGGTTAGGAAGCTCATCAGAAGTACTTGATGGCGCACATTGTTGCCCTTGCATGACAATGGAAGTTTCCTGCTCACGTGGTTCTTCCTTGGTGTAGCCTCTTTCAACCTGCATAGGTGTCTCTGTTGCACTGGTTGAATCAGTCACTTTTTCCCACTTTTCCATAGGTTACTTGTCTGAACGGCAAGTATGCTCTAGTTCTTCGTAAGTGTCGCCTCTTCCTGCCTCCAAAGCATCCCTGTTGCATTGGGTCACTCATCCATTTTCTCCTCTTTTCCATGGGTTGGTTGTCTGAAGAGCAAGGGCGTAGGTGTGGCTTGGCACCATTCATAGATGCATAATTTCTTGTCGAGCTTCTAGCATTGTTATTGGGCATGATGCACATTTTGTCCAGTGCGGTAAAGCATATCAAAGCACATCTGTCATTTGGAATGCACATAAAACATTTGCCATCAATTTTTGTCTTGTGCCTGATGGCGCCAATTCTTCTAGCTCACTTGTACTTTAATATCTGTCTTGCACCCAAATGCACATTTTTGTTCTCGTTAGCTGACAAAGTTTTGTTTATTTACTAAATTAAGTTCCTTGCCAACCCAAATAAAATGTTTGCAACATACCGTGCTTGGTATAATGTCTGTGGGAAGGCAAGCTTAATTGGTCGCTGTTAGCTTTGTGTCTTTCTTCAATGTTGAGCAGCACTTACTCATTGCGCAGTTATAACAAGCTTCGCCAAATGGCTACATATTACTGCTATACTACTACAAGTGTTCGAAAAAGACACATTTTTCTGCTCTGAAACTGCTCCAAAATGCTGCTGTGGCTGCTCCTAAACTGCTCCAGAACGACATTTTTCCTGCTCCAAGAACTGCTCCAAATCCTAAACTGGCTGGACCACCGCTGTGAAAGTGGAAAGCCAACTTTTTGCAAAATGCGCAAAGTGTATGAGCTATGTGTTCCCTTAGTCTGCTGTTCTTCTGTTGGGGAAGTATAGGTAGCAGTTGAAATTGCTAATGCTCGTGTTTGATTTCAACATTTCAAAAAAATAAAAGTAAGCATTATTCAACCTTTGCCCTTGTAATTCCTGGAAAACTGGGTCACAGTGGGAGAAGGTGGGCGAGCACACTTATCTTGCCCATGTTACGCATATGCTTCTTTACTTATAGTGCTCCTATAAATAATCACAGCTGCTACTACAAGGTACTCACCCCTTATGTGTTGCTTGTGTACGTGGTGTGGTTCTGCATTGCCTGCATGTAAACTTGCCCATCTGGACATGTCACGGTGCTATATAGTTAGTGCTCCAATTATTTAGAAAATAACAATACATATACCCTGGCATAAGTCATCGGAAAAGATTAAGCTGCCGGTACAGCCACACACAAAACAAACTATGTTAACCGTAAACAGAGCAAGGCTATGCAACATAATAAAATCTCGATATAACGAACTTCAGAGGACCGTGGCAAAGTGTTCGTTATTCTGAAAGATCAGTATAGTGAAAGCCCCAAAATTAACCATTCCACCCATCAACCCACCAGTTGTCACTGTATGAGCTATCCTCGGAAACATCGCTCTTGGCTCTCGGCATGCGCCAATGCTATTTACATAGATTCTGCAGCCACATGCCACTGAAGCTCTGTATACTAAGAGTGGCGTGCGCAAAAGAGACTCTGATGCCGAGAAAACCACCTGCAGAGAGGAAGCTTCACGTTGCTTCCAAAGCACAATCTTTCTTTTTGTTTGTTTTTCACATTTTTTACCGTGAACACTGCTCGGTCAAGGCGAACACCTGAACTATTCCAAAGTACAAGCGCATGTAGACACCATCCGGAAAGTGCGACGGTGTGGCATCCCCGTGAGCACGGAGGTTACGTTTCTCTGCATGTGTAGCTGGTACGACTGCAGAAAGAAGCACAAAAAAAGAAAACGCGCACAGAAAGGGTGAAAGAAGGAAGGGAACTCCTCCATTGCTAGGTGACACTTGTCTGGGCAGAGCATACGTTCCAAAACCTGATGCCTCATCAACTCCACAGTAGAAAAGAGAAGTCCCCTTCCATGTTTTTCTCCTCTGGCACCATCTCAGGTTTTCCAAACCCATGTGCCATGGCATTCACTTTCTGTGCCTTGTCGTCTGCTAGCCTACTGTTTTGGTTGCCGTGAAGTATACATGAAATTCTAAGAATCCCAAGATTTCAGAATAATAATTCTTAATACTGAGGCATTAACATTACATGGAAACTGAATAATGATCGTTATTCTGACAAGTTTGGTATTCTGAAGTTCATGGTACTGAAATATTTTTACATTGGTACTATAGAGCAATCAACAGGGTATTTCAGAAAAGCTTGTTAATCTTCAAAGTTTGTTAATGTTGTGTTCATAGTAACAAGATTTCACTGTATATATACAAAACAAATGAAGCAGATGTTCATGCAAGAGTTACAAGTGCCATCATTCGCCAGAGGAGTGGGTGCGACGAGTCAGGGTAACGGGCTTGCACATGAGGTGCAGATAGGAGCGTGTCTCAGTGTTGGGACAGTGCAGTGTCGAGCCTGGTGTAGGTGGTGGCCTGGGTTTTATGCCCTGATGGTGTTCATCTACTCCAGGCTTTAAGAGGAAGCTTCAGCTCGGGTGCTCCTATGTAAATACATGTAAAAGGAGAATTCGTTTTTCTCGGCAACCACTGAACCAAATTTGACGAGGTTTCTTTGCATTTAAAAGGAAACTTTAAAATCTAGTGACTGTTGGTTTCGAATTTTCGATTTAGGTCGTCAATTTTTTATTAAAAATTGGCAAAAATCAAACATGTTCAGAAAAGAAATCTATCAAGTTTACAACTCTAACTCGGCAATGAAAAATGATATCACAATTCAGTGGATTGCATCTAATAGTACATCTAAAGCGGACAAAATTGATATGTCACACATGAATCTAAAAAAATATTGTAATATGAAAATACAGCTTTTGCAGAACCTTTATACACAACGTAACAAATTCATGTAAGATATAAAATGACATATTCAATTTGTCCTCTTTTAATGCTCTAATGGGTTCCATCTACAGAACCACGATATCTGTTCTTGATGCAGAGCTATTAATTTGTAAACTTCGTGCTTCTATTATTTTCAAACTAGCGAATTATTGAAAAGGTTTTAACAAAATTCAGGCCCTAAATCGAAATTCTGCTTCCGACAGTCACTAGAATTTAACTTTCCCTCTCAAATGCAACAAATTGCATTAAAATCTGTCCAGGGGTTATCTCGGAAAAACGTTTTTGCACTTTACACATATTTGAATAGGCCACGTCGGAGTTGGGCCCGAGCTAAAGCTTCCTCTTAACCCTTTGAGGGTCAATTTTATTCGCCATATGCGACCGCCCAGGGTCGATTTTTTTTTATTGCAGATTCCAATTCTTCTTAGGGACTTATTTTGAAAAACACTTGCCGTAATTTTTCTAGGGTGACCGTAAAGTGAGAAAAAAATCTTTTTCATTGGTATATATGCACTCTTCATTCATGAATAACAACAACAAGAAAGGAAATAAACTTATCGGAATTAAAAATTTGATGCATTTTTATGCACATAGTTCAAGGCTTTGAAAATCCGCACACGAGAATATTTCGCAAGTCTCAAATGTTCCTGCTCTTACACTAATACGTACGTCCATAGCGTAATCGAACTGCGTAAGTGCGCGCACTCAAGAAAACTGTTTGGTTCTGTGCCCATCAAAAAAAGCAACAGTGTGACAAACTTCCACTAATCTTCATCTTATTGCCAACCAGCTAGGGCAATTAGTTCCTTCCTATGCGCACCCCTGTGAGCACTAAACGAGCATGAAACAAGCATTCGCCCTATGAGCGATTAGTAACGAGATAGCCATCAGTTTTGCAAGCGCAAAAAGCCGAAACCGCCCGCGAAACAACACCCAAACGGCCGGCCGCCCGCGCGCGTGCCAATGCTCGAGCGGTAGTATATAGACGCGTGGGAGCAAACTAGCGCTAAAACAAACCATGCAACGAAAACCGAGAGAGGGGGGCACGCAAAAAAAATTGTCTGTATCCCCACATAGTGGCAGGACATAACAGAAAAGAAAAAGTTAGCAAATTGGCGAGCTTTTTAAACATACATACGGCGCCGTAAATATACGGCATCAACCATTTTCGGACTTGTTCGCGGCGCCGTATATTTACGTCATTGACCGTCAAAGGGTTAAGAAGTCGCTTGAGAAGGCACCTGTGTCCATAAGGGAAGTTGTTGCAACCACCGACTCAAAGCTTGAATAGTTGCTACTCCAGCACCTCAGACACAATCTTCCCCATCCACGTGGCGTCTGTCCTTTTCTCCGAATGTTCTTTGTTTTTCTTCTACTTTTTACCTTGCTATGGAACTCGCTCATTAGTCAAGTTATCTCAGCCTTGTGCTACAATCACACATCATATTTATGCTAGAAGAAATCTCGTGTGCGCATGCCCACTTCTCATCTTCTTCACATGGTTTTCACATAGTGTTCACTGCACTTGCACACTTCCCCCATCACAGGGGGTGGTTCTTGCAACATATTTTCACTCTAGGCAATATTTAGCCTTGAGATTTTTTGTAGGCATTGCATGTTCTTTTTTTCCATACCTGAGGCATTTTGACTTAATCTAGATGCCCTTGTTGACCAGTGGCGAGCCAACTATAACTGCAGAAGCATTGCACACATACTTCATGAGCTTCCACCTGGTACCAGTTACACTGCTGTGTATGGGTGACTTTCGCACTGCACATGTGCTCATAAATTGGTCCATAGAATGCATAGTATGTGTGGTGGTCATTCAGTAAGGTGCCCATGCACCATTGTTACACCCTACGCGGTGGTGGGCTCAATCAAATTCCAAGTGGTCTAGCAGGGGAATCCTAGATGGCAAAACCAGCACCTTTTAAGCCCGGGATACATGGAGCGGAAAACCGGCGTCCAAGCGACAAAATTTGTCCGGCAGTGAACACTCGCTTCTCGGCGTCTAAAAATTTGACTCCCGCCGGCTACCCGGTCCGATTAAAAAGAACTCCGCCCAGCCAAAATTGCTGTCGGAAGTGGCGGGAGCGCCTCGCACACTCGCCAAGCGTCGCGACGATTGATCTCCCTCCAACTTCTAGCAGCTGGTAGATATTTGTGTATTTTTTCCTTTTCCATCGGATCATCCGTCGTGCCACCACTCTGAAGTGATGGAATGCAGGCATTTTGGCTAGTTTGGCCGTAGACTTTCCGGCTCTCTGCGCGTGAGAGGGACACCTTTGATAATTGCAACCGAATATTGAATGTTTGAGACCATTAAAATAATAGGACAAATTTGTGTAAATTTGTTTTTGTCTGCAAGCTTAAGTGAGGTGCTCACAAAACAGATAATAATTATAAGTGTGGTGCAATTTCCTTACTAACACGATCGAAGGTTCCATTACACAAAATAGTGTGTGCATTATACTGCTTTTCTTACTATTGCATTTTTTTTTTTTTGTATGTGTGGTGGTGCCCATATGGGTTCGGGTATAGGGGACGAAACGGTTTCTCATTCGCAGCGCCCAAAGCTCCCCTTTTTTTTTTTTTTTCCCCCCCGCTATTGGCACAAGTGGTCATAAAGTTTGGTTTTCTGCTTCTTCAGTCAGAAGTCACCCCTACTCATCTACAACAATAAGTCCCTTCTGCTCGAGTGCCTTGAGGGAAAAGAGCGATGACAGATAATAGCTAGAAGCTCACCACGCCTGGTCTTCTGGCGGTTTCTGGCTGTTTCTGGCTGTTTGCATCTGTATGGGCCCAAGCGGCACATGGAATGCCTAGGGCATCGGGAAGGAGAGCTGCTGATAAGTCCATTTCACGCCAAATTTAATTATTCTATCCTCTCCGGCTGCAGTAGTACACGCTTGTTCTTGGAGGACGCTTTAAAACAGCAAATGAAGCTGAAGTAAACATGAATGACCACAATGTGTTTTTACATAAAGTAACGTCACTGTTGGAGAACCACAAAACCTTCTGCAATGCCTGTGCTTCGTGGTGCCACCGCTCAACGTCATCAGACAGTGCAAAGCCAGCCCGCTAAAATGCTTACAGCTCAATGAAATGTGCAGAAATTGCTTGTAAGCACCTGTATGAAACTTCTTTCCAAGTTGTTTAGTCATTAACAACAAATAATATAATAAAAAGCCTATTTACCTTTTTTTTTTCTTATCCAAAATCACATTCCTAGAGTCTGGCAACACTTACAAATATGCGGTGAGCACGCGGCGGCATTCGCCTGTTTTGCACTGAATGTAAGTGATGCCCGCGAACCATCGGCGTCATCCCGCCGCATCTATTTATTTGTGCCAGGCGAAGTTCGCCATGAAAGTTCGCTCCATGTATCCCAGGCTTTACTCCAATGTTCAGGAATTGAAGTGAACAGTTGACCAAAATATGTTATGAGATTATGGTTTCAGAGTAAAAAACCCCTTGTGGTCAAAATTAATAAGAAGCCTTCCACTATGGTGTCCCCCATAACCTACTGTGCAGTTATGGGACGTTAAGCCCTGTAATTATTTTATCAATAGACTCAAACTTACTACTGCCAATTCAGCAAAGAAAAATAAGTTTAGATCAGCACAGGAAGCACAAGAAATATATAACATTATGTCTGTGATGAAGCTTCTGTATAACGTAGCTTGCCCTCTGAGTAGGCAGAGGTTGCTATGCATAACTTTTCTGTTGAATGCACCACTGTTCTTTATTTAAAATTGTGTATAGTATTATATTTTATTTGCATTTGGTCTATTTGCAATGGATATGCAGCTGTAAAAAAAAAAAAAGAGAGAGGTTGTGTTGAAAAGGGGAACTTCCCTTGTGCTTTACGTACGACTCTGGTAACCTGGCACTCATTGCATAGCAGCATGATTTGGTTCGTAGTGAAATTAACAAAGCATGAGAGAAAGTTTAGAAAGGAAAAAAAAAATTTATTCTATGGCCCACTCTTGAAAAGAACACCTAGCTGGTATAAAACCAATATAACTGAAATACTTTACCAAGAGAAAAATAAAATGGATGATAAGATGCATTAGACTCGTGTGTAATTTGTAGCAAAGTGTGTCATAACTGCCTGGCCCAATAACTTCCCCTACATGGTATGTCTGTGATGTTTGTCATAGGTCTACTTTTTACATGTTCACTTTTAATGAAAACAATTAAATTTACAATTAAATTTGTTACTACAAATTTCAGAAAGAGTTGATTGCTGGACCATTTTATACTGTTCACATTTGTAAGCTTGCTTCTCAGCTTACCAAAAAACATGAGCCAAAATAAATCTGGGGGACACTTTACAGGAACAGACAGGTTACTGGCTGACCCCAGCATTCCAGCCTGCGACCATTGTGGGGCTGGCAGGGACAGCAACTTCTGGCCTACCCTCAGGGACAGTGGGAGGCAGTAGTGCAGCACCTCGTCCATCCAGAAGAAAAAAGTCGATACGGGGCCGGGTGGGCCCAAGCACAGTGCCAGTGTCCTTTCCTGTGGACTTCTTTGAACACTGCACATCCATTCAGGATGTGGAATTTGGTGGGAATGACCTGCTTCAGATCTACAATGCACAGCAGGTGAATGTCTTAAAATTGTGCATTTGCATGTGATAGCTGGACAGCTATAGTGGAACTTTGGTTATGCAGCACTTGCACTCTCAGTAGAATGTATTTGGGTAAGGAGGAAAAGTAGTGTGTAATACAATCTGGAATGCCATTTTGCTCCTTTCACTGTATGTGCAGTGGCAACTGGCGTGCCATAGGCGTACTGCACAGAAATTTTGATTTCAAATTGGATAGAGCCGACTGGCGAAATAATTTATATTCAGTTTTAAGATTGCTAATATTTTAGAATGCCAGCACAGCCTCCAAGAACCACATATGGTCGCACCATATATCTCAAAAGTTGTATCATTGCAACAACTTTAAAATCAATCATGTCATACTTTTTCTTTTTCATTTGTAATGTGAAAATTTGTTATGTGGCGCACTATCAGTGCTGCTGCTGCAGCATGTGACAAACTAATTAGCAGTATCCAGCAGTGCAGCGCATCTTGCCACTAGTCACCATGTCACCACTTGGGGAATGCCATCCTGCAAAATGCTGCAGGCCCAGCAATAGTTCAGTATATACACAGTGTCTCTGTCTTGCATAGAAACCTTGCAATTTGTAGTCTTTTAGGCCATAAATGCATGCCTTCTTCACTGAGTAAGAAAAAAACTTAGCCTAAATGTGCCAAATGCACAGATACCTTTGGTGTGGAGAGCCCCACATCACATCAAAAGGCCCATGTGTGCATGCAGCACACTTATTGACATGTCGGTCTTGATGCTATAGACATACATTCATTGCACACACTTACTGTGTCAAGTAGAAGTCAGGGATGAAGTATATACAAATAGCTGTTGTAGAAATTTTATCAGATTAATGCATGCAAAAAAACATTGTATGAGTTGTTCTTTGTCTGTCATTTCTTTAAGAATTCACTTTTAGGAATTAAATTTTGTTTCTTGTGTCTTCAAAGGAAATCAGAGAAACACAACTGTTTCTGTGTAGTGTTAGTTTCTCATGTTACACCTTGGTGCTGAGATTTTTAATGTGGAAAAGCGGCAGGAGAAGATGGAATAACAGTTGAGTTAATCAAAGATGGAGGAGACATTATGCTTGAAAAGCTTGCGGCCCTCTATTCACTTCAAGGGTCCCAGAGAATTGGAAGAATGCCAACATTATACAAATCCACAAAAAATGGAGACAATAAAGAATTGAAAAATTATAGGCCTATTAGCTTACTTCCAGTATTGTATATTATATTCACCAAGATAATTTCCAATAGAATAAGGGCAACATTTGACTTCAGTCAACCAAGGGAACAGGCTGGCTTCAGGAAGGGATACTGTTCAATAGATCACATCCATGTCGTCAATCAGGTAATCAAGAAATCTGCAGAGTACAATCAGCCTCTCTACATCATTTTCATAGATTACGAAAAGGCATTTGATCCAGTAGCGATACCAGCCATAGAGGCATTACGTATAATCAAGGAGTACAGGAGGCTTACGTAACTATCTTGGACAATATCTACAAAGATTCCACAGCTACCTTAATTCTCCACAATAAAAATAGGAAGATATCTATAAAGAAAGGGGTCAGACAAGGAGACACAATCTCTCCAATGCTAATCACTGCATGCTTGGAAGGTTTATTCAAGCTGTTAAATTGGGACAGCTTAGGAGTAAGGATCAATGGCGAATATCTCGGCAACCTTGGTTTTGCACATGACATTGTCCTGTTCAGCAACACTTGCGACGAGTTACAACAAAAGATTGAGGACTTTAACAGAGAGAGTGAAAGGGTTAAGTTGAAGACTAATATGCAGAAAACAAAGATAATTATCAATAGCCTGGCAAGGGAACAAGAGTTAGGATTACCAGTCAGCCTCTAGAATCTGCGAAGAAATACATTTACCTAGATCAATTACTCACAGGGGACCCTGATCATGAGAAGGAAATTTACCGAAGGATAAAAAATTGCGTTGGAGTGCATACGGCAATCATTATCAGATCTTGACTGGAAGCTTACCACTATCACTAAAAAGAAAGGTGTACAATCGGTGCATTATACCGGTGCTAACATATGGGGCTGAAACTCAGAGACTGACAAAGAAGCTCAAAAACAACTTTAAGGACCGCACAGAGAATGATCGAACGAAGAATGATAGGCGCAACGTTAAGGGGGAGACAGGAAGAGAGCGGTGTGGATCAGAGATCAAACAGCGATAGCCAATATTGTAATTGACATTAAGAGAAAGAAATGGAGCTGGGCAGGTCATGTAATGCGTAGGTTATGTAACCGGTGGACCATTAGGGTTGCAGAATAGGTGCAAAAAGAAGGGAAATGCAGTCGAGGACAGCAGAAGTCTAAGTGGGGCGATGAAATTAAGAAATTAACAGGCGCAAGTTGGAATTGGTTGGCACAAGACAGGAGTAATTGTAGATCGCAGGGAGAGGCCTTCGTCCTGCAGTGGAGTTCAAAGAAGCTGGTGATGATGATGATAATGATAGATGGCAATACCTTTAAAGGAACAGTGAACAAAATTCCATCAACACTATCTTATCTTTGAATTTTGTGTCCTATCTAAGGAAAATGTCATGCTTTATTATTATTATTTTTTAATCTGTGTAATGTGATGCCAGTTCCATGGCACTAAATGTAGTCTTGGATTTAGTCAATTTTTCTTTCGCATACTCAGTCCAGCCACTCTAGTTCCTCTGCCATATCTTTACCCTAAATTTACAATGAGCAAACCCACCTTTTTTTTAAGCAATTAAGTAATCACATACTACATATTGTTTAGCTTTTTATGCCACTATTTGTAACTATGTTGTTTGAATTGAATTGAGGCATTTAAAATTTGTCTGTTCATACTCCTGTACAAGAAAGAAAAAAACAACTGCATTGTTTCTATGGTACCACTTTCTTATAGAGCTGCTTTATATAAAGTAGACTACCATTAAGAAAATCTCGTAGGTACCATCAAAATCTGTTCATCGTACCCTAAGTTTGTCTTTACAGAAGTGATCCATAGGGCTCAAAATCTGTTACTCCTGTTGCACTCAAATATCCATGATACGAAATAATAAATTGCACACCATTAACACCAAAAGGTAGACATAAAGAGACATTTATTGGATTTGCATGATACTAAGTGTTGCTTTATGCACTCATACTTAACTCCTTCCTTACCATGTCAAATAATGTGCTCCAATTAAGAAGAGAGCTAAACAAATGTACTTTCGAAAGGTAGAAACTTCAGAAACGCATGTTTGGGTGTAGTAGCCAATATCATTTGTGAAAGACAAGCTTTACTGAAAAGTACAAGAAATGTTCACAATGTTGTGCTGATAACATAAAATGAAGAAAAGAAGGTAATATTCCAAAATACCTTTTTTTTTCCTTTTCTTTTGTTTAGTGCTTTTGCTTGAACTTTCATCAGCACATTAAATTTTCATTGTTGTAATTCGTAAGGGATGTGGGCTATGAAAAAATTTTTCTGCCTAGTGGAAACACTTTTTTTCTGGTAGGTGCCGCAAATATTGGGCAATACCTTCACACTCGGCTGGGCTGGGTGCAGCAAATTACCTTGATACGCTGTAGAGACACTGTAAATTAGAGATGTAATATTGCCAACATCTCTATGACATCTCAATTGGCACAAGAAAATAATAAGCTGTCAAAAGAAAGAAAACAAAACTTGTTGCCGAGCAGCTGATTACCATCCAGGCTGGTTTTGGAGGTCCCTTTTGTTCGAATTTTGACATCATCCTCGGATGTACTGCTGCTTCTAGCATTTCAACAATCATTTGAGGGCGCAACAGAATTGCAAGTCCGTCGATACGTGAGCCCAGCTACCGGAGTGCCTGCCATATTCGCAGTCACAAGATGCACACCTCCACATATTTGTTAAAGATCGCTGCCAAATGGAAAAAAAGTAAAAGGTTACTTCTTAGACTACATTCTAGATGGTACAGCAAGTCCAAAATGGCACCAGGAGACTTGAAATCGAGCACAATTCCCATGCTTCCCCCATGACCCAGATCCATGGCAAGACAGTTTACAGCTGTACATATCCGGCCAATCGTCCTGTTGTCGATAGCTTGTAATGGGACTTGCATCATAGTTTACACCTGTGTGAATAAGTGAGAAGCAGTCAACTCTGTTCTTATGATGAAAAAAATTCTTTTTTAATGCTGTACTAATGATTTTTATTGAACATATGTCATGCTCTGTATGAAACGCAAGCTCAAGAAATGTACTTTCGAAACATATAAATTGGAGTGACATCTGTCAGGGTGTATATTATGTAATATAATTTGTAAAACACAAACTTTAATGAAATCTACAGAAAATGCTTGCAATGTTACACTAATGCATAGAAATAAATGAAGAAAAATATAATTTGAGATATTCAAAATATTTCGACTTCAATTGTCTACAGTACATGAAAGTTTCAATGTTCTAGTTCCAGACGTGAACCACAAAACAAATTTTCTTGCCTAGTGGAAGCTGCTTTCTTCTGGTATGTTCTACTAACACTAAGCAAAACTGCACACACTGCTGGGCTCTTAATAGCAAATTTTCAATATATGCTGTGCAGACACTGTAAATAAGACACATAATATTGGCAACAGCTCTAGAACATCTCAGTCTGTATGAGAAATCGATCAATCATCAATAGGCAGAAAATGAAACTAACCGTTGGACAGCAGATGTCAGTCCGGGCTGGTTATGCAGGTTTATACTATTCTCCAAAATAAGGTCACATAATTCGACATCATGCTCACTCACTGCTACTAGTAGCATCCAAACATTCGTCTGAGGATGCATTACAATTGCAAGACCAGCTTCGTTCTCGTAAAGGCTGAGTGCTCAACCACTGGTTTGCCTGCTGTCTTTGCAATCACTGGATGCACACCTCTGCCTGCCCACTAAATATTGCCTTCACATGGCAAAAAAATGAAACTACTTAGAAAACGAGTTTACTTTTTAGGCTACGTTCTTGATGGGGAAAGAAGTCCCTAAGGCTGCCGGGAGCTCCTTTTTACTGTAAAAGGCCTAACGTTCATTGCTTATTGAGAAACAATGCACTTTCCAGGTCTTTGGACATGTTGCTATAGCTATTGAGTGCCACAAAAGCCGAATGTCACAAATTCATGATATAAGGTGGCCAAAGCGGTAATACAAAAATGAAACGTGTTCTCAAGCTCACTATATACCTGTTATAAGCTCTAGTAAATAAACAGTCTGAAGAAAATTTTGGAAGCATCAACTGACTTTTTTTTTTATATGTTCACAAAACCTGTAGAAAATCGTTGACGGTGCATATAGGAACACCTCGTTGATTGCGACTCCAAACAATGGTTGCCAGCCCCCCACTATTGCTCCTAGATGGTACAGCACATCAGTGCTGGAAAAGTTTGTCACGAATGCATGACTGCCGGCACTTGAGCCAGAAAACAAATTTCGTTTATTTGGTATGTCACGAATTTGCGACAACTGGCATTAAAGAGGTAAAAATACAATGAAAAAAAAAAGACAGGTACACAAGATGGAAGGAGTAATTAATCATCATTGAACAAAGGATGTCTCTGGAATCGACATTTTGAAAGGAGAATTGTCTTTGTCAGGGCAATGATGCAATGAGTAGCTTCCTGCAGCTACTTCCTCACATTAAACAAAGCGACACTTGACTACTTTAATGTATGTTAGACACCATTTTGGGAAGCGAATGATGCACTGTACAGAATGATTTATTGACTGGTTGGGACTTAGTGTGGACTTTCAACAAAAGCAGCAGGTTTGAAATTCATGGTGAAAGCCAGTAAAATGTGATGTCTTCTTACTGTTTGATATTTTATGTGGCTAGAAGACGTTGATTGCAGCCAGCACGTGCCAGTCAGAAGTCTGTTATAAGGCTTTGTTTATGCCATGAGAGGAAGATAACGATTTCATAACCTCGTGTTTTCTTAATTAAAAAAAATTCAGCGCTTGTTCAATGTAACTTTTATTGGCCCACACATATCACACAGTAGCAATAAAATATTCCCTAGCAGGCTTGAATATTTCAACATAAAGTTTGTTGTCAAAGCTAGCAAGAAATTTGCTAGAGACTTGATCCACACAGCCTGTGTCACGTGGCAGCTGGACATGTCCAAACACTAGACAGCACTGATTTTCAACCTGCCCTTAGTAACATTTCATTAGAGGATTTTGTCTATCAATACGAAGCGTATAAATTTGCTCATGAGTGTCAGTGACAAGGAATGGTATTGCATGCACATGAGCAGGCTGGGTAAGCAATCTATTGTGCTTGCCTTGCCTGGAATGTGTGAAATCAACAAAAGCAAGTTTGCATAAAGGAAGTCCACTAATTCGGCAAGATCGCTGGTTCGCCCTCTGGTGGTTCAATAGAAGTAGGGCTTAACTCTACGCATTGATTTTTTTGCTGTCCTGAAACACTGACAGTCATAAATGGGATGGGGGCTTTCGTGCAGGTGAAGCACCGGCTTAACACAACAGGCATGTACGTGGCCTGCACTAAGCCTGGTGGTTTAACACTGGAGATCACGAACACTGATCCCACCTTGGTCATGGTGGGTGTGCGAGTGCTGGTGGGCTCACAGGATGTGCAGCGGGCACCTTCAACAATGGAGCTTTTTGGCCGCTCCCACCCACTGGTGCTGACGCGGTCACGCTGGTATGACTTCCCTTTCACCCGTGAGGAGTCGTTGAGTGCTGATAAGAAGGTGAGAATTCAGACTAGTTGGTGGTTATTTATTCTGGCAGAGACGGCAGTGAAATATGACCACATCCTTCACTCATAAATAAAATTTATGAGTAAACACAGCATATACCATACCATTCTATATATAACACAAGGTTTTGTTCTAGACTTTGGCACATCTGGTCAGTTTTTCATATTTTAGTACCAAAGTCCTTAGGTGTAACTGTTTTTACAGTGAAGCCATTAATGCTACTAGAATATTCTTTACATCCGGAGAAAGCATTCACAATAAATATTCACATCAATTGCAAGTGGATAAAGTTAAATTTGGATGAAATTTTGTAGGCATATATTAGAAACTGGATATCATCTACAGGGGAAACTATGAAGATTTGGTTTATTGTGGGAATCGCAAGAATTACAACCTGATGCAGTAGCTAAGGCACCTTGCTACCAAGTGCAAGGTAAGATCCAATTCCTGGCCACGGCAGCTGAATTACAATGGAGGTGGAATACAAAAATGCTCGTGTACTAAGAATTGGGTGCACGTTAAAGGACATCAGGGAGTTTAAATTAATCTTGAGCCCTCCACTCTGGCGAGTCTCATAGCACCTTTGTTGCGTTGTGTGATTAAACTACATAAATTATCAACCTCATTAATTGCTGATAATACTCATAAGTGTGTTTGAAAGAACTGCTGTGAGAACTAAAGGTCTGGTCAGAATTTAACATTGAAGGAATTGAGTGGGTGCTATGAAATAATGACATTCACATGAAATTATTCAATTCGCTCCAATGGAAACATGTTTCATAAAACATTGATAACCTAAAACAATAGCCATGTAAAAAGTAAAAGTTAGAATGGAATAGAACTTTGCAGGGATTTACAAAGCACCTATGAGAAAAATTCAACTGTGTGGGTTACTGATAAGAATGGCCACCATGGTAGCTCAATTGGTAGAGTACAGCACGCGTAATACAAAAGATGTTGGTTAACCTCCCAGCCGTAACAAGTAGTTTTGTTTTTTCATTCACTTTCATTTCCCTTTACCTCATCATTTCTATGTTTCAATTAAAATTATTTTTCGTTTGATTTCCTCTGGTTTTACATCCTGCCATAGCCCTAAAAGGGCTGCAGTATGTAAAAAAAAATATATATATATATTGTCAGTTGGTTTTATGTGCGTGCATTTGACAACAAAGGCATGCACATCAAGGCAAGGGTGACTGTACCCAAACACTTTCGTACTACGTATCTATATTTCACCACTAAGGGTCACTTCATCTCATTTGGAGGTATTTTTCCCCTAAGATAGAAGTTATGTTTTCTCTTTTGAAAGAAACATCACGCTTGTTTGCATCAGTGTTATGACAAATCTTATCAGTACCATAATGTCATCACAGGTCCTAATCAGTTGTCAATCCCTTTTACGTTAAGCAGAAGCTTTTCTGGGGAGACAGAGGTGGACTGGCACTATGATCAGTTGTTCAGTTTGTAGATGTGTATGAGTGGCTAACATCTGGTTTATTATACAGAGCAGACTAGTTATAGTAATTCCACTCGCTGCAGAGGGCCAAACAAAGGATGACTTTTTCTAATAATGTGTCGACCTTCCCTGGAACTTATGCAGTGACATACTGCCATTCTGTATTCATTAGTATATAGAGCAAATAGTAAAGAAGCACCTTTCTTCCACCATCTTTTGCTGCCAGTTGAAAACTTTTGTGCATTTATTAAGTCACGAGAAAGAATGTGTAACCAAATTGTCATATGTCTTTCTTATTAATCTGTGGAGGAGGTTGAGGAGAGGGAGTCACCGTGGCCACGATTTATTGGAACCAGCCAGCCGTGGTGCCATTGGTTCTAGAGAGCGGCACGTGGATGCAACCGCTTGAGATGGGCATGCTAGCATGTTCTCACATGCACATGGCACCCTTCTTTCTTGGGGGTACTGGGGCCGATTGTCGCACTGGTACAAATGTATCTAATGTATTATAATGAAGAAGTGGCTCTTGGGCCACGCCAAGGGAAGCATGGGCGGCATTCCCAGGCAGGACGGGTTCAAGACGGAGGGGCCGAAGCGCCATCTCATCACGGGCCATCCCAATATAGTCAATGCCGCCCACCAGAGCCATCTTCTGCAATTTCTCATTCCCAGAGCCATTTGCGGCAGCGTGGCCGAGTGTAATGAAGGGGCTTTCGGGTGCGGGTGCTCGCACGGCGGGTGCGAGGAAAGAAGAGGAAGTCAGAGTAAAGCAGGCAATCGCAGGAATGGCCTCTTGTCTGCTTCTCTCCTTTACAGTATTGTCATCTACATGTACATGTTGCACACCCATCTCACATTCCTTATTTATTTATTGAAGATCCTTCATTTTAATTTAAAGAGGCACAAAGACCTTTGTGTAATAATAGGGAGTCAAGGTCAATGTCCACATCAGTGGACGAGAGTTCTGTTATGCTGAGGCTAGGCATGGAATTTTTTTTTTCTTTCTTTCTTTCTTTCTATTGCTGTTCATAATTACTGAATTTCTTCATTATGGTGCAATGCTCCATTGCGTAGCATCATCATATCATCAGGCAGCTCCACGTACCTGGATTTTTGCTCCAACTGTTTTCTCATCACACTTGTAACAATCTGTGGCCACTGCCACCTGTGTTTATGTGCACTAATTGTATGAAGTGCCGTGAAGATGTCTCTCGAAGGCAGTGTCGCAGTTGATGTGAGTGGTTGGGCCCATGTACGTCGGTGGGATGTCATTGTATTGCATGAAGTGGGCTTTGAGATATGTACTTGCTGTCTCATGCAGTAGCTCCCACACAGAGCTGTACTGTCTCCTGCACAGCATCAGCAACCCCGTGCATCAGTGTGACAGACCATTTTAACGCAACAGTGTTAAGGAGCTCGTGTCACAGAAAAGCCGGTGTCGGCGGCGTTGGCCGTGAGTGAGAAATGGCGGAAGGCAATGAATAAATAAAAACGACTTGCAAGATGGCCTGGGTGGGAATCGAACCAGGGTCTCCGGAGTGTGAGACAAAGATGCTACCACTCAGCCATAAGTTCAATGGTTCAAAGCGGGACAAAAGCGCCTCTAGTGAATGCGGTGTTGCCTTAGAAACGTGCCGTAGATAGTTATACTGCTCTGTATATCGGTAATTATGAGCATGTAAATTACAGAAGTCGCAATTAAACGAGTAGCGAAGTACGTTTCCGCTACATTTCTTCTGCGCTTGGCACACACGCAGAGCCATCTTGCGGCAAACACAGAAGACCCCCCTCCTCGCCATGTATGGCGCTGCCCCGACAGGTGGCGTGCCACTCGCCCGCTTCTCCCCTTCATCTCGTTTGAGCGCATTGGGGCCGTGCGGGGACCGGTGCAAGGATGCCCCAATACCCTTGCGTTTAATAAGTTTTCTCACTCTCTCCCCTTCCAACTTTGAGCATGCGTCAGTCACTCAAACCCTCGTGTTTAGGCGACGCAGCTCCTCTTTCCGCCCGCAGTGCGATTCCTAGGTGTAGCGTCCGATGCGGGACGCCTCTGACATGATCGCTGCGCCTTAGCGCGTCTGGTGGGAAAGCGTCCCCTGCGGTGTGTGCCATGCTGCTGGCGAGGAGTCATGCGTCTGCATGGTGCTCCCAAGCGAGATAGAGGACGATCCCATCGAGGCGTTAGCCCCACGATCGCATCCGCCTTCATGGCGCATCGCGGCCCGGCTGTCCGTGCCGATCACAACGTTTGGCTCGCGTAGATCGTTTCTCCCTCCGGGACACCGAGTTCTTTGGTTTGTTCTGCTTGCTCAGGCGCACGTTTCGTCCTTGTGTGACTCAAGAGCATGCCGAGCGAATGAGTGGGCGGTGCGAACAAGGTGCGATAACGCTATCGCATTCCACTCTTGAAGCTTAAGCATCCTCCAAGTTTTTTTCTCTTAAGCACACCACTTAGGCACTGACTCTTGGCCATTAACACCTTTGTCTTTGATGCATGGCGAGCAGAAGGCATGGATACATATTTGAATTTTGTTCATCCTCCATTAGATTTCTTGATTACATTTGTGAAACATCTTTAGTGGAGTCTGCAAATTCTTCTGGTTTTACATTTACAAACATCAGTAACACTGATATCTGAGAGGAATTGTGATAGCATACTGCAAAAATTGTATGAAAGGTAAGTGAAGCCTTGACTCCAAGTAAATTAAGTTATTTTGCTGTTTTTAATAATTTGATTAAGTCTTAAAAAATATCTGCAACTTGTTACAGGCTTCTGTACCATCTCAACACCTAATACAGAGATGTTTCCCCCCCTTTTTATATATGTACATTCAGAGCATTGTGGCACCTTAAATTGGAAGAAACAGTGGGTCATTTTCTGAACACTTGCATCACAACACTCAACACTTGCATCAATATAGGGATTTGGAGAAAACCAATAAGATAAAAGAGTGGTAAAAAATGTTTGATAGAGCCAGAATAGAGGAAGCAAACAGGAGAGCTTAAGTGCCAAGTGAACTAGACTGTGCATAGTAGGTGATGCGGTGATATGGGGAACACAGGCAGTGCTTCCTTCAACAAAAACTCTCCATAGTACTTGGACATAAAAAAGTCACAAAAGCCCGAATGTAGCAAAGAAAAAACTGGTAAAGGGCAAGCACTATTGCACTTGACAGCAACTAAGGCTTAGGTATTTTGCATGTGATAAACAGCACATCTGCCTTTTCCATTACAACATTTCACTTTAGAATGTTTTCCTGTGCCATATTGCACAACTTTTTTGTGCTGATTTGGGCTGATAGTCTCAGGGCATGTTCCAACCTGTAGCAATCTCTTTAAGGCACTAAAGCCCGGAATACATGGAGCGAATAACCGGCGTCCGAGCGACGAACTTCCTTGGGCGGCGAACGCCCGACGGCCGGCGTCCAAAAATTTGACGGCCGCCGCCGACCTGCCTGTCCAAATATTTTCGTCGGGCCGCCGGAAGCGTCGAGTGGCAGCGGCGGACGACAGCCAATCGGGAGGCGCCAGTTCCGGTCGCTAGGCATGCTGGTCTCGCGCGCGGGCCTTTTCTCGTCTTCTGCAACCACGTTGGTGTCTGCGCTAGTGTTGGTGTATTTTTCAGTTATAAAAGCGGTATATGCCACCTTAAAAAGCGCTTATATTTGTTTCATCGTTTACCACAACGCGAATGCTAAGTCTGATAACACTGGCGCCAACACGGCGAACTCGCGGCGGCGTCCGCCCGCTGTTCGCCTCATGTATTGCTAGGCAGCGCATCTTCGACGTCTTGCCGCCGCGCCCCTGTTCACCGTGCCGCGTTCGCCGTGACAATTCGCTCCATGTAGCCCGCGCTTAAGAAGGGTGCTCGGTGTGTAGGATCCTTTTTATGAACTTTTAAAGTAAACATCACTGTCTGCTAAAAATTGACTGTTGTGTTTTGTGTCATGCAGATAAGCCTATTCTTTGGACCAAGTAGTGACCCCTCATGTGTGACCATGGTGGATTCTGTCAAAGTGTACGGCAAGTCAAAGGAATCTTTTGGTTGGCCTGAGGAAAGTGATGAGTTTGTAACAGGGGTAGGTGTCGCAGCACAGTCTACTGCAGTAGGAGCTGCTGGAATTGACTCTGATGGAATCCCATCTGCACCGTTACCCCTGACAGCTCTTGACAGGCAAGTAATTCTTGAACTTGGTCTGTCCTTGTAACAGAGTTTGCACACCTCCTTGAAACCCTTGAAAACCAATGATTTGGAAAAACATATTCAAGGGCCCTTAAAACTCCTTGAAAATAAATGTGTTCTTTGATATTTTTTGAAAGCTGGGGTTGGGGTTGACTTCTGAACATCCAAAGTAACACTCTGCATCAGCCATCTGCCATGGACACACTCTATAATGAAACGATCCTATATATTCTTTTGAGAGTTTTGCTAAGCGATGGCAGTCTCGAATGTTCACAGCCCCTGATGACAGGCTTGTTTAAATCGCCATCATGGTGCTATAGACAAAGCCAGATCAAGCAACCAAGCCATACCACCATTTTTGTTGTCTTGCTAGTTGTTCGATATTGCAGCCATCATGGCTCCAATTTTGAGGCTTGCGCTCTTGAAATGTGTGAAGAAAAGCACGTTTTAGCCACGGCTTTAATGTGATGAGTATCATTGGATGAAGCCTGGCACTATTAACACTCATCAAGCAAAGTGTGATGTGCCACAAGGTGGTTGACATCGTTACAATGGGAAAGTCAACTTTGAAAAGCCACCTGAAGAGCTTGAAGTGTTTGTGCAGTTCAGTAGCTGCTTAGCTGTAAAGAATTGCAGCAAAGGAGACATGAATATTTTAAAGTGAAACTTCCTTTGCCTACCATTCCATGGTTTAGCCTGGGTCAGTTGCTGTTCGGCTTCTCGCCTAGTAGCTTCAACCTCACTTTAAAAAAGAAATGCGTGCCTGATGCCAGGATTGGAACCTTGGCCTACCAGCACAGCAGGCCAATGCTCTAACCATTAGGCCACAAACACACATACTTCTCTCATGCCAGCGTCAAGTAACTTTTTCAGATGGTCATCACATGTTGAGTATGATGATGATTTACCACACTATGGGTACATACCCACAATGGGTAATCGGCCAAGAAACTTGTTTGCCTGTTGATAGTGATGATGATGATATCCATACAATGGTGTGTACCCAAGAAGTCGACGATGCAATGGCACATGCCCACAATAGGAGCCACTAGGAGCAATAGGGCCTACAAGTGTGCGGTACATGTTCTGCCACGAACTACTAGCTCTTTGAGATGATCGCTGCGTGTTGATTATGATTTCCATACCTTGCAAAATACCCACAATGGGGATCGGGCACAAAGCACATTAAAAAAATTATGGGGTTTTACGTGCCAAAACCCCTTTCTGATTATGAGGCACGCCGTAGTGGAGGACTCCGGAAATTTCGACCACCTGGGGTTCTTTAATGTGCACCTAAATCTAAGTACACGGGTGTTTTCGCATTTCGCCCCCATCGAAATGGAGCCGCCGTGGCCGGGATTCGATCCTGCGACCTCTTACTCAACAGCCCAACACCATAGCCGCTGAGCAACCACGGTGGGTCACAAAATACATCCACAAGTTGATGATAATGGTGACGTTTTCCATACTATGGCATTTACCCACAATGGGAGATCAGCGAAGGAGTGGTGGGTGCATTTAAAATAAGGAATGAGAAAATATAAGGCAATATAAGGTTTGTCACATTACTTAGTAGCATGGGTGAGCGAGAGCACATATGCTTCTGTTTCCTTTAAGCCAAAGTCAAACTTCTGCATAGATGCCAATATGTCCAGTGAATCTGCATAATTTTTAATGAGTATGAATGAAGTTCGTTTCAACCTCCTTGAATTTTAGACTTCAGCAACTAGGAAATCCTTGAATTGTCCTTGAATTTTGTGTTGGATGCTCTGTACGAACTTTGTTGTAATATAAAGTGCAGTTATTGCACAAAAAAAATATCACTATGAAATTCAATGTATCAGTAATTGGTAGTAAAGCACTGCTCAGTACTATTTTCACAAACAAAATTGACAAAATAATATTCAAGAAGGTATGCAGTAAACTAGTGCCTGAGTACCCTTGTAAATTGGTAATGTAGTTAATGCAGTGATCAAGCATCAGTGCAGTGGCTTCGACCACTGCACTGACCAATGTGTCAGAGCTGTAAAGTATGTTCTCTATTTTGGGAAATCCTTGGCGCACGCGACTTGCTCCGCCGATTACTTCACTCACTCAGTTCGTTGCAAGCGTTCTGTCTCAGCACTGAGCATGTCCGGCATTCTGATAAACACAGGTGATTTGGGCGTTTCAACGGATGGGTGGAGGCGTTAACTAAAGCGATCTTCATACTAGTATTTACTCGCATAACGATCGCACCCCTAAATTTTGTCATGAAAATTAGATCTTTTTTCTTTCCCGTGTAATGATCGCACCCTGAACTTGTTGCAGTGATATGTCGTGTGCCAAGTCTAGCTAACGATGATCGCGCTTACCATCTGTCGAATGCTACGCAAACGATTCTTGAAGACATACAAAGCGGTGCCTGCACGCACCCAACATTCTTAAGCAGATGCGCCATTTCATTCCTTTCATCACTTTCCGCACTTCCATGAAAAAAAAAAAAGCTACAACCAAACTTGTCTCGGCTTTATTAATTGTAGGCTTCATAATGGTTTTGGTCAACAACAACATAAAGGGCGCCTTTCGATTCTTCTCGTCTGCACTCGTGGGCACGCAAGAAATCGCGAGCGGCAACGATAGTGGCCACGTTTACACTGATACGTTAGAAGTGTACCCTATTCATATGCCAACGCTTGTAACACAGCTAAGATATTCGCCCACCCTTAGTGGAAATGTGCTGTAGTAGGATAGCAGTGAAGACAAAGGCCACAGTTTCCGCAGCATGCCCGCCATGTGTTTCTATGTCACTGGCAGCTAAGCACACCCATCTCTGTTTCTGTCCCCTCAAAGTGGACATGGCTACGTTATTGTTGCAAACTTGCTGATATTAACAATATTACTCATTACTGATATGGAAGAAACTGTTTCAATGCGCGTAATGTCCTCACGAGAAGAAAAATAATCATGTCCGGCGCGTTTCGCTTGCTCCGCCAGCCGCCATTTTTGTTTTGGTGTCCCGCATTGACAGCGGCAGCCGCCTGCCTGCTTGTCATCCCGCAACAAATCGGGATGAAAAAAGAAAATGTTTCTTTTCGTGGAAAATTTAACCCGCGTAATGATCGCACTCCTGAATTTGCATAAATTTTTTTGACAAAAAAGTGCTATCATTATTGGAGTAAATACGGTACTACCACTGTGATAAAGGGGCTTTAGTATAAATGTGAGTGGCCTGAGTGGCCTCCACGGTGTAGCCACCTGGTTGCGCAGAGCTTAACCAGCCAAACACAGAGCTAATATTCCTGTAGCCAAGTGTAAAACATTTTAAGCCTTTAAAAAGACAACGTGTTCACGATTATCTTGCTGTCAAAAATTTACTCCAGCAGTGAAGTAGAATACACTTGGTTACTGCTATATTAGCTCTGTGTTTGTCTGGTTGAGCTCCGTGCTACCAGATGGCTGCACCTTGCAGGCCACTCATGTTTGCACCACTGCCGATCTGGCAAAACACCCAGTCCACCTGCGTTTACCGGAATGTCCTACATGCTGAAACTCTGTTGGCGTAGTAATCTGCTCTGGAGTGAAGTGACAGCCGAAAATGTGTATATGCTGGCACCGATCGGAGACCTACAGCTAGCCCTATGCACTGCAGCCACTCGTTTGCATGTTGCCTTGCAGTGGGACATGATGTCACAGCTTGACATATCACCGAACTCTAGATTTTCAGCCCACAACGTAAGGACGATCCATGGTGCTTGCAAAAAGAAAGTTCGAGACTAACACTGACCGCTCAACTCGCATTACCACAGAGCAGATAGTAACATAAGCAAGACTTACTGTGTGCCGGAAGTGCTTAGTGTTGTGATAAAAATTGTCGTTGTGTTTTCTCTATTACTTTTTTTATGGAAACAAATTAACCAACACTGCAACTATTATGAACAACATTTGTTCACCATAAAGTTGGAAAAGTTATCGATGACATCATCTGGGTGGCCAGTCACATAGCTCGCCCAACTGACATCAATTGCACTAACTACGTCAATTTTAAGGGGGCAGCTGAAAAGTCTGGGGAATGATGCCGCTGCAATCGGTAGTGATTCACATTTTTTAAACCTTTTAATGAACTGCACTCTATGCAGAGTGCCTAAATGCGTCAATGATCAGAAGGACCTACCCTAACGACTCGGTATGTTTGTACAAGATCGTCAAAATTGTTTCAGGCCTCTTTAACAAAGCAAAATAGAAAAGAAATTGTATCCAAAGTCAAAAACTAATGTAGAATTGACATTAAAGCTTCTTAACAAAGTATAAATCTAGCACACAGCAGATTTTTTAGCAAGAAAAATGGGCAAGGGTCGTCCAATATGACCGCAATACAGCCGTGTTGTGTCGTAAAGCATATGAATGCCGCAAATGCAGTTTTTCTTTCATAACCGTGCAGGCAATTTTCAGCCCAATTTTCTTGGAAAAAAAGAATGAGCGTGTTAGAGTGGGGTGACTACCATAATCAGACATTGGAAGCTACCTTTATTGCGTGAAAATCTTCCTAGGGCAGGCAGTAAATAGGTTTTGATGGGAGGTTGGAACAGATTCATTGTCCGCTAAGCTCTGCCAAGACATGCTGCCACTAAAGGAGTCACTATTGGAGTCACAATAAGGGTCGGGTGCGTGCACGCTGTCTGGTCAAGTTCGAATTATCCGCCGAAGGCCAATTTTAGGGTTGAAATAATGAATGTTGGTGCCTATAGAAATGTGTGGGCAATCTTCTGTGGAGATCAATTAACTAGAATCGAAAGAATGGAGTCTACTGTGTTCCTTTATATTGGCTTTCATGCTTGAGATTGGCTAGGTCACTGTGAAAGAAAATGCAACTTTTGAAACACTGCATGTTATACAGTAAAATATGTGTGTAAGGTGTGTACAGAATATTTGTGTGCTTGCTTATGTTCTGCAAGCTTGGCCAAAAGCTTGGCCACTTGACCCAAAGTTATGGTGTACAGTATGGGAGTGCCTTGGGGGAGCTTTCACTGCATATTTTCACTCAAGGGAAGTTGCAGTGGTTGTGGTAAGCCTTTTTTTTTTGTTCTGATGTCATGCTCCAAAAGCTTTTGTAGTTGGTAGTACGTGCGTTTTCTGGGAAATGCATGACTTTGTGACATGTGCTGTCATTTTCCTTGGCGCTTGTGTAGGAGTTCAGAATAAGCCAGCATAGCAAACTGTTTTAAGTGTTTGTGCTGCAACACCTAGAGGCCTTCGTGGCTTCCTTTTCTTTAACAGGCTGACGAGCAGTTGCTTGGAGATGTTGGATGACTGCTTCTCAGTGAGCTCGCTATCAGAGGAGTGGCTGACTGGGAATGCTAAAGGGACCGCCTTGGAGGTGGCCACATGCCTGCTAACCTTGCCCACTCCACCTGCTGTACACCAGCAAGTTCGTGCTCTCCTGGCTGCTTTACACCCAAGCCGCACTGCCTACACCAGCCACAGGGTGTGTTAACTTCTTATGTCTTTTTCTCTTGAATTTGGCAATGAAGGGCTAGGCAAAGAGGGGTGCCAGGATATTTTAGTGTTGGGGACATGGCATGATTCTTCACTCCATTGGGGGTTCAGGGATAGGGTATGGGATTATTTTATCATGTTTATTGAGGGTTCTAATCATCACAGCCCAAGTTTACCGGTATGAAAATGGTCACCTACAAATGCGTCGCGTGTGCTTTAAGCTCAACGCTGCTACTCTATGCATTGCATAGATGGTAAGCATGCCCGTCATGGTCTCTTGATGCCTTTCTTGTAACTATAGTCTCATGCACTTTCAACTGATTTTGTTTGAACGTGGCACCTCACCCTCTTAAAATTGACAACTGCAATCAACTTTGCCACGACCACATTAACAAAATGTGAATGGTAAAAGCAGCAAGGGCTCAGGAAATGCTAGTTGTGTGTGCTACGATGCATGACGCAGTTTTGAACCAGCTCCAAGGTAAAAGAAATTAAATGAGTCCGGAACCACCCCTTGGGCATGGTGAAAAAACACAGCCCGTGGATAGTGTATGCTGCTGTGAACATCTCAGCAAATTTTGCAGTGGTGCGCGGCGTGTGCAGCTCACAGGCACGGAGTCGCCTTTTTCTCAAACGCTCTTTTTTCAACAGAGCCTGCTCCTAACTTGTTTCTGGACGATTTATTTCGTAATATAGCCGATTCCTATGCACAACTGCTATTGGCCAATAGCTGATACCAAATATGTTTTGATCAGTGTGCTTCTTCCTACTGTTACTGTGTATATTTAGTGATGCACTTTAATAAACAGGCTGAAGTAAGCGAAAGTCTGCTTTCTAATTTCTATAATAATTAGTACCTACTTCCGGTAGAAGCAGAGTGTCGTCTGCTCAAGCTCAGCCATGGCTGCCTATGTAGGAATTAAACTTTGGCCACCCTGCTTATCGATGTCTTAGCCGTTGGGTAAAGCTAATTTTGACTAGTCTTGAACTCTCAACTAGCCGCGAACCAGGCGATACTTAAGGTCAGACCACACAAATGCTTGCCAGTACACACTCACTCCTGGCTGCTCCTGGATTCGCTTCATGTTAAGCTATTGATAGTGCTTCAAAATCCACAAGTTGGATGTGGCTACTATTGGGCAGTCAAACTGGTGCAGGAAAAAGCTGGTCCTCACCACATAGCACAGCCAGACAGGAGCATATAAGCATTAGCGCACACTTAAGCCCTGTCATGAATAAATTAAATGTTTCGCATGCACACTGCAGTTCCATGTACAATCTAGCCAATTTATAACGATACCAATTTTAACAATATATCGGTTATAACAATGAGATGCTGTTGCACCGTCAACTTTTATGTTTTCTATGGTGAAATAACCCGCTTACTAAGAAATTCGAGCCGCTGCACCCTTGCCCACCGCCCCAACAGACGCCATGCGCTCATACAATAGGACCTGTTTTCCAGCCTTCTTTTCATTGCCAGCCTCACGCGCCTCTCTCCCGTCGCCCTTCCACCCCTTCGAACACAAACGAGCTGTGCCCAAAGCTCTCTGCTGGACCCCGAATGGACCCCGCCAACTGCACTGACAACGCTTGATGGCAATGCTGCTGGATTGCTTGCTGGCCCCTCATTCTGTGCAGTTCTGCCAATGAATTATGTCGCTCGTAGTCTTCTTTGTTGGTTGTGTCGAAGTCATTCCTGGGCACATGGTTTCTCCATCTCGTTTAACTAGCTGCCGAAATGGAAGATGGCTGATCCATCATTGGCAATGCACAACGTTGCCAGTGAAAAGAAAGTGCACTGCTATAGATTTGGAAACGAAGTGCAGTATCGTGAAGGACTACGAAGACTGTAAAAGAAGTGTGTGACTTGGTGAAGAAGTATGGACTATCGCAACCGACGGTGTCGCCGATCATTCGCTCGGCAGAGAAGTTCGACAAAGAAAACTGTTCGGTAGACAATGGATGCAAACACCGTCGACAAGGTGCCTATGAGGAGGTGGAAGAGACCCATTATGAGTTATTTCGCAGTGCCTGTGCCATGAACTTGCCCATCACTGGGCCAATTCTGTCCACAAACAATTAACATTTCAAACTCATTAACAATTTTAACTTCCATTCGGGTTGCAGCTGGGTACAACACTTCAAGGAGAGGCACGGCATTGTTTTGTTTGCAAAGCCGTCACTGGTAAAGGAGCTTCGCTTGACGTGGAGGCGAAGCAGAAGTGGGTGGAGGAAGCTCTGCCCCACATCCTCTGCAACTAAGTTGACACTGACGTATATAATGGTGATGAAACAGGACTGTTCTTCCAGATGTTGCCGTCGACGAGGCATGCACTCAATGGAGACATGTGTAAGGGTGGCAAAAACATCAAGCTGCGTCTCTCTATGTTTTTGTGCACCATCATGGATAGGAGCAACAAGGGCCTCGCATTTGTCATGGGGAAATAAAAAAATCCCCGCTGCTTCTGCGGTGTTGCCAGGATACCGGTATGCAGCCGTCACAACTGCAAGGCATGAGTGACGCAAGAACTTTTTCACGAGTGGCTCTTGGAGTTTGATCGATAAAACGAAGGATCTAAGAGGAAGGTGGAGCTTATCATAGATCATTGTAGTACTCACCACTCCATGCCCAAGCTCTCAAGAATGAGTGTCTTTTTCCTGCCGTCAAACACGATGGCAAGCTTGCAGCCCATGGACGACGGTGTGATCACCAATTTTAAAGTCGTGCATCATTGTCGCGTTCTGAACAAGGTAGTCTTGTTGAAAGACATGGCCATGCGAACAAGGAGGGAGCAACCAGACTTGAAGATCAATCTATTTATACCCATGCAGTTTATCTTTGGTGCGTAGTCCAAAGTTTAGCAAAGTGGGCTTTGTCCAAGGCAGCGGTGACATATATAAAACCTGTGAAGCTCCCTCCGACGAAATGAAGCTTGAACTTTGGTCTGCAGTCAACAAGGATACTTCAGGACTCAAAGATTCTCTACATGCGAATGACGTATTAGAAACAGGAGTTCTAATCGATGAGGCAATCGTCACAAATGTGCTTGCATCGGATAGTGACGGCGACAGTGACAACAACGACGGAAGCGATGATGCGGTAGTGCAGGCTGCCTCAATGTTGTCCTCACAGGAGGCCCTGCAGATGATTCAGTCTCTCTCAGGCTTCATTTTCAGAACCGAACTTCCGCTGCACTATGTGGAGTACCTGGATGCCTTGGAGAAGAATGTCGGCAAGCTTCACGTAAAGCAAGCAAGGCTGGCGGACATGGGGGTTTTCTCATGAAAGCCATTGAGAAGGTGGCAAGATGCTTGTGGCAGTCTTGCCCCAGCGTTTCTTTGGGATTCGAAAGGCTGCTACAGCAACATTCTCCCATGTGATAAAAGGCCCCTTTTGGGGCCACCAAAGCGATGCCTCGGCGGAGCTCACATGTCACTTGCCATCCGGGACCCCTTTTTGCAGTTGTTATAGCAGTGCCATTCTTGAACACTGAGAGCCGTGGCTTGTTACACGCAATTGAAGTGCGTAGGAAGCGGAGCTAAACAGTTAAATTAGTCAACACAATCAGCAACCGGATGGAAGTAGGTGGTGGGGGGGAAACTGGCCTCTCTGCCATTAGTTTCCTCGCAACACCTCTGCCGTCGCACTCTTTTGCTTTCTTTTTCATGCAACCTGGTTATAACAATAGAATTTTTGTGGCACTTGAGTGTTGTTACAAGTGGGTTCAACTGCAGCTGCGGTCTGCTATGTAGTGTAGATACCACGGCCACCTCGGGGTGCCGCGACGAGTCTGCTGGCTGAGCGCACTGCGGCTCGCTAAGGACAACTGCATTTGGCGTGTTGGAGGCGCCAAAATTGGAAATACTGGCATCTATATGAATATCCAAAATGAAATTTGAACTGCATGCCACGGTAACGTTCAGTAGGCCGACTGTTGTTATCGAGTATTGCTCTGTCGTAGCCTTTGCACTGCAAGTCATTGAAGAAAGAGCAGAAGCACTGTGACCGGAATGTTTGATTGCCAATAACTCCGCTTCTGCTGAGTGCACTGAAGTATTTTTTGCAACAAAGTATTTCAAATACATTTCTCAGCTTCAATAAGAAGTGGTTAAGTGTGCTTTTAAAGACACTACTCTGCACTTTATTGATGTGCTAGATAGCAAGTGTTTGCACATTTTTATTTGGCATTTGATGTTAAGTTTTATCTCTTTTGTTACTGTGCCTACAGAAGTCGATGGATTTGATCAGCAGTTTTTCTACACATTGTTAAATATTTCAATTGAAATTCTTCTACTAGCAAATGGTTTACCATCTGAAATGATGACCGAACTTTTAACTATTTGCCATATTTGACAATTTCGGGGCAGATCGAGGAACCCGGAAACATAAAACTTCGACTAGAAGTATTGTCCAAACTGGCCTCCAATGCTCCTAGTACTTCAATTAAAAGATGCATAATTTGGGCTTTTTTCAACTTGGCAACATAATTTTTAAATGGCAGGAGCATTGAAGACGCAGAAGCTTCTCTTAGATTGCCAATTTTCTGATCCAATGTATAAGCTGTTTTAATGATATCACAAACAGTAGATGCTCATGAGTGTTTGTTCTTTAGTTTATTGTATTCAACTAATATCAAGTGCAACTTGATTTTTCCCACCGAAGGTAACTTGTATTCATCAGTGCTTTGGAGGCATACGTGCAAATTATTACGAGCAATGCTTCCTGTCGTGTGGGATTTTCACTCACACAAGAGCACACAGTCGATTTGAGACCAACCTTCGACCGAAAAGTTGCTACCGTATTTATTCGAATATAGGTCAAACGTTCTTTTTTCTTTTTTTTTTTCGGAAATGTTACCCATAATTAGCTATCAATCTATATTCGTGACCAAAGCTAGCAAAAGTACCGAACTAATTGAGTTCCCACTGTGGAACCTCGCCACCGCTGGGGCCGATAGGGCCAAGGCCGCAAACCAAAATGCTCTGGCATGCATGTCGATAGCATACGTCGAAACCACAGTTGTGTAATACACGAATACCATATTTACTCGATCCTAATGCGCCCTCGTTTGTAACGCGCACCCTTTTTCCGTGACAAAAGAAAGGGAAAAAAGTCCTTTACAGTAGCAGCGAGCGAATTGACCTGCATGCTGCCTCTCGCATCAACGCGACCTATATGCGGCAAAAACACAGCGCTCGGCGGACTCTGTCCCCGTCACAGATCGCTTTTAAAATAGGGCCGAAGCGATCGTATTACCGAACTAGATCATCACAGAATACGTCCTGCTTTGATCCCCTGATACCTTTCCATGTTGCTTTGCTCGCGAAAACCCTCTTCTTCTGTTTGTGCTAGTCATGCATGCAAGTTTCGGGTACTCCGAATGCCCGCGATGGTGACCCAATTTCCGTCCGTCTCTCCACACAAGATGACTTTCCTTTTAAATCCGGCATCATGATGAACTCGGCACTTTGTGTTGATAGAGCAAATGAGAAAACGGGAAGCCAAACAGTAGACTAATGCTTAAGCACACATACTACAGCACATCGAGGAAGCTACAGCAGCTAGGCTCGAAGCGCGTATGAGGTGGCCATTCTTAAATGTCGATGTGGATATGGTAACGTAGAGTTATGGTCGTACTCAATCCTAACACGCTGATTCTGATAAGTTGACCTATATTCTAATAATTTTTTTTTATTTCTCAGAGAGCACAATATATGGGGGTCGACCTATATTCGTGCTCGACCTATTTTTGAGTAAATACGATAGCTGTGTAACCTCTTACATTTTCAACACTGCCTGTGCAAGTGTTCTTATTCATTACTGCACAATATTGTCAGCACTCCACATTACTGTACAACACTGTACAGGAACTGAACAAAGAATGTGGAGACTCCAGCAGTAATGAACGCATACTAGGCCAGCTTGCTTGCTACCCGCCGTGGTTGCTCAGTGGCTATGGTGATGGGCTGCTCAGCACGAGGTCGCGGGATCGAATCCCGGCCACGGCGGCCGCATTTCGATGGGGGCGAAATGCGAAAATACCCGTGTGCTTAGATTTGGGTGCACGTTAACCCTTTCGCTGTCAGGCGTTTCTGGCCGTGACGCACCTCCAGTGTCGGCTTGGTTTCAGGGAACGAGCATAACAGGGAATGAACATAGCAATTTATTTTTGATTATGATTGGCATACAAATAACATAGTCAATGCAATATGCACATTTCAGTGTTCTGCAGCTGTTGTTAGTAAACATCATCATCATCATCAGCCTGACTATAAAATCTGTTCAACATCCGAATCTGACGATGCGGAACCCTCTTCGTCTCAAGCGACTTTGTCCGAGTCCGAATCCGAGCTCGGCTCGTATTCTGAATCGGAATTCAGCCACCGCTCCCATGAGCAGACGAACGTCCCACGCGCCGAGCCATCCGAAAGTAACCGCGCGCAGGGAGGGTGCGCTTTCAGTCGCCCGCGCAACGGAGAGAAATGGGACGTTGCGTGATCAAGAAGACAGAGGGAGATGAAAAAAGGCTAAACAAAGTTCGAAGGGCTTTACGTTTACTGCTGCAAGTCGGAAGCGAGGGTGCGGCGAGAGAGCGAAAGCAGCAATCGAGTCACCCTTTTTGGAGAGGCAACGGCACGTGCGCCTGAACTTGACGCGCCGTAGCAGGCACACCAACAGAAGAAAAATAAAAACCTTCAAACCAGCGGAGATTACAGAACAACCCTTGAACCCATAACCACACGCGCGCGACGCATGATCCAGCGAACGCGGAGCCACCGCGCCACTCAGCAAAGAGAAAGTGGGGAGTGGCAGTCGCACCGTACTCTTCAGTACATGGGTTAACACAGGTCGGAGCGAATATACGAACTTGTAGAAAGAGTCAACAGATCGCGTGGCCAATCCAGGAGCGCCTGTTTTTGCGCTCAGGCGCGAAATTTTGAACGCACGATAGAGAACGTACCGGTACGTCAGTGACACCGTGGGGGGGAAGTGCGATGACGTACCGGTACGTCAGTGACAGCGAAAGGGTTAAAGAACCCCAGGTGGTCGAAATTACTGGAGTCCTCCACTACGGCATGCCTCATAATCAGAAAGTGGTTTTGGCACGTAAAACCCCATAATTTAATTTTATTTTTAGCTTGCTTGCTCAGAAATGCTGATCGAATGCAATAATCAAGTTTGGAGAGGCTTCTGCATGCTCCCTGACCTGACAACCATTGCTTCACGAGCCTAAAAAATGCAGTAAAAAGCAAACCAGGTGCCTGCTGCAACGAGTAAAAACAAATGCTCCCTGTACAATAGAAACTTACCCGTTTTCACATTTGCAAAGCTACTGCTTTCCTGCATAACATGGGTGTGACTATGGCTAGTAGTGACGCCAACAAATCTTCCATGATTTTCTTGCATTATCTGACTTAAGGAAGTTATGAACAGGAAACTAGGTGCATATTTTATATATTTCTTTGTTTTTTTTCTTTTATTTTTTTTTTACTTTATTTTTTTTTTTTTTTTACTCTCAGTACTTGGACTAAAAATTATGCAGATCCCACGCACTGACCTAAGCGAAGATTTATGTGGTGTTTGCGTTGATTGACTAAGGTGATGGTGTCCATATCGAATATGTAAGTTCATCAGGATTTAGTGCAATAATACAGCGGTAAGTTAATGTGAAACATTACTTGCATGCACTAGTTGTGTTTGTCTATGTAGTACACAGAACACAGTGAGACATGTTTGCTTGAGACGTTGTTGTGCGCCATTGTTTATAGCCTGCTGTAAGGTTAGCACTGTCATTGCCTCATGCAGCGCAGTGCATCATTGCAGAAGCATTAAAGTTTAATTAAATTATTGTGCTTTATGTGCCAAACCCAATATCTAATATGAGGCACACCACAGGGATGGACTCAGTTTTAATTTTGAGCACCTGGCATTATTTAACATGCGCCTAAATCTGAGTACACAAGCATTCTTGCATTTTTCTCCTGTTGAAATGTGGCTGTTGTGGTCAGGATTGAACCCGTAGCCTAGAGCAACGCTATAGCCACAAAGCTACCACGACGGGCACAGAAGTATTGATTTGACGTGCGACCGCTTCCATAATGCTGCCTAGATGCTACAGTGCTTCAATACGGCTTTGCGTCTGGATGCCATGCATCACTTGTCCGCTTGACAAATTTGAATGATGCTTATTTTTCAGAAGTAGCAGAAACGTATCGTACCGTACCTTGAACTTAAATTTATCCAGTTTGTCTGCAACTGCTGTTGTGCGTAGTAGTAGCATTTCCTTGCCTTCTCACGTCACCTTTTCCCTCTCCCACCCTTGCCCCATATATGGGAACTGTGAGCAAAGAGTGGCCAGGCTGTCATTCACTTGTTTTGTGACTGTGTCGGTTCTCTACCTCTTCTCCCTACCTCATCCCTACCATTCTATCTACGTCCCCTCTGGGCTGTTGCATGTTAGTAGAAAAGTAAGCGCTGCCATTTTTGCAATGCTTTTGTGGGGGGTCATGGTTAATATAGCTGTCAAGAGGATATTGTGGTTACACCCAGGGAGCTCCAGCAAGCATTGTGCAGTGTGCGATGAAAAAGTCCAAAGGAGTTTCTCACATTGCCTTTCCTCTCTGCCACGCCTCTGCCATGTATGTGCACACTCTGAACCACCTCCCGACATGGTGAGCAAGGCAGCAACAGCAGCAGCAGTGGAAAAGTCGAAGGAAGAGGCATCAAGAGCTTCACTTTAATGTGGCAAATTGTTACTTTCATTTATGCTCCTTGAGGTGCTTCTGTGAATTTTCATATAAGAATTCACAAAACTTGTCTGAGCAATTATTACTGCTACACATCCATTCAAAACACCCATGATCAGGCTATAATTTTATGTATCACACTATACATTGCAACAGCTACATCTTGAAATAAAATGTTAAAATATTTTAAAATGTGAAAACACTAACACATTTCTAGTGGTAAGGAAAGAGATGTGAAACATTCTTTTCCTACCTCTGTGTACTTTGCGATAGCTGCTACTGGGTGTTGTCTGGCTCCATAGTATGACAGAGCCACAGGAGGCACCGCTTGTCACAAAGCACTCGCAGATGTCGTCTAACATGGAGGAGGAAGCAGTTTACATAGAGCATTGCACCGAGCAAGAGATATTGCAGTAGGCCACCAAAAAGGGCGTAGAGCGTGTGGGGATGAAGAGCATTGAGTGGAACAGAAGTGTGAGGCAGGGTGTGCTCAAATGGTTTGCATAACATTGATTCCCACAGTGCATGGCATCTGAATAACTTTTTGTGTTTGTTACTTCACAAGCTACATCTGTAGTAGTTCAATATCCATGTTGTGAGTTTCCTGATGTGGCATTGGCCAGCAAAGGAAGCATTGACCTATCGTAGTCTCACAAGCTTCAGAGGGAGCAATCTTGTACAAACACAATGTAAGCAATGAAATCTCTATTCTTGTATAATGCTGGTAAATTTTCATTACATAGATCAACATAGCAGATAAAAGAAAGTGTTTTCAGCCATGTTATGTTGGTGTTATCTTTGGGTTGTGATTTTCTCTTATTGTGATGTCTTTAATGCTGTAAACTGGCAAGCTTGTGCTTTGAAACATTGTGCTCAGACTGAGCTCCACTTGTTTCTGCAGGATCAAGCTCTCTTGAGCTATGTCCTGGAATGCCTGAACATTAGCAGCAAAGAGAAGCCACCGTTCCAAGATCTTGATGGTGAAGCCTTTTACCGATTGGTGGCAATTGCTCGTGGTGTGGCTTGTGCTCGGCCAGCCAACCTTGTGCAGTTTGCAGAGTCCCATGAAGTCAACACAGGCCCTGTAGAAGGCCTTGAAGAAAGTGAGTGCCCGCTTGGGTCTTTCTTATTTATTACTGCTACCTGTGTGATGTAGTACAAGTGGCTGCACAAGTGCACAGTGCTTATTTGGTTATAGATATTGATTGTAAGCAAGGAGCAACTTTATTTAGCTACAGCAAAGTAAAATCCATAGTAATCTAAGCTGTTGGTTCACATTTACCAAACACTTTAGAAGATGCTGCCACTCTGCTTTGATCCCATGTATGCAATGTGGAGGTATAAATGGTCGGCACGCTGCAATGCTGGCCGTTAAAGTTACTAAAATTAATAAATTGCGCCAAAAAATTGTTGTGAAATTGGCAGGGAAATAAGAAACCAGATACACGTGAACAGGGTTTATTTCCAGAAGTTCGTTTATGCATTTTTTTCTCAATGTGAGCTTTATTCTGACCCCCACCTCTTTGATACAGCACTCACACTTTGCAAACAGCAGCATGGCAAAGCCATAATACAAGCTGATGAAGTTTCCTGTGACATAAAACATGCCAAAAACCTGCGGTGTAGGCAGTGTATTTGGCACATTCTGGAAGTCACTGTCATCTGCACTTTTGTAGTGTTGTCGCTTTTTTGCCCTTCACAAGCAACTATGTGAATGCTGCCATACATGCGAAAACTTGTCTGGCATGTCTGTACATCACATGCTACCATGCTTACTGGAAAAGGATGTTACCATCTATGGTGAAAGTGTGGGTAGTTTATCAACTCTTAGTAGCTTTATCAAGAAGTAGCACACTCACCTTGAAGAAAGTGAACTTGCCAGGAGGTGAAAAATTATGTACATGCATGCTGTGGTTGACCGCAGGAACACATCACCGCTTTTTCTCCAAGTAGTGCTTCTTAGCAGTTACAAAGCTGGAATGTGTAAAAAAATTTGGAGGACGCTTAAGCTTCGGTTTTAAGAGCGGAACGCGATAGCATTCAAAGATCTCTTACTGCTTCCCACGCTTCTCGTCAACTGCAGCTTATGTAATCATAATGTTAACGGGAAACGCTGGTGGCGAACATTATGCACAAAGGCGAGCTTTCTGGTAGAAACGCTGCCTCTTGCGTGGGGCGCGACATGGCAGAGGCGAGTGCCATCTGGAGTTGTTACAAAAAAACGGGCACGCCACTGTGTGGCATCGGAGATTTGTGTGCGCCGGCGTGCGCTAATCTCGGTCGCCGTGGCCAGTCTGTGATGGTGGAAACGCTGGAAAACGTGTTTTTTGAGTTTCCGCATAACAAAATTATGTTTTCTCATACACAGTTAAACCTCAATATAACAAAGTCGGTAAAATCTGCAATTTACTTCGTTATATCAAAATTTCGTTGTTTAGAAATTAAACCTTTTATGCAAGTAAGTACAGTCGCCAATCAATTTTTCTTGCACAGAAAAGGGCCGCAGAATTTTCCAAATTATCGGGCAATCAAAAAAAGCAAACTGGAATGAGAAAATTCATTTTGATAAATTTGGGAGTCGGCGACGAATGATGGTTTCATGCTACGTACGTCGACGATATTTTCACATCAGCTGTACGAATTAAGCAAAGCCAGGCGCGCTTTTGCGTACCCTCCGCCCCCGCAGCTGATAGCGTCACCTGCTCTGGGGCGACACTATCAGAAAAGGAGCCAGCAGCCAGGAGGGAATGCTTCATCTGTCTCTTGCTCCAATGGGTCACCGAAACTTGAGATTACGCAACCTCCAATACTAAATGCCCGGGAAGACAGCTTACATTTGCCACGCCGTCTCAGCACGCTCACTCTTTGCACACTCAGCAGATTACCTCAGAAGCAGGGTCCACGGCTGCAAATGTTCTCAGCCGCACTTGCAGCCCTGCACAGCCACAGCCGAGATGCTTGGCAGAAATCGAAACGTGTGCAAACTACCCCCCTGTCCCCTCGTGTGCACTTGATCGTGTTACCGCAAGCTTGCTGCCCTCCCTCTTTTTCCCTTTCCTCGTGCGTGAAGTCACCATCTTTCTTGCCTCACCCTCGCACACTTTCACTCGCACCTAAAGCAAACAGTGCCCGGGGCATGATAGGTTCTTATTGCACTTGAAGTTTATACAGAACATGATGTGGCTCCATTTCAGCAGTCACTCTTGTCGGGTGCTGCGCGACTTGAGAGGTGCGTGTGGAAGCAGCCACTTGTAATTCAATCATTTGACCATCTGCGTCCACGGAAGTTTCCATTTATTGTCTCAGCATTCCTTTGCGGCGGCAGTGAAATTTCGTTACATTGAAATCACCTACAAACACACTTCGTTATATTGAGGTTTTATATACATGGTGTTCTATGGACAAGAAGTTATGAAAACTTAAATACTTCATTATATCAAGAAGTTCATTATATCTAGGTTTAACTGTATTTGCTTTCTTGATACAACCATATCTGCTGAACCCCTATTTTACAGTTATGGGGAGACAAAACTGGCTGCAGTTGGGAAGCTGGGATCGGTGAAAATTTCTTTGTGGCGACCGAAGGTTTCTATCGCCATCCATCTTGTGGCCAAAACTAATATTCACGCTGCATAATATAATTTCAGTGGTGATATATATATTTTTACAATACTGCAGACAGGAGTGTCTAGTGTCTAATAGGCAGGACACTAGACACTCGTGAGCACAGTTGTGAGCACATACAATGCAAAAAAAAGAAAAAACATTGAATAGACATTCACTACAAAGATATGGAAAGAGCAAAAAAGGTGCATCATTCAGACATAGCTCTCAATTTTGCGAGGAACACTTCAACATTGGGGCTGTCAACAACCATCTCCATAACTAATTATAGGCTGCTTGGTGCTGGGAAAAAATGAAGACTTGAATGTATCAATATTTGTACGATACTGTTCGAGCTATTTGCCATTATTGCAACGAGTGTTGGCGCGAGACACAAGGGTTATGTAGGGAGACAAATCAATTGGTAAAAAATTATGTTGCATGAGGTACAAGATCTTCAACTTTGATTCGGCCCACCTACACTTCAGTGACTCGAGGCCAAGAAAACTAGTCATTTCTGTAACACTGTCAGTTCTCCTGTACCTATTACAAATAAATCTTGCAGCCAAGCCATCCTCTGTATTTTCTCTAGCTTGGTAATATTCTGTTTCATATGCGGGTCCCACAAGGTTGATGCATACTCTAAACTGGGCCTAACAAGTATTTTATAAGCCATCAGCTTAACTTGAGTCGCACATTGCAAAGCTTGCATCGGGTGGCTCGTAGGGCTCAGAGTGCGGTACTATATGTTATCTGTGTGGTCATTCCAACTTAGCGTTCACGTGATTGTTACTCCCAAGTTCTTGATAGCTGGTACTTCCCTTAGTGGTGTGTTTTATGTATAATGCTTATATGCTTGCATGCTATTTATGCTATGAATGCTTACATTACTCTTGAAAGAAAATGGCATTGAAAGAGTTGGGGCACCAAGACTAAAAATTCATTTCTGTTCGGGCAAGCAAAATGTGAATATAGTCTGACCCTCCATGACCCCTAGAAAAGTGCTCATGACCCATTTGGGTGTCATGACCCACAGTTTGAGAAATGCTGATCTAGGTTCACCACTTCGCTAGTTCACCATGTGACACATTAATCTCCGGAACTTTGAAAACTTGTGACAAGATTTTGTTGTGTCAAGTATGCTCTTTATTTCAGGAGATCTTTGGCGCACGCACACACATGCAGGCTGCGTTCCGTCTCGCTGCACCGCATGCAGCTTGCTCCGCCGATTACTTCACTCATTCAGTTCGTTGTTGCACGTTCCCCGCATGCCGACCGCGCACACACGCCTTCCATGTTCTCTCTCCCTGCCATACACCATTGCCTACCGTCCTGTGCTTGCTACTCCACACAGTTGCCTACCGTCTCGTGCCTGCTACTCCATACAGTTGCCTACCATCTCGTGCCTGCGACTCTACGCCACCTGGCGTCGGCCCGGTACCCTAACAGATCCCCCCCCCCCCCTTTTTTTTTATCCTGTGAACAGGGCTTCCAAGGCGCATGATAAGGGCTCAGCTGGTCTGCATTAGCAAGGCCTTTCTGTTTCCCTGTAGCCGGGTCTCCGAGTGTGTAGGTATTGCGTCCAATGTGTGCAGGCACTCTAAATGGCCTTGTGCATCGAGGGGCAAACTTGGCTGTGAATACAATGGCTGCGTTACTTAGCGGGTGCGTGTCCCAGAGAACCAAGTCTCCAACCTGGAAGGTAACTGGAGTGCGCTTTTTGTTGTAATACAGTCGAACCTCGATAAAACGAACCTCAATTTAACGAAATTCTCGAAATAACGCACTTTTTATTTTTCCCAATCTCTGCCCCATTGAAAACCATGCATTTTTTTTTTTTTCGAGATTTAACGAGGTCACTTTATACTGTACTTTCGATTTAACGAAGTCCTCAAGCATCGCACGCACGCACGCACATACCAGGAGCCTCCTTGACAGGCAGACGAAAACTTTAGCCGGGCATACAACGATTTGCATGCGCCCTTGAATGCTCAAATTTTCCCAGCGCGCTTCCTTACGTGGAGCAGAATGTGCCACTGCGCTACCTATCGTGTATGTATGAAACCCGCAGCGGACGCGCTCCTGTAGTGCTAGCCGGAGTGCTTCAGAAGTTCCGGAACGCATCACACTATGACGTCACCGGCCTGTTGGAATGGGAAAGTGCCAACCGGAAGTAAGTTTACGAACAGCGGTCCTTGGGCACGTTTTCTCGGTTGATTAAAGTCGACCACTTTCTTTAAATTTGAAAGTCTGAAGTTGGGGGGTCGACTTACAATCGAAACAAAAATATGGCCCGGTCAAAAAAGCGAGACCAACGGGAGCTACAACGTAGTTACAATTTTATGTTTGCTCTATGGCCCTACCCATATCTTTTCGCTATCCCGCGTGTTTGTTCGCTTTTCGGAAGGGTTTTTCAACATTTTTGAGAGCTTTACAGTGTATGCAACACAATTGATGGAAGCGCTGCTGTTCCCATTTGCGGCGGCACCCTCAGAACGGCGGCGCCTGCGGGGAGTATTGGTAGTTCATGGAAGAGCAGACACCGCTCGCGGGTTTCTTTCTCTGTTGAAAGGCATTGGCATTGGTTTGACACGTTCCACTTGACTGCCGGCTACGTGCTACTGCTATGCTTCCCCAGTCGTCACGAGTGCTCCAGGCCCACTAATCGTTCGGCACTAGTTCACAGCAGCGTTCAAGAGGGCTGCCATCCTTTACGCCGAAGAAACAAATCACAAACGGGTGGTGTGAGAGTGGCGACTGCAGCGAAGTGAAATTTTCATCTGTGACGGCAAGTGAGAAATTTCCCACCTGCCGAAGTCTGGACAGTTTCCGGAGCTGTAGGCTAAGCTTGCGGCATACGTCATTGAAATGCGTGATCGGTCCCTGCCAGTGAAGTGCAACATGGTCATGAAACAAGCCCAGACCTTCACCTTAATTTTAAGGCCCTGCTCCGCCGAGAGTACAATGACGGTGACGCAAGAATGGCGTACACAACAGATGTCGTTGACTCATGGCAGCTGCTCTGCGATCAGGGAGGTGCTCCAAGCGACGTGACACTCGAGGACTGTCTTCAGCGATGCTTGCGCTGTGACAACTGAAGAGCTGGACGATGATGCAAAATCCAGAGCGTCACAGATACAGAAATGCAGGACAACGACTCAGACGAAGAACTCCAGGCGGCAAGCAGCATTGCTACACTGAAGCAAGTCATGGATGCGCTGGATCTCTTACGCACGCATGCGGGCGCGCACTCGCAAGAGCAAGCCTTAGCAGCCTTGTCAACGTACGAGCGCCTTATAACCCCGACGCTTATTAAAAAGTGGCAGATGAAGCTGACAGAGTTCTTCGCTTCCACCTGAGTTGCATAGAATTTCTCTGCGGGAAGTTAATAAAATATTCCAGCATTCATGAATCAACGTCGTCATTGCTTTACTGAGCGCGGTATCATCCGATGGCTGCGAGCATTAAGTGCTCTAATGGTAAGTGGTGGCCTCATTGATCCACTAAGTTAATACTACTTTCAATTTTCTTCGAAAGAATATTCAAGTTGATAGCTCTGGTATGTGCATAATTTTTTTTTCTTTGCGCCACGGGTTGCCATGTCTTCGTGAAAGTTTTTTTTTATTTATTTATGTATTGATGACAAATCATGATGATGGCACTGGTGGCCACATCTAGTGAAAGCTGTGAGCACTAGGCGCGGCGCTTGCTGCAGACCTGCTCTTCACCATACACGTAATGGAGAAAAATGTGTTCGTACCCGCTGGCTATTGGGCATCACGCTCTTGGTTGTGTTATTAGTTCCGGGGTTTATTGGTTATCTTTGTAATTTTGCCATCTACAAGGTGCCATATGCCAGGAGTGTTTCAAGAACCTGCACCTTTATTTGGACTGCTGAAACATGCAAACCTCGACTTAACGAAACTCGCGAGTTAACGAAATTTTCGGCTGCAAATTGGACTTCGTTATATCGAGGTTCGACTATACTTTACCTGGCTGACTTTTGCCAAGGTTTGGTGGTCCTGTGCAAAGGCCCAGGCATCTCGAAGGTACACATTCAGTTCAGCAGCTAGGGCATGAGGCGCAGAAGGGGGCATCTCGGTGCCAGCTGCCTGATTGTGATGGCTCCACGGGTTCCGTAGTTCCTGCCCATAGCACAAGAAGGCAGGCGTAAAGCCAGTGACTACACTTTCAGACGTGCGCTTTGCAAACGCCACTTCGGGCAGCCTTTTGTCCCAGTCCCTGTGGGAAGTGCAGTAGCCCACCAGGCATTGTTTAACCGTTGCGTTATGGTGTTCCACAGTCTGTCCTGCTGGTCCGTATGGGACTGTGTGGCTCTCCTTGATTTCCCAGTATAGGAGGATGCCTTTCCACAGTTTGCTTATGAATGGTTTGCCATTGTCGCTAGAGATGGAGCTAGGCACACCATGCCAGCAAAAAAGATAGATCCTTTTATCGATGATCAATTTGGAGGTAGGCGCACGTAATGGGAAAAGCTCCACGAACTTCGTGAACTTGTCCAGCACCACCAGGATGTACTTGTGGTGCCGAGGGGTTGTGGGCAGTGGCCCAATAAGGTCCACACTTAGCTGCTGCATTGGGTGGGTAGCCCATGAACTGTCCGTCAGTCCTTTTGATTTTTGCCGGTGAGGTTTGAAAGCCTGGCACTGCTGGGAGCTGCAGATGTAATGGGAGATATCAGAGCGGATACTGAGCCATGTGAACCAGCTCTTCAGACGTTTCTAAGTTTTAAAAAAGCCTAAATGCCCACTTAGGGGGTGGTCATGCTCCATTTTCAGTGCCATGTCTCGTGTAAGTGTTTGGGAAGCCAGGCGACCTTACGTTCACCAACCGTGTGCATAAGGATACCTATGCAAGATTTCGCTGTCATCAGCTAGGTCCTGTTGTACCCTCTTGGACTCTTTAGCGTCACCAGGTAGCAGGCCAAACTTTAAATATTGCAGCAGCTGCAGCAGCAGTGGATTCTTGCATTGTTCCAACTGGAACTTTGCAGTGTCGGTGAGTGGGGACATATCAGTCACGTCAACAGGGGCTGCTAGCTCAAAACGGATGGTTTGTTGTGGCTCTTGCACTTCGATTAGAAACCAGTCCTCTGCCAAACAAGGCTGAGCAGATTCGGCAGCAGGGATGGGGCACCTGCCTAGTGCATCTGCTGGCATGTTGGCCTGTCGTTTCTGATGCCTCGCACCTTGTCCGGGTCAGGTTGGCATTTGCCTGGAGAGATTACATGTCCAAGGAACTTTAATGCCTGTTCACAGCATCTAACTTTGCTTGGATTGATTGTCAGACCTGCAGAGCCAATTCTTCGCAGTACCTCATCGATATGTTGTAGGTGGTCCTCAAAAGTTTCCGAATAAATGAATACATCGTCAAGAGATGCCATGCAGTAGTTGTGCTTTATGCCTTCTAACACTTTGTCCATGAGAGACTGAAATGTTGCTGGCCCACCTGCTACCCCAAATGGCATTCGCTTAAATTGAAACACTCCTCTATGGCACAAGAATGCAGTCTTCGGTATATCTTCCAGAGCAACTGACACTTGAAAGAAGCCCTGAGCAAGGTCAAGGCTCGTGAACCCAGTGTCCATGAGTGCATAAAGGACACTGTTACCAATAAACAGTTTAAGCAGTGGTTCTTTATTTCCGGCTATTGCAAGCACTTGCAGGGACGTTGCCTAGCCGTCGCCCGGAGAAGAGGCTATGCTCGTCCATTTCCCTGGCAATTTGCTTATAGGTGTCCAGGGTAATTGCAGTGAAAACTGTGGGGTTGGCTGCTCAAATCACGGGATACCTTGTGTCGCTTGAAACCCGAAGTTCTGAGGCGCTCTCCCGAGTTGTTGCAGTGCCAAAGTGTAGTTGCCCCGTGTGTTCGGCGCGCGAGCGAGCGAACGGCACAGGTTAGGGGTTCCACTCAGGGGCTCCAGTGTGAAGCATCGTTGACCGCAGACACTCTGAAGACTAAACTGCCCCAGGCTGCAGCTGCCACTCTTGTTGCTGGGCTGGGAGGGTTTGGTTGGGCGTTGCAGTGGTGTGCGGAGATGAATAGAAGAAGGCCAAATCAGCTGCTGCTTGTGCAATATGCAGTGGTGGCGGTGGCGCGTAGCGCAGGCGATGCCAAGCGCGTTCCATGATAGGGCTGGCCGCCTTCGCCATTTCTTGCAGGTTTGCAAAGCTCATGCTGGCTATTAGGTCTTGGAATGTTGGATGCATTTATCTCTGCATGCGTTCCACCTTTCCGGCATCTGACACAGGCTCCGCTATACGGTCATAGTATTCGGCAATGATGTGAATGAACTGCTTGAGGGTTTCTGCCGGATGCCGAGTGCTCTGATCTAGCTCTGCTTTTAGTTTAAACTTGTACTCAACGGTGGTAAACTCCGCCGTAAATTCAGACGCGAAGGGCTGCCAGTTGGGGTGCGCACCTGAGAAGCACCACCATTGTTTGGCTGACCCCTCCAACGCATCTGGAAGCAACTGCAAACGGCAGTCAGGGGGGATCCCCGCAATATTGCAGTACTCTGAGTACTTCTCCAGAAAGTCTTGCGGCGAGTGTCGGTCCTGGTAGCCACTCAATTTCGACAGTGGGACGGGTGCACCTTTGATGTTGAGCGCTGGCCCGGCTCCGATTGTCTCATCGGGCCTAGCCATGCCGGTTGTCTCGTCAGGCCTAACCATGTCGTTGAGCAGCGTGGTGCGCAGAATTTGAGCTATATCAGCCGCGAGTCCCTCCCTTTCCATTGTGGTCCCGGAGGTCGAAGCCAACAGTCCTTGAACGATCGAAGAAGGCAGGAGAGGCTGCGCAACTGTCTGAGTGGCACTAGATGATTCTTGGTCCTCCATGTGAGGTCCGGTCAGACGAGCCCACACTTCTCAACTACATTCTTTATTTTGGGAAATCCTCGGCGCACGCACACACACGCAGTCTGTATTCCGTCTTGCCGCACCACACGCTGCTTGCTCTGCCGATTACTTCACTCACTTAGTTCGTTTTCGCGCGCTCCCCGCATGCCGACCGTGCACACATACCTTCCATGTTCCCTCTCCCCACCACACACTGTTGCCTACCGTCCCGTGCCTGCTACCCCACACAGTCGCCTACCGTCTCGTGCCTGCGACTCTATGCCACCTGGCGTCGGCCCGGTACCCTCACAGTTGTCACAGCTTGGCGTGTAAAAGTTCTTTGAATGAGCTTTCATGATTAAGGACTGAAAGCAACGCTTCATGACAATGGCAATGACTCTGACTCTGTTGGTAGGCTTTTACCAGTGCAGTTCATTTCATATCTGATTGCACCATGGAAACATGTCGAACCAGTTTTCTTGACAAAAAAATGCTTGTTGGAATTGGGTAAATATGCTAATCATTTATTGGGAGCTGCCATTTTCATTTGAATATCTACTCTGGGCAGGCCAAAAAACGGGCATGTTCAGTGGGAGATAATGTGTCCTCGATGATATCCCAGAGTGCTGCGAAGAGAGACAGTGCAGCCATTGGTATCAGGTACATTCGTCCCAACCAATCAATTTCTATATATCCGGTGAGGGCTAATTTCAGGATTGAAATAACAAAAATTTTGGCACATAGAAATGTATGAGCGCCGGCTGAGATGTTTGAGCGAGATTGAACTAATAAAAGAACTGAATTAGCCGGAGCTTAATTATTCCAATTTACGGCCGAACTGTCTTCTATGCTATGCCAAGTAAACTTTTGTACAACCAGCAATGAATACATAGTCACATACAGAGTTAGTGGTGCTTAAAGGTAGGAATGCCGTTATCAGACATTCGGCTGCTGATAGCTGGCCTCATTTCATGTATTTTTTTCTACGTTTGTGCTGCATTGCAAACCAGTTCACTGATGATTGCGCATTCAAATTAACCGAAGATTACTCCCCGTGCAGCTCATTGGACTGAAATGAATACATGGTGTGCTTCACAGATGTGTGTTGCGCATGTCAATGTTGGGCAGGTTTTAACACTGGCTGATGGTCTGTATAACAAGGGGTTGTTCTGTGCAGTGAACAAGGAGGAGGTGCTTGAGGAGCGTGGCTTGCCACTCAAGGTACACATAGCAACCAACACTGTGCCACCTCCAGAGAATGGCCACTTCCTGAGCATCTTGACAGAGGCCTTCTGGCATCTGCATCGGCAGCGGCCTCAGAATCCTGCCCTGGCCCCCATCTCCAAACATGGCCTAGTCCACGTTGAAGCCACTGTTAGTTTCACTACTTTCTTCTCAATGACCCAGTGTTCAGTTTTGCACGACATTTTATAGAGTAGGGGGGTGTGAATACGCAATATCACTGAATCAAATAGTGAATGTTCTAATAATTTGATTTAAGCTCATGCTCGATGCTGCACAAGCGAGTGCCTCACTCCATTGTTTTCAGCACAAAAGAAATGCTAAGCACGCTGCATACGGGCCACCCCGTCTAATGCGGTAGCGGACTTTGTCTCTGTGAGCACTTGTGTCCTACTGCTTGCGCTCTCCGACGTCGGCTCAATGCAAGGATCCACACACACAGTGCCTGAACTTGCAATTCACAGAATGCTGTTACGTCAACTGGGGCCACCTTTGTCGGCACAAGCTTCACCTGTGTCAGCAGGGCCTATTGAAACAATAACGCGACACGAAACAGCAATAAAAACGCCATGTATTTCGGAAATGGCAAAAGCATGTGCGAAAATCAGGCTGATTAGCCTCTGGAAAGTGCGCAGATCATATTGGACACACGGAGACAAACTTAATGCCGCTTCAACAGCCATCAAACTACCCAGTTAGCATGATCTTGAGACCTATCACTGATGAGCTGCCTGTACAAACAGCAGCAAACATTCTGCAACAGCCTGCATCCCATTTCCACATCGGTGGCAAATTTTCGTCATGGCCACACTGCCCAGGCCATTATGCCTGATCGGCGCTGCTTTATTGGGCGCTGGCAACTAAAGTTATGGTTAGGTGCCGAATCTATGTAGTTCTATTTGCAGCTAACACATGACACTTGGAAAGCCGATAAACCTCCTCACAAACAAAAACAAGTGTACAGGGCGGCAACAAAGTTGCTCACCACTGCCATCTTTGCGACACATCGTAAGGTGGCCTCTTGTTCCCAACGGCATTCATAGACACACATCGGTCTCTTTTTGTAGTTTCAATCAACCCATTATAAGCTTTACATGGCAGGCGCGAAAGTGTAATGTTACTAGTGCGCTGATTGCCCGGCTGCATACATTTGCACGGATGGCGGATGGAGGATGGATGAGGAAGGAGAGAGAGAAGGGAGTGTCACATGCGAACTTGCCTTGTCGCTCTCGATTTCAGAACCTTTGCCAGGTGGCAAGCCATACTGAATGTAACAATGAAGAGACGACATTACTTTACTCTCGGCCCCAACCACAGTCAACCCGCACAACGCCAACGATGGCTACACGCAGAACGGTGATTGAGTCATCTGGTGCGCAGTCCACACTTTCATCTCTCTCGTAAATTGGCCTTAATATAACCCACCCACTGTAAAGATGGGAAAGTCCTGTATTTTGTAGGAAAATAAAAGCAAAACTTTCTATCCAGTAAAAGATTGCCATAAAACACAAATCCACTATTAAACTAGGAACCTCATAGGTAATCAGCAGAACATGATATCATCAATATTTTAGCTTCAGAGGGGGGGGAAAAGCATTCAATTCTATTCAACACACATTCTATTGATAAAAAAATATTTTCCAAGCCTCCATATAACTGATCTGTTATCAGCGCTGGCATACTAATTTGGAGTTCCCTTTAATATGAGTAGTTCGTACTTTATATCCTGATTTTCACGTACCCAAGTTACTGATAGCTTGTTACATTCTTGTTATGCAATGCTAGGAAGTTCTGAGCATGTGCAGCACTGAATTTTTTTTTTTTTTTTCTTGCACAAAATTTGTAAGCATTTAATTTTGTGATAAGTTTTCTTATATTCGATCCGAAATGTACTATGTTCGGTATTTGCGCACCCCTACTAAATAATGCACAAGTACCTTCAACCCCGGAGGAGCTGCAACTGGAGACGTATTCTCGTGCGTTTACCTTCACCGATACTATTGCTTTTGTGTGACGTAGTTCTCAAACAGCCAATAAGCACACACTGAGAGTGATATCGGGAAAAGCGACCGTCCGAGAATGCATCCCCTCATGATATCATTCTAAAAATTTAACACCATACTCGTGGCACTAGCTTGCATAGAAATGTCACAACTAATAATTAGTGCTGCAGTTCTTCATTTACTCAGATGCCTTGGAGCAACGCTTTGAAATGCCTTAAAATGTTGATCTTTGTAAAAGGCCAGGCACAGTGCACCTCACATTATTTTGCAGGATTTGAAGAGCCATATACATCCTGGGTTACTGAGTGGCTGGTCAATCTCCCATGGAATGCTTCTCGTACATTGTCTTCCAGCTATTACAGGAACAGACAAAGGGCTGAAATACAGCAAGACGCATAGAACACCTTACTCATGCCGGTGCTTGTCATCATTACTTCAACCATAGAAGTTAAAGAAGCACTGCTACATATTTGGCTTGAATTTCTAAGCCCATCACCTAAAAGCAAGCTGTAGTAATATACTGGATGATCAGAAAAGTTTTTAATGTGCTGCATGCACTGCATGCACTGACCTACAGTGCATACTGGCTGGTCTCCCTATGGTCATGCAAAGAGTGGGCATTAGTTACTGGATATCCCAAGCAACATCTGTCATCTGGGTGGGAATGTAATGCAGTAGGCTTGAAACTATTTAGTGTGCACTAGGGTGTCACAAATTGTTGGTGTTTGCACCTCTGTTGAAAGTTTCTTTGATTGCTCTTAATGGTAAGCCTAAAGCTAGCATGGCCTGTCTGTGGTATGCCTTGTGCACAACTCTGGAAACTGATCAGCCAGTCAAAGCCAAAGGATGTTCTGAGCATATCTTCTTCTTTCTGAGGTAGAAACAGACCTGTGTGAAAAATTTGCCATGCCAGTGCCACTGCATTTGAATTCGTGCAAAAACATATCCACTTTCTTGTTTACTGTTAAACCACTAGTACTGATCACCATGATGGTGAACCCAATCAGACAAGCACCACTTTGATTTGGCACTCACTATTAGCTCACAGTCTGATGTGTGCTCCTACTTACATGTTTTCATTGTCTGTTGGGCACAAACCAAACATGCCCAGTGTGAGCCCCAACAAGGTGTTCATGCAGCAATAACTTGCTGCTGCATTTTCATTACCACTTCCACATCGGTTATTGTCATGGGCTATGCCAAACTGTTTGCTATGTGTGACGACCTATCTTAACAAGAACTGCTGTGCAAAATCGCTTCACTAAATTGGAAAAAAAGAAATGCATGGTCTTGTATAGAAATGCTCTAGAAAATTATAAATTCATTAGGTTTCAATTTTTATTAGAGTGAGCTAGATATGCTCATTGTTTGACTGTTGCACCATTGGTTCTGTGTGGTGACTGTTGCCGACTGCCTTACTCCACTCTCTGGAAATAGGTGCAAGCCTTGGTTGAGGTGATGTACGCATTTGTGGCCTTGGACATGGAGAATGTTGGCTTGGTGGCAAAGCTGTTTGCCCGGCTGCTGCTCTGTGAGGACACGGTAGTAAGCTTTGCTGCTAAGCAGGCCATCGTTCGTGTGCTGCGGCCCAAAACAAGGAAGCGCAAGGTTTTCATTCCACGTAACGCCCAGTGCAGCACACCTGGTAAGTTCATACGTACAGGAAACTGTGATTTTGGCCCTACAAATTCAGGAACTGATTTGTGTTGGCTAACCTTCTATGAAGTGGATTCAGTATTGAGGGAATAGCCAGTTGAGGGATTAGCCTGTTGACACTTCGATAATGCTCAGACATGAGCACTTTGTGAACAACACTTTAATGTTTCTGATATGGTGCAAGAACTGAAATGATGTTAACAGCTGGTTTTGAGCATTATGTCACTCAGCTGTTGTATTGATACACACACACATGCACATACAGGCTGTAGTGTGCCTCCTCATGTTCCATTATAGAGTGGAATCTCATTGATACGATTCTGCATAATACGTTCTTGGGATAACATGGTTTTTCTTTTCCTGGCCAACGTCCCATTCGAGCAATGCATTTTCATATGGTTATTGCAATCGCATTTTCACCGGAAATTTGATAATACGGCTGCAGAAGTGGGCTTTTACTTGTATTTCTGAAAATCAAAACTTTATATTGTAATGTACTTGCTTAAATAACATTCCAACGACCCATGAATGTGTTAAGCCCTAGCCACACTGGAGAAAAAATGCACACGGCGTGCCGGCAGCGGTAAAACGCTGCTGTCGCAGTGCAACCGCACCAACTAGCAGGGCACTGCTGCACAGCTGGGTGAGGAAACGGCAGCTTCTTTTTTTTTTAACTTCCAGAATAATGTTTTCACGGACGTTGAAAAGAACGAAGTTTAGCACAAACTGACGAGCTATGTAAACATTGCTGAATAAAATGCATTCGCTGTGGTTTGTATGGTGTTGGTTGATGCTGCTTCGCATAACGTGTTATGTGCAGCAATATCACTCAACCCCGCGCAAACCTTTGCTATTAAGTTTGTCACCGAGTACGTCAGTTTTCATACTCATCTGGAGCTTGCTTTGGATAATACAATTTTCGGATGATACATTTTATTTTTCTGGTTCCCGTGAAGATTGTTTCAGTGAGATTTCACTTTAATTCGTGGATATTGACATGCTCTTGGCAACTAAGGACACAGCACGCAGTAGTGTGAGCATACAAAAAAGTTATTTATTGCTCCTTTTATATAACAATGCCAGTTAGCGAAAATTCATGCAAGGAATAGTTCCTCGATACAGACACATTGAGGAATTGAGAAAGTTACCACCATGCAAGGTCAGCACTTTCCTATCACAGAGCATGCTTGATACTAAATTGCATAGTATTGTGACGCGCAAGGGCCGGGACAAGCGAGCCCAAGACCCGCGACGAGGAGCCACGGTTCTCGGAGGCCAGGCGCGGGATCGAAGGTAGTTGACTGAGCGGTGAACAGGTGGCGTGAGTGCGGAGAGGACAGCGGCGCGAGCGGGCGAGTGTGCGGGTAGAGAGTGGCGAAGGAGAGAACTTGGAGTGTGGTTGTGTGGTGCGGAAGCTTGGCGTTCGGGAAATAAAGCGGTAGTTCGGGACCACGTGTGGCGTGTCGTCGATCGTGACAAGTGGGGGCTCGTCCGGGATCTACGTGGACATGGAGACAGTGGACGTTCCCGAACAATTGGTACACCATCTGCTGGGGCAGACGAGCGGATCCACCATGGAACGCGAGCAAATCGCGGCAGCTGTCAGACAAAGACTGATGGCGGCCGAGGCAGTGCCTATGGGTTCTACGACAATGGCGGCGGCGGTTCAACCGGCGAGCGACTGCGCTCCACGCTCCACAGGAGGTCAGCCAGGTCAGCCTCCAAGGTTTAAGGGGTTCAACGACCATCAGTCCCCCGAGGAATTTTTGGACCGGCTTGAAACGTTTTGTTTGGTCAGCGGTGTCGCAGCTGACAAGAGGCTTACGCACATTGTGCTCGCTGCGCTGGAAGGTAGCGCGAAGTTGTGGTGGCGATTCGTGAACTCGTTTGCATCGTGGGAGGAGTTCACTGCGGCGTTTATTGCGGAATTCTCCTCCATTGACGCGAAGCGCCGCTTGAAACAAGAGCTGGAGCTCCGGACGCAACATCCCCAAGAAAATTTAAAGGAGTTCATATATACCATCGCGGCCTACTACGACCGCATTGGTGGCGAAGTGCCCAAGTCGGAAAAGGTTGACCGCGTGCTGCGACAGATGCACCCGCAACTCCAGGATTTGGTGGAGGGAAGACAGTTCAGCAGTCTCGCGGAGTTGGCGAAGGCCGCTGACGGTCTCATGGAGCGTTTCTGGAGGCGCATGCAGTACAATCCACCACCGCCCCCGACTGACCAAGTCGCGAGAGACTTGGCCTTCCAGTCGGCTATAAACGTGGCCGGCGTGCCGGGACCACAACCCGGAGGGTTGATCACAGCTGCTGCCGCGCCGTTCCAGTATCCGCCGGCGGCATCCCCCTGGCCGTTGCACCCCGCGGCGATACAGCCCTCCTACCACCGAGACCAATTGCACGGATTGGCAGCATTCGCCACAAGGACGCCACATCTCTCAACGCCGTCACATCCGCGTGACCACAGAGGATTCAACTGCCATCGCTGCGGAGGCGTCGGTCACATGGCCCGCGAGTGCCCTACAGGTCGGCGTGGTGGCCCACCCCGCTGCCACCAATGCAACGGGATCGGACATATCCGGTCTCAGTGTACGGGAAACGGGGGATGGTAGGTGCTACACCGGCAAGCACCTACGAGACTGCGCTGCAAGTAGCGGCCTTGGCCGGCAACAAGGAGCCTCTCCTGGAAGTGCAGATCGGGAGGACAATGTTCCAGGCCCTACTGGACACAGGCTCGAGTGTGAGCTTGCTTGGATTGCCGGCGGCAAGGGTAGCGGTCGAGGCGGGCGCCAAATCCAAGACACAGGAACAAGCACTCCGCCTGGCAACAGGTTGGTCTCAGTCAACGACTTCCCTCAAGTGCAAAATAAAGTGGGCCACAAGCAGCCGCAATCAATGCTTCTTGTGTGTGCCAGACTTGTGTCGGGACATTGTGCTGAGCAGAGATTTTTTAACAGCAACAGGAATCTCTTTACATGTAGCTGGGTGGATGGACGATTGGAACCGATCCACAGTGCATGGTGCCATTTGCTAAGCGCGAAAAAGACCCAGCGACAGCACTTGCCATAGAAGATGGAGAGTCGTACCACTTGCACAGCCTTTTTGAAGAAGTGCTTGTAGTTCCGGGCATAGAGAACATGCATCAGGCTGGCACCAGGGAACTACATCCAAGCATGAGTAAAGTTCTCGATGACTTTAGCCATCTGTTTACTACAGTTGCGGGATGTACCACCCTGGCTCAGCACCGCATTGACACAGGGGACAGTGCGCCCGTGAGATGCAAGCTACGTCCAGTGAATGCGAAGAAGCAGAAGATCATCGAGGGCTGTGTGGATGGCCTCCTAGAACAGGGCCTTATAAGACGAAGCACCAGCCCGTGGACTAGCGCCCCAGTGCTCGTTGCAAAGAAGTCTGGAGGCTACCGGCTCGCTGTGGACTACCGGCCGTTAAATGCACGCACCCGAGTACCTGCCTACCCAATGCCTCGAACAGACTGGCTGCTAGCGCAGTTGGGCCAAGCAATGTGGTTTTCCAGCTTTGATCTCTCCCAAGGGTTTTTCCAAATTCCTGTTTGCAAGGCTGACATTGCTAAAACGGCCTTCATTTGCCATCAAGGTACATTTGAATTTACGAGGATGCCCTTCGGGGTGGCAGGCGGTCCAGCAACTTTTCAAACCCTTATGGACCGAGTGCTGCAGGGAATCAATTACCACTTTGCTATGGCATTTTTAGATGATGTCCTTGTATACTCAGAGACACTGGAGAACCATGTTGAGCATGTAAAGGAAGTGCTACAACGCATTGAGGGTGCTGGCCTTACGATTAATCCAGATAAAGTACAGGTCTGCCGTCAGTCCCTCAAGTTTTTAGGTCACATCATCTCCCCTGGGCAGTGCAGACCAGATGAGGACAAGGTGCGTGCAGTGCTGCATTACCCAAGACCCAGTACAGTTAAGCAGTTGCAAGCCTTCCTGGGACTTGCCGGCTACTATAGAAGCTTCATCCCTCACTTTTCACTGACGGCACATTCACTGACCAACCTTTTGAAGAAGAACGAGCCATGGCAGTGGGAGGAGTGCCAAGAGCAGGCTTTCACTGCACTCAAGCAGGCCTTAGCTCAGGATGCTGTTATAAGCCTGCCAGATCTAAATCGACCCTTCGTGCTGGAGACACATGCAAATGGCATTGGCATTGCAGCTGTGCTACTGCAGGCTGGCCCTGATGGTCTGCAGCCTGTTTCCTTCATTAGCAGAGTCCTTACAGCAGCCGAGAGACATTATGCTGTCCAGGAGTGGGAATGCCTGGCAGTAGTCTGGGCAGTGGACAAGTTCAGGGCATATCTTGAATTTACGGAGTTTGAGATACACTGTGACCACTCCTCCCTGGCATGGATGTTTAATACCGACCAAGCTTCACCCAGGGTCAAGCGTTGGGTTCTTCGGCTGCAGGGCTTCAACTGCCGAATCAAGCACAGACGAGGGCTGGCAAACATACCCGCTGATGCCTTGGGTAGAGCCCCTCTCCAGTGTGAAGACAACCCAAGTGACAACCTACCGTATTTACTTGCATAATGATCGCACTCGCGTAATGATCGCACCCTGAACTTGCCGCAGCGATATGTCGTGTGCCAAATCTAGCTAATAATGATCGCGCTTACCATCTGTCGAATGCTACGCGAACGACTCGTCTGCACGCACCAAACATTCTTAAGTAGATGCCTCATTTCATTACTTTCATCACTTTCCGCACTTCCATGGCAAAAAGAGGTACAACCAAACTTGCCTTTATTATGGGTAGGCTTTATAATGGTTGTGGTCAACAAAAACAAAAAAGGCGCCTTTCGATTCTTTTCATCTGCACTCGTGAGCACGCAACAAATCGCGCGCGGCAATCATAGTAGCCACGTTTACACTGATACGTTAAAAGTGTACCCTATTCATACGCCGACGCTTTTAACACAGCTAAGATATTCGCCTACCCGTAGCAGAAACGTGCCGTGTTAGGATAGTAGTGAAGACAGATGCCGCAGTTTCCGCAGCACGCCGGCCATGTGTTTCTATGTCACTGGCAGCTAAGCATGCCCATCTCTGTTTCTGTCCCCTCAAAGTGGACATGGCTACGTTATTGCCGCAAACTTGCCAATATTAACGATATTATTCATCACTGATACGGAAGAAACTGTTTCAATGCACGTAATGTACTCACGAGAAGAAAAAAAAGATCGCATTCGGCGCGTTCGGCTTGCTCCGCCGGCCGCCATTTTTGTTTTGGTGTCCCGCACCCGCATCCCGCAGCAAACGCGGGACGAAAAAAAAATTTTTTTTCTCGCGGGAAATTTAACCCGCGTAATGATCGCACCCCTGAATTTGCGTCAATTTTTCTGACAAAAAAGTGCGATCATTATGCGAGTAAATACGGTACATGAGACGCTGTTCCCCATTGCTGCTCCAGAACCTGAAGGCAAAATTACATTTGATGAAGTAGCTGTGGCCTCGGAGGTTGACTCTTCGCTGCTGAGTGACACAACACAGCTGGTACAAGAACAGGCTCGTGATGACCGCCTCTTAAAGCTGAAGGCAGTGGTCCAAGGGACTCAGCTCACAAGCTCGGACCCTGATCATCGCCTCTTTCGCAATCTGGCCGAAACAACGGAACTGCAGCCAAGTGGATAGCTGGTTCAGCAAAGAGGCAACCAGAAGGTATCGTGGTTACCTAATCACTTGTGGCAGCTGGCACTGAAGGTGGCCCACGACCATCCCACTGCAGGCCATGCTGGATTTTTCAAAACTCTGAGGCGTGTTGCTGCACGATTCGTCTGGCTGGGCATGCGAGCAGACATATCAAAGTATGTGCAATGCTGTACTGTCTGTCAGCGCACAAAAGCTCGGCGCAAGAAACCAGAGGGCCTCATGAGCAGTCAGTGGGCAACATCGCCGATGGAAGAGCTCAGTGTTGACATTATCGGGCCCTTGCCATCTACACCCCGGGGCCACAAATACTTGCTGGTAGTTATTGACAAATTTACGAAGTTCCCAGAGCTTTTCCCTCTATGAGCAGCAACAAGTGCAAAAATACTGGAGTGCATGGTGCAAGTCTTCTGCCGCCATGGCACACCTGTGGCCATCACCAGTGACAATGGCAAGCCCTTTGTTAGCACACTATGGCACAACCTCTTGAAACACTGGGGCATCAAAGATCGTCACACAGTGCCTTACCGGCCGGCTGGCCAAATGGTGGAGCGTCACAATGGCACAATTAAGCAGTGTCTACCGGCATACTGCTCCAACCACAAAGACTGGGACCGACATATACCTGAGATCGCCCTTGCCATGCGTACTGCCGAGAGTGTTGTCACCGGATATACTCCAGCATTGTTGTGTTACGGCCGCGAGCTGCGCACCCCATGGGAACCTACAAGCGACAAGGAGGACACAGAGCCTCCGAAAGCAGCACACCATGCACTTGCTGCAGAACTCCAGCGGTGCCTTGGAGAGGCCCTTGTTAGATATGGGGCTGTTTCCTGAGCCTACTTCGAGTTCCCCAGACCACATCGAATCGCGCCACTGCTAAGTAGGGAATGCAGAAACACGGAAAGCACATTCCAGAGAAGCGCACGTGCAAACAAGTTGAAGGCCCCCACTTCGTTCGCCGCCGGTAGCTATTCACTGCTTGGTTCTTCCAGAAAGCGAGGGGATAGCCCGGCACTGTTCCAGGTAACGTGAGTCCCGAAGCCAAACGGCTGTGATGTACCGGGAAGGCCTGGCAGCGTCGCACCGGTCGCCTTTGAAGAAGGCATTTGCCACCACAGCGGGGCCGTACCACCGGGAGCAGGTGGGCCCTCGGACAATGGAGCCCAATCGTCCCCCCTTCGCCGCCTTTGAAGAGAGCATTGTACCACAGCAAGGCAAGACCACGGGTGCCTACCATTGGCCGAAGGTGGCGTCATCGGAGCGGGCTCTCCCATTGGCCGAACATGACGTGACTTCCAGTCTTCGAAGGGTTTAAAAGAAGCATTCCAGAGAGACCAGAGCATTCCCTGATTGACCTCTCTTGAATTTCTTGCCGCGGGCCGCAGCGTCCGAGTTGCTGCCGGCCCGTAATGACTGTACGACTGTTCATTGACGTTTCACTGTAAATAATGTAAAATAAACCTCCCAAGTTTTGTTTCATCCCGAAGTCCGTCCTCAACTGCTACACCCTCCAGTATGCTCGGTCACATCAGGCAGCTGCTTGGAAGGTGCAGAAATCCTGTTACGACCGTCATCGTCAGCCAACAACCATCAAAGAGGGTGACCTTGTGCTCCTGGATTCCCATACCTTGAGTGATGCGGCCAGGGGCGTTTCGGCGAAATTGGCACCGCGGCGAAGTGGACCTTATTGTGTAGTCAAACGATTAGGTGACAATGACTTTGTTTTGAGCGATCCTGCTACAGGACGTCATCGAACTACCGCCCATGCTGATCAGTTGATGCTCTACCATGAGCCATGGCTCCTCCCTACCAGCACAGCTTCACGATTCGAGGGGGGGGAGAGTTGTGACGCGCAAGGGCCGGGACAAGCGAGCCCAAGACCCGCGACAAGGAGCCACGGTTCTCGGAGGCCAGGCGCGGGATCGACAGTAGTTGACTGAGCGGTAAATAGGTGGCGTGAGTGCGGAGAGGACAGCGGCGCGAGCGGGCGAGTGTGCGGGTAGAGAGTCGCGAAGGAGAGAACTCGGAGTGTGGTTGTGTGGTGCGGAAGGTTGGCGTTCGGGAAATAAAGCGGTAGTTCGGGACCACGTGTGGCGTGTCGTCTATCGTGACAGTATCAAATTGAAAAAGAGGAAATTTTCTTTCTGACGGTACAATTCTCAAACAGCATGTGAATAAAAAGGATTTAGAAAATATATCTTAACAAAAATTTTGTAGAAGTAAACAGTTAATCAAGAACCATTATTGTTCCTTCACATAAAAAAACCTTTAAAATTTTCAGGATGTACATTAAACGCAAAGAACTTTTGCAATATTCCAGCAAATATCTTCTTACTATGCAAAATATTTCTTGAAATATAAATATAAAAGAAAACATTAACCCTAGTACTATACTTGGGGACACCTTTCTCTGTTGTGTGTTACTGCGCAAAAGTACTTTCCGATACAGTCAACGACCAATTTTTCGGACCCTCTAGGGAACGTAAAAACATCCGAAAATTCAGGCAGTCCGAAAAAATGAATGCATGCAAAAAAACGCACCTTTTTTCTTTTTTGCTCGGATCTAGAGGTAAAGGGCGAAGTACCAGGCTTCCAAAACCCTGCCAGAGCATCAATGAAGGTGCTATAAAAAGAGGCGTTAAAAAACTCTGTATGCAGCCGACTGCCGGCTTATTATGTACAGTGCTCACGGAATGAAACACGTCAATTTAGGGCTAAGTAGTGCGCATACTTTCGTTTCAACCGGCTGCAGTTCGTGTCACATCGACGTAATTTTGGCGCGAACGCTTACACCGGAGTCCTCGTCACGTTTGGTGACCAAATTCCTAGCGACATGACATGGTGCTCTCGCGTAGTTTGCACATATGTAGGGTTCTACTAAATGCCTATTTCATTCCGTGAGCACTGTACATGTGCATCTTCGGGCAGCCAGTGTTATTGCTGCAGTGGCTTGAAGAACTTGTTGATTGTTGTTTGGACGGCGTTCCGGTTGCATGCGATCATATTCGCCTCGATCTGACCAAGGGTCATGTCAGCACTGTACACCGATGAAAGAGTCAACAGTGCTCGCGTCAACTCGGCGCTTATAGGTGGCGCAGGCATTGGCTCCTCATTTTCAACATCGGAGTCTTCTGAATCCCGCACAACCTGACGGACTATTCCCTCGTCAGTCAGTTCTGCGCAGAAGTTGAGCTCGTTGTCAGCATCAACAAACTGTTCAAAAGTTATTTCCGTGGGTACGGTACTGCTTTCCGCGCTTCGGTGCCATCGGCGAGGACGACGAAGACGGAGTGGGGGCCATCGAAGGCAAGCGAAATCCTCAAGTTGCGAACAGTGGAGCTCGCTGACGAGCGTCGAAGCACCTAGGCCTAGCGTCGCAGAGCACACTTGACACAACAGCACAACCACACACCACGCTAGCCAAAACGTGGCCTGCGCAAACAAACGGAATAGCGCCGCTCCGGAAACTCCGCCGGAGGCGGAAGTGCGGCCATTTGCGGCGATGAACATAGCCAGCGTGGCCAGACCAAATTTGTGTGTGACGGCTAGATTTGGCTAGTTGTGGTTCTAAGTGGTGATATGCTTCGACTGCAAGTCGATTTCCTTCGCAAGGGCGCTGCGTGAGGAGTCAAAGGACCTTCCGTAGCGTCAAAAAGTCCGGAAAATTGGACGGTGGGGGGTTTGAGCGTCCGAAACTTCAGATGCCCTTATACATTGATTCTATGGGGCTCATGGCGGTGCCGCGATGACGTCCGAAATATCAGGCATGTCCGAAAATTGGGCGTCCGAAAAGTCAGTCGTTGACTATAAACTGGTTTCGGCTTCAGTTTCAGCCTGACAGATGTGCATTTGCTACAGTTAATTTCTTTGCATGTGCTCCATGGTTGAGTGCGTCGAACCGCAATCACCGAGCATGCAGGCGTATTGGAGTCTCCTTCCCTACGCTTCATTTGTCTCTAGCCACAATTAAGCGAATGGTTTGAGTGGAGAACTCGGACCGACATATTCAAATATACCATGGGTAATACCATCTAACTCTGTATCGTCCAGAAATGACGTGAATTTTGCCAGTGCTGCAGTTTTGAGGGCATGTACTGATATATAAACTCTTCTGGAGCTGAAAACTGGGCAGCACCGCAAACACGTGTAGCATGCTTACATAGCGCAGGCGCGATATTCCGAAAGAGCATGGCCCACTGCCCATACGCTCTGCAGCTCGGAAAACGTATAGTGGAAGCTCGCACTGCAGAACCCATGAATCCTGTGCTCAGTCCCCACCCCTGCCCGTTCCCATCTCTTTGATGAACATCGTACAGGTGTGCAGGCGTGTCTCACAATACTGCATGGCGCAGGTTATATACCTCGGGATAGCAGTCGTACTGTACTCCCTTAGTTACTTATTTACAGCATGAAGCCATGTAAACCCCTGGACGGCTGAAAAACGTCACACTTTATAAACATCTACACAGTTAGCGCTGGTTCTAAAGTTTAAAAATAAATGGTCACCTCCCATTTGGCCAGTAATCAGTGGTTCCTGACTTTGTAAAACACATTGCATTAGCTAACTTTGCCAAACGCCAACATTCTGAGCCACACTCAGACAGATGGTTACACCATGCCCCTGCCCTCCACTTTCCAATGTGCATTTTTGTGCCTATGGCTAGGATTCACACACGGAATTCCAGAACCAGCAAGAAAACGCCTTGGAGGTGCAGGGCTGCCACGGCCACTTGCAGACAGTTTGACATCTGGGGAGGTGTTCTGTACGAGTCCACCTAGTGGACATGTCCATTTCGTCTGCTGCTGAAGTGCTGATTGGCTGTGGCACCTCACTGCTGCGGATGCGCAGACCAGCCCAGCCAATCAAAACTTCAACAGCAGACGAAACTGACATGTCCACTCTTACAGAATACCTCCCCTGGACACGGCAAGTATTCTTCAGCAGGAATAATTTTTGCTACGCGAAAAATTGAAGCAGACGAAACAAGGTGTTTTTTTATATATTTCCTGCATAATCAGCTGGCTAAAATCTGGAAGTCACTCAATTAGTAATGCATGCACATACACACACACAGACACACACACACACACCAGTCACAGGAGCAAACCTTTAACCCTTTGAGGGTCAATGATGTAAATATACGGTGCCGCGAACGAACTCCAAAATGATTGATGCTGTATATTTACGGCGCCGTCTGTACATTTAAAAAGCGCACGAATTTCCTAACTTTTTCTTTTCTGTCATGTGCTGCCACTATGTGGGAATACAGGGAATTTTTTTCACGCACCTCCCTCTCACTGTTTTCGTTGCATGGTTTCGTTTAGCGCTAGTTCACTCCCGCGCATCTATGTAATACCGCTCGCGCATTGGCGCGCGCGCGGACGTGCGGCGTTTCGGGTTTCGTTCCGTGGGCGGTTTCGGCTTCTTTCGCTTGCAAAACTGATGGCTATCTCGTTACTAATCACTCAAAGGGCGACTGCTTGTTTCTCGCTCGTTTAGTGCTCACTGCAGTGCGCATAGGAAGGATGCCGCCGTGCATGCGTTTCCGTTTTATATACATATATATATATATATATTTTTTTTTTGATACTTGCGAAAACTAATTGCCTCTGGTTGACGATTAGATAAAGATTAGCGAAAGTTCACCACACGTTTTGCTTTTTTGACGGGCACACAACCGCACAGTTGTCTTGAGTGCGCGCACCTACGCAGTTAGATTACGCTAGGGATGTACATATTAGTTTAAGAGCAGGGACATTTGAGTATTGCGAAATATTCTCGTGTGTGCATTTTCAAAGCCTTGAACTATAAGAATGCATAAAATTTTCAATTCTTATAAGTTTATTTCCTTTTTTATTGTTATTCATGAATGAAGGGTAGATATATACCAACGCAAAATATTTTGATGAATATATGATGATATTTTGACGCGTGATGAAGGCCGTCTTTTCGTGGTCCATTTCATCCACTGAAATGTGCCAGTAGCCGGATCGAAGATCGATGGACGGGAAGTATTTAGCTCCGTGCAAGCAGTCGAAGGCGTTGTCAATGCGTGGTAGTGGGTAGATGTCCTTTCGCCTGATCTTGTTTAAGTGGCGATAATCGACGCAAAAACGCCAGGTACCATCTTTCTTTTTCACAAGGACGACCGGTGAAGCCCAAGGGCTGGCTGCTGGCTCGATGACCCCTTTGCGGAGCATTTTGTCCACTTCTGATTGGATGACTCGATGTTCAGCATGCAATACAGGATAGCGACGCCGACGAATAGGATTCGTATCTCCAGTGTTTATACGGTGGTGAATAACAGATGTTTGGCCGAAAGGCCTGTCGCCGAAATCAAAGATCTAACTGTACAATTCAAGCAGGAGTCTTATGTCCGTGGCCTGTGCAGAGGTGAGGTCAGATGCAATCATTTTCACAAGGTCATCCGTTAAGGAACCAGAGCTGTCAGGTGCAATTGGCGCTAATAAGCCACTTTCGGCATTCAGACTCTCAATGTCGAATTCGCAACCACTAGAAACGCTGGCCAAGAACATGCCGGCCGGAAGCACTTGAAGGCACAGGCTGAAATTCAGAAACAGTAGAATGACGTCGTTACGAGTAGCCGTCACCAATGTATGCGGAACAGACGGCAACATCCCGGTTCAAAAGCACGTCGATGATGGGGTGAAGCACATATTCAGTCAGGAGCCTGTGGCTTGGCGGTCAAAGTGACGCAAGTAACTACCTCGGAGCATTGGCGAGTTGAGGCAGTTCTAACTGAAGAACGCTGGTCACGCAGTCGATGAGAGCAGAATGAGTGGATAAAAAGTCCAATCCAAGGATAACATTCTGAGCGCAGTTGTCGATCACACCAAAGAGAACAGAAGTAGGGTGGCCGGCTATACTTAAACGTGCAGTACAGATTCCAAGAACAACCAGCACGGCGCCATTGGCCACACGAAGCACTTGGGCAGCTGCTGGGGTGAGGACCTTCTTTAAACGTCTACGTAGGCTAGCACTCGTCACAGATACATGGGCTCCAGTGTCGACGAGTGCTTGGACAGGTACGCCGTCTATTTTAACGTCTATTACACTTCTCCTTGTGGGCACGAACAGAGAATTTGCTGCAGTAGTCGGCAATGCAGCGGCACCTCTGAGGGCTGCATTTCCTAGTTTTCTGAAAGGGTGCAGCCAAAAGCCACAGGGGACGAAAGGCGACATGGCTGCGGTGAACGGGAAGATGGGCGACGTGTTTGCGGTGAACGAGACTGGTGTTTGCGCAGCGATGGTGAGCGGCTGTACCACATGTTCTGAGCAGAGCTGTTGGCGCTGTTGGACTCAGCAGTGGGCAAAACATTGCGGGTATTTCCATCAAAACGAGTCAGGTTGGTCGGCGACAGGTGAAACATATCGGCTGGTCGTCCACAGTTCTCCACTTAGTCGGGTTGTGATAACGTGGAGAGGAGCGTCGGGCTGGAGCAAAAATAGTAGAAGGGCGTTCGTTAGCTCTGGGATTGGCGACAGCATACACAGACTGTAAACCAATGTTTTCAAGTTCCTAGTGAACGATGGCTTGTATGAGGAGAACTGAAAATGTGGTAGCATCAGGGCTACGCGAACAGAAAGCTGCGGGCGCCATCGCATCCAGTTCACGTCTAACGATTCGCACCACATCTTCTGATGGCGACGCATGCTGCTGTGCGGGTTGATCTTCACATGTCGACATTGCAGCAGTATTGGGAAGTCTGGCGAATGGTTGCAAGACACGTCGGCTTTTGGCCTGCTCGAATTGTAGACACTCTTTAATGATTGAGTCAATCAACTGTAGAGCAGCTCTTGCGCATAAGCAGATTAAACACGTCAGCAATGCCCTTAAGCACGTGCCCGACCTTCTCAGCTTCTGTCATGTCGTGATCAGCTTTACGACAAAGTGCCAGCACGTCCTAGGTGTACGAGACATAGGACTCCGTGGGGGATTGGGCACGGGAGGCCAGTTCCTGCTTTGCGGCAATTTTACGGCCGGCTGGTTTGCCAAACAACTCTGTCAATTTCTCTTTGCATTGGTCCCAGCTGGTTAGCTCCTCTTCGTGGTTTTTATACCACACCTTTGCCGTGCCTCTTAGGTAAAACAATAGGTTAGCTAGCATAAGTGTAGGGTCCCATCTGTTGATTCCACTCACGCATTCGTACATGGCCACCCACTCTTCAACGTCGGCCCCATCGGTCCCGCAGAAAGTTCCAGGATCCTTGGGTTGCACGACAACAACCGAAGCTGACAGCGACGTACCTGGCGACGGTGACAGGCGGCAACGACGTTGATCCCGCATGCTCACCATCATTCATGGTGTGGACGGTGATGCGATGTCCACTGCGGAGCTCTGTTTCCAGCCGTGGTACCCTGCACCTCTCGACAATATGTTACGGGAATGTTGCGAGTATAGAAACACTATATTTACAATATTTATACAGGATGAGTCGGAGTTGTTAAGATGGCTCACCACCAACAACACGCAGCAGCCAGCGTCTCCGATCTTCTTCCTCTCTCTTCTTTCTTCCTTCCATAACAATATATATAGTGTTTCTTTTCTTTATTTACTTTTTGGATCTTTTCAGATAAATTTTATTTTCTTGTGAGGTACAATCGTGACCAAAACCACAGATGCTGCGAAACATTTTTTTTTTTTGAAGCCTAGGCATGTAGGCTGAAATCAAGTGCTACAACTTACATGCCCACTAAGACAATTCCAGGTTCCATGGCTCTACTAGAAAAAATTTTAATGTTTTGCTGATGCCATGTACTCTTTTGGTCACAATTGTACTTCCAGCTGCTCACTCGATGATCACACTTGTGGGAGATACGGGGTTCTCCGTACTCTTGGGACAAAGGAACGACAACACAGTAGTGCAAACAATCACAAGGGCATTTATTGCACCTTTCATAGATCAATGGCTGCTAGCCGAGTTGCTATCCCCAAAACATGCCGATGGGCGCGCGACAAATCTAGAAGTCCGACTTACCGCGACCGCATTGCGAGCGAATATGTTCGCCCCATGCTGGATCCCAACGCCTGGTCGTTCGCGTGTTCGGTCACGCCAACGGTCGTGCGTTCGAAGGCGGCCACGCGAGGCGGTCTCGCAGAACCATGGTCGCAGCGCGCGCGGAATGTCCACGCTGTTCGCCGGCCCGCCGGGAAAGAGCCAGCGCCTTGTCCCTCGGCGCCCGAGTAACCCCGCCGCGGCGGTCGCACCATCTCTCGCACCGCGCTTGTACCACTCCGAGCGCCGCGGGCGCCAGGCCACGCGAGCCGTGCGGGAAAACAGCATATCAGGGGATGCGCTATGCGGGAAAAACATCAGGGGACGCGCGAGAGTCGCGCATCCCCACATCCCCCCAACCTTAAATCACTTCTTATTCCAGCGAAACATGTCACACGGTCTAACATTAACCCGTGATTCGCGAACAAGGTGGTACATGCAACAGTGGCCGCGCCGGGGAAATGTCCACACGCTGTCCGTAACATGCGAGCCGACTGTCCTTGGGGTACACCGCTGGCGTCCGCCGGTCACAGCAGCAGCTTTGCAGACTCGACGGCATCATTCCAGGCCAGGACTCCGAAAACGACGACGCAGTAGTCGGTACGAGCAAGTGTCGCTCGCGCCGACGCGCCCTGCTGGCAAGAGCCGCCGTAGCTGTCGGTGACCGCTGGCTCCTTTGTCCGCCGCCGAGGGTTGTGAGCTGGATGCAGGAGGCCGCCGAAGTCGCTGCGCCGAACTGGCCACAGCATCACCATCGCCCGGGGTGGCTCGATCGTAGTCCGGGGCAGCAGCGAGACGATGTGCAGGTGACAGCAAGCCAGGGGTGACTCCAATCACGCTGCGTAAACTCAACACACTCGGCAAACACTACAGTAGTGCAAGGGAGAGGAATTCTGCATGCACATCGCCCACATGGTACGATGTTCAACTCGGCTAGCAAACGATCGGGCAGCTACTCAGATGCTAAGTTCACGTGAACGAAGCTCGCTTTCTTGGGTCGAACGAGTAATTTCAATTCGTGCGAGGCTAACTAGAATGAGGGAAGCAACTTGCAACACCTCAACGCCACGGTCCACCAGGTTGTGTCCCTCCACGTGCGACAGGCAGCTTCGTAAAGCCTTAGGCCTAAAGCGTCTCTACTCTGACAACAACCGCCATCCAAAAACAACACTCAAAATGAGCGCAAAACAGGCAGCCGCGAGGAGACGTTAGCTCTGTGAGGTGGTCCTACTCCGCTCGGTGCACACAGCATCCGAGTTGACGGCGCCCACCGTCCCAGACGGTGTCGGAGCGCCCGGTGCCAGGCCGCAATACCAGACAGCCCGTCGTGGCACCCGTGGCCCGCGGCCACCCGGCTCCCAGAGCCGCGACTTCATCCGAGTCAAAGAGATAGAAGAAGCTATTTACATAAGAAATTCGGACCACCCACGAGGCTTCCGTACTCACTCGCTTCAGGCTTGCCACTGCTCCGCGGGCGCTCAGCCTCGCTCTCCCAGGATGCAGACCACGTGGCTCTCGTACCAACGAATGCCATTAAAAAAAAACACTTGCGAAAAGGCTTAGCATGTTGACATGTTCAAACACACTACAGCCACCGTCGCCTCGCTCAAGAAAGCACGCCGCCGACGCTAGCGATCAAAATCCACGCTAGGCCTACGCTTCGGTTCAAACAAAGGTCTCGAACGAAGCAAAAATGTTAACTCTATCGTCCGATGCCCCAAGAGGTCCACGTTGGGCAGCCAGATGTGGGAGATAAGTGGTTCTCTCCTCCGTACTCTTGGGACAAAGGAACGACAACACAGTAGTGCAAACAATCACAAGGGCATTTATTGCACCTTTCATAGATCAATGGCTGCTAGCCGAGTTGCTTTCCCCAAAACATGCCGATGGGCGCGCGACAAATCTAGAAGTCCGACTTACCGCGACCGCATTGCGAGCGAATATGTTCGCCCCATGCTGGATCCCAACGCCTGGTCGTTCGCGTGTTCGGTCACGCCAACGGTCGTGCGTTCGAAGGCGGCCACGCGAGGTGGTCTCGCAGAACCATTTTCGCAGCGCGCGCGGAATGTCCACGCTGTTCGCCGGCCCGCCGGGAAAGAGCCAGCGCCTTGTCCCTCGGCGCCCGAGTAACCCCGCCGCGGCGGTCGCGCCATCTCTCGCACCGCGCTTGTACCACTCCGAGCGCCGCGGGCGCCAGGCCACGCGAGCCGTGCGGGAAAACAGCATATCAGTAGATGCGCTACGCGGGAAAAACATCAGGGGACGCGCGAGAGTCGCGCATCCCCACACACTATATGCTAATTATATGCTCATTTTTATTGTTTGTTTATTGTTACTCCACAAAGCTCAAATAAGTTATAAAGCAACATCTTCAATTGTAAAAGCAAAAGAATAAACAACTTTTTAGATGTTTCTAGTTCTTTTGAAGAAGGGGTTGTGTCAAATTGCTATAAGAATTAGTTGATTTTTATAGGTAGGAGGTAACTTTTGCACCACATTTGAAGCATCTCCAGTGCTTGTTTCGGCATGAAATTTGTGCGATATATTCTTCTTTTAAATTAAGTATTTTTTTATATCAGAGTTGAAAAAAGAAACACATATTTAAAAGTTTCTACCTACCATTCTCAGATTGATTTAATTTGATTTGATTTTAGCCTCTAGCTTTGTAATCTAACATATCCGTGTCAAAATCTGGCTAAAGATTAGTGTAACCTCTTCATGGGAAAATAGCAGTTTATGGCATTTTGATTTCTGATTTCAGTTTATATTATTACGATATGATTCCGCGAGAGACGAGCAGCCACGAGAACGACGAAGAAGTTGGTCGGTGCCCTCGGCACGAGCGAGTGTCAGCCTGGCTGCCTGGCTCCAGTGTAAATAGCGTGTAAATAGCATCTCTCGTCTCTGTCTTTCCACACATAACATTTCTGGTGGAGGTGCTGGGTAGGCGCGCAATGTGGTTTGAGATACGGCGGCTCTTAGCCTGTTCAAGGCGACGGCATTCTTTCTTTATATATATTGTTATGTAACATATATATATAATAATAATAATATATAATATATATATATTGTTACGTGTTTCCACACGTAACAATATATTTTCAACGCAGCTTAAATCCAGTATTAGTGAAGCAAATAATATAAATTCAGCAGACAAAGCGAAGAAAAATGTCACCACTGCCAAGCAGTAGAATTTTCGACAGATACTCACTGAAACAAAAAAAAGTACAGCCACAGGCCACCTAGTCACTGGATCGGCCCTCCTGCCCAACCCCTGTGTAAGGTTGTTTCACTGCATTTCTTATTGTATAAAAAAAAAAAAATAAAGGAACATATCCAAAGGTAGCAATCACCATTTTTCTGTACTTCTGCATGAGAATGGGCGGGGTCTGGAAAGACGACTTCGATCACCGGTGGGGGTAGCCCTTTCTGCTGCTGCTGCCCAGCCATCTTCCATGCCCCTGCTGTTGCTAATGATTGTTTACATCTCCCAAAACAGAACTAAGCATTCTTTAAATGTAGCAAAAATTTGCATATAATACTATGGAATTTAGATGTAAATTTTTGGATTTAGTGGCCAGAGGAGCACCAGAAAGGAACTCTTAACTCAATTTTTCTGGGAAGCCATATGGTCTCCTTTATAACACTGAAAACATAATTGGCACACTGTAATGAATCAACACTAGAGCTTCCCATCTGTCCCACTATGCAGGTGAGGCAGCCACTGACCAAACAGATGGAGGCAAAGCATCGACATCGGGGGCAACAGGTGTGTCGCAGTCTCTGTCGGGCACTCCACAGCCACTGGTGTCTATGCCAGGCAGCTCGTCATCAACTCTAGGTGGCCTCGAAGTGCAGCCACAGGCCTCCCTGGAATCCCAGGCCGATGTGGAGTCACATTTTGAGATGCTTGAGAACATGGATGCTGTGGTCCTCTTGGGGGGTGCTGGTGGTGCTGGGGGAGGGGGTGCCTTCCCACCGCTGCTGGATATTCCACCTGATGCAGACGATGAAACCATGGTGGAACTGGCCATCGCCCTCAGCCTTCAAGTGTGTTGCAGTTTGCTTTGTGTTGTTGTGTGCTTTGGCATCCACAGCATGCATACCTTTCTTGGCTTTTACCATGTTCAGGACCAACCTGGCCAGTCTGAAGACCTGAATCTAGGTGCTCTGGGCAGTGCTGGGGGGTCACAAGGGCCAAGTCAGCGAGCGTCTTCTCTTGAGGGTGGTCACTATTCGGACACAACAGCTTCAGCCGGCGCTAGTGATGATGAAGGAAGCACAGCTGCCACAGATGGCTCCACACTGCGCACATCACCTGCTGAACAGGTCTGGACTAGCCACACGATTACCAGCTGCTGTTTAGTTTGGACATATGCATTAATTGCTTTATACGTCATGCACTTATATGTCTATTACACACACCACAATTGCAAGTGCAAGTGCAAACTCGGTTTGCAGCCTGTACACAATATTTTAGGGGTGTGCGAATATTGAATAGTGGATTTCAAATCGAATATCAAGTTGACTCAAAAAGAAAAAGCGAACTATCGCATTGAATATAAAAAAATGTAACACTTGGCTTAGTGCTTACAAATTTTGTACAAGTGAACCAGGTGCAGCATGTGCAAAGGAGTCTACTGTCATTGCTCAACAAGGTCTGGAAGATATCTTTTATCGACAGACTGTCTGTTGAATAGAATCAAATGCTTTTTTCCCTCCGATGCCAAAAAAGTACTGAAGTTGGGTTGTCCTGAATACCAATGAGGTTTTCAGTTTAATACAGAGCCATACTGTGCTTTATCGAAATCTTTTTCTTAGGAGGTTTCGCTTTCCAGTTTTCCTCCAGAAAACAGAAGGGCTGTCTCACCTTTATGGCAGGTGGGTTCCATAGATTATCGACAGCTCATTAAGACCAGTCTGCGCAATAGACGACAGTGTGAGCCACCCATCGCACAATGTTATCGCTCTGTGAGTAGCCATTATTGGTGCAGCAGACCTCAATTACGGCTGCGGCATTGACAGTAAAGAGCAGGCGCCTTTCCACTCTCATGTTCGGTGTCGTTTGCTACTTTCCTAAAGTTCTAAAATCGGGAGGGCCATGAAAAGTTTGTGCGACGGGCTTATACTCCATCCATGTCAACCCACCTTCTGTGCAAATGCATCTACAGCTGGACGATCAGTGCACTAGTCAGATGCTAGTTTTGTGACGGGTTGCTCAAAGCTAAACAAAGGCTGATGCGCATCTACAAACAGCGTCCAGAGCGAGAGGCTGCCATACAGTGGGGTGCAAAGATGGTGATGGCAGGTATCAATAACATTGGCACCATCCCAAACGTTCACTTTCGTTGGTGATGCAGTTGGTCAGCTTTCCAAGTGTCATCCGGCCGCTGTGAATAGATCTGCATTAATTTGGCACCAAACCATAACTTAGTCGCTGACAACTGGTAAAGCTGCGCTGATTAGGCCTAGAGACCTAGACAGTGTGGCCATGACATAAAATCACCTCTGGCCAATGTGCAAACAGGCCGAAAGCTGTTGCAGAAAGCATGCCCCTAGAATGTTCATACGGGTGACTCATCAATGGTCGGTCCCGAGATCACATGTACGTGTTATATTGATGGCCATTCAAATGGCACTTGGGTCTAAAGGCGATGAGCCGGCAACTGCCGCAAGTGCGCATAACAAGCTGTATATTCAAACTTGCGTGACACATAGGACACAAGATCCAAACTGTGCATGTGTATAAATCTGTATGCCTTGAACACATCTATTTGGTACGATCTGCATGCCTTCCAGGGGCTTATCAGCCCAATCTTCATGCATGCTTTAGCAATTTACATACACACTACTTTTGTCACTGTTCCCTCGGTCCAAATTGCATATAGGAATTGTTTCAATAGATCCTGCCATCCTGGACGAACCTACCAACAACGATAGTGCACCATGGAAAGGCTGCCTGCGCCAAGGCACCAACCACAGCCTGGTCTTTCACCGAATATATACCAAATATTAGCAAAATCTAACAGCACTTATTCAGTTCGCAAATCGAATAACAGCAAAACCTCGTTATAACAAAATTGAAGGGAGGGGTCATAATTACTTCGTTATAACCATTAGTTCGTTATAGCCACTATCAATTTCTATCCACAATTAGCAAGCAAGAGAGGATGTACTCACACCAAATCTCACAGCAGCCCGCCACGCGAAAATGAAAACAGCCGTCGCATGTAAAAAAAAAACAAGCAAAAAAGAAGACAGCATGGAATTGCTACTTTATTCACGCCAAACGGCTCATCACTGATCAATCAACAGCACACCAGCTGGCGGCTCACTTCACAGAAAAAAAGTCCTTGATAAATTTTTGCCGCGTCTTCTTCAGGCGAATGATGAATTTTTCAGCTGCAGCCACTATTTCGAGTACGTCCTTGCTGTCATCGTGAGTGCCAAAGAAGCAGCGTAGCAGATCTGCCGCATGCAGCGCTTGTGCGGGCCTCGGTACGTCGGGTTCGCCAATATTAGGCTCCGGGCTGTCATTGACACATTCGTCACTGTCATCATTAGGCCTCCCCGTCACCGAGCGGACAATTTCCGCCTCTATTAGCTCTTCCGTCGTCACCACGTCAGCATCGGCACTGACGTACGTGCAGAAGGTGTCGCGGTCGGGCACAACGCCGGCATCAAGAAGATCATCCCACGACACTAGGGCTTGGTCGCCCGCAGCACTCTCATTGCTGGCAGCACTGATATGTTCGCTGTAACTGCCACTGCTGATGCCAAATGAGGCATGCCAGAAGCAGTTGGTGATCGTGCTTGCCGGTACACCCATCCAAGCAGCCTGTAGCATCTCGATCGCCATGTACAAGTGGATCGTGGACTCTCGCTTCATGCTCATATTGAGCAGAATCCGGTCGATCACAAGCTTATGGTAACAGCTTGGTTGAGGGGTTGCACAACTGCAGTGCAGTTTGGCGGCAAGAAGCATAACTCAATGTTTTTGAGCACAGCAGCAGTGTGGTGGGCCGCGCAGTTGTCCAGTACGAGGCATACCTTCCGGTTCAGCTTGCCCAGCCGCTCGTCTCACTCCCGCAGCCATTGTGCGAAAATTTCTCTTGTCGTCCAAGCCTTACGGTTGGACACATAACTCACTTGGAGCTTTCGTTTTTCTTTGAAGCATTGTGATGATGCACTTTTGCCAACCACGAGGACCGGCACCTATTCCGACCCATCCATGTTGGCACAAAGCAACACGGTTACGCTGACCTGACTCTGCTTACTGCCCTGGCAGCGTTCCCCTTTTGAAGACCAAGGTTTTTTGCAGCAGCATCTGGTAGAACAGGACTGTCTCATCTGCGTTGATCAAATCCTTGGCACTGTATTTTTCTAGCAGCTGTTCCACGTTTGTCTCCACCCACGCCACTGCAGCTTCACGGTCGACAGACTGCACTTCCCCGCTGACAGCCCTGCCAACGATGTCGTGGCACTCCTTGAAACGCTGCAGCCAGCCGACACTCACCACAAAATCGTCTTGCCCCGTGATGCACGCGAAGTCCCTCGCTTTGCGCTGCAACAGTGCCGCACTCGCAGGAATGCCGGTTGCTCTTGCGTCCGAAAACCACTTGAAGACCGCCTTCTCTACAGCTTCGAAAGCGGGGGCTCGCAGCTTCTTTCTGTTGCCTTTTACACCACGTGCGACAGCACTGGTGACAGCTTCCTTGCTGCTCAAAATTGTCAACAGCGTGCTCAACGCTATGCCGAAATCTTCGGCCACTTTTTTCTTCGTGCCAGACTCGACGGCTTTCAGCGTAGCCACCTTCTGCTCGGTTGATATCGTTTTGCACTTCCTTTTGTCATCGTCCATCTCCTTTCTGGCGACGGGAACTAGCACGAACGACCCGATAGAAACACAGATATCATTGATACGCACAGAGGCAACGACACAACCGCAGTCAGTGCCGTCCCACGCACGCAGCACAAGAGCGGGCGGGTCCACCAGTCCCACGGAAAAGGGGAGGCCAAGAGACGTGCATGGGAGACACATGTTGCGCGTCTCCCGTCAATAGAGAGACAATAGAGAGTTTCAGATTGGGGGACGCAAGCGGCTTGCGTACGCAAGAACTAGGGGCGACGGCACTGCACATGCACTCACCCAGGCGTAGGAGTCTGCACATGCGTAGCGGCGATACGGCGTAGCGCACCTCTGGATTCTGGTGGTGACGGCACTGGGCCTCTGCTCGGGCAGCTCATTTAGCAGAGCGGCAGATAAAGGACTTCCTCCGGTTGCCTCGCTCATGGCTCAGAAAGAACCCCTGATAATAAACTACTTATATAGGCAGACGGATTATATTATTAAATAAACAGTCTGTGAGCTTCGGACAATTCGCACCAGCCGCCGCAAACGGAGCGTAACTTGGCGCAGCTGCCTCACTTATCGGGAGGTTGCGGGAGGCAGTGCATAGGCGCATAGGAACGTTGCGCGGTGAAGAGGTGGCAGCGACTGGCTGACGCTGCTAGTGAGTCAACTGAAGGTGGCTTTGCGTTTCGGCTTGGGAAGCGGGCACTGTGATCCGCTGATACCGAGCCGGCGCTTTGGCAACAGGAGAACACCGCACGCTCTCGCGCAGGTGCCGCCGCGGAGGAGAGGAGGGGGGGGGGGGGTATACGCAGCGGCATACGGCTGTGGCTATGCTTTTCGGCTTGGGCAGCAGCACATCATCGACATCAGCCGCCACCGAGCATGAGCTTTGATTGCCGGCGCACATGGGTGGCATTGGAGGAGGAGCGAAGAGAGCAAGGCTCATGCTTTGCGCGAGAGATAGCGCCAGGAGTGCGCGCAGCTAGAGCAGTGCGCTGGCCCCGGCTACGGAGCTGGTTATGGCGAGCCACGACGGTGCCGCAAAACGCAGGATCAGGCGCCAAAGAGCTGCGCTCTAAAAAAAAGTTCGTTATACCCATTGCGAGGAAATTTTTAGCTTCGTTAAACGAGGTTTTCAATACATAGCCATCTATTGTTATTTCAAGGGGAATCACGATTGCTTCGTTACATCCATTAGTTCGTTATATCCCATTTTGTTATAACGAGGCTTTACTGTATGTGAATGTTTACTATTCGATTTACATGTGTAATTCGAGTATTTGCACAACCCTACAATTATTTCTTTCTGGTGCAAGTTCACTGCAACACAGTGCTCATTGTCATGATGCTACACCACATCTTAACATAGTAGCAGTGAGATAAAAGTGGTGATTACTGAACATACAAAACTCTTTTCTCTGGGGCTCTTCTTTGTACTGACGCGAGGTGGTGTCAAAAAGTTCCCAGGCTATTTTTGCAACATCGCAACAGATCGCAACACAAGGCTGCATGCAGTCACAGATAGCACTAACCCTGGTAATTCAGAGTGCTGAAGAAAATCATACAGTCTCTATCACGAGTGGAGCAACTGCTGTCATGCTGGCCATGCATTTTACAATGTCTGCAATCTTTATCATGAACTGCAAGTCAAAACAGAGCAAGCATGAAGTTGTTCATTAAGCTGGGCAAATCTGGCACATACATTTGATATGATTCAGCAATCTTATGGCAATGCAGCTATGAGTTCTGCGAGGTGTGTGGCATGTCTGATTCTAGGATGGAAGAATGCTGCTGGAAGTCAACAAGGGATCAGGTAGACCTTGAACAAGCTCAACCCTTGAGAATGTCAAAACAATTTGGCTACTTGTGCATGAGGACCATCGAAGGGCTATCCAGAACATTGCTGCCATTTTTGGTATTTTGTACAGATTAGTGCAGGCAATCCTAACATGCTATGTGAACATAAACCATGTTGCTGCCAAGCTCACCCCAGGCTGCTGACTTTAGAGCAGAAGGAACACCGTGGTCAGTGTGCCAAGAACTCTCTTAGTGTGTCATAAATGATCTGTCCTCAATGTCGAGGATCATTACTGGGAACTAAACGAAACTTGTGTGTATGGGTACGATCCTGAGACAAAATAGCAGTTCGACAATGTGCATACTTAGTTTTTTCTGACATTTGCGGCATCTTGCATTCCAAATTCACCCCGAATTTCTAGACCATCAACTCTTAAGTACTTGGGCGTCTAAGGGAGAACATTTAACAAGAACAACCTGATCTGTGCAATGACAATGAATCCTGTCATAGCGCACTCCTCACACGTTTCTCCCTTGAAACAGCATGGTTTCAATGCCCTCATTACCAGATTTGGCTACTGTTGACTTCCCTCTCTTTCCAAAATTAAAAATTTGAAAGGTCACTGTTTTGACGCAAGTGTGAAGAGCAGCAGTTGCTTAGTTTGTTTTGGAAAGACTTCCAAGGCACATTACAAAAGTCCCAGGGATGCTGAGGGACGCTTCACTGTTGTTATGATGCAAGATAACTATTTCAAGGTGATAGTGCTTAAATGTAGATAAATTACCTTCTTGTAAACAGAGCCAGTCTCAACTTTTTGATACCATGTCGTAATTGTGTGTAGCTGCATTTATAAAGATTTGAGCATTTTTGGGTACACAGTGTTTGCACACAATAGTAAAGACATGAAATTAATTTCAATCATAATTGCAATGTATGGGTCACATGGTATAAATGCATATATTCATGTTGCTGCATGACTGGTGCCTGCTGCACTATTAGCTGGAAAACAAATCAACCCACTTTGAAGTGATAGTTGCATGCTTAGGGCCAAAAGCTAAGCATTTTCAGTTTTGCTTGTTGCTATTATGAATTGAATGCTTTTACTATCACTATTCTTGCCTAATACCACTAATACCGGAGATAGTTTGCACCTGCTTTGAAGTTTGGATTCTCAGTCTCTTAGCCTAAGAATCACTATGCATTCCTGAATTCTCCTGCAGTTCAGATGAATGGCTTGGTAACATCTTGTAATGCAAATTAAAAAAAAAAAAAATTATTGGGTTTTACGTGCCAAAACCACTTTCTGATTATGAGGCACGCCGTAGTGGGGGACTCCGGAAATTTCGACCACCTGGGGTTCTTTAACGTGCACCTAAATCTAAGTACACGGGTGTTTTCGCATTTCGCCCCCATCGAAATGCGGCCGCCGTGGCCGGGATTCGATCCCGCGACCTCGTGCTCAGCAGCCTAACACCATAGCCACTGAGCAACCACGGCGGGTATCTTGTAATGCATATGCTATATCAAACTCAACTCGAAGTATCTCAAGTATGTTCTTATGGGAAAGTTTTTAAGTCTTCTGTCCTTTGCCCATAAGAATACTGATGTCAAAGAACTTTCAGCACCGATTTTCGTCTCTTCAGTGAGTGCAGCAAGCCTTCCATGACAAATGCAAAGGGCCTGCATACGATTCAGTTTTGCGAGCTATTCTCGTAAAGCCCGACATGCTTAGAGCTGTAAAGCAGTTGTACAAGCATTGGGGGAACCATCGTAATTTGAGAGATGTGGCATGAGTACACAGTAAGTATTAGTGTGCATTAACCAACAGCTTACTTATCTCCATTTCAAAGCAAAGTTAATATACTAAATGTACTAAAAAAAAGTAGACCTCTAACTTTTTATTACCGTTCGTGCAGGAAAAAGAAATGTTGTCCCTTTCTGTTTCTTTTTTTCTTTCATAACCATGCTTTTTCATGAACACGCAATAGCTAACAGCCTTGAAAAACTTCCTGTTCCCTGCTGCAGTGCTCCCTGCCGATGCATCGACTCGTCGTGCTTTCCCTGGTGCGTGTGCATGTGTGTGCAGTGTGCTACTATGTGAGAAACCTTGCTGCTTTCTGGAAATATAGTTCCTGCTGCTTTGAGGAACCAGTCATTTTGTTACTTCTCAGCACAGCATGTCAATTCCGAGGTAGCCTGCTGCCTTTTATTTGCAGTTCCTTGTGCTGCGGTGCTTTGCTGTATGCTTGTGTGCGTTTGCAGACTGCACCCTGCACTGCATGTACTACTCCTTATGCTTCAGCTGTGCATTTGTGTTGTGAGCTGTCTTTGTATGTTTGCCACTTTTCACAGCCCCTCCTGGCTATGCATGTGGTGCATGACCACAAGATGTTCCTTGTTTAGTACCATTTCTTGCCAGCTGCTTTCATTTTAATGGGCTCTGCACGGATGCAAACTTGGACCAACCCTTTCACAGCTCAAGGAGGTGTGGAAGAAGTAGCTCACATATTGCCTATAAAATGCGTGCAGACTATTTCTAACACTGCTGCATTTTATGCCACGTAGCTACCATACAAGCTAGCTTTGATGGCTGGGCAGAACCACATAGAGATGTTCATTGTAACAGGGCTGGTGACAATAAGTGCAACAGTAGAACCTCGTTGTAGTGAAGTTGTCGGAACCTGGAAAAATCTTCACGGTAACAACATCTTTGCTATAGCCATTGTTCACCATTTTGTCTTTCTGTAACTATGACAAAATAGTTCTAAGCACAATTGGTTGATTCTCATTCAAGAGAGCAAAACTATGCTCTATACTGAAATGCAGAATACACACCTTTGGCTATAAAGTGTTAAATCAAGGTTGTTTGTACCAACGTTACTAGACTAGCTTCAGTTGTAAAACTCCCCGCCCGCGCGCTTACAGCCGCTGTCGCCACGTCTGTGACAGCCGCCAGAGGGCAACGCTGTTCCATCGGGCTCCACTGCAGACGCCTCGTCACAGCCTTGAGCTCGTGCGGACGGGCAGTTTGCGCGTGTTTCGCGCTCGCTGGCGTTCTCCCTTGTCCGAATTAGTGGTACCACGAGAAAGCGGTATCCACCTACAGCAAGAAGATTTATCGCGCCAGTTCGTTAATACTGAAAGAAGCGTAAACTGCACGAAAGGAAGAAACGCATACAGCGAAGCGCGGAAGCTGCGTTTCTCAATGTCGTCTGTTTCTTCCTGTCGTCTTAACGTTTCGCGCAGTTTAGGCTCACGAGCCTGAATATCTGGCCTAAGTGCGTGATTGTAGGATGATCTGCATCCCCACCGAAGCTTCTCACCACGCCAAAGAAGCGCTACAAAAAGAAAGATGAGGTCGGTCGTTGTACACACAAGCCACAAAAAAAAAAAAAGAAAGAAAGAAAGAAGTCGGATTTTTCATTCCGTGAAGATGCTTAATCAGCGAAACTGGAACGTGCGGCCCCTGTGTTTATCACTGGGTTGAGGGTTCATTAAATTATTTCTCAGTTATGAGGTTACACACGGCTACGAGAGAAAACGACGTCACTGACGGTATGCCCGCAGTCCGCAGTTGTCGCGTGCGTTCGATGTCTCGAGTTTGCTCGGCGGCGTGGTTAGCAGCCTTCGCCTGCGATTTGCCGCTTGTAATTCTTCAAAATTAAATTTCTTCAAAATTAAATCTTTCCGTTACGTAAGACCATGAGTGGCTCATACCCCGTAAACGCGGCCTCCCCATTACGACGACAGAAGTGAAGTGAAATTCTATGCTGGAAAGATGAACGGCCACGCAGCCAGCTGTGGAAGACGACGACGAACTCGGGAGCAGTGGCACGAGCGCGTGCCGTTGATTTCGCAGAGAGTTCCCGGTCGGTACGAGGAATCGCTCTGTTTCACGCCGAGCGAAGCATCGCTTTGCTGGAAGCAGAGAAAAAGTGGTGCGCCGAACTGTTGACATCGTTCAGATAGCGGTCTATGCAGCCAGGTACGCAGCACGGCGGCATCGTCTGCTGATATTCTTAAGAAACTCGGCGAAGGCTACAGTTCCAAGGATGACATGCTTGCGAAATTCGCACTCAACAACGAACCACAGAATACATCAACGCTGCACCGCGTGCTTAGTCCGGCCCGCCCGCGTAGCCGGCTAGTGAGGAAGTGAAGCCGGGCGCGACTGCAGCGCCACGAAGGCGCGGGCGGGTGGCGGTTCCGCGCAACGGCGCCGAGTTTTAAAACTGAAGCTAGTCTAGTAACGTTGGTCTGTACAGTGTTTTCTTCTGGTCATGTCAGAACTTTCTCAAGCTATGCAAACAGTTTATACAGTCGAATCTCGATAATTCGAACTCGAAGGCGCCTGAAAATTTGTTCTAATTAAAAGAAGCTAATTGAATGGAGGACTTAGCTGCAGTGGCACATGTGCACTGAGCTAACACATTAGTGGGAAGTTCCACAATATTTATTCACACATATTTACAAATTAGTCAGTTATAAGGCGCGGCAGTGCTCGTACTGTGATATGAGACGGCGGGTGCACGCATGTATAATTAAAGGAAAAACCATGTCCCGTGTCAATTGCCCCTTCGAACTTTTGGTATGCTTCACCGCGTAAGATAGATATATCGGGACAAAGTTGACTTTCGGGAACCGACATGCAATGCGCCATGCTTTCCCCGCTCCGAAGCCATTGGCAAGGATTACAAAGGCGGAGTCAGCGCAATTGCTAACAGCAGCGAATTGTTTCAATGAAAAATACCGCACCAAACAGCAAGAAGCTTGGTAGCGAATGTAGAAGTAGCTAGGCCTAGCATTGCCGCAGTGTGGCTACGGCTGACAGCGGATCTGCGTGCGAGAGCACCGGCTCGAGGCGGGGCGATAATCAAAATGGGCGGCGGTGGTGGCTTCAATTAATACCATTTCAAACCTGGGTTCATGCCAAAAAGTCCGGAAAATCAGACAACGAAGGTTATTTGCATCCGAAATTTCAGACGTTCTTATACATCGACTCTGTGGGCCGCGACACTAACAAAAGTCATTAAACCGTCACTAACAGAAGTTATCGGTGTTGCGCGCCTGCATATGCCTGAGCACAAATTGCCACCACGGTTTTTTTTCTTCGCGTGCGGCATTGAGGAGTCTCGCCTAAGCTCTTCCTCTATGGTGGGGTCAGAGGAATGCTGGTCGGAGGTGCTGCCGCGTGATTTGACATGCTGCTGAGAGCATTGTCGGAACGCAGTATGTTCAAATTAACCGTCGCAAATGCTTCGCCTTCGAATTACCGGGCGTTTTCGCCCATTGGAATGCACATAACTTTGGCGGGACCACAGCGTCAGTTCAAATAAACCAAAAGTTCGTGTGTTCGAAATAACGAGAACCACCCCCATCTCTCATGCCTTAATTTGCCTTTAATCACATGAAGAACTGAAGCCACTGTGTCTTTTTCAAGGCTGCGTGGCACTTTTGTTATGATGCAAGATGCAGACCAAAGGAAGAGGGGTTGCTATCATCACGTGTATTGCTGCTGCCACAATTTAAAGGGACATAACAGAGAAAAATGATTTTGCTAGTAAAGCATTATTAGTAAATTGCCATTCTACAATTCCAGAAGTGACACTCCTACCGCAAAAAGAGGCTTAGTTAGCCAGAAAATATGCAAAGTGGGACGGTGCCAGTTACTGCACGATCTTGCTGTGACTTTGCGAATTTTTATGGCGTCTGCTAAAGCTTAGTTGATTCTTTATTGGTAAAAATGGACTACAGTGTGTTCTAAAGGAGCCAAAGGTCGCACCTGTCAAATTTTGGAAACATTTACTGAGCCAACTCAACCCAAATCCAAAAAAAAAAAATACTTCTTGAAATCCATGTCATCAGACAGATGTACCACTTTCGCATGTCCCTTTAACATCTACACCATGATAGGGAAGCATGATGACCCAATATGAATTCAAGGCAGCCAATACACACACAAATTGTCCTTGTTACTTAAAATGGTGAAAGGCGTAGTTATTGTCCATCCTTATCATTTCTTTTTTTCTTTTTTTTTTGTTGTCACTATTATTCATATCGTTGCAGATATAGTAAAAAAATGTAGCCTCTTCTTCTATATAGCCATCTTCACTGTGTCAGAGGTAAAATACATAGAAGCCTATAAGAATGTATTATGGATTGGCATTTCTTTTCACTGTAGCCATTAGTTCACTATATGCAAATTCATTATAACAGGATTCTCCTGTATCATTAACAATTAAAGTGCAAATGGGAGACTATAAAGTACTAGAACGCTTCTACAAGTGATAACTAAAGAGCACGATTTCACACCTTTATACATCCACTCACCAAAGGTGTTGCAGGCTCCAACCTTAGAGTAGAAGCCAAAACCATGCCGACGTCGCACGAAGTTGCAAAAGCAAAAATGGAAGAATGTGTTGTTAGCCCTAATTTGTTTGCATCTCCCCCCCCCCTCTCTTTGTTTTGTTACGATAGTACTACATTTGTGAGGCCTTAGCAGCTTCCATACATTTTAGTCTTCTGCTGGCATAGGCATCACCTACACTTAAGCCAGAGCTGGGATGATTGAATCACTGGTGTCTGCTATGAGTGGACTTCCCAGAACAGAAAATGTTTACTGATGTGACATAAGCCACATTGTGAGACAAGATGGTGCATTTCATTGTACACAGTTAAATGTATACATTGTATGCATTATTCCTCAATTGTGTCGTGAACTATTGCAAATTGAGCATTTCGTTTCCAAGGTTCTATGTTAGTTGAGTTAGAGACATGTTGAAACTACATTTTAACTGCAGGCGGATATACAGTGGAATCTGTATAACCTGCTTAATTCAAACTTCCAGTATATTCGAACTGACGCTGTGGTCCCATCAAAATTATATGCATTTCAATGTGTGAAAACGGCCGGTAGTTAGAACGCGTTCATAGGTGTTTGCGATGGTCAAGTCGAACACATTGTGCCACCAACCATGCTCTCAACAGCACAAACTCTTGCATCAGCACCTCCGACTTGGCAGCACGGCCGCGCGCTGGCTGCTGCTCTCGTCTCCAGTTTCAAGTACCATAATTTGAAGAACCAGAAATTCTAAAAATTCAACAGTTAAGTCGGAGTGTGGGTGAATTTTGCCTATAGGCACGGCTTCAGGCAGCACGTGCCGCGCTGCTGTGAAGCCACACTTTTGGAATTCATCTCTCATGTGTTGGCTCAGTGCATATGTGCTGCCTAACGCAGTGCTACACAAAAAACTTCCATTATATGAGCTTCCTTTAATTCAAACAAGTTTCAGGCCTCTCCGAGTGCAAATTATCGAGATTCGACTGTATTTCTGCATCTTATCTCGTAGTGTGGCATCAGGTTCACTTTGAGACAAGATGGTTCATTATGTTGTACATAGCTGAATGTAAACATAGTTTGCAATATCCTTCAGCCATGTTGTGAACTATTGCAAATTGAGCAGTCAGGTTCTAAGGTTCTGTTAGCAGAGTAATGGGTATGTTGAAATTACGTTTTAACTGCAGCCATATCATAAGTAGGTATATTTCTGCTATGGCCAGCTGCAGAAAGCTGTCCCACAGTCAAGGAAGCAATGTTTGACTAAGACCTCATGTCGTCAAAAATGTGGGAAGTGCTGAATGTGGGTAATATACATAGAAACATTTAGAACTCGTTAAAGAGAGATGAAGGCTTAAGCCATCAGAGATCCAAATGCAGATGCATATTGCCAAGCACTACTCTGAATGCAGTCAAAGCTTGCACACTTTCACAAGCTTGATGAGCCAGGAAGCCTTGTGAAGGCCTGCAAGACTGTTGTAGCACCTTCGTACAGCTGCAATAGAAATATATATTTCACTCTGTTGTATGCAGAATTCTTGTGTTGTGCTTGTTTTGTCAACTACAAAGAAAGGCAACCTCAACTATACTTGCAACAACTGTAGTGTGTTCATTTTGTGGACTGTTTCACCACATCTAAGTGCAGTATATACTTCAGAATAAAGTTAAGCTTTTCTTTAGCATTCATACAGATTGGATTCCCTAATTGATGAACTTGCCCTTTTGTGGAAGTGGTGCAGCATTATGCCACTTGCTCCAGAAACATCATTGTTGCTCTTAATCATGATTTGCCCTTTTCCAAAAATTGTTCCCACAGGTGAACTGTCACTTGCAACACTGGTAATTTGTATCGTGGCGAACTGTAAACATGGAAATAAGAAAACGACTTTGCGGCACCGCGGACACTCTACACTGCCAGGCATACAATGAACTTTGAATAAAACAAATAAGGATCTTCGGCGTGTGCAACACGCGACTTAGCAGCTGACGTGACAGCCTTAGATCGCTGCCTTCTGCTCCATTGTGATGGTACTTCGCGTCCGCTTTCCACTTGGCTTGTCACAGTCAAGCAGCACGTGGCACACAACACAGCGCTCTGCTGTGTTATAGTGCCTGGAATATACTTGCTGCTAGTGTGGCGACCAGAAGGGTCCCCGAATGGGAGGAGGTGGCCGCGCCAGTGCTGCCTTTCAACTTTGACTGCCAGGGCTGCTGCGCATCATTAAGGTGTCAGCACAGGTGACAGCGGTTCTGGCGTGCTGCAGTTGCCCATGTGTCGCATGGCGTTTCCCTTTGCCCCGTGCAAAGCATTTTGTTCAAGTGTTTCATTCTTAGGTATCATGCAGTGTAATTTGAGCCTTTGTGAGTGGAAGTTGCACCGACTAATGATGCTAAACACGAAGCGTCAGTGCAAGAAGAAGACATGTTTCGTTCCCCTGTGTCAGAGCATAGACTTAAGAACCAGCTTTCAGAGCCGGAGTGGCTACTGGTCAAACCCAGACAAGGTATCTATATTTGGCGCCCCGTCGGACAGTGCAGGGCTTGCAGAATGGGAGCGGCTAATCAAAAAGGGTTACCGCTAGTTGACTCTAATATGTGTTGTCTAGTAGAAGCACTTTTATGAGATTTACATCAAGAGAACTTCCAAAGTTATGGTGGATGGCATCGTCAACGAGCTCGCCCAGGAGGGACCGTTTATTATTATTGCTTTGGCTCTTCGGACAGTTTTTTTGCTATACAGTTCAATCCGCTTATAACAATATTCAAGTGCCACAAAAATTCCATTATTGTAACTGATAATTGTTATAACTGGGTTCCATGACGAAATCAAAATAGGGCGACGGCAGAGCTGATGTGAGAAAACTTCAATGGCGGGGAGGCCACTTTCCCTTCCCACCACATACTTCCATCCAGCTGCTGACTACGTTCACTCATTTAGCTACTTCCTGTGCTCTCCGTTCACGCGTAACAAGCCATGGCTGTCAGCATTAAAGAATGGCACTGCTATAACAACTGCAAAGAGGGGCCATGGGTGGCAAGCGTTATGCGAGCACCGCCGAGGTATCGCTTTTGTGGCCCCAAAAGGGCCTTTTAAAGAATGCGAGAAGGTTGCCGCAGCAGCCTGTCAGCTTGAGAAATCAAAATGAAACGCAGAGGCGAGATCGCCACAAGCATCTCTCTACGTACTTCTCAGGCTTGCACGAGAAAATTCTATGTCTGTCAGCCTTGCATGCTTTATGCAAAGCTTGCTGACATCCCTCTCCAAGGCATCCAGGTGCTCCACATAGTGCAGCGGAAGGTTCCTTGCAAAAATGAAGCCCCGGGTGGACTGAATCATCTGCCGGGCCTCCTGCAAGGACAATGTTGAGGCAGCCTGCCCTATCACGTCATCGTTGCCGTCGCTATCTGATGCAAGCACATTCGTGACGATTGCCTCATCGGTTAGAAGCACTTAGTTTCCAAATCCATACTTGTGCTCTTTCTTTTCATCGGCAACGTCGGGCCATCTTCCGTTTCGGCGGTGAGTCAAACGAAGTTGAGAAATCACGTGGCCAGGAACGATTTCGACGCAAACAACAAAGGCGAACACAAGTGATTAAGCTGTTTGCAGAACTGTGCTGATGAGGAGCCAGCGAGCAACATGCGAGCAGCGCAGTTGGCATGGTTCATTCGTGTTTCAGAGGGTAGTGTGGTGTAGAGCTATGGGCGCAGCCCATTCATGTTCAAAGGGTTGGAAGGGTGACGAGAGAGAGGTGCGCGGAGAAGGCTGGAAAATGAGCATGCAACGGCTGTTGGAGCAGCGGGCTATCGTGCAGTGGCTCAAATTTCTCGTTTCCTTTTCAAGGATTTCGCATTTCACTACCTTTCGACTCAGACACTCAGCAGCCAGACTTCATCGTTATAACTGATAGTGCAGCATCGGGGCATTGTAGTAAGCGAGTTATTTCACTATGGAAAACATACAGAAGTTGGCGGTGCAGTAGCTTCTCATTGTTATAATTGTTATACTGTTGAAACCAGTATCGTTATAAATGGGTTCGTCGGTATTGTAGACATTGTAGATGAAAATTTGCCATATATGTGATCGACGTTTTCTTTTGGTTGTTGCTTTATTCTTACAAAAGGAAATGCAAGTTGAGGTTGCCACATAAGAACTATTTCTATGTGAAGTGAGTTGTGTCTTCTAAATAAAATGCGTAATATAGTGAGTCTTGTTCGGACTTCTTCTGTTGATTAGCACATTTGATCATCGAAGACAGTGACATTTTCGGAAAGTCCAAAAGTGTTTTTGCTTTCTTTTTGCATATATGTGACACTATTTAACATTTACGTATTGATATATCAACATTCCGAATCGGCAAGCACAATGTTTTATCGACAAAAGCTTGATATGGGACCCGTATTCATATCTTTAAGAAATTAACCCGCTTTTCTAATACCAGTGTCACTCGCGCAATGGCTGCTGTGATAGACTCAATCTGGATCATTTTTTACTGGCCATTAAGAATGGTCACCAGGATACAGGTGATTGAGTTCACTCAGCAGGACTGTGTATGCTACGTGCGATTGAGGAGTATGATCGCAGTGACTAAATTGTGATCCAAATTGGCGTGAGGCATGTTCATCCACAATTACTTACTGTGAGCAACATGTAAGCAAACCTTGTGTTTGTTCCAAGTGGTGTTGAATGCTAAAATTCAATCTTATTTAGCGATAGACAAAATAATAAAAATCAACCGCCTAGCTCGGTGATAGTAGGTGTTCAAAGTTTCGTCGCGCTGTTGTGCTGCTGAAGGGGAAACTGACTATATGCCGGCATTTTCACGTGACATGGGTGGGCGAGTACTGCGAGGAAGCTGCCGTGGCAGGCGCTTACTCCTCTCAATCACGCAGGCCTCGCGCTTTTCCTTGTTCACATGAGGTCTAGTGACTGGAAAATGTATTATATGATTGCAGTTTGACGATGTACTGAATGTTGGTGCCTTCCAGGAACGCATTAACTGCTAAAAAAGAAGCGTAACTGTATTAGGTGATTTGTGTTCTCGATCACGAACATTGGCGCTAGAAAATCGTAAGAAATAGGATCGTATCATTGAGTTTCTACTGTACTCGGTAAGAGCAACATCAAGCATGGTAGCTAGCTCTTTGAGGTGCCACGTAACACCGCACCACATTTTGTATTGGCCCAAAAGTGACTTTGGGATACCCAACAGGTGCTGAGTCTACTTCAGCCATGTGTTGTATATTCGAGTGTCTCTTCATTCTCCCTACGCTGATGTATTATGCTTCGAACTCCAGGCGCTGTGGGTGTTCCCCTCAATTGCAGCCTCTGTTATGCACGTGCAATACCAGTTGTAGGCAGGTGTTTAATGGTGATGCCAAGCATTCTCTCTCTAATTCTCTCTCGTACACAGTAGCTGATTCATCCAATTCAGTGCCACATATGTGTAGGATGTTTTTCGTTCTCACTGTGCTCATGAGTAGTTCATTGTGCTCGAGATGGCATTACATGTTCTATATTAGACATGGCATTGTGGAGGTTCCCATGATAATTGTGCAGCATAAGACCGGGTGCTTAGAGGATATCAGTCGATATGCTTCTGATGGCCCCTTAGTGATTCCCAACATTGGAAGTAAAATACACACAAACCGAAATATAAAAAAATGTCATCATTCATCACATACACTGTGTGGCAAATGCTTCACATTAATAAGATTCCCAGAATGCATGGAATCTGCAGAAACCTTTTTCTCGATGTCAGTATAGCATCATATGTTTACACTGTACATTTAAATAGATATTGAATATAATAGAGGCATTTTCATGTTAGGTCCAACTTCATTATAACGAGGTCCGACTGTATTTCTTGCATTCAATTTTTTTGTTTGTTGATTATGTATGCACATATATTAACACAGTTTGGATAATTTAGCATTAACTGTGTAGAGCCAGTGTTATGAATGCCTTTTGCTTTTTTTTTTTTCCCTCATTGTTGTGCCCACGTAGCAAGGTGGCAGTGGTGCTGGCTCAGAGAGTGGTGGCAGTGGGGCTGATTCAATGACAGGCGAGCCTAATGTCAGTGGGCGCAGCAGTGCCTATGGAGACAATGCATTGCCTGAGGGAGGCCTTGCACGCTCAGAGACGAGCTCTGTGGGGCTTCCGCCCACACTGCCTCAAGAGGACCCTGACACAGCCTGGGGTCTGCATGCCCTGCGTTGTGCCTTACTTGACCGGCTGCTACGTTTCCTGCCACAGCTGCGCAGTGTGGGTGGAGTACGTGCCATACCATTCATGCAGGTCAGTGGTCGCAGTCTTTAGGCCTGCTAATGTTTACGAGGGGGAAAAAAAGACCCCAATGGGGCGACTTCACTATGCGATAATGCATACACAAAACATTTTAAACAGCACCTTTAACAGACCATACTTGGTGGAACTGTGTGCTTTGCAGAATGGTAAGTCCATATGGCCCATATGCAGAATGCAATATGGTACTTCAAAGGCTTGCATGAATACGCTATTTTTGGTATTTTGCATTCTGGCCTTCATGTGGCTTGCATAGGCTTACCTCTTGTCTTTTTACTTATAATCTCTCTCTCTGACTCAGTTCTGTTACTCATCACGTCAGACATAAGTTGGTGCAATTAGCTTTGTCTTTGTGGGGATCGAGGTGCCTTCCTGTGCCTCATCCCCCAGCTCTCACATGGTGTTTATCTTAACCTCTGGGTACCACTGCCCCAGTGGCACACACAAGCTCTGGGATGAGGCATGGGAAGGCACCTCAATCCTCACAGCTTATAGAGTGTTTTATCCAGTTCACTGTCATATTGCGTACTCAGTGGCACCATCTGTGAGCTGTTTGGTTCTGTGAGTTGTTTTGTTTTAAGCCATGCTGGCTTAAGTGAATGCTCGGTGTTGTATGCTAGGTATATGCTCAGTGGCAGTCACTGGTGGTTATCGTCGAGCTGGCATGGTCTACTTAGTATGACGGGATGTCATCTACATTGGCAAAGATTCTGTGAAACATACTGAAGTTATTTAACTTGACATGGTCAGAATTTCTGGTGCTTATAAGGCGGACAGAGCACCCAGTGCAAGACATGCACATATGTTCAGTTGGCCTTGCCAAGCAGTTGTGCATTTCGTCATCATTTATTTCACCCTTAATGGCCCTATACAGTTCATTACGTAAAGGGGGGGGGGGGGACGAGAAATAAAAAAAAATACATGTCATAAAATGAATGCAGTAATTAACTGAATGACAGCCATTTTCCAAACAAACAAGTACAACAAAGAACAAAATTTTTCTTGTTAATATCAGGTATATAGTGTGGGCTTCTCACACCGTGCTCTTGGGACAAAGGAACGACAACACAGTAGTGCAAACAATCACAAGGGCATTTATTGCACCTTTCATAGATCAAGGCCTGCTAGCCGAGTTGCTATCCACAAAACATGCCGATGGGCGCGCGACAAATCTAGAAGTCCGACTCACCGCGACCGGATAGCGAGCGAATATGTTCGCCCCATGCTGGATCCCAACGCCTGGTCGTTCGCGTGTACGGTCACGCGAATGGTGGCGCGTTCGAAGGCAGCCATGCGAGACAGTCTCGCAGAAGCATGGATCGGCGCACGCGCGCCACGACACGTCCGTACTGCTTGCTGTCGCGAACCCCAAAGAGCAAGTGCCTTGTCTTTCGGCGCCGTAGAGCCGCCGTAGCCGTCGGTGACCGCCGGCTCTTTTGTCCGCCGGCGAGGGTTGTGAGCTGGATGCAGGAGGCCGCCGAAGTAGCTGCGCCGAACTGGCCACAGCATCACCATCGCCCGGGGTGACTCGATCGTAGTCCGGGGCAGCAGCGCAGACAATGTGCAGGTGACAGCAAGCCAGGGGTGACTCCAATCACGCTGCGTACACTCAACACACTCGGCAAACACTAAAGTAGTGCAAGGGAGAGGAATTCTGCATGCGCATCGCCCACGTGGTACGATGTTCAACTCGGCTAGCAAAAGATCGGGCAGCTACTCAGATGCTATGTTCACGTAAACGAAGCTCGCTTCCTTGAGTCGAACGAGTAATTTCAATTCGTGTGAGGCTAACTAGAATGAGGGAAGCAAAGTGCAACACCTCAACGCCACGGTCCACCAGGTTGTGTCCCTCCACATGCGACAGGCAGCTCCGTAAAGCCTTAGGCCTAAAGCGTCGCTACCCTGACAACAACCGACATCCAAAAACAACACCCAAAATGAGCGCAAAACAGGCAGCTGCGAGGAGACGTCAGCTCTGTGAGGTGGTCCTACTCCGCTAGGTGCACACAGCATCCGAGTTGACGGCGCCCACCGTCCCGGACGGTGTCGGAGTGCCCGGCGCCAGGCCGCAATACCAGTCAGCCCGTAGTGGCACCCGTGGCCCGCGGCCACCCGGCTCCCAGAGCCGCGACTTCATCCGAGTCAAAGAGATAGAAGAAGCTATTCACATAAGAAATTCGGACCACCCACGAGGCTTTCGTACTCACTCCCTTCATGCTTGGCAATGTTCCGCGGGCGCTGAGCCTCGCTCTCCCAGGATGCAGACCACGTGGCTCTCGTACCGACGAATGCCATTAAAAAACACTTGCTAAAAGGCTTAGCATGTTGACATGTTCAAACACACTACAGCCACCGTCGCCTCGCTCAAGAAAGCACGCCGCCAACACTAGCGATCAAAATCCGCGCTAGCCCTACGCTTCGGTTCGATCAAAGGTCTCGAACGAAGCAAAACTGTTAAATCTGTCGTCCGATGCCCCAAGAGCCCCACGTTGGGCGCCAGATGTGTGCTTCTCACACCGTGCTCTTGGGACAAAGGAACGACAACACAGTAGTGCAAACAATCACAAGGGCATTTATTGCGCCTTTCATAGATCAGTGCCTGCTAGCCGAGTTGCTATCCACAAAACATGCCGATGGGCACGCGAAAAATCTAGAAGTCCGACTCACCGAGCGACCTGATAGCGAGCGAATATGTTCGCCCCATGCTGGATCCCAATGCCTGGTCGTTCGCGTGTACGGTCACGCGAATAGTGGCACGTTCGAAGGCGGCCACGCGAGACAGTCTCGCAGAAGCATCGGACGGCGCCCGCGCGGACGTCCGCGCCCGCCGACGATCTCGAACCCAAGAGACCAAGTGCCTTCCTTTCGGCGCCCAAGTAACCTCGCCTGTCGGCGGCTTTAGCAGCGCAACACTCGCGCCATCTCTCGCACTGCGCTTCAACCACTCCGACCGCCGCGGGCGCCAGGCCACGCGGCGGGCGAAGCCGCCCTGCAGGAGACGAGCTATGCGGGAAAACTAGATCTCAGGGGAGGCGTGAGAGTCACGCATCCCCACACGTTCGAAGGCGGTAACGCGAGACAGTCTCGCAGAAGCATGGATCGGCGCACGCGCGGCATGGCATGTCCGCACTGCTTGCTGTCGCGAACCCCAAAGAGCAAGCGCCTTGTTCTTCGGCACCCTAGTGGCGCGAGTGTTGCGCTGCTAACACCGTTGTCGGCGGCGTTAGCAGCGCAACACTCGTGCCATCTCTCGTACTGCGCCTCAACCACTCCGACCGCCGCGGGCGCCAGGCCATGCGAGCCGTGCGGGAAAACAACATATCAGGGGACGCGTGAGAGTCGCGCATCCCCACAATAGCAGTAGTGGCAAGTTAAAGTAAACAAACTGCCAATACATGGAGGAGGAGCAAAAGAGGGAAAAAGAAGAAAAAAACCAGAAAGGTATGCAAAACAAAAAACCTGATAAGCAGTAATTCACATTTTAGCAGTTAACAAGACAATGAAATACAAAGGCCGCACAATAAAGAACAAAATTGCAATCATTATTTGTACCCAACAATGTGCACATCTGTAACAGCACTAGCAAAAATGAAATAGAGAACCTGCAAGACATTAATCAGACAGTGCTTTACATATAGGTCAAACAAAAACTGCTGCTACAGGCTCCCTAAATTTAGGTGGATCAGGATGAAGAATGACAGCTTTAGAAAGAATGTTCCATTCTTTGATGTTCGTAGGAAGGAATGGTTTATTAAAATGCAAGCATTGTACCGTAAAGACGTTGAATGCTTTTGGAATCAAATAGGCGGCAAGAAGTTCGAGAGGGCAGAAATAGCAGTGTGCCATGCACATAAGAAAAGTTAAAATATACCTTGTGGAACAGTCTTAGTCGTGCGATTCTCCATCTAACTGCTAAAGGGGTTAGTTTAAGAAGTGATTTAATGTGAACTTTGCTGAAATATTTATCATATTTTGATGATATAAACTGGTTAGCATGATTTTGAACTGACTCAAGAGAGCTAATAAGGTAATCCTATAAGGCAATCCATTCAGAAAAGGCAAATTCAAGTTTGCTCCCAACAAACGTTTCGTATATTATTTTTCTGATTGCAGGAGTGGAAAAGGGATGGTGTTCTTTTAACCGGGCAAGGGAACAAGAGTTGAGGATCGCCAGTCAGCCTCTAGAGTCTGAGAAGCAGTACGTTTACCTAGGTCAATTAATCACAGGGAACCCTGATCATGAGAAGGAAATTCATAGAAGAATAAAAATGGGATGGATCGCATACGGCAGACATTGTCAGCTCCTGACTGAAAGCTTACCATTATCATTGAAAAGGCAGGTTTATCATCAGTGCATTTTACCGGTGCTGACATATGGGGCAGAGACTTTGGAGACTGACAAAGAAGCTTGAGAACAAGTTAAGGACCGCACAAAGAGCAATGGAACGAAGAATGCTAGGCATAACATCGAGAGACAGAAAGAGAGCAGTTTGGATCAGAGAGCAAACAGGTATAGCCGATATTCTAATTGACATTAAGAGAAAAATGGCCAGGCTTAGCTTGGTTAAGCCAAGAATGTGTTGCATATTGCGCACGTTGCATATTGCGCGGTCCGTGACGTCACGCGCCAGCGCAGCGCCCCTAGCGGGAGGAGCGGGAGTCAGGTGGTGGCTGCGGCCGCGCACGACCACGTGAGTTGGGGCCCAGCTTTTCCTCCGGCTGTCGTGACGTCACATCACGTGGTTGCGCTAAAGGTCAATGGTGGCTGCCCGGCCACGCCCAAGGGCTGAACTGAGTGATTGCAATATGCAACGCATAAAACTCCAGTGTAGGGGTATGAGCCACTATGGTGGCTCATACCCCCAATGGTGGCTGCCCGGCCGCGCCCAAGGGCTGAACTGAGTGATTGCAATATGCAACGCATAAAAAATACGCAGGTTAGATAACCGTTGGACCATTAGGGTTACAGAATGGGTACCAAGAGAAGGGAAGCGCAGTAGAGGATGGCAGAAGACTAGCTGGTGCGATGAAATTAGGAAATTCGCAGGTGCTAGTTGGAATCGGTTGGCGCAGGACAGGGGTAATTGGAGATTACAGGCAGAGGTCTTCGTCCTGCAGTGGACATAAAATAGGCTGATGATGATGATGATGGGGGTGGTGGTGGTGATGATTAACCAAGTGACTTTGAGACATCTGCTACAAGTTTCGAAATATGGTCTGACCAGGACAATTTACTTTTCATGAGAACGCCTAGGTAGCGGTAGGAATCCACTTGGGATATGTCTGTAAAGTGAAATGAATACTGAAAGACATTAGTTTTTTTGCATGAAATAACCATGCACACACTCTCCGTGGTTGCTTAGTGGCTTTGGTGTTGTGCTGCTAAGCATGAGGTCGCGGGATCAAATCCCAGCCATGGTGGCTGCATTTCGATGGGGGCGAAATGCAAAAACGCCCATGAACCGTGCATTAGGTGGAGGTTAAAGAAGCCCAGGTGGTCTAAATTAATCTGTAGTCTCTCACTACAGCATGCCCCATAGCTATATTAAGGTTTTGGCACGTAGAACCCCACAGTTTAATTTAATCACTCATGCTTGAGAGGGTTTTTTTCAGCTGCAGCGTTAGAGGTGCAGTAAAGATAATAACATGGACTAGCATGGAGATACTTTTTATCTTCTCTGTGGCCATCATATGTTCTTATGTCCACAATTTTCACCCCAAATAATGTGGTTGACTGTGAATTAGTGGGAATGGCTTTCATGCAGCTGGTAGATTTAGAAGCCTGCATTCTTCACTCTTATTCACTCCTGTCGGGATTAGGCAACAAACAAGCATAACGCTTCTAAAGTATTGACAGCTTCATTCTGGCCTGACCTCCAAACTAAGAGCAACACTTGCTAAACTTTATAATAAAGATGCTCCAAAGGACAGAATTCTTTTCTGAACCATAAGGTAACTGGCAGCGAACACGGAAGATGCATACTTCAGCTTCCTTGCCAGCTGCCATGCGTGTGCCTGGAGAGTGCTTGCAGTCTTTGGGCAGGGGAAAACGCCTTCCAGTAGCCGCAAACCTTTCCTATAGGATTACCATCGCTCATTTCTATAGTGCTGGTTGGACAATGTTAAACATGAGGATTATCTTCCATAATTATTGTGCAAATTCTTGAATAAGTCAACAAAAATATGATGTGCCATATCTTCCGGTCTATAAGTCACACCTCCCTCACACGGCAGTTTTTCTGGAAAGAAAAAACGTATATAAGTCACCCCAGTGTATAACACGCACCTGTTCATTCGGTAAGCAATCTTAAAAGAATACAGTGACGTTTCATTTCGTGAACGTGGGTAACACGCAAGTGTATCAGTGCCATTCGTATAGAATTGTGATAGCAATGATATGGACACACCAGATGCATTTCTGCCCTCGTGGTTGTCGCGATGTTCTGTATAAAGGCTAAGGGTGATAACATCGTCCCCGCATGCCATAGGCTGTATGTGCGAGTGAAAGTGTGTGATGGTGAGCCGAATAGAACACAAGGAAGGAAAGCGGGAAGGCAGCACGGCAGGGATGGGGGCTGGCTTGTAGTCTGGTAACAACTGCATAGTTTTACGCAGCGACATGCCGTATCTTGAAAGCAATCTGCAGATGCTACAACTTCGGAGTTGGTTGACTTGCAGTCGGCCTGCCGCCGCTTACATTACTACTCCATCCTTCTTGCACGGCGCTCGGCAACTCGATCATGAGAAGAACCCGGTAGCTCCATAACATGCACACAACCCGTAGCAACTGCCAGAGGAGGTCAACCCAGCGCGCTTGGCATGGCCATAGCATCCAATCCAATTTTGACTGCAGTTCTTTCTGAGAAAAAAAAAGTATAAAGCCGCACCATTCTATAAGACGCACCGACGAAGAATTCAGACTTATACACCGGGAAAATACGGTATTAATTTTGGGCAGATTGTGTCCTTAGCTTTGGCAGGTAAGATATGCCAAATTTTGCACATTTTCTACTGTTCCCCACAGTTTATTTCCTAGGTCATAATAAATGCTAGGTTAGGGAAAAATGCCCAAAATCTCTGAAAAATTGCCAGGCGGCCCTATGGCCCTACCAAGCAGCTGAAAAGCCGAAAAAAAACCCTTTGTGTAAAGTAATTACCCTAAAGTTCGCAACAGGTGTTATTACTTCCCTCTGCTGTAAGATGCTTGAACATGGGGTTTACTCTCGGGTCTCAACCACTAAGTACAGCATAGACCACTTATAACGCAAGTCAACTGAGTCACGAATTTCCGCACTTTAAGCAGTATCTTACTATTGGCCTCGAGCTCCACCACTGGAAAAGCTGGCGCCACCGTCGGCGTGACGTGCTATTAGGGATCACGTGGACATAGTGGCTGCGTCGGCTGCTTCGGGAGCGCCGAAGCGAGCTGCAAATGAGAGTTTAAATTCCCTCATACGCTGTGGTCCTCATTTAGTGGCGAGATTTTTCCACTTCGAGTGTCTCCTTTACAACGCTTGAAAGCACTACAATAGGTAGTGGCTGCCTTTGAAGGCGTGCAACATGGTAGGCTACTGCTCGGTGCCGCAGTGCCGGACGTACGCAACGGAGCCCGGTGTCAGCCTTATTCACACGTAGCCGCAGGACAAGGAACTGCGTGAAGCTTTGCTTGCGAAACATAAAACCAGCAAACAGTCATCGGCTACAACTCGGGTATGCAGCAAGCACAGATGCGAGGAAGATTTCTGCTACGGCGCCGTTTCTGCGATGTTCGGAAAACGCGCACTGAGAAGCTCACCCGAGCCCGCTGCCCGACTAATGTCATGACGGTTTGGTCTATGAACTTGTCGATGCTATAGATACTGGCAAGTTCACTGGAGTGGAAAGGGAGCGGTAAGAAGCACATTAAAAGAAAGCATGACATATGGTCATGTTTGTGTTATGAATTAATGCACTGGATTACAAAAAACAAGCAGCGGGAAATCGCACGCTGAGAACACCGATAAACATACAGTGCGACGCAACTCGAGAAATAATATTGAAACGTCCAAGAGTTTAGAAGAAAAAAGAAGATTGAATCGTCGCGAAGGCACATCATAGTACCCTAGACGTCGAAGTCTCTACAATGAAATTATTTTTAAACAGCTCTGATAGCGCCCACGCAACAATGGTTGCTTGTATAGTGTCAAGTGCTCATATTCTGCGGCCTAAAGCTCATGGCACGGTGCGAAAACGCGCACGCAGCGAAAGCGAAACAGTGCGCGGACAAGCATGCAGACGCGCAGTTGGTGGCAGCGAATCTGTGCGATCGCTGCATTGAGGCTTCATTCTGTTACGCTCCATTTAGTTATACAAACACTATAAGAACATTTTTCCCATAGTTTGCTCTCAGCGTTTACCTACCTTTCACGCAAGAAGCCGGTTCGGGAGACTCCATCGCGGCGACCGCGCGCAGTGGCGTTCACTGTACGTATTCGATAAAGAGATAGCGTCTGTAAACGATTCTGTGCTTTCAATTTGCCCATGATGATTATTTAGACAGTAAAAAAGAAACTTCTCTCGTTTCGAAAGTACTTACAGAAATGTCCGGGATAGCTCACGCGTGGTGTTTTCAGTGAGCGCTGACATCAAAACCTATGAGGAGCGCACCGCGTGATCCCTCATACTACGCCAGCGAGGCGCTTCCGATAGATGGCGACTCCGTAACTCCTTGCTGCCAATAACCAAAATAAGATTTTGGCATGTGTGTGCCAAGGCGTGTGTGTGCAAAACACGTAAACCAAGCAGCCATGTGTCCGGTAATCAAAGCATACGGCCAGAATGTGCCCTCACTTTCATTGGCGAAGTTGTTCCTCCATTTTCCAAGTGCTGTAATGCGACTGCGAATCATTTCATTGACTCTGCACCAAACTGCAACTTTGGTCACTGACTCCCGATGAGACGACGCTGGCTTGGCCTAGCCGGTGGGGGTGTCGCGCTGCCTGCCGTCACAGGAAGCTCGCCCTTGATATATGTTTGCAAACGAATACACGTTGATCTGGCATTAGATCACACGCGCAGGATGCACTAACGGCAGCGTGCATGAAGCACGGTTTGTAAGCAATCAGCTGGCAACTACTGCCAAAACCACTAGGAAAAGCTGGTATAAGAACAGTTAAAGCGCTAGTGTAGACAATGTTCCAAAATTATGAACTTGCAGAACACAGTTTAACCCTTTCCCTACCACGAAAAAAGAATAAAATTTTATTAAATTTACTCGGCATTTTCTTTTCCGCAGTTTGTAGAGATCTTTTGTCGGAATAAAACGGCACTGTTATTTCAATTCAATGGAATTCCTTTATTTCACAAATTGCGTAAAAATATAGTTTGAAGAAGGCTTCTCTGCATGGTCCTGTGTCTTGCAAAAATGCATTTTGCAGGGCTTGATACACTATGGAAAAAAAGAATATGAAGAAAAAATAACCTAAATGGTGCAAATACGTGCACATGAATAGTGGCTACTTTTCCGCAGCTCCTAAAGCAGTTAGTAGGCCATCTTCGTATGGTAGACTTCGAAGCAAGGTGCTGCACAGAGGCCAACTCCGCACTGTTCAGACTCTTCAAATGAGAACACATAACTTTCTGTTTCCGTGCAAAACTTTACAGAGCTGTCATCTGATAAGGAGTCATCAAAATATTTTTTTTTTATGCAAGCTTTCATTGCCTCGTTTCAAGGAGGCAGCCATGTTTTATGCGGGGGTGTCAGAGGCTGCAGTATAATGAAAAGCAAGGCACAAATGGCACAACATGGACAGGTGTGGCCATCTAGTGTCAGGAATTGCAACTAGATGCAATAGGACGAGTATAGTCATAGGTTCACTGTGTGACAAATTTTCGTTTATGACAACTATACTCGTCATTGTTACATTGGTACAAAATTTCAAGACGACTATACTCGTCAATGGAAGTTAAAGGACAGCCTCACGAAATCAAGGTCGCATGCACAAGATCTGCACTTCACAACGATGCTCAAACGCAAAATGCATGCGTGGCCTCAACCAATTTTTTCGTGGGGCTGGAGGTTGGGGTGTCTCAAACGTGCCTTTGGGTCAAAGGAACGGCAACACAGTAGTGCAAACAATAAAAAATGCATTTATTTCACCTTTTATAGACCATTCTAGGCAGCCGAATTACTATCAATAGAACATACCGATTGGCGCTGACAAATCGACGAAGTCCGACTTGCCATGACAGGATATTGAGTGAATACGTTGGCCCCCTTGGACACCAACACCTAATCATTTGCATATACAGTCGCATGAACGGTGGCGTGTTGGTGGAACGATCGCATTTGTCCATCCCAGTATCCCGCTCCAAATCATTTCTCAGGACGGTCATGCGAAGTGTGCCAGTCGATGCTTAAACGTCCGCACACTCTACTAACCCCAAGCCAAAGAGGAAAAAGCTAATCCCTTTTGTGCCTGAATAACCCCATTGTTAGGTGGTGTTAGCAGGGCAACACTCTAAACACTCTTGTACTATTCTGCAACTACACCGACCGCTGCCGGCGCTTAGCTACATGGTGAAGCCGCATGAAAGAGATGCGAGAGCCATGTGCTCGCTGAGCCAGCACACTGCCGCTGCATTTTTTTTCATTCCCTCAGTTTGTTCACTCACTCCTTGTCTCCTCCTCCTCCACATCACCCTCATCACTTTTCCTTCGGCCGGCGCACCTCGTTGATAAGCGCACACGCAGCCTTGCTCATCTGCAGGACTTTTCGGCAACCACATTATAACCGGTATTTCGTCTTGCGTGTCTGCACTATAAGTGGTATGCATATACATTTAGTTGTATAGAAAGATAAACGAGTCAGAAAGGACCATATTATATCCAGTCCTGTACTATAAGTGGTTACGTTATAAGTGGTCTGAGCTGTGCATCTGAATTTGCTTGGGAATTCATACTGTTTTACAAGAACTGTGCTTGTTTGCTTTTGCATTATGAACGCTTGAACATTTAACATTTCTGGTGCAATCAAACGCCTTTGTGCTTGCAGGTAGTGCTGATGCTCAGCTCAGATTTGGACAGTGAGGATGAAAGAGATCGTGCAACCCTGGACAATCTGCTGAGCAGTTTGATTGGCGAGCTAGACCGAAATGTGGCCCGCGTAGTGGAAAGGAGCCCATCCTCTGAGGAACAGCTCATCGTCATGCGCCTACTCAGTATCATGATGTCGCGCATCAAAAGCTCAGCCAAGGCATCTGGCCCCAGCGACCCTACTTGCCAGAACTACTGCAGCACTTCAGCTGCAGTGGCCCTCCATGCCAGTGGCATCGTGGACCACTGCCTACAGGTAGGCTTGCGTCTCATGTTTGATCTTAGTGGTACTGTGGAAGAGTACGAGGTCATGATATAATCTTCTAAGCACTCTTTTTCATTTACTGAAAGTGAACTCAAAAGCATGTTTGCTCTTGGTACCATTTGGATAAAAGAAATTCATACACTAAACCATTCTCAATAGTCACATGAGTTAATGAACAGTGTGCTTATGCGCACAATCGTCAGACACAAAACACACTTCTGCCACTTTTATGAGTGTTTTTACGAAGTGCATAGCCTTGTGAATGTGCATCATAAATGCAATTTCATGCCAAAAATACATTTATACCTCGAAATAACCTGCATTTAATTTCCTTATATTGAAATATCATAATATTGAAATTCGACCTTTTGTGCAAGTAAATACAGTCACCAACTGATTTTTTTTTACACGGAACGGGCCATAAAATTTTGTGATTATCAGGCAATCAGAAAAACTAATATCGATGAGAAAAAACTGTATAGTGTTTGTTGAATTTGAGAGTCGGCAACCAAAGATACGGTTTCATGCCATGTCGACAATACCTTCACATTGGTGGCATGAAGCGAAGCCTGTAAAGCTTTCGTGTGCAGTAAGGTGACACTATCATGAGCTTAGGCAGAGGGGAGCAAATACTTCATCTGCCACTTGCTACAATGAGTCTCCGAGTAGAAGAAAAAAATCACCCAAGTGGCATACATCACCATAAAAATGGAACATAAAACATTTTACAGCATTTACAACCAATGGACAAATGACTACAGTGAAATCTCGTTACTATGAACACCACATTAACGAACGTTTCAGAATAACAAACTTTTCAGAAATCTCCTGCTGACTGCTTATAGATTCACTGTAAAAATATTTCAGCACTACAAACCTCAGAATATCGAACGCCTTAGTACTACAGACTAATATTCCTAAATCTGGAAATTCTTAGATTTTTATGTTTCCTTTACGGCAGCTGGAAAAGTAGGCTAGCAGACAATAAGGTGCAGAAAGCGTCCGCTGCGGCGCGGGGGTTGGAAAATTCGAGACGGTGCCGGAGGAAAAAGATGCTGAAAGTGCAGTGTGTCAAAACGAAATGAAAACAAAAACGAAACATGAAAAAAAATGATATTTTTGACCAGAACAACAACGTAACTGAAACATTATTTTGTTTCGGAGTGGAACCGAAATGTTTTTATTCGTTTTCAGTTCAAGGGGAAAGTAGGCAATTTGAAACAACCAACGCCAGGCAACATCAGCATAAGGCCGCATGTCAAGGGCCCACATAAGCACGTATCTTAGGCAGGGATAGTGCGAGCGGTAGCTGGTCAAACGCTTCAGTAATCTAAGCCTGCCCTTCGGTGCACTAGCAGATCTAGATCGTAGGAAAACCCGGAGCTTGCATGCTGAAGAGCTTGTCGTTTCATTTTCTAAGGGTACAATGCTTTGTTACTGAAGTTTTATCATTTGTTTACGTTCGTTTAAGTTCGTTTTATCGTAACGACGGCCTCGCAATTGGGCAAGTACACTCGATGACATGCTGCTTCCAAGATCATGCTCAGTGCCTTCACTCAAGGGACTAAGCATGATCTTAGAATTCATAATTTATGTATTGAGAAAAATAAAAACTTTCTTAATATCGTTACTTTGCTTTGGAAATTTTTGCTTGGGAATTACAATCATTATGAACCATTACGAATATTTCTTTATTTTTTATTTTTTTCATTACGAAGCAGAACCAGAATTGAACTTTTTTCAGTGGAACGAAATAAAAACCAGGACCAAACAAATTTTGTTCAGGCAGCCTGCGGAAAGGACATTTTTTTTCTTCTATTGCGGAGGGGATGACACATCAGGTTTTGCGAGCGAATGCTCCACCCAGACAAGTGTCGACTAGCAATGAAGGCATCTCTTCCTTCTTTTGCCTTTCTTTCTGCACACGCCTATTCTTTTGTGCTTCTTTCTGTAGTCGTACCAGCTTCGTGTGTAGAGAACTGTAACCTCCATGCTCGCGGGGATGCCTCATGATTGCATTTTCCGGATGGCGTCGTTTCCATGCGCTTGCACTTTGGAATTGGCGACTCCAACTAAAAGCTCGCCCTCTAGTGGTTACGCCGAGAAGTGGCCCGTCCAGGTTCAAGCTTGAAACTAGAGGGCCTTCTATCATGGCATGCGCTGAATGCCTTATCACAAATCACCGGGATGCCGCCACGCACAAGCCCAAAAATGAAAAAGTACGGATCTCAAAGGACTTGTGTGCCATGATGCGTGTCATTGCGATAGAGAGACAGCAATGTACGATTTCATCTTTTCGCAAAAGAAGCAGACGCACATCAGAGAGAAACTTGGATAAGAAACTTCACATTTTGAAAAGGGGACGACTGATACTATACCGGTCTGGTCGAAACACTTTACTTGGGACTTCTTTCTTCCCAGCGAGCAGAACGTTGCTTTCAATATCTTGCTGGCATTTCGAATCACGGAGTGTACTTTGTTTAGGCCAGCACTTTAATAAGTTATAGGGAGTAATGTATGTTTAAGCTTGATTTGGTTTTGTTAGTTTATAGCTTTCTGCCCCAGCATTAGTGTTACTAATGCTTTAAGCAGCAGGAGTAGTCTCGCTAATGTACTTTTATCTGCTGGCACGGTAGTAGGAAAGATAACTGCCTCAAAAAATCTGAAGTTGATCATGATACATTATATGCCACAAGGTGACATATCGTTTTTGTAGCATGCTTTAGTTTAGCGGTGCGACTAGAAGTTGCTGCTTTCTTATTCAGCGCATTGAGTTGTCAGTTTATTTGCTTGCAACAAATTTAGAAGCAACAGCAAACAGTGCTTGTTCCAGCTTTTAAGCGTTTGACTTGCGCAGAGCGCCGCTAGTTTGCTTTCCAAAACTGTGCACACACCTAAATTCCATTACAACTGCTTCTGTTTCTTTCCAAGTCATGACATGCATTTACACTAATACAAGTGACTTTGCCCAAAAAACAAAAAAAAATCTTCGCTTATTTTGGAAACCTGTTGGAAGAAAGTCAACTTGGTCTGATTGGTTGTTATTCACTTCTAGTGTTTCACTACGGTTTGAGAATTTGTATGGGTGGTGGGTGTCTGCAGTGTTCACTGCTACCTCGAACACTCCTTACTGCAAGCATGAACAAGTACCAGTCATCGAACACAGATGGCCTTATCACACATATAAGTTAACTATAAAAATAAAGGTGCGGCCCCTACTCGCAAACAGAACTCTCATTTGTTTTTACCCCAGGACAAACTGACCAGGTCACACAGCTTCATACAGTGCAGCCCCACGTCCCCTATCTTGAAAGTCATCATCTGGATAGAGTCTCTGCGTCTAGGTGCACTGTGCTGTGTTCTCGTCGCTTAGTTCACGTTAAAGCAAGAGGCAGCATGAAGGTATTCAATTCGCTCGTTCCTGCTACAGCACTTCCTCACTTCAGCGTTTTGATAATGAGTTTCTGCGGTAATTGAGTGTGACGTCTTCATGCTTGCTTGTGCACGTGTGACACCTGCTTGTTAATTTAGTTGGTAAGCAAATATTCACAAGTTTATACGGCCGGTAAAACTCCTATCCTTGCTGCATATAGCTGTCTACTAATTTTCCATCGCAACCGATGCTTCGCCTTTTGGGCAAAACTGCAACTTTTTTTATTCATCACAACTTTAGTGCATTGGGAGTAAATCTGTTTTTCCAAACGAGAGAAAGTTTTATTTCTGTATGAAAGAATGACGTGCAAGGCACTGTAAAGGACTTTTCTTTTTTTTAGGTTATGGCAAGCAAGTGTGCATTACAATGAATGGCTTTATTTGTTTGTTTTTTTTTTTGTTGTTGTTGTTGTTGTTTTGTTTTTTCACAGAAAAGGGGTGCTTGTTACAATCTAGGGAGTGTTGGGTTCAAGTAAATGCAGTAAGGTGCGTGTATCAGGAGTTTGATTTACCGAGAGATTCAGCTCAATGGCACACGAGATGCTCTTTTGAAAGGGGCAGACACTTTATTGTCAACGGTAGGAGTAGATAGTAGGTATAGCACATCTGATTATGAAGCTTTCTGCTACAAAGTTTCTATTTGTTCACAGCTGCTGACTAGGGCTAGCAGGAGAAAACACAATGAAATGTGTCAACCAAGTGTTGACACTAAAGCAGACAAGGTCAAGGTACATGGTTGTTCAAATGATTTGATGATTAAGTGTGGATTATATTGTCTATTCTGTCTGTTTTTCATGTTTATTATTCACTTAATTCATATCTCAATCATATCATTTTTTCACACGCAATTATGATCTCCTTGGTGTTCCTGCAAAGTAGGAGACGCTCATTCTATTCTTCAGAAGTCTTGGCACCCACGGATCTGTGTTGGAAGACTCTTGTGCTAGAGCCCCCAAATGCTGCTCAATGTCCTGCGGCTCCTTGCGGGCGCGATGCGAATCACGCATTTGGACAAGATGACCCCCATGAGCTACGGCCATGTTCCTGGCATAGCTGGTGCATGCTTAATGCATGTCAGCACTCTCATAAGCTCATCGAACATGCATGACCTCTGTGTGTTTGCGTTTCCTCTCTTCAGTGTCGGCAGCCATCTTTCAAAGCAGTCGCATGTTACTGTTATGAATCCCTCAAGGTCAAATTATAGTCTAGTGTTTTCATCGTGCCAGTTATCAACCAGAGAAGTCTCACATGTCACGCAAACGACTGCAGAATCACGTAAGGTTTACCCCCTCTATAGTTTGTCGTGATGAATATTGCCCGCAGCGCATACGAGTTCGCGGTGAGTGAGCCCTTTTTCATATGCGGAAGGCGCAAACTCGGCACACACTCATTTGTGCACCCAAACTGTAAGCCCGCATGCTGCTGGCCACCCAAGTTAGTGTGCGATGCACTATAGTCTAGCGGCTTCAGCAGGAAATAGGACACCTATTATCTTTAAGTGGCACCTTCTTGCATCTTGCGTCAGCAAGAGGACTCCACTGCCGTGCCATGTGTGTGTGCACTACTTGAAGGCAACTTGACACTGTTGGCCGACCTGCTCTGTTCGAGTTTTTGTGAGTCTGCAGGTTTGTAGAAACGTATGTAAGGAATGTTCCTGAACATCATTCCCTGCAAAAGCAAGCAGAGTGGCCTCCTTTCCACGCTTAATGTGGATTTCTCCTGGTGTAGTCTGCTAGTAATTGGTAGGTACACGTGTGTGTATGGTGTTGGTTTCTCACTATTGTGGTTCCGTTGTCATGGTACACTCATAATGACTTGTCAGCCCTTTTTTGACGGCGAACTGCAGCATCTGGCCTCTGGCAATTATGTCTGCACTGTAATATTGTGGTTGTCTTTGTCCATTGCATGCTCTGTGTTTGGTCGCCCGCTTCGTCGGCCATATCATTTTTGTTGCTGCCGAGCGCTTTAAGCATATCATAAAAACGTTTGATGCCATTTTCAAGAAATTAGGTGGTTAATGAGGTGTGTTAACCCTTTCAGGGTCAATGACGTAAATATACGGCGCTGCAAGAAGGTCCAAAATGGTCGATGCCGTATATTTACGGTGCTGTCTGTACGTTTAAAACACGTGCCAATTTCCTAGCTTATTCTTTTCTGCCATGTGGTGCCACTATGTGGGAATACAGGGAATTTTATTCTCGCACTTCCCTTTCTTGGTTTTCGTTGCACAGTTTGTTTTAGAGCTAGTTTGCTCCGGCGCGTCTATATACTGCCGCTCGCGCATTGGCGGGCGGGCGGGCAGGCGGTGGTTTGGGTTTCGTGCCGCGGGCGGTTTCAGCTTCTTGCGCTCGCAAAACTGATGGCTATCTCGTTACTAATCGCTCAAAGGGTGACCGCCTGTTTCTCGCTCGTTTAGTGCTCACAGGGGTGAGCATAGGTAGGATGCCACGCCACCGTGCATGCGTTTCCTTTTGTTTTCTTTTTTTGAAAATTCACGAAAACTAATTGCCTCTGGTTGGCGATAAGATGAAGATTAGCGGAAGTTTGTCACAAGTTTTCCTTTTTTGACGGGCACACAACCACACAGTTTTCTTGGGTGTGCTTACCTACACAGTTCGATTAGGCTATGGACGTAAATATTAGTGTAAGAGCAGAAACATTCGAGTGTTGTGAAATATTCTTGTGTGCGTATATTCTAAGCCTTGAACTATAAGAATGCATCAAATTATTAATTCTTATAAGCTTGTTTTCTTTTTTTATTGTTGTTATTTATGAATGAAGAGTACATATATACCAACGAAAAATATCTTTTTCTCACTTTACGGTCACCCTAGAAAAATTACGGTATATTTTTTTTTTTCGAAATAGGTCCCCAAGAAGAATTGGAATCTGCATTAAAAAAAAAAAGTCGACCCTGGGTGGTCGCATATGGCGAAAAAAAATCTACCCTGAAAGGTTTAAGCACTGACCAGGAGTAGCTGTAGAGTGCGTTCCTCCTGTTGCCAGTTGGTATCCGTCACACTTTTACGTAATGGTGTGCATGTTAACGCATGATGAAGAGACTACATTTTGTGGGTATCTGCGCTAACATGCCCAGACTCTGCGACCAAGCGGGTCCCAGAGTTCGGCATCCATGTGTTTTAACGATAAATAGGCAAGGTGAAAGTGCCTAACACTTTTCCGGTCCGCAGGACAATAGGCATTGTTTGGGAAGTCTAGTAAACAATTTTCTTACTGCTACAGCAAGTGTTTGATATTAGAATGTATGGTATAAATTTGTAGAAGGAATGGGCTTCTAATGGTATTATTTTCAAGCAAACATTTATTAAGAATTGTTTGAAAAATTTATTTAATAGAAATATTTGTAATAAAAATGAGAAAACTCCATTAAAACATAAATGCTGCTTTGCACCAAGAGAACATAAAAAAATTCAAAATATACATTTTGAACAAAAAGGCTATGTACAAGATTCCTGCAAATATGAGCTTTGTATCTGTTGAAGTTTTTTATATACAAAGGAAAATGTAAGCCCTAGTGGCTATTCGGCAGTTTGTAAGAGCCTCACAGCAGCAGCTTTTACGAACCGCCGCGCGCCATTGCGGAGCGCAGTGCCGAGGTCCACTCCCGGCCATCTTTTCCTGCAAAACTCCACTTCTTGCACCGCCCCCATCAAGTGCCCAAATGACGTTGACATCCTGCGGATAAGAACTGTGTCCTTTAGAACACACCGGATATCTTTAGCTCTGAGAGCAACAGTGACAAAACGGTTTGGAGTAGAAAACGAAACTTGCCGGCGGATACCTGTTGATGTTCCAGGGCTATTTGTTGCACTTTTTCCGCCTGTGCTGAAATCTGATAAATCGAAATCATCTTCCGAGTCTGTGCTGCTACCACTATCAAAAAATTATGATGCAGACTCATCAGAATCCGTGGAAATTCGTGGTTTCTGAAGGGCAGCTGCGCGCAACATCGATGCCATGTCATAAGCTACGAGCGCTCATCACGCCTGACTAAAGGGCACTTTAAAAAGCCCCCCTACGGTGGAAAAAAGAAACGCAAAATTGAAACTAGGAAAACAATTTCTCTTTCAGGTGCTAGATAGCGCTAGCTGTCCAAAAGCGCTCTGAGCGTGGCAAAAATTTGAAGTCGAAATCATTGAGAGTTGGTTATAGATAGGTATAGGTGTGGACAGGAAAGTGCTAAGCACTAGGGGGAGAAGGGTCTTTTCTTCAAGCTCTGTGTTCCACCAACAACAGTGGCTGTGAAAAAAACATGTGCTAGTTCAAATAGAGTTAAAGTTATACTTCCTCAGTGATCACTCACGGCAAATGGCCTGAATCATGAGTGAACTGGAGACATGTGTTCAAAGGGCCCCACACTTTTGACCAGTCTTACGATGCCCCATTGTTGTCCGCAATCATGATGCAAACTGCTGTTGTACATGATGCTTTAAAGTAAAAGTCTTGCCGGTTCCCTTTTCAACACTCCGTGAATTATTGAGGGGATAATCTTAAATGTTGCTCTCTGTCCCAGTCACAGAAAATATGAGAATCTGGCGTCTTCAGTTTTACCTTGACAAATCACTTCTGCGAGAACCCCACAAGGTGGACGACAGCATGAAAGGGAATATCATGAAAGGGAAAACTTCAAAGCTTTCTTTCTGAGAAATATGTATAGGTTTCCCTTGTAGCTTCATGCTATAGTTAGATGACAATTTTCCCTTTCAGTTTGGCCTTATATTACAGCTTATTTTTCAGCATTAAGATATTGATGTATCAAATGGTGTTTCTATTCCTTTAAATTCGGTATATCTGGGCTTGTCGCCACAGCATGGCATGATTAATCTGGCACTGAACTGTTGGATTTTGACCTTGTGCAAGAATGCAAAACCTTATACAGTAAGCAGATGCGCATTGTGAAAGTAGAGGCAACAATATACACAGGCTTCCTGTGGAGTGCTGCCTGATTTCACTGAGCATGCTGTAAGTTTACTCAATATGTATGTGCAGGTTCTGGGTACTTTGCTTGAGCACTGGAAGGCAGTGCAGAATGCTGATGCTGACTCATCTGGAGGCAGTTCGAGTGGAAACACTGGGCCTCCACTGCTGAAACCGCACCCTGCTTCACCTCCCCCAGACATGTCTCCTTTCTTTTTGCGGCAGTATGTCAAGGGACATGCTAACGACGTGTTTGAGGCTTACCCTCAACTTTTGACAGAGATGGCCCTGCGCCTGCCATACCAGGTAATATGCAGGGTTGATTCAGTTTGTTTTCTGTTTTAAAGGGTTTGTGTTTTGAAAAGGTGCCATATGGTAGCATCACCTAGTGGCATTATCTGGCAGAGAAAGCCTTGGCACCTTCATGCTATCTGTTAAAATGGACTTACAATCATTGAGAACATACGTTGAGATTATGGTGCACATGAAAAAAAACCACACTTCACATTGTTGGGACCAAGCATGATTTTACACAATAACAAATTATATTTTTAAATTGCTACCGAATGTCACTTAGTGGGCCCAACCAGCCCATTTCCATATCCCTCTTCCTCTATGCTCTCTCTCTCTCTCTCTCTCTCTCTCTCTCTCTCTCTCTCTCTCTCTCTCTCTCTCTCTCTCTCTGCCCACTCTATCACCCTATCCTATATTTTGTGGAGACTGCTTCTACTTGGGTGTCTCACCCTGCTGCCCAAACACAACAGCCAGTGGGACCGTTTAGGATTTTTACTTCGCCAATATACGCTGCCTGACAGTCAGAACAGTTGATATTGTAGACAGCCCTTTAAACTTTCTCTTGGTACATGGTCCTTGGGCTCAAAGGGTCACCTACAAAGTCAACTGTTCCAGTTGTGAGGTAGTGTACATTGGTGAAGGAAAAAAAATGAAACAAAATAATTGCACAACACAAGAACGATGCGGTGATGGCGAGAGAGCTCGTGCTGTTAGGCTGCTGATAGACTGATTATCCCGTTTTTCTCATTACATCATTTCATGAAATCTCATTACAATGTGTGTGTGCGTGCGTGTGTGTGTGTGTAATTTTTTCTTTTTTTTTTGCAACAATCAAAATTGGTTCAGTGGATGCTGAGCAAAATGATCTTTTTCATTTTCTGGTATTTAGATAGGAGCTCCTGAAGTAAAGTTTGGTCAAAAAGGCAAGGACAAGAAACATGCACAATGGGAAAAGCACTAGCTACAAACTCATGGAAGTTTAGTAGGTTGCTCTTGACCTGTCATGTATGTTTCTTATCACGGTATGTTCACACTACAATTCTTTAATGTATATATGTATTACCAACTTGCCTGAGCTACAGCTTTTAAAGCAAACCACATTAATACCTTATCGCCCATCCAGTTTTGTACTTAGTTCATCATAGCTCTAACCTCCCTCAGAAGTCATCTTGATTAAACCATGGAGAGTCAAGCCCATGAAATTCACGTTATTCCTCCTGAGCTTCTGTCAAGATACTTTAATGCTCTGCAGGTGTGCTTCTTCACCACATTGTCGTGTCATCACCAGGACTCATTGCTTTCTAAAATCCCTTGCATTTTCGAAGAATATCCGGCGTCCTTGCAGCCCCCTAAAAAAAGAGAGAAGCGACACATCAGTGAAAAAGCACGAGGCTGCTGCGCTAGCCAGGCCACCTCCGCCGAAGCGACCAGCAGTCATTAGTGACAACCAAATGGAGTCGTGTCCGCATCCGCTCAACGACTTGCCAGTCGTCAGCATCGCCTTTGAAGATTTGTCACCTGTGGACTGCACCGCTACCGAACCATTGCCACCCGTGAAAAATGGCGCTAGCGAGTGCTCCATCACTGCGACTGTGCAGGTGGACAGAGCAGTGCAGGTGTCCTCACAATTCTCGGTTTCGACAGTGGACAAACGAAAGCAAAGTGGCAACTAGACGCAAAGAACGAGACTTCACGCTTATTGAGCAGCACAAGAATACTGTCGACAATTGTGAACAGGAAATACAAAAGCTCAAGGAAGAGTGCTTTGTTCAAGCTTTCCTCCAAGTTATCAAAAAAGCGAAGGAGAAAGACTTGGCTGCGTCGGTATTAATAGAACAAGTTAAGAATGTTGGGAAAAAGAAACCAGCGTGGTCTGATCTGACAGTGCACCACGCTGTGGTTTTGTGTAACCTCTCGACTCATGCACATGAGCATATAAGGACTACAGGCATTCTCCAGCTGCCCAGTCTGCGTTTTATGGGCTTATCACATAGAGAAGTCGGCGTGACGGGACTTGTGAAGCAAAGGCTGTCAGCCGAGCTCGCTTCTCATCCCTCATCGCATGCCAGGGCGTGCTCGTTAATAGTAGACGAAATGCGCGTGAAACAGAGGCTACTTTACTATAAACAAAGGGACGCCTTCATCGGCAAAGTAGACTATGGTGGGAGCTTTCCTAAAAAAACAACAAATGAGCCTGTGCTGGCCAACTCACCTCTGTGCTTTGTCCTCAACGACCTTTCAGTTTCGTTCAAAGCACCTGTGGCCTACTTTTTCACAAGAAATTGCACTGGCCGCGAGCTGCACACGCTCATGCGACACATCCTGAAGGAAGTTGAAGACATAGGATTTTTCGTCCTGCGTATTGTCACCGACAAGCACAAAATCAATGTCTTAGCATTCCAACTTCTATGCAACGGAAGCCTCATGCATTGCATTGAGCACCCAGGAACACCGAATCGAAAGCTTTTCCTAGCATTCTATCAGTGCCACTTGGTCAAAAATGTGCAATCACAGTTTTTGTCGCGTGACATCAGAAAAGGTGGTGAAATAACGACAAACCACTTGAAGAGCCTCTACAAAATGCAGCAAGGCAGCCTTGTAAAGCCAGTTCGATTTCTAACAAGAAAACGCATGTTCCCCACAAATATTGCATCACAAATATTGCGTACACATTAGAGAAACTTATCCGCATTCTTCTCGCAAGAAGAAGGCACCGGAATCAACCTTTGAAGGAGGCTGTGAATAAAGCCACTGCAATACTCCGCGAGCCCAAAACCTTGATGTGCTCAACGCCAGCATACCAAGAGAACCTGCTGCAACTGTTGCTTACAGTTTTTTTGCCAAAGTGTTTGAAATAAAACCGCTGTCACAAAAGACCCTCAAACTGTAAGCTATGATCTCACAATTGGGCGCTTTTTGGTGAAGGGCTGACTCTCCACAACATGTCTTGTGTTGCTTACTTCTGATGCACATTGTCTACAAACATCAATTCAACGTGCAATTTTATTTTATAGTTCCATGTCAAATACGCACGCCAAACCTGTCTCCACGAGCGCGCGCGCAAACAGCGTTGTCCCGTTGCCTGCTCAGGGACGGTATGGGTAGGCAGCACGATCTGGTGGCGGGCGCATGAACTAGGCAGTATGAATGGCGCGCTTTGTTCCTCCCGTGAGTGGGCGGGCATGAAAAAAATGTAGCAGGCTATGGTGTAACCTAGTCCACCGCCTGTCTTCCCGTTTTCTGCGTTTATTCAATCAGCATGGAAGCGCCGACTGCGAAAACACGCCGAGGCCACCATGATGCCGCATTTAAGAGGAAAGTTATCATGTGCGCGGAGACGGACATAAATCGGGCCGCATCACGAGTGTTCGGAGTTCCCGTACACTTGCGTGCGGGACTGGCACAAACACAAGAATATTTCCGCCAGCAAAGCACCAAGGAAGGGTTTCAGTGGACCAAAGCACGTAGCTTCGCCGAAATAGAAGAGCTGCTCGCATAATACGTGCAAGAACGGTACAGCGGCCTGTTATAACCGACCTGCTCAAAGTACGGGCGATGCAGTTAGCCCCTACAGAAAGGGCTAATGCGGAGTGACTTCAAAGCGAGCAGGTGCTGGCTATCAAATTTTATGAAAAGAAAAGGCTTTTCTCTTCAAAGGCGGACAGGTATATGCCAAAAATTGTCCGAAGAATATGAAAAGAAATTGCACAGTTTTCAGCAGTACGTTTTGAAGTTGTGCCATAGAAACAACTACCACTTCGGACAGATTGGAAATGCTGATCAGACGCCGCTCTACTTTGACATGCCCGCCACCACAACCGTTGAAAAGAAGGGGGCGCAGCAAGTGCATGTTTTGTCTTCCAGCCACGAAAAAAACTAGTCACCACAATGCTGCCCCCGTGTCTTATCTTCAGACGGAAGACACTCCCGAATCCCGAAAGGAATCGTGTTTCCAAGTGGCATGATTGTGCGTGTAAATGAAAAAGGTTGGATGACCACGGACTTGGTTGCGGACTGGATTGAGAATGTTTAGCGGAAGAGACCCGGCAGCAGTTTGGGTCTGCGTGGGATGCTTGTGCTTAACATGTTCAGGTGCCACCTTGACCAGCGCATCAAGGACAAGCTGGCTGCTTGCAACACCGACCTTGTCGTGATACCCGGTGGCGCGACATCGCAGCCCCAGCCGCTCGATGTTTGTTTGAACAAGCCAGTGTAAGATAGAATTCGGGCACCATACACCAGATGGCTTGTCAGTGGCTGTCACGAATTAAGGCCCACCAATAAAATTAAGCATGCCTCGCTGCAGGACTTTGCTGGATGTGTGAAAGATGCATGATGCACAATCCCGTCTGCCATGGTCAACAAGGCCTTTAAAAAGTGCGGGATTTCGGATGCCATGGACGACATCAAGGATGAAATGCTTCGGTCTGTTGATAGCGATAAGGAGTTGTCTGATAGGGACGACGAGTGATATCTATTGCTCCATGCGACTCGTACCGGCACAGTGAAAATCTTGGCGGCAAGGTACGCCGCTTCCATTTGTGTTTTTATTCATCGCAATTTTAGTGTAATGGGAATAAATCTGTTTTTTCCCAATGAGAGAAAATAGTATTTCTGCATGAAAGCACGAGGTGCGCAGTATCATGCTCTCTCTCTCTCTCTCTCTCTCTCTCTCTCTCTCTCTCTCTCTCTCTCTCTCTCTCTCTCTCTCTCTCTCTCTCTCTCTCTCTCTTTTTTGGTCATGGAAAATGGGTGCGCGTTAAAATCGAGTAAATACAGTATTTCTGAAATAGCTTGTTTTAACTTTGAATGGTTTTCTCGACTTCGATAAAAAGAGGTTCAGGGCCCCTTTAATCAAAATCAATTACATGCAAAGAGCATGTCATGGGTTGAACTATGGGTTGAGTCTTTTATGAAATGCGTGAATGACAGTGTTTATGATGTGCAGCATTTATGATTATTTTTCATGAGTTCAGCAATGTTAAAATGTAAGGAAAAATAATACAGTAGAATATTGTTCATACATTTCTGAAAATCATGCAAGAAAAAAAATGTACTAACTCTGAAAATGTACGATTGAAATTCACTAAAAAATTTGAGACTCAACTGCAGTTGACATCTACGCAATGCTAAGCGAAGCTTTTTGGGAACTATTGCAGCATGAGGTGCTGATGCACACCAGTGGGGCCTGCACGGCCTGAGACGCATGTTGTCGTTTTTGCTTCTTCAACAAACCTATGTTTACACTCCTCGAATTCATCCTGGGTCAACAATCTCCCTGGGCAGAGCATTTCGGAGAGAAGTTTTGATGTGCCCTCTCAGCGAGAGACGCCAATGCATGTTGACCTGGTTTGGCCCAAGAGGCTTAAGGCACGCTTGTTTTGTTTTCCTATTGCATAGTGCTTTAAGATGGCAGCGGGATACTGAAACAAAATTGAGCTGGTAGGCTACACCAGAGCGAAACATGATAATCACTTCATGCTGCCTGCAGCAGGAAACGGTGGCATGTTTGGGCTATGGTCTGTTAAAAGCGTGCAGTACACTTACGTCACTATGCCATATGCGCAATCAGACAGCTAGATAAATGAAGACGCTTATCGCGATAAGGTTGATCGCAACAGCTGGGGACACAATGTGCAACAACCTGCATGGTTTGCCATTAGGAAAGTGACTGTGTGCTGGCATTCTTAAATTACACGGGCTAGCGACTATTGCAAGGAAGCTACCATGGTGGGCATCTACTGCTCTCGATCGTGCGTACTTCGCACCTTTTCTTATTTGTGTGAGATCTAGCAACTGGTAAACATAGCAAACGATTGCACTTTGGCGATGTACTGAAAGTTGGTGCTGAAAGATAGTGTTTTCCAGGAGCATATTAACTGGTAAAAAAGTAACTTAACTGTATTGAGTAATTTCTTGAGTTCTCGATTGCGAACGTTGGTGCCGGGAAATTGCACGAAATGGGATCGTATCAGCAAGGTTCTACTATGCTTGTTGCTTAATCTCCTAATAACCACTACCACTATTGATTGTCATAAATATTCTCAGTCTGATCATGACAATTATTCATAGCATTTTATAATTTTGGCAGCAAGATTAAAATGAGTTTACGAGACCTGCTATGCTGTCATTTGCCTCTCATGTGCTGTGCCACTGCAGTTAATTTGCTATCAACAGGCTTTTTATTAATGTAGGCTTCTTATGTTTATGGCCATCTATTTTCATGCATAGGTGAAGAAGGTGTGGGCTGTGGTGCCCCCTGGCTGCGTAGCACCCAGTTTCGGTTCGACATGGTATTCATACCTGTGCGAGTACATGATGGTGCAGCAAACACCCTTCATCCGGCGTCAAGTGCGGAAGCTGCTGCTCTTCCTGTGTGGCTCCAAGGAGAAGTACAGGCAGCTGCGTGACCTCCATGCGCTTGAGTCACATCTAGCAGGTGCCCGCACGGTGTGTGGGGCCAGTGGGACCACCGCACCTTCAATGGGCACAGCTGCACTGCCGTATGATGCCCTTATCTTGGTGGTGGAGCATCTCAAGGCATGTGCCGAAGTGGCTACCTCACGCACAGCTAACTGGCAGCGCTACTGCCAGCATGACAACACAGTTCTGCCCTTCCTCTTTCAGGTAAAATAGGGCAATCTGCCAGTGTTCCTGAAAACTTAATTGGGATGTGGATAGGGTAGAAAATGTTTAATGTTAGGCAGTCTGAGCACTTACCTTATTTTATGGTGTACAAGATTGTATGTATGCGTGTAAGTATTGTGGGGTTTCAAACATGCTCTTGGCACAAAGGAATGACAACACAGTAGTGCAAACAATCAAAAGGGCATTTATTGCACCTTTTGTTACTGATAGCAATTATATGAACACTCCAGGCGTATTTCTGCCGTCGGCGTCGCCATGAGGTTCTGTTTGAGTGAAAGCATGTGAGGGTGAGCCGGGGAACACGGTTCAATCTTACGTGCGCCAGTGAGGAACGCCGCCCAGATGCGTGCCCTCTCCTGTGGCGCATAAGGCAGGGGGGTGAGGCGAGAGAGGAGGGGCGTTCTTCTCCGGCGGCTGCTAGGACGCCTCGATGTTCTCCTCACCCGCTGCTCCATACAGAGTGGAGACAACCGCTGCGTCTACTACGGCGTTGGCCACGTGAATCGCAGACGCTGTAGTAGACGCCTTTGGCGGACGCCGTAGGGTCGCATTTCTGGCGCTCGTGTGTCTCAAAAGCAGTCTGCAACGTGGCTAAAGTGCGCGCCCACGTGGGCTTAATCTTCAAAGTGAACTGCGATGTTTGCAGAGTGCGTGTAGTGCCGGTAGCTTCGTATGCACTGCTTTCGACGTTTTGTACGCGTTGAAGCGACAGATGCACGGAGGTCAATCGACTCGCAGCTGCTGCAACGATTCCTAACCCCAGCTTTTTCACAGACAGTTTCCGCTATCATCGAGCAAGGTGTGTTCATGTTTACAGTGCGTACATGACACCATGCTGGTTAATTTAGTTAAAACACGTTGATAGGCTAATTGGTTTGAATCCATGACAGAATGTGAAAGCATGACTGAACAAGGACGTAGAAAGAAGCAGACACACAAAGACAGTGCTGTCTCCGTGTGTCTGTTTCTTTCTACGTCCTCATTGATTCTCACTTACACATTCCATCATTGTTAATTTAGTTAGTAATCAAATTTTTACAAGTTTATGCGGCCGATAAAACTGCTATCCTTACTTTATACAGCTATCTACTAATTTGCTATCGCAATCGGTGCTACGCCTTTCGGGCGGAACTGCGAATTTTTATAAGGCAATGCCAGTTAGCCGAATTACAACTAATGGAACATGCCAATGGGCAATGACGAATCGAGGAAGTCTTGACTCTCCCTGACAGGATATCAAGCGAATAGGTTTGCCCCATGCTGGACGCCAATGCACAATGGTTCATACGTACAGTCACACAAATGGTGACACGTTCAAACGATTATGTTTGTCCATCTCGGTGCCCCACTCGAATCTCCGGCTGGGAACACTACTCCTTTAAAGGGACACTAAAGGTTACTATTAAGTCAACGTGGACTGTTGAAATACCATCACAGAAACCTCGAAACGCTTGTTTCGTGCCAAGGAGGGACTTATTTTAAGAGAAAATGCGTTCTGAAGCGTCCGCGTACCTCTAGCGCAGTTCAAATCGCCCGCCCTCCGATCGAGGAGTACTGACATCATGGTCTCATAGTGACGTTGCGCCATCGGTGAGTAGAACGGCGTCCGCAGACGGCGCTACGGCTTTTCTGCGCAAAACGCAAACGCGCGGCCAGAAACAGAGCCAAGACAGAGCCGACAGCAGAGCGAAAGCGCGAGTATGGTGGCTAGCGGAAGGAGAAACGAATTACATCCCACATTACTTCCCACGGCACACGGAGAGTCCGTTTTCGTTAAACTATAGGCTGCGGTGAGCTCGCAGCGTGGTCGGCGTGGTCTGTGAGAAGTGACGAGCCTTTTCGCACTCGCAACAGGGCATAACAAAGTGCGAATCGACGCAAAACTCTGCCTAGAAACGTGCTTCGCCACAACCAGGGCTCAATACGACCAAAGCTGGCACGACCCAGATGTCGTTTCCCGCACCGCCACCAGGCTCCGCTACTATACCTCAAACTCCAGTGCAAGACGCCCATAAGCTGGTACTTCATTCTATGACGCAAACTTCGACGCTCGTCGCAATGGACCCTGACACCGACAGATTGGCTCGCGATGGTGGGCTCAACTTCAGCGATTTGAGCACCGACGAGCGCGACCTGCTGCTGAGAGCTCGCACTGCCGGCGTCGTTGCGTACTACGACGGCGGCCTCGACACCGGCTCTCCGGAGCGGGAACGCAACGAGGGCTTCCCACGACATCACATGGACGTGGCATTCTTGCTGCTTGTTCCAAATGAAAGTTTCGCGAGCCAGCAGAACCCTCACAGCACAACGCGATAACGAAACTACTGAAACTCCAAAGCCAGCGCGGCGCAGAGTCGAGCGCGCTGAGTCGAGCGAAAACGAAACCTTTCGAACACCCATATTACTGAAGGGTAACGTCAAAATGTTATTTTTTCTTAGAATCGAATAGACGTAGACAAGTAGCATTTTTTTCCGTCTTATAATCGAATGAAATGATATTTTTAATACGAGTAGTTGCGTATTAGTAACACAAATTATGAGGAGTGCTTTCGTCATCGGGCTAGTACCGGAATGTCGCTGGGGGGTCTCAAATCGTGTCATGCATTTACCTCAATTTCTCGGTTACTAAAGCTCTGTTCGCGATTATATTGACGCCTTAGACGTTCTAGAACATTGCTCTACCACTTTAACTTGAGTTTCTGGTAACCTTTAGTGTCCCTTTAAGGAGGGCGCGGGGTGCTTGGTTTGAGATTTGAGCTGCTTTTGTGGCATGCAGCTGTGTAAAACTTTTCAGACGCAATCTTCAGCATGTATCGTATAAACTGCAATTGTCTGTTTAAAATGGCCAAACCTGGTGAGGGGCCCTTCAATGCTGAACAGTTTTGGTTGAGGAACCAGGCAGTGTGTGTACATGCATGAAAAAAATATAAGTCACACTATTGTATATGTTGCACCAGCAGAAATGTTTAAAAAACATATATAATGCAGCATACACTAGGAAACACACTAGTTGTAGTAGATGAATGAAAAGAAAGGGGGTTAACCAAGCGGCCTGATTTTTATTAGTCATATCATAAGAAGTTAGCAAACACTGACGCCAAGGACAACATAGAGGAAATTACTTGTGCTTAATAAATGAAATAAAGAAACGATAAATTAATGGAAATGAAAGTGGATGAAAAAGCCACTTGCCGCAGATGGGGAACGATCCCACAACCTTCGCATTTCGCATGCAATGCTCTACCAATTGAGCTACCGCGGTGCCGTTTCCCCATCCACTTTCTTGGGTATTTATGTTTACTAGTAGAACCCTGGGAGTGCTAGCCAGCGCCACCACTCACAAACCTTGGCGACGGATGTGGAACATCCTTTTTGCCGTAGGCGTCACGAGAATGGGATCTTTTTGGGTGAAGGCAACTGGCCTATAAACCCACACATGCTACCTGAACGTATCGATGTTGCCGGATTCGAGACCCTCGTTATGTAATGAACGAGAAGAAAGGGGCTTAACCAAGGGGCCCGATGTTTATTATTCATATCATAAGAAGCCAGCAAACACTGACATTTCCATTAATTTATCGTTTCTTTATTTCATTTATTAAGCGCAAGTAATTGTGCTGCTCTGTGTTGCTCGTTTAGTGCTCACAGGGGTGAGCATAGGAAAGATGCCGCCATGCATGCGTTTCTTTTTGTTTTCTTTTTTTGGAGATTCACGAAAACTAATTGCCTCTGGTTGGCGATAAGATGAAGATTAGCAGAAGTTTGTCACAAGTTTTACTTTTTTGACGGGCACACAACCACACAGTTTTCTTGGGTGCGCTCACCTACACTGTTCGATTAGGCTATGGACGTAAATGTTAGTGTAAGAGCAGGTACATTTGACAATTGCGAAATATTCTCATGTGCGCATTTTCTAAGCCTTATGTGTATAACAATGCATCAAATTTTAATTCTTATAAGTTTATTTCCTTTTTTTTATTGTTGTTCTTCATGAATAAACAGTACATATATACCAATGCAAAATATTTTTTCTCACTTTACGGTCACCCTAGAAAAATTACGGTAAATTTTTTCGAAATAGGTCCCTCAGTAGAATTGTAATCTGCAATAAAAAAAATTGACCCTGGCCGGTCACTTATGGCTGAAAAAATCAACCCTCAAGGGTGAATGGCATCAAACTCTTTTGGTAATTGGACTTGTTTTGCTGCATACCATTTAATTTCAACAAACCTCATAGAGTGGCAAGCATCCAACCGAAGCAAAGTGGCCCAGTTCATATTGCTATAGTCATCAGCAGAAACCGTATGGGAACAAGACGAGCTTTGTGCCTACTTGGGGCTTTTCTAACTAATCGTAGAATGACATCACTTTCAAATAACATCACCTCTCGAATCTGCCACCGCAACTTTTTGAATCCTTCAAGCACAAGCGAGGTTAGATATACCTAGTTATCGGACCAATAAGCAGCTTTCTCTCTCCTTTCATTTCCACTTGCACACTAGAAACTTGCACAGAGAAGATGGCTAGGGGCCAAAGGGAGCAAATCCTCGCTGGCCCCCACCTAAAGGTTGAACATCTCGGTGGAGAGATGGCTAGGGGCGGCACCCTGCAGCTACGCTTTTCATCTCAGAGGCCACGTGCAGCAGCTGCAGCAACATGCAACTATCATGTGTAGACCGGCAGTGCAAAGATGAAATGATTTTTTTTTCTCTTTTCGAGATTGCAGACATATATATTTTTCATTTATTCAATTCAAATTAGCAATAATCGTATTACTGAGAATTTCCTCACAATCACGAGATCAGCCAATACCTATTGTGGGGCTTCGCTTCTTGTGATGGCACTGCATGATGACATTGGAAAAGAGGGAGCAAGCAATTTTTCACAGCTTTTGACACAAGATTGTGAATTTCCTACTGCATGCAATGTAATAATATTTGGCTCACATGTTCAAAGGAACCTCGATAAAAGATTGGGAATGTTTTCTTACTATGTTCAAAAAGTGTTTCAGGGCACTTTAAAGCCTTTATTTGTGCATTCACTGCTGCGCATGACACCGCTTTCACCACCGGCCTTCAGAATTGCATTTTTGCCATCCATGACTGCGCTGATAGTATCCACGGTTTTGTCCGTAGTGGTTGCAGTAAACAGTAGTTTTGTTTTGGCTCAGCATGCGTCGGCCGCATTTCTTCACAATTGTGTAGTCACCATTCGGGATGGCATCAATAGCGACCACAGTTTAGTCCGCAGTGGTTGCACCAGTCAGTAGTTTCGTTCCAACTCATTGCACACATTGGCCACGTGCCTTCAGAACTGCATGGTCTCTATCCATGATAGCATCAATAGTGACCATACTTTCATCCGCAGTGGTTGCGGCAAACAGTGGTGTTTTTACTCAGTGCAGTGCGCACAATGTCAAGCATGGTGGAAGCCGTTGAGGAGGAAGAGTGATTCTACACTGCCATCAAACACACCAGCTACCTCACAATGCTGTCACCAACCAGCTCATTGCCAAAAAAATAGTCTGGATGTGCAGAAGGTAGTGAAAAGCATGTCTCGCATGAATATGCGTCTTGCACTGCGGCCAGCCACACTGGAAAGGAAGTCGTGAGGCCTTCATTGCTATGAGCGCCAATCAGTCACAAGATGACAAAAATTGCAGCTTTCACACTACTTTTGTGCAAAATAGAAACAGGATTTGCTGATTCAGTCAGGAAATAAAAGTTTCAATGTAGTAAGCATTTGTTTACAGTGGAACCCCGAGTATACGACTTTCTCGGGACCGCGAAAAAACGTCGTAAAATTCGGGCGTCGTAAAATCCGAACATAAATTATGCCTATAAAAATGCTACTTATTTCGCTCAACGGATTTACGAGAAACTTCAATGTAAACTACTGACATACCCTGCAGGGCTTGGAAACCCAAATTACCAAAAAAGTAAATGCGATAAGAATTAATGCTGCAGTGCAGGTACCAATCATGCTTTATTCAAACGAAGCTTTACAGCACTCCACTGCCCACTGTCGCAATTCCCGCCAACCGGCGCGAACTTTAAAAAAAGTCGGTAAGTTTCTTTGGGACCTTGTTTGATCCGTGAACCAAGAGCTTTCACTTGAGTTAGGCAACGTCCAAAAGGAGGTCCTCTGCGGCGTCGCGTGAACAGATGAAGTTCCGGATGCCGTCTATGTGCCGTAGCACCCCGGCGAACGGGGTAGACAGAGGTACGGCATCTGTGGCGTCGTCGTTGTCCTCGTCCGATGTCGCAGTGGTATTGGCACTAGGCAAAGCCTCCTCGATTGCGTCGTCCAGCGACACCTCGCCGCAGATTGCAACGGTGTCGTCGGCCTCCACGTACTCGGCGAAGGTCGTGGTGAAGTTTAAACCCTCGAAATCGTTGTCGGCGAAGCCTGCATCGGCCTCGAGCGGCATCGAGGTTGTTGCGTCCCCAGCAGAGGAGGCAGTCTCTCGCTTAAAGCCAGAGTGCTTGAACGAGTTAGCGATTGTGCTTTGCGACACTGCGTTCCACAAACTGGCAATAAAATGCATGGCGTCGAGCACAGTGATCTTTTTTTCCAAACCGCTGCACTCCATAGCCGCCAGCCGACGCTGCACTAACTGCTTCCGGTACCCTTGCTTGACGCACTTAACGATGCCGCCATCCAGCGGGGCTGCATCGGCTTGTGCAGTTGGGCGGAAAGAAAAACAACCTTTATGTTCCTCAGGCTGGACATATCGGGTGGGTGGCACGGTGCGGTGCGTTGTCCACGAAAAGCAATATTTTCCTTGCCTTGGCACCCATAGTGTTATCCAGCTGCTGCAAAAAATTGCTGAAGGGCGAAGACGTCATCCACGCCTTTTTGTTGAAGTTGTAGCTGCACGGCAGTGTCTTCAAGTTCTTCAAGCACCGTGGCTTTGCAAACTTTCCAACAACGAGAACTGGCAGCGCTCGGAACCGTCCTCGTTAGCACAGAATGGTGCCGTCGCACGCTCTTTACTACGCTTGCCACCATGATAGCTGTCACCCTTAAACGCAAGGGTTTGCTCGGGCTGCATATGGTAAAAAATACCGCTCTCACTGGCGTTTAAAACGTCGCAGGGCTTGTTCGCAGCAATCATCTCCGGCAGCGACTCCATCCACTCGTTCACCGTTGAAACGTCCACGGAAATGCTTTCTCCGCAGGAGCGGCTGTACACAATCCTGTTTCGTTTTTTAAAGCGATCCAGCCACCCGTTCGATGCCTGAAAGTCGTCAATGCCCAGACGTAATGCCACAAGGTCCGCTTTTTCTTTTAGAATAACGCCGCCAATGTTGATCGCAGAACTCCGTGCTTGATGGAGCCACTTGACGAGAACTTTTTCTAACTTCTCATGTTGTCCTTCTTTTGCTGCTTTCCACTTGAGCCCGAACTTGTTGGCATTCTGCAGTATCACCGCTTTGTTTGCCAGGATCGTCTTAAGCGAAGATTCGGGTATCTTAAGGTCCCCGACAATGCTGGCTTTCATGGCTGCATGCCGCTTTTCTTCTTCCTCGATAATATTCAGCTGATCGTCGAGCGACAGAACTGTCCACTTTCGGGACATCGTGTGTCGCGTTGCTCCACACAACACAAAACCTCCGCTGAACGCTGGTCACTAGGATTACGACGAAGAGCACGTGCAATAAACTGGAAGGAGAGAAACGCTTCCCCAACGCGACGAGAGGTGACGCCGCCGAGAAGAGAAGGAGAAAGTTATTGTAGTGAAGAAACGGCACTATTTCAGCACAGCGAGCGTCGCGGGCGGCTGCTGGTAGGGGGGAGAGAAACGCTTCACCAACACGACGAGAGGCGCCACCACTGAGAAGAGAGGAAGAAAGGGATTGTGGAGAAGAAAAGGTGTTGTTTCAGCACAGCGAGCGTCGTGGGCGGCTGCTGGTGGGGGAGAGAGAAACGAATTATGAGACGAGGCAGGGGAGAAAGCTGCACCGGAGCGAACCGATCGAGTGGTGTCACGCGCTTCGCATGCAGAGAGACGGGAGTGAGGAGAGAGCCCCGCGGCACTTTTCTTTCGTCCACCGTTCCATCCTGGGCTTTGCAAGGGTCGTCGTGTAACACAGCTCGGGCGTAAAATTTCATCAGATAACCGGGGTTTTTAATGCATTGCTTCTATGAGAACTTCGCCAGGACTGCGCTAATCCGTCGTGAAACCCGGGTCGTCGCAAAACCGGGAGACGTATAACCGGGTTTCCACTGTATATAACACTTGATACCTTCGATAATTGGACATTCGGATAATTCGGACATTTTCTTTTGGTCTCGTGAAAAACCAAAATAATGAGGTTTTACTGTAATCTGGTAGGAAATACTCTTCGCGCTGCCGTATGGTGTTTGCTGGCAAAATGTCATTCCAGCCTTACTTTAGCTAGCATACATTCCCTGCTGGTGCCAGCACAACACAGAGCCTGCTTCCCATGCATGCATGACTTATGTAGTGTATTGTGCGTAAAACGTGCCTGAAGAATGGGCGCTTCTGATGCTCACTCGGCATCTCTCCCTTACAGCATGCAAAGTGCTAAGGCATTTTCACCTGGCAGATTTACTTTTGATGCTCCTAGCTATCGGACTCTGGGACCCACCTGTTCCCACGGCCACCTGAGCAAGGCAACCCTTTATAACAAACCTAGTTTGCTATAGCCATCATAGCTGAGCAGGCTTCACAGGAGCTACCACCCATAGACCGTGATTGCAACCCTGGTGCTGTGCATGTTAGCACAAACCCCCACAACCTGTAATTCAGTCATATTTACTGTGACAAAGTCTTTGTTGATCTTTACATTGCTCATCTTTACGGCACCTTCAGTTGTCTTATTAAATACCACTACCCAGGTGAGCTTCCTACTCGATGAAGGAGTGGCCTCAATCATCCTGCAGCTGCTTCAATGTGGACTATGTGGTACAGCTTCATTGCAACAACCCCCCCAACATCAGCAGGGAGCAAGTAAGCCACATGCCGCCTCTGGTTCACCATTCAAGCAGCCACACCGCCGTGAGCGGGACACATCAGAGGAGCCTGATGAAGTTGAGAATTCAGATGAGGCTCAGTGTGCAGCTCTGGCACAGCAAGTACATAGTTCTGTGGAGCGCTCCCTGTTGGGCCAGTTTGTGCGTGCATTCCTGCTTGAGTGCAACTCTACAGCTGTGCGATGGCAAGCACACTCGCTTCTTCATCAGCTACATAGACACTCGCAGCCGTCTCATCGAGAGGCCCTGCTGACACTGATGTGGGAGCTCTGGCCACACCTTCCCTCATATGGACGAAAGGCAGCACAGTTCGTGGACCTCTTGGGCTACTTTACACTCAAGGTGAGCATACTGATAATCAGCTTTTCTTTAGGAGCTGTAAGACTGCCCGCAAAGGTATCTTTATGCATGGTTCTTCCTGGTCTTGATTGGAACGCACTTTCGCTGAGAGGTTAGGTATGTTCTCAAGCTGTTGGAAAACACACACATGATTGCAGCAGTGTTGTACCATTTTACTTTACTTGCTGGTGTTGATCTCTGGCACTACAAGCATTGGTTATCTTAACCCATCGTGCTTCCCTGTGGCAGTCAGCATAAAAGGTGCGTTTTGTACACAACCTCTGGGAAAAACTTGTGTGGCGGTGTTTTCTGCCCATGGTAAACATGCAATACACGATTGATATAGTCTGGTATACTTGAGAATAAAATTGTGGAAAACATACTTAGTCGTCTTTATTGTTATTTTAGGTTTTTTAACATGTATACACTATTTTGAACTCTTGAATTCACAGAACACAGCACAATGGACACGTGGTTCAGATTTTTGCATTGCACCTGCTCTCCGCCTTTACCTGGTGTTTAAGCATTATGTGCTTCTGCTGTATTGTAGATATCCTATGGATATTCATACAACTTTGCACTTTCAGTGGTGTTCAACAATTACCCCATCATTTTGGTACGACACCGTCACCTGTGTGTCCTTCTGTCTGTGACACGTAAGGCTAGTATGTTCGAGCATACGTTGCATTTTCATGGTAAAGCATTTTGTAGGTATACCATCTTTCTTTTACAAATATCACCAACAGTGCCCAGCCCTTATACACTCTACGCTCGTTACAACGCACCTGCGTACAACAGACTTTCGGATATAACGGACCATATTTCAGCCTTAGTTTGTTCTAGCTATTTTATTAATGCAACAAAGTTCGCTTTTAACAGACCGTGCTACAACGGACTTATTGGCTACAGCGGACGAAATTAGCGGCCATTTTTTTTCAAAATCTGGTGCTTAAAACGTACTTTTGCCGTGTCAACACGGGCTGACAACTGACTTGCGAGGGTCAGCCAACAATCACGGCTCAATATCGCGTGTGCGAGGGAGGAAGCAGGGGCGGAAACGCGCCATCTTCTTTCGTGCGCGGGGCATGGGGCTTCTCTTCTGGTGGCTGCTGCTTACTGCGCGGCCGCCGTATCTTGAAAGCGATCTGCGATGGGGACAAAGTGCATGCCCATGCAGGTGCCGCATCTTGAAAGCTATCTGCAATGGGAACAAAGTGCTCGCCTGCGGCGGCCCTCATCTTCAATGCGATCTGTAATGTGGTCAAAGTGTGCCCAGTACGGGTAGCTTTGTGCTTTCAACGTTTAGTTTGCGTTGAAGCGAGAGACGGTACAAAGGTCAATTCGCTCGCTGCTGCTGCTGCGCCTATCTTGCTTAATTTGCTATTGCGATCTATGCTTCGGCTTTTGGGCGAAACTTTTTTACTTTGGACATTCGTCGCTCACTTTTTGCAATAAAGGTGTTATGCATCGTGACGAAAGTTTCAGAAGTGAGGCATTTCGGATGTTACGAACTTCGCATAAAACGGACGTTTTTTGTCGGGTTATCGGGATCTGTTGTAATGAGTCAACTGTACCATGCTCTGTCACATTCAGATGATTACACATATTTTCTGAACAGAGCTTTCTGCCTGCCTTGCACAGCAGCCTGTTTCAATGAATGTCAAGGCACACTGGGTTCCATAACCTGGCTTCAGCCACACAAATTACCACAATTTGCTCTGCCAAGGAGATACCTCACTGCATCGCCAAAAGCCAAGTTTTGTTCTGTATAGTACTGTCACAGTAAAAGAAATCTGAGGATTCTTTTCGCTGAGTGCAAATGAATGAGGTGGCACTGGTCAGGTATTCACATTAATGAACGTCATATTGATTAACCCTTTCTGGTCCTACATTAACTCTAACTTAGCAACGAGTCCGGTCTGAAACTATTTCGCTAGTTTTAAGCTTTGCAGGAAAAATGTACTTGTATGCACAGATGTATTGTAGGATATTATTTTTTCTCTTTTCATGTGTGTTCCAGTCTGTTATCAGTACTTGGAAATGATATGCTACCATTCAGTACCCAGGATTTCTGTTGCATGTTGTCATTCTCATCCAGAGTGTCTGCTGCATCTCTTGCACTCATTAGATGAAGTTTCGTCTGATTGAGGAATACGATTTTCCTCTTCAGTAAAGTCATTGTTCCTTTCACTGAAACCAAAAGAATTGTTCCCGTAAAATGTGCACGTTGAGGTCACTGATATGCTCAGCAGCTGCAGAAAAACTCGAGCCGATGGTGCTTTTACGCCTTTTTGATTACTTACTTTAGTGCTGCCACACTTATAGGGAACATGATAAATTAGTAGAACTGCACACATGTGCGAGCATGCGAAAGATGGTACTACATGTTCATCAAGACAAAGAATGCACTCAGTGTAAAAGGCCTTGGCAGGTGCCTCTCAACATTAGACCAGAACGGCCACTCTTTGATGGCAGGTGGCTCCTGGCAATAAACTGTGAAGGGTTAATATGTGCAGTATACTTCCATTCATTTGACTCTGGTTAATTCGACTGTACGATTAATTTGATCCCGACCAAAGATCCCAGTCAGTGCTTATGCATTTCTATGGGCCTAAACTTTCGTTATTTCGATCCTAAAATTGGCCTTCACCAGATAATTCAAACTTTTATCAGCCAGCATGTATGCGCGTGACTACTATCATGCCCCTAATACAGACCTCTTTAGTGGCAGCATGTCTCAACAGAGCTTAAGGGGCAGTAAATTCAATGAACACATGTAATCTCCCATTGAAAACGCTTATTTTTACCCTTCACTAGGAACATTCTTAAGCAGTAGTGGTAGTCCACCGTCTTATTACTGTGTTTACTCGAACATAATGCACGCCTTCTTTTTCCTTTGAAAATTAGTTGCCTGCACGTTGCAATTGGATACAAAACCTAAACCGCACTCGTGGCTTGCATATGCTTCATCGCATAATATGGCTGTACTGTCACGAAGCTGAATTTTACAATCCGTGCAGAAAAGCTGACTTTAGGCCCATTGCCCCCCCCTTTTCTTGCTAAAAAAATCGGGCGCGCATGAGATTTATATTTTGTTTAGGAGCTTTAATGTTATTTCTACATTAGTTTCTACTTTGTATGCACAAAAAGCTGTCAGAATGGGACAAGTACTGCGAAATGAATCATTTTTTTTTTTTCTGCATCTTGCTTTTTTTTTTTCAGTTCAATTCAATTTTTATTTGCAGATGTAGAACATACAGAAATACCAAAACTGGTTGGACCCATGGCCACAGGCTAGTTGTAGGTCCAATTCGACCTGCCAGATAATCATTGTTGCTATTGTCAGGGTCGAATTAATGGAAGTCGACTGTATTAGCGTATGTGTCTGAGATATGACACTTGAGTGCCTAGAACACCTTATTCTTTTTTCTGTGAAGGATAATTGTGTGACATGCTTAATTTGTTTGACAGGCTTCCTTATAACAAAGGTGCAATGTTCATGGGAATGTTTGCAGGCCCCACAGCCTGAGCAGGAGTTCACTGAAAAGGCACTGGCTGTGCTGCATCAGCAAAACCAGCTCCTGTGCAATCACCCCAACTCCAGCCTGTACAACTCTATACGAGGCCTAGTAGAAATGGATGGCTACTACCTGGAAAGCGAGCCTTGCCTTGTCTGCAACAACCCCGAGGTGGCTTACGCAAACATCAAACTGTCTGCCATAAAGGTGGACTCGCGCTTCACCACTTCTACCCAAATTGTCAAGCTGGTTGGCTCACACACAGTGTCGCGCATTGTGCTGCGCATTGGAGACCTGAAACGTAGTAAAATGGTGCGAGCCATTAATATCTACTACAACAATCGGTCAGTACAGTCAGTCGTGGAGCTGAAGAACAGGCCTGCCATGTGGCATCGTGCCAAACGCTGTTCCTTGGCTGCAGGCCAGACTGAGCTCAAAATGGACTTCCCACTTCCCATTGTGGCATGCAACCTTATGATAGAGTATGCAGACTTCTATGAAAATGTGCAGGCATCATCAGAGACACTGCAGTGCCCACGTTGCAGTGCCTCTGTGCCAGCTAGCCCTGGCGTGTGTGCCAACTGTGGAGAAAATGTATTTCAGTGCCACAAGTGCCGTGCTATTAATTATGATGAGAAGGACCCATTCCTGTGCAATTCCTGTGGTTTCTGCAAGTATGCCAAGTTTGACTACACCTTGACTGCCAAGCCTTGCTGTGCCGTTGACCCCATTGAGGGTGAGGAGGACCGCAAGAAGGCTGTGGCCTCTATCAATGCACTACTTGAGAAGGCTGACAAAGTGTACCGACAGCTTATGGCCCACAAGCCGGCGTTGGAGCTGCTGCTTCTCAAGGTAAATGATCTAGGGGGGGGCCACTAGCAAAAAAATTTTAATTTCGTCTTTTTCCTTAGAATTCTTCGTATTATGAGCTGGATTATGAGCTCAAAGTTACCTTTCCTTAGCACTTTATGATCTGAAACGGCATTCCGAGCAGTTTTCAAGCTGAGCACCTCTCAATTCATGAGTTGGTATGCATGATATCTCTGTGCTTGTATATAAAGACATCACATTTGAGGACCTACTGCTGCTTAGATAACAGAAGCCACATGCTTAGCCTTGGCGCATTGTTTTTATAGGGATATGAACAAACTGTAATGTGAGTAGTAATTGTGGTTTATTAATAAGCAAAATAGTTGTCATGATTATTTTTGTTAATGTGATCATTTATTCATATTCCATGGGTCATTAAGGTTAGAAGACAGAGCCTGATGTGCAAGAAATTAACTGTGCTAGAAGAGAAACTTGGGGGAGTTGGTGGTAATTCATGTTTCGGAAATTAACAGCGCTAAACAGACAAGGACAAAAGAAAAGAAGAATGTGGCACTGGTGCTGAGTCACTGACTCAGCACCAGTGTCGTGTTCTTCTTTTCCTTCGTCGTTGTCTGTTTAGCACTGTTAATTTCCGGGGTCATTAAGGTTTCAAGGACTTCTCTCTTACAGTATATGGTGAAAATGTTGTTAATGAATAACAGGCAATAGCTAAGAAGTTGTTGCAGTTAGATCTACCTACTGCAGTGGGTAGGATATTCTACATGTGTAGGCACAACGTCACTGGTGGGATTTCTCGATAGGGGCAAAATGAAAAAAATGCTTGTGTACCATGCATTAGGAGTGCATTAAAGAATCTCAGGTGGTCAAAATTAATCCGTCGTCCGTCACTGGGGTGTGACTTCTAATTAGCTTATACCGATACCTTGGAGCTTTAACTTTTATGTTGACCTTTTAGTTTGGCCCTTTTAGTCTATGGTGTTGCCTGGGTAAGCTGGTACTATTCATAATTTATTGTTTGTAAGTGATTTAATGTTGAACAAAAAGAATCAGAGCTTCTAACACTTTATTAAGGCTTTTTCTTGCCATGCCAAAAACTAACAGTAAAAGAAATAATGGTAATTAATGCACGCAAACCCAAGTTATTGTTACCAAAACTTCAAAATACAAGAAAAAAGGGTGTAACCCTCAATTCGAATTTTCGTGGCTCCGGATGCCACATTTCACTCTGCCATAACGTCGCAGAGTGGTGCCAATAACCGCAGAGCATCGAGTTGGTGCCTCATGGTTGCCAACCTGCTCAGTCTGTTTATGGCATTCCCACGGCCTCGGTGTTTGGGCGGCACGCAGTCAGATCTCGGAAGCCACAGTGTCACTTCTATGGTTACAAGAGCTTCCACGAGGCAGCCGTTGGCATACCATGTGCTGAGCGTGTTGATGCATCGTTCCCATGGTTGCAACACCTCACCTGTGGCTGTCTGATAACCAGGCGATACTTAAAGCAGTTGTAAAATGTATTGCCATAGTTTCTTTTTTTTTTTTCATTACTTATAATATCATACAAACTTAAATCGCACATCAGATTTTCAACTAGTGATACTAGTGCCACTCATTGATGTCGCATCCATCACATAAAGTGCACAAAATTGCCGCATCGTGATGCTGCTATCAGTGCTGCCCAACAAACTTTCTCGCGAATGTGTCAAGGCCCCTTTAAGGGGGTTTTAGAGTTGATAGCACTAGGTAACATTGGGATGAGCTCAGTAAGAAAGTGTAAAATTAGAGCAGTCAGAATTGTAGAGGTGATGAGCCACTAATGAAAGGTGGTACGTATCAGCAGTCTGAGCTAGGAAGAGAGAGATGGCCCAGCTAATCGAAGACGCAGCAGAGGCCCAGTGAAGTCTGGAGAGCCAGAGGGTGGAGATTGACTATCAAACAACATGCGTGTTAGTCGCACTGGTTCCACCAGTAGTTCATAGCATTTTTACTGTGCTAAGACTCTTGAGCAAAAGTCTTGTGCCAACAAAGCATTCAAATGAAACTTTGTGCAGAATGGCATTGGATATGTGTAGGATGTGTGTGGCCCACACCGACGAACGTGCCCCATGTGGCACTGGCAAATGTTCAGTTTGACGAGTTGATCGTAGTAGGCGACTGTGTGATTGTTGTAGTAGAAAATGAAGTTGTTTTCATAGAGTGGGGAATGTCAGTACAGATTTACCTACCATGACTGAAATTGCAATCCCTCTGCATGATAGCATAGAGGTGGCTCAGAAAATTTACCCTTTCTGTACTGGTTGGCTTTTAATGTTGTAATAGAATACTTTCAAAGGAACAAGGGAATGGAGGGAAGCGTGGCTTGTTGTTTGCTCCTCTATTGCACAAGCTTTTAAATTTAATGATTTAATATAAGTGACTAGGAACTACCAGATTTTAGCTGTTGCATGTTACAGCTCTTACAAAAGCATTCTGCTTAGTTGGTCAAGTGCACTTTATGGTAGTAAAGGAGAGATGCTGTTAGAATTCGTAGAAAGGAATAAACTGCGAATAATGAACACCTTCTTCAGGAAGCGTGTCAACAGAAAATAAACCTGGAAATGTCCTAATGGTGAAACAAGAAATGAAACAGATTTCGTACTGTCTGCCAATCCCAACATAGTGCAGGATGTAGAAGTGTTAGGTAAAGTGTAGTGATCATAGGTTGGTGAGGTCTAAGATTCACCTCAATTTGAAGAGAGAAAGAGTAAAATTGTTCAGGAAGAAACAGGTCAACCTAGAGGCAGTAAGGGTAAAAGCAGACCAATTTAGGCTGGTACTTGCAAACAAATATGCAGCCTTAGAACAGAGAGGTGAAGGTGACATAGAGGTAATGCATGAAACCGTAACTAGGCAAGCTTCAGAGGCAGCAATTGAAGTGCAAGGCAACCAAGGCAACCAATAGGCAAGCTCTCCCAGGTAACAAAGGACCTAATAAAGAAACAACAAAGAATGAAAGTGTCCAACACAAGAGATAAGATAGAATCTGCAGAACTGTAAAAACTGATCAACAAGGAGAAAATAAGGAATATTCGAAATTATAATGTGAGAAAGACTGAGGAAGCCGTAAAAAATTGATGTAGCATGAAATCAGTGAGAAGGAAACTTGGCATTGGACAAACCAAAATGTATGCATTTAAAGATAAGCAGGGTAATATCATCAGCAATCTCGAAGGTATAGTAAAAGCAATGCAAGAATTCTGTACTGACTTGTACACTACCCAGAGGAGCCACGATACCTACATTCGAAGCAGTAATGAACAGGTTGCAGAGACTCCCATAACTAGCGATGAGGTTAGAAGGGCCTTGCAAGACATGAAACAGGGAAAAGCGGCAGGAGAAAATGGAATAACAAACGATTTAATAAAAGATGGAGGAGACATAACGCTTCAAAAACTGGTGGCTCTCTCTACGAAGTGTCTATAGACTTCAAGGGTCCCAGAGAAGTGGAAGAATGCAAACATACTAATCCACTAAAATGGAGACATTAAATAAAGAATTGAAAAATTATAGGCCCATTAGATTACTCCTAGTATTATACAAAATATTCGCCAAGATAATTTCCAATAGAAAAAAACGGAAGACACTGTCGAGACTAAAGTGTGAAACTGCGGAAGCCTGACACCATTGCCAATGGCGATTTGTTCCATTGGAAACACCATGGAGGCACACAACTTGTACACTGTTATGTGATGTGAATGTTTGTTTGTTTATTAAATGCCTGCAACGTCGTTTACGCTTATGTCTATCGTTTCGATGTCTTTCGAGTCCATCATTTCAAAGCTGTCATCTGGGAGGATGTCAGCTTGTAACTCATGGCCGGTGAACTCCTTGTGCTTTAGTGGGTCCACATCCAGGATGGCTGCTTTATGGTCACTGCGAGTGCCGAAGACGAGGTCTAGACAACTCCCATGGTTGGTAGTGGCTTTGCTGGGCGGGGTATCCAACTTGAGCATAAGGGAGGTGGCGGTCACGGCGCTTCCGAGCCTCGTTTGCCTTGGTGCCCGGAGATGCAGCGAGTCGCTTCAAACGCATTGTCTCTCTTGCGATGGCCCGTTGCGTCCCTGGACTCTGTGGTGTCGGACGCGCCTCGCCGCCCTGATGCATGTGACCAGAGTCCTTCCATTTTTTTTCTGGTCACGAAACTGCCGCCTCAGTTTCATATAGAGCCAGCGCCCGCCGCTAGAGGCGCAACCGTGCATGAGAGGGCATGCGAACGCCGCTACCGCTGTGGTTGTGTGGGGCAGCCTCGGTATTCTAGCTTTCTCAACTTCCTCAACCGTCGCTTTAGTTTCACGTAACTATTTTTAACATTGAATATGCTTAAATTACAGCCTGAGCGCGTCTTCTGCATGATATGAGCGCCCGGGACGAAAAAAAAAAAAAAAGCCGCACATAACATGGAGCTTGTGGCGGTCTCAGACCAAAAAAAATTTTTTTAAATCTGGGATAATAAGAGCCAGAACCGCGATATGATTATGAGGCACACCGTAGTGGGGGACTCAGGATTAATTTTGACCACCTGGGATCCTTTAAAATGCACCTAAATTTAAATAAACGTAAATAAATGTCTGAATGAGATTTAGGTATGATTAATGCAAATGAAACTTAGCTACTAAATGTCTTTAAACGCACCTAAACGTCTGCAAAGCGATGCCATTTCTGTATGACATTTAGGTAGGATTAATGCAAAACAAACTTTGCTACTAAATGTCTTTAAAATGCACCTAAATTTAAATAAACTGGTGTTTTGCATTTCGCCCCCGGGGAAATGCGTCCGCTGTCACGGCCGGGTGGTCTCAGTCCAGATTTCTACATCATCGCCGTTCGCCTCAACGCTTCAGTGGGTTCTGCTTTTTAATATTTGCCTGAAATTAAACACCGCGCATTCGCAATAAAGCACCAGTGGTCCCACTTATCACCAGATGCTAACATATGGGCTGTCACCCCCGGTCACCAGTAAGTAAGCGCCAACTCTCCGTTGCGCATAGCGCCAGATTGTTCGCCGAGCACAGCTGTTAACTTTCTTTTAAACTGTGGCAGAGAAGGACTCTGACTGTGGGCAGTGTCTTATAAGGAGATCAAAAGAATCAAATTGTTATTGCAAAGGGCTGCTGCCGTAGAATACTTAATGACAAAGAAAACGAAATTGAGCTGCTCCGTGCGCTTAAGATTTCTCTGTAAAGCGATGCCATTTCTGAATGAGATTTAGGTAGGATTAATGCAAGACAAACTTCGCTACTAAATGTCTTCGGTGCGGCTTTTAGCAACGGATTAAGGCGAACGTGAAGTGTTATGACCTGCGCAGTTGAAACTAGCTGTATTGTAATTAGGCAATTGCCTTAGCAAGCAGTCGTTTAGAAGCGTTAGTAAGCCCAGCACTTATTCACGCTGCTCGTGGTTTCGACGCACAAACGACGAGACTAGGTATTTTGGTTCTTAATGCGCAACTATTTACAATATGTTAAAAACTTTATGTTTCGATTAAGAAAAGAAATAGAACGTGTTGGTGCAAAAACAACATACAAGCACGATCATTTATTTATCATGTAAAATAAGCGGAGCGAAATACAGACAGCACAGAGGCGTCCGGTCACGAATGGTCCACCATTCACAATGCAAGAAGTTTGTTAAAAGCATGACACTGATATAATAAGCATAAAGAAATAACATCAAACGCGAGAGATATGCATTGGGGGGTAGGAAACAAACACCAGCAAACGAATGGCAATAAATACAGAATGCATAATCGATTGCTTCTATAAACAAGAAAGTGTAAAGCATAAGCATCTCATAGCACATGGCAAAATAACTCTCAAACGAACACAAGTAGCCACATACAGCAATTTTTTTTTTTAATAGAGATACCACCATTCTACTTCTTCAGCTGTTACTTGCAACACGTGTTCGGCATCGTTGTCCCACCCCGCCACTTCAACTAAACAGCCCAGCACTCGAGAAATAGCGCAGCACAAGCACAGAACGCACGCGATCACTCGGCTCGCCTCGCACTGCGCACGCGTTTCGGTACGCGAACGTGCGAACGATGCCCTCTGTGGCACAGTGGCGCCGCGTCACGGCACCTTTGGGCAGCATATGAACCTCTCCCATAGCGTGACGGCGGAGTTTCGTGACCAGAAAAACATGGAAGGACTCTGATGTGACGTAGACGCTCAGCCTCTCTTGAGCGCCGCTTGCGTTCAGCGGCTGCCACACGTCGCGTTTTGGGAGACACTGATTTGGCGAGACGAGGCATTCTTCCCACATGATACCGCGAAGTAAACTGCTACCACCGCCGCTGCCACACCACAACCAAGTAGACAGTTGCCACGCGTGCCTTGCAACAGTGATGTCAGGCCACACAGCGCCCAATCGGGAGGCCACCTCAAGCCCCTGACGACAGTGACGTCAGGGCGCACCATCGAACACACAGCCACCACGCGTGCCAGTGTGATGAGTCATCTCGCGCAGCGCCAAACCACCCCGACACCCGCACTTAACGACAGCGATGTCACGCACGCGAGCCGATCAGGAGGCGCACACCTGTGCCTAGCGACAGTGACATCACGACGCAGAGGAGACCAATCAGGAGGCCACAAAGCTGTGACAGTTTCTGCTAACGGCAGATGACCTTGACAATGAGCCATTAAAGGCTTCCGCCTTAATAAGAGCAACACTGAACTTCAGTCAACCAAGGGAACAGGCTGGTTTCAGGAAGGGATACCCTACAATGGATCACATCCATGTCATCAATCAAGCAGTCAAGAAATCCACAGTGTACAATAAGCTTCTCTATATGGCTTTCATAGATTACGAAAAGGCGTTTGATTCAGTAGAGATGCCAGCAGTCAGAGGCATTACGTAATCAGGGAGTACACGATACTTACGTAAACATCTTGGAGAATATCTACAAAGATTCCACAGCTACCTTAATTCTCCAAACAAAAAGTAGGAAGGACCTATAAGAAATGGGTCAGACAAGGAGACACAATCTCTCCACTGCTATTTACTGTGTGCTTGGAAGAAGTATTCACGCTATTAAACTGGGAAGGCTTAGGAGTGAGGATCAACCGAGAATATCTCAGCAACCTTTGATTTGCAGACGATGTTGTCTTGTTCAGGAACACTGGGGATTAGCTACAACAAATGATTGAGGACCTTAACAGAGAGAGTGTAAGAGTTGGGTTGAAGATTAATATGCAGAAGACAAACATAATGATGAATTGCCGGGCAAAGGAACAAGAGTTCAGGATTGCCAGTCAGCCTCTAGAGTCTGTGAAGGAGTATGTTTACCTAGGTCAATTACTCACAGGGAACCCTGTTCATGAGAAGGAAATTCACAGAAGAATAAAAATGGGTTGGAGCACATATGGCAGACATTGTCAGCTCCTGAGTGGAGGCTTACCATCTTCATTGAAAGGGAAAGTGTACAATCAGTGCATTTTACCGGTGCTGACATATGGGGCAGAGACTTTGGAGACTGACAAAGAAGCTTGAGAACAAGTTGAGGACTGCTCAAAGAGCGATGGAACGAGGAATGCTAGGCATAATGTTAAAAGACACAAAGATGGCGGTTTGGATCAGAGAGAAAATGGGTATAGCCTATATTTTAATTGGCATTAAGAGAAAAAAATGGAGCTGGGTAGGTCATGTAATGCGTAGGCTAGGTGGACCATTAGGGTTACAGAATTGGTGCCAAGAGAAGGGACACGCAGTCAAGGACGGCAGAAGACTAGGTGGGGTGATGAAATTAGGAAATTCGCGTGTGCTAGTTGGAGTCTGTTGGTGCAGTACAGGGGTAATTGGAGATCCCAGGGAGAGGCCTTCGTCCTGCAGTGGACATAAAATAAGCTGATGATGATGAAGAAGTAGAAAGGCTAAATAGAAAAATGTTTGCGAATACGATCAAATTCATACCAGGTACGTTCATAAAGAAAGAGAACTTTTGTTATATCATCTTTATTGATTACTGTACAACATCTTAAGTACGGTCCTTTTCAAAGTAGTCACCTCTACTGGAAATACACTGTTCCCATCGTTTCTTCCATTTTTGTAAAGCCTCCTGGAATGCTTTTTCTAGAATAGCGAGCTGGTCTCTTGTCACATTGTCCTGAATCTCCTCTATGGTTTGGAAACGACATCCTTTTAGCATGGTTTTAAGTTTGGGAAACGGGAAAAAGTCTTCTGGGGCAAGGTCTCGAGAATGCAGTGGATGGAGCACAACAGGAGTGTGAGGTTTTGCTAGATAGCCGTGGAGAAGGAGCAGCACGTGACTGGCATGTTGTCATGATGCAACATCAAAGTCAGGTTTTCCAACAATTCATGCCTCTTACTGTGCAAAGCAGCCCTCAGATGTGCTAAAATTCCCTGGTAGGCTTCCTTGTTTACCATCTGACTATGTGGTGCCTGATGGACAATGCCTTTGCAGTAAAAAAACACAACCTTGGTCTTTGACAGACTCATGCTTTTTTTTTTTTTTTTTTTTTTGTACAATGAGACCCTTTGTCCAGCTACTGCGATGACTGCACCTTCATTTCAATATCATAGCCATAAACCCACGTCTCATTGCCTGTTATGATGTTCTTAAGGAACTTTTATTGTCACTGGCAGTGGCAAGCAATTCCTGGCTGATGGCAACACGGGTCTGTTCCTGATTGTCAGTCAACAAATGCAGCACAAATTTTGCACTGACATGAAGCATCTCAAGTTTGTCACTCAAAATTTGATTACATGATCCTACGCTGAGAGAAGTTGCCCACTTCGTCGGCAACTTCTCATACAGTTAAATGGCGATTTCTATGAATCACGGCACAAGCTCTCTTTACATGCTCATCTGTTGATGTGGAAGGTCGTCCAGGCTTGTGATCGTCACCAACCGACATTCTACCATGTTCAAAACGTTTAAGCCACTCGTAGCACTGCATGCGACTCATACAATCCTCCCCGTATGCTTGGCTAAGCAATTGAAATGTCTCTGTGAAAGTTTTGCCAAATTTGTAGCAGAATTTCCCACACACATGTTGTTCTTCAAGCTCATTCATTGTCACTTCGGTACTAATCCGATGAACAGCTTGTGCGTGCGATGACTTCAGCTGCTGCAGCTTGCCAACTAACGGTCAGAGCGAAACGTGGAAAATGGCAATCTGTTGTCTAAACCTGCCACCACGTGTGCTCTCTCTGCCAGTTGGCGCGCTATTTCAAATGTTTGATTTCTTTTTGAACGCGCCTCATATATATTCTAACAAAATTTTCAGTCATTGGTGTAATGGAATAATTTGACAAATGTCTTTATTGAAATGATTGGCCCTACACGCCTGAAAAAGCCTTAATGGTCATTTCTTTTATGTGGGTAAACAATGATTATCATGGTTTTTGTTGTATTATCTGTTTTGTATAAAATCTCTGGCTGCACAGCGCTAAAGAATAATAAGCCTAATGTCTCCCAAGTCAGATCAAACTACATAAATTCTGACTGCCCATTGTCATTTAATGGATTAAGCCTCCAACACATGTGATACTTGAAGCAGTCTGTTGAACAAAATAAAAGCTTACGTTTGTAAATCTTCAATAATATACCTTAGCTGTTAGTCAAAGTTATGTATCTGATATTCCTTTTCACATGTACAGCATTTTCCCTGCAAATTTCATTTTAATGTTCCTGTTATTATTTTGACTAACCTTTTACTGGGCATTACCAATGCACTGTCTCAATCCATTGTTAAAATGAATGATGCTGCATTAATTTGCAGTTTCCATGTTCACCCTTATTAAATATAGTGCTAATGCGTGCTTGGGCATATTGCTTGGTAATTGCAGGTTCAGGAGCAGGGCCTGGTAGACAGGGCTCTGGAAGAGGAGGCTGCTGCTGCAGCAGGCACAGCAGCAGGCACAGGCAGCTCAGCTACGACTTCAGCAGCACCAGCCAGCACTGGTTCTGCATCAGGATCAACATCCAGCATGGTGAATCGGTCCATACAGCAACTTGCTCAGAAGTACTGCTCCGAGTGCAAAGCCTCTTTTGATGAGCTGAGCAAGATTGTTCAGAAGGTAAATTAAAGTTGAATTACCTTCTGCTCAAAATTTGAACCCAGGATGTGTTAGAACAAACTCTTTGACAGTCCGCATTTCCAACAAGTGTGGGTGCGTCGATGGTCAATTTTTCTTGCTGACATTTCAAATAGTGCAAATTGACTTGTTGGATTTTTTTTTTTAAGTCTCCAATTGAATTATAATTCATCATGGTTGAGATCAAACCTAGGACTAACATCTCTTGGGTTGGTCACTGTACCATCTCCATTGTGTTATTGTGCACATGTGTATGTGAGTGTGCACGTGCAGTTACAGGCTGTAAAAAAATATCAAGATGGGCCAACCAGCTGAACTTACTGTGTGTGCTGTTAATTAGGTCTGGACAGCTTTTAATTTCTCTAGTTCTTTAAATGCAACAGAAGCCACCGAAAATTGAAATTAACGGTAACAGTGTTCAGTATCAATATCACCGAGTGTTGACCCGCTGCACTGGCTTAGTGGCTATGGTGTTGTGCTGCTGAGTACGAGGTTTCCTGTTTGATTCACAGCAGTTGCATTCTGATGGAGGGAAAATGCAAAAACGCTTATGTACCATTTATTGGGTGTACATTCGCATTCTTCATTACCCACTCTGAAGTTTTACGACAGTAAACCTTATAATTTAAGCAAACTGGTTGTTGATAAAGCTGTGCATGATTAAGGTACGTGCATCTCATGCTTCAGTTGCTCTGCTTTATGCTGTTCATATGATGGAGCAGCATCTATTCAAGCTTAAAGGCACTGCAGCCAAGCCATCTTTTTTTTCTTCCTCCATTTTTTTTTTTTTTTTTCCTTTCAGATCTTGGCTTCACGAAAGGAATTGGTTGAGTATGAGCACAAGCAGAAGGACAGCAGAAAAGCACAAGCAGCAACTCCAACTTCGACTGCTGTACAGCCAGCGCGAAGTGAATTGCCATCACCAGGCAGCTTCAATTTACCAGCGAGCAATAAGCAGTCATCTGGGAGATGTTATGGTTGTGCCAGTGCTGCAGTGGATCACTGCATCACCCTTCTTAGAGCTTTGGCTACCAGTGTGCCATACAGGTAAAACTGAAGCTGATTTTGTGAAGAGAACTATAAGGCTGTCCTTGTTGCCACTTGTTGAAGGGAACCTACAGCGAAACTTCATTGCTCACCTGACTTTCCAATATGTATAGTTGAAAAATTCTCACATACTTTTTCGTTCAATCAGTTATTAAGATTTTGGACTTCCGCAGGGAAGCTTTGTCCCATGTTTTTCCATTGATCCTTGATGGCAGGTTGCCATATACTGTGCATCTTCAGAGGCATCCAGGTTTGTAAAAAAATTGAACTTCTTTAAAGGGCCCCCCACCAGGCCCCTAGCAAATTTGGTTATATGCTGGAAGTTGTTATGTGTCCTCTAGAGAGCATTCGGGCACAAAAATTTTTCAAATCGGCTCATTAATAGCCAAGATAGAAATATTTCAGTGTTGGATTTATTTGTACGGCTTTTGAAAGTGTATATAGACAGGCACAGCTTTTCTGCCATGTTCGCTCGTGGTAAGGCTGCAGGCTTGCACAAAGAAACTGTCTAGATGATGGGTCACTACCTCAAATAGTGATTACCATATTTATTCGAATATAGGTCAATCTTTTCATTCATAAAATGTTACTGAAACTGAGCTATCGAGCTATATTCATGACAGAAGAATCTTTACATATATTCGTGAACAAAGCTAACAAAACTAGTACATAGCTAATGGAGTTCCTCTGTCACGCCCACTATAAAGCCAGCCAGGAAATTATCCAGATTGGGTTTAGGAAATATTGCATATCTACTGCACTTGACGACACTGAGGATGGCATTGTTTGAGGAGCCGAAAACGCTTGTGAAAAATTTGACAAGTTTTTTGGCCATTCCGACGAGAATGCAGCTTGCGGGCTGTGGCATCAACTAACAAGATTTAATAGCTGAACTTACAGTGACTAAAGGTGTGTGATGCTCAAAGTTTTTGTTTTTCTAAAGAGATAGGGGTCGACCTGTAATCAAGTTATAATTTTTTATTTCAAGGAAAGTTTAATATATAGGGTTTGACCTATAATTGCGTTCGACCTATTTTCTAGTAAATTCGGTACTTTTTCCTGAATGTCCTATTCATATGAAGATTCCTGTTCACGAGTAATGTTGCAATGAACCCATGTGACATTATCTGCCACTGCAGCAGCAGCGCATTGTCTCACAATAAACCAACAATATGCAACATACACCCATAATTCTGGAAGAAAATGCAGTAAAATACAGACAAGCCACAGAAAGTGCATGCCAGTTACATGACACTGTGCGTAGCAGGTACTAGGTACTAGGTTACTACATGACCATAAGTGGATGTCGACTAACTCTTAAATTCAGAATGGGATATACCTAAGGAAGGAACACTCCTTATGTGTGCATGAATGAGGGAGTCATTTTCTAATGCATGTGTTAAAACATCATTTTGGTGTAAGCTCAATAAACAGCTCTACTTGCGATATCATTCTCCGCCACCATTTTAGAATCTGCAGACACTAAACTACATGGATAGAAGTACTACAGGTACATGGAGCACTAAATGTTTAAGAAATTTGGTACAGTGGACTGTTAGAGCACATTTGACACTGGTTGATTCGATCAGGACTGAAGGTCCCACTCGGCTACCATGCATGCATTTCTATGGGCCCAAACTTTCATTATTTCGATCCTAAAATTGGCCTTAGACATATGTTTAGAAGTTTATCAGTCAGCCTGCAAGCATTTAACCCCTGTGGTGACCTAAATAGCAGTACCTTTTGGGGCCGCATGTCTCAGAGGAGTTTAGGGGACAGTGAATGTGTTGAACATGCATCGTCTCCTGTCGAAAATGCCTACTTTCAGCCTTCCCCAGGAAGATCTTCAAGCAGTAATGGCAGCTTACAATTTTCTATTACGATATTTACCCAATTCTTATGCGCATTTTTTTCCCCAAGAAAATTTAGCCGGAAATTGCCTGTACAGTGCAGTCAGATATAAAACCAAAACCACGTTTGTGACATTCCTATGCTTTACCGCATAACATGGCTGTACTGCGGCGAAGCTGACTTTAGGAAACTGGCTGTCATTCTGCAACACATATTAGATTCCTGCCCATTTTTCTTGCTAAAAAGTTGGCTGTACATTAGATTTCTATTTTGTTTAGGAGCTTTGATGTCATTTCTATGTCATTTTTACTCGTACCGGCTTGTAGAAAGCCGGTGCACATTGATTCAGGGCCATGTTAGTATTAGGTAAATACTGCCAAATGAAGCATTGGTATGTCAGCCTTTCTTCTGCACCTTGTCTAATTCGACCCACCGGATCATTGATTTATTTCATTAATCTCAGCAGGGTCAAAATAGAGGAAGTTGACTGTGTAGCAGATTTCTCGCAGGAGGAGGAGAAATAAGCTTTATTTTAGTACAGCAGATTTATGAGACCTAGGCCTCTCTACCTAGATGACAGCCTCGAGCCCTTGGGCCCTGGTGGCATTTTCGGCCTGCTGGATTGCCTTAATTTGGTCTTCCGGTGCACAGCTGAGCAACACGGTCTCCCACTGCTCTCTAGTCTTTTTTATACTGTGTGGGTGCCCGAGGACAAGCCCAAACCATATGTTGTAGGTCCGCCCTTTCTTTGCAGAATCTCCATCTATCCATGTAAAGGTCCAGGTACTACTGGGGGTAGGCCACCGGGTTCAGATATGTATCTGAACTGGGGGACTAATTGTTTGGGATTGGCCAGTCATTTGCAAAAATTATTCTCTTGGAATTTAAGTTGGTCAGAGTGTTTCTTCTCACCAGAAAGTTTGTTTTTTGGTGATGTTGAGGAAAAGATTTTTATCAGATAAACTCTGCCTCCAAGAAAGTGTCATAGTACGAGTGATAGTGCCATAACAATAAATGCAAAATTTCACTTGCACGAAATATAAGTGCAATTCATTGCATATAGCAAACTAACAACAAACATGAAAGCTCGCTGCACTGGTTAGCAGAGGTAACAAACAAATTTGAGTAAACATTTCTATTTTCGCACAAAAAATAAAGCATATATCTTAATATACTAACAAGAAACAAGTTTCTGTCTAGAGTTGATAGAAAAACAGTGCCTTAATTTTTTCTTACCCCTGCTCTAACAGAGTTTGGCTTCATGAAACAAAGATGTCTTTTATGCAGTAAACAGCTAAAATAGCACATGTATGAATATGATCGGACAAAGTTAACAGCACCAGATTAGTTAGCTTTAAAATAATTACAAGACATAGGTGCAGCTGTGCCCAGTGCACTAAGGTGAATTTAACTGACCAAATTTTGAAACATTGCCTAGAGCTATTAACAAAGGTGCCCTGCTTAACTTGTGAAAAAGTGCATTTTTCTGGGGTGGAGTCTTTCATTTCAATCTTCAGCCACTGTATATGATGCAGGAAGCCTTGTTTTCCTTAAGAAATTGTATATGATATCCTATTTCTGGCTTACTGCTGCATTTAACACTCGGCAATGAGGCAGTCAGCCCACAAAGGAAACTAGAAAAAGCCAGTGTGCACATACACTGGTAGAGTGCACATGCATGTACACATCATTAAATAAGTTTCTTGTGTGTTTGTGAAATAAGCTTTCGATGTGACTCACGAGAGAGAGGAAGGACAGAGGGAAAGGCAGAGGCTAGCTAGTGCATAGACCGGCTGGCTGCCCATAACATTAGAGTGGTAGGCTAACATTCTAGTCAAAATATACTGTAGTCAATATCATGAAAGTGGTCTGAGCAGAGTATGGTGCCACTGTTAAGCTCGAAATACTTTTTTACTGCCACAATATACTACGTTGCAAGGTGCTGTTATCTCTGTGGAGTGTTTGACATTGCGACCACTGGTTTTCATGCATCCATACACCGCACACAAAGACATTAACTATTGCAATCAACACTCTACAGCGCGTCTCTGTAGCTTACTGCATACACTGGGAACAAAAAGAAAAATGGCGCCGTTTTGCCCAAAAGCTGAAACATCGGTTTTGGTAGCAAATTCTTACAGTTATACGAAGGATAGTAGTTTTATTGACTCTATAACTTTGTAAGCATTCATTTACGAACTAAATTAACAAACATTTTTCATGCACGCACAGGCAGACATGAGCACTAGATCATTAACACTAGATGACCGCGGACACTCACTGTCAAAAATGCTGGCATGAGGAAGAGCGGCAGCAGTAGCGAGCGAGCAAATTGCCCTTCCTGCTAACTCTCGCTTCAGCACAAATTAAGTGGCAAGAACAAAGCACACACAAAGACATGAGCCCTCGGCGCGCCTAGCCTCTGTACTGACTGCAAGTGGCTTTCATGATAGGGCCCAAGCGGCCGCATTCAGCTATGCCATACCCAGCCACCGCCAAAGTAGCCCCCGCCCCCCCTTATGTCATGTGCACAATGGAAGACGGCATGCTTCCTTGCCATCTTTCTCCCTTGCACATGCAAGATTGAGCCACCATTCTTCTGAGCTGATACTCGCACCCACAGCATATGACGCGCAGCCGCGATGTTATCACATTTGGACTTTATATTGAACATTGCGATGGCGCTGACGATGAAAATGTGCCTGGAATGTCCATATAACTGATTCGCAATAAAATCAGCAGAAGTGGGAAAACAAGTTACTACCAGCACAGGCATACGGCTATGAAGGTGGTGAAGCTCACGTAGAAAGACGTGCAACGAACTTCACCGGTTATTGCACACCCACAATGACAAACGTCTGGTCGGTTGCAGTCTCTGCTGTTCAATTCTGTCATGATTGCAGCGGGTGGTGCAGCTGAAATATTTATTTTGCCTGACATCACACATCTATTGCCATATGGGGGAAGAAACATTAAAATCATAATCTCTGTGGCCACTTCTGTACAGCAATGCTTTGTCCAATTGTGTAATTGCTTCAGCTTCCCTTTAAAGGGCGGCAAGCAGTGTTTGCAAAAAACAGAGGCCCATATGCTTAGCACATCGAAATCAACATCACCCGTACAGATTTTCATGTGCAGTGAAGCTTGGCTATTTCACCTCAGATGGCCAGTTTAGTACAATAGATAAATGCATAGCTTTTCTGTTGTCCTTCTAGGCCATCTATCAGCTTTGCCCTTTGTTTTGTTTTGGTGTGTATACAGGCAACTTCTGTGTGAGCGGGGCTTGATAGGGGAGCTGGTGGAGCACAACCTTCGTCAGGGCTGGTCACAAGTTGGCCAGTTGGTGTGCCTGCTAACGCGCGACAACCCCCAAGCCACTGACCACCTTAATGGACTGCTGATGGAGCGCATCTCACTTGCTCTACTGCGTGGTGGGCAGGCGGCCTCTTTACCCCAGCAGCCCTGCCTAGCTCTAGTGCCTGCTGCTACCACGCCACCTACCCCAACAGAAGGAGACAACAATGAGGCAATGTCAACACTGCCACCAGTCATAGTTGGTGTCCCTGACTTGCCAGCGGCAGTCCGTCACGAGGTGGCCTTGTTGGCTCTGTCACTCCAGAAGGAGGACTCATGCTGGGAGCAGCGGCTAAGGTACACACATAAAGTCCTTGTTTCTTTTGGATATCTCATTAACATACCCTGTCCTGGCTTTCTGGCAGTCGGGAGTATAAAAATTTTAAGCCATTCTCTGTATTCTTTTGCTTGTTTTCACAAGTTGTGATGGCACTATTGAAGTGGTTACAAAAACCAGGTAGAGTAAGCTTGATGAATGCTTAAAGTGTGAGCAGCACCTACCATTGTTAACAGCTTGAACAGCATGTAAACCCTCACAGTAGAGCAAGTGTTTGTGTTTGTGAAAACGAAAAGTGCCATTGTGAACGCTAACACATGTCCATCATTTTTTAGCTTTGATTTCCTTCTGCAGTCTACTCTCCTGCACCTGTCATTGAACAAGATGTGCCGTATAGACTCGCGTAAGGGCTGCACCTGTGTGCCGCGCACTCGCATCTGCAAATTTTCGCCCAATGCATACTTCCGCATGCTGCTACTAGATGGCGAGAGCTTTTTGTTGACCTCTGATACAATGGTACATCCAGTGCTCCAGAGTGTGCACAATTTTGACCAAAAGGTTCAGCCCCGCGCAAGGGCTGCACCCCTAACTATGAACAACACTACGCAACTATGACTGCAAACGGCACTGCACAGCCACGGCTACAAAGAGCCCCTACTACTTATTACATGACACCCACAAAGCAGTGCTGGAATACTGGAATCTGCAGCTAGCTGCAGGGGTACTTGGCTGTCTGCCGATAAAGGCCCTTAGACAAGCTGCGCAGTGTCATTTTCATGCGTGTGTGTGTATATGTGTCTTTAAGTATTGATTGGGTTGTCAAAAGCATTAAACTGTGTATGGCTTCCTCTGGCAAGATCTTACAAATACCATCATTTATTAGAGCATCTGCTCTGCTTTAATAATTTCCACAAAGAAGTGTCCTGTGGTTGCTTAGCATTAAAAGTAAGTGCACAGATTGCTGGAGTTTTCCTTCTCGAAACATAAGAAATTGCAGATTCCGCATGCATGTATACATTTTAGTAGAACTTTGTCAGCCACATGCTCTCCTTCATCCAAGAAATAAATGCCCCATATAACATATTTTTGCAACCGGAGTATTAGCTTGTCAATTATTCATTATACAAGCATGCAGCACTGTGTTTTCACTGTTTTTCTGAATAGTTCATATGGTCAGAGTGAGAAAACAAAAGCTGTAGATTTACAAGCTCTGTTTCATGACGCTGTGAATGCATTTATTTGTTCGTGCAGGTGTGTGATGCGGTTGTTTCTGATGGGCATCAGTTCACAGAGTCCAATTGTGATGGAGAGCATCACACTGCCTTGTCTTAAGATACTGCAAGCAATCATCAAACCAGACCCACCCATCACTAAACGCAACAAAGACAAGTCGATTGAGGAACTGGCAACTGTACGGCCCTCTGGTGAGTGAGAATTGTTGCACTGCATTAACTTACAAAGTTTTGCCCTCAAATGTAGTATGATCTGGACCATCATGACTAGCATTGGGGCAGCTACGAAAGCGAGATTCACTGATTCAGGCCCAACCTTGTTTCTCCATTTTTCAAATCTCCATTTGCATTTTTTTAGCCTACATCAGGACCGATTCCCCCAACACAGCTCGGATCCTATCTGAAGCGTTGAAAAATAAAGGCATCTTCATACATACAACTTCTAACTCTGAATGACTGGATCCAAGACATTCTCTGAAAATGTCTATACATTTATTTATTTATTGTGAGTCTTTGATTGATTACTTAATCGGGATTAATCAATTGTTGATTTCTATGCAAAACATATAAATTCAAGAAACACTACATCTTGCACTACATGATTGTTTGAAATAGGCTGTGGAGAGAAGTCATGGCTGCAGAGCAGGTGGCATTTACAAAACTAGGTTTTTGATTGTGACTGCCAGAACTTAAGTATGTTGTTGCTAATATTTAATACTTAATGGGATTGGGGAAAAATATTGTCACAATAAGTGTTAGCTAGAATACCAATCCATGTTGCGACTTATATTTTGAAGGCTCAGAAGTTGTGCAAGGCAGGAGATTTCTAGCAGTGTATGCTTTGTGTACTACATGGCTTCAATTTTGTATAGCAACATGCCCCCCCCCACCCCAAGTTGTCAAATTGTACAAATTTTCTCATTCCAGCTAGAGTACCCGTCATTCACACAATTTTGCACCAATGGTGCAAGAACAAATACACAATTTATGCTGTTACTGGAAAAAAGCTATGAGGGCATCTAGAGGCTGGATAACAAGGCTAACATATTTATAGCTTCATTACATATTATACTTGTAACATTGAAGTACACCCGTGAGAAAAGGTATACCGACCAGGGGTTGCACGATAAAACTAATTTTCTCCTCTCTCTGTGAATGCAACTTGAAATGAAAGACTGCAACTCCCACTTGGCACTACAAATTTTCTAACGCAATCATCAGTTTCCGTTGTGGGGGTTCCACTCTGCGCGCGGCTAGGGCTGGAGGTGAGCTTCGGATCTAGCCCCACACAGTCGCTCCGTGGTACTCCTTAACCCGTAACGCAGGAATCGCGGCTATGTCGGGTTCGAACGAATAAGGCAACCAGCAGCGTCAACTGTAACAACATTTATTGCTACCAGCAATAAAGAACACTGGCAGAGGGGCGTCCTCTCTGTAATAAGTAATAATAGGCTGGCCTCGTTGCCCGGGATAGTCAGGCAAACGAGGTCACTCACGTGTTGCGGCAGGTACTCCAGTCCGGCAGGTTAGGGGTCTCACGTCAGAGAGAGAGGGTCTCCCCCTGTGGCGCTGTTTTGTACCTTTTTACTTTGGCGAGGGGAATATCCTCCTCGCCCGTCAGCTGCCTTCCCGCAAGTCAGGGAGAAAGGGAGCACGTGCATCGCAAGAGTGAGGGAGAAGCGGGAGAGGGTGTAGTGCACCTCTCCCGTGTATGTGCCAGCTCTCGACGCAACCGCGATGACGCGGGGGAAGATGGATGCGTGTGCTCCCCACATCCTCCTCCCCTTAAGAAGCCCCCTGTACGTTGATGCTGGCACCTAGGTACGCCTGAGGGGTTCGGGCGCCCGTTCCCGCCAAGGTTCGCAATCAAGACAGCGTTGCACACGCCGGCTTTGAGCGTCAGGCATGCATTGCTGTAGCCCTCAGCTGGCAGATACTTGATGCCAACTCGAAGGTGCCCAGTCAGCGGCACTGCTCAGGCTTGCGAGGCGGATCGTAGTCCCGGCTCGAAGGCGGCTCCCCGTGCTGCGCCCCAGGTGTCGGCTGCGCAAGCTGGAAGGTCGCTTGCTGGGCGCCGGGTAGTGGTTCGTGCGGCTGCAAGGCCAGCATAGCACTGTCAGTGCCGCCAGTGCATCAGTTGTACCCGCGAGTTCTGCAGGCAGTTCGCACGGCCGTTTCTTGTTTCCTGCTTCGGCAAATTGGATTAGTCCACTGCATGGAACGACATTGTGATAAGCAGCATGACTGGCCGTATCCGGGAACACTGTCAACGCCCGTTACGAAGGGAATGGTCGTCCGCCTCATCGATTCCCAGCTCAGGATAATCACCACACTGGCGCTCGCGACTCTTTGGTCAATCAATGCACACACTGCATGCAAACACGTTGAACTGTTCACACCACATTCCCGTCGTGGTCTGTGTGGTTGCTTGAAGACTGGAACGACGACTCATCGTCAATACTAGACACTCTGCTGTCGGTAGGCGTTCGCTTCCCGGCAGGAACTAACAAGGTGCCAGCATGGCCCGGACTTACAAATGGTCCTCGCAGTCATCGGGCTACGCAAATACAGCAGTCAGATCACTTCCGCCTGCTACGCAAGTTGTAGCGCGGCTGCGGGCTCGCCGTTCGATTCTGGCTGCTCTCTCTCACCAACCGCGGTTGAGGGAGGGTCTGATCTCATCCCACTGCTCATCACGCGGCACGTAGCGTTTCAGGTCGCATACGTGTACCGGCCTGTAGATCGGCTTCCCTTTTATGTTCTCGAGCCGGTAAAGAAGCTAGGAAACCTTCTCTCGCACTTGATACGACCCGGTCCACTTTGGCGCCAGCGAGGCTGCAAGTTAACTGTTTGCTAGAATCGCTGAGAACGTGCTGGCGTCAAAGCACCAGATCGCCCACTTTGTATTGGACATTCCGATGCGAGCGGTCATACTGCGCCTTCTGTTGCGCCATAGCAGTGCGGAGATTACGGCGTGCTTTGTGTAAAGCTTCCATCATCTTGGCACGTAGGTGCGTCGCATATTCAGCTCGTGCTGCCGGCGGGACCGACATTCCGCTGCGATCCACGAGAACTCTATCCATCGGATTCGGCAGCTCTCTCCCCAGGTTGAGAGAAGAAGGCGCATACCTAGTCGAGCGGTTCACTGTCGACCGCAATGCAAACCCAATCTCTGGAAGGTAGGCATCCCAGTCCTTATGTCTCAGAGAATGCGACAAGCATATGCTTAATGTTGCGATTGACCCGTGCAGTGGGGTTCGACTGAGCATGGTAAGTTGTCATTTTCTTGTGCTTAATGCCAGTTGTGCAGCGCACGAGTCGACGAAAACCTTCGCAGTGAAGTAGGATGCATTGTCCGTTATCAACTGCTCCGGGAAGCCAAACCTGGTGAAAACCTCGATCAACTTATCCATGATCACTCGTGCCGTCAGTTTTCGTAAGGGGAAAAGTTCGACCCATTTACTGAAATGATCTGTGACTACCAGCAAGAATTTGTTCCTCTCGGTGTGATGGGATACGGTCGCATGACATCACACGCCGCGATTTGCCAGGGAGTCTGGCTGTCAATAGGCTGCATGAAGCCGGGTGGTCGTCCGCCTCGGGGCTTCACGCTCTGGCACACATGACACAAGCGGGCGTAGCGCATCACATCCCGTTTCATGCCTGGCCAGGTAGCAAGGCGACACAACGTAAGTCTTGGGGCCGCTCGCGTGCCCAGCGATGCACGAGTCGTGAAAGTAGAGTAGCAGTGCTCCTTGCAATGCGCGCGGTATCACCACCTTAAACACCTCACTTGTGTCGTCCTCGGTGGGAATATACCTCAGCAGGACACCGTCGAAATTCAGCAGATAAGAATCCAGCGCACTCACAGCATTACCAACTGTTCCCGAGCACTTAGCACCGACAGCAATACCAGCTGCCTCCACGTGTGCGGCGGCCGCGTCACCCTGCTCCCAGAGCTCGTCGAGCACTTTTCAACAAAGGGTGTCCTTCTGCTGAGCCTCGAACAGCTCCTCTCTGCTGAAGATAACTCCTGCGAAACCGACAACATCTGCGTGCTTCACGCTTTCGCTCGGGATCGACGGTTGTTCCGCGTCCCCTACTCGGGCTACAACTTGGATTTCTTCCTCGCCTCAGACTGGTGCTCGCGAAAGTGCGTCAGCTGCAGCATTGCTTTTTCCTTTGTAGTAGCGCACGGTGAAGTCGCAAAGCTGCAGTAGCAGTGCCCAACGCCCCAGGCGGCCACTCGGCTCGCTCAAGTGCCTCAACCAAGTGAGAGCCATGGGATCAGCCTCAATCATGAATGCCATTCTATCGCCGTAATAGTCGAACTTTCGCAGAGCGAGAACTATCGCGAGGCACTCCTCCTCTGTCGCTGAGTAGTTCCTTTCTGCCGACGTCAACGAACGACTTGCGAACGCAACCGGTCGGAGAGTGCCTCCGTGCTCCTTAAGCAAAATTGCACCTAAGCCTAAATCACTTGCACCTGTTTGAATCACAAACTCCCTATTCAAATCGGGCAGCTGCAATTCGGCCGTGTCAGCGAGCACCTTCGTGAGGCCACACAGTGCTGCCTCCTGCTCTTGACCCCAAGCAGGCACGTACGCAGGATTTTACACTCCGTCGTAACCCTTGCTGCTAATCGGATGTGTCTCCCCGTTATCAATTTTGGCTTGATGAAGAAAGTGTTACCTGAAGGCATAGCGGTGGCCACGCTCCGGTCCCAGTGACAGACGACCACATCACTGCTTTCGCAGCCGACGCGTCTCCAGATCCTCCTGATTACCCGCAGGATGCCTCGAACCTCGACGGCCCATTACGTCCCATGGTCGCTACGGACCTCGCCCCTGACCAAGCAGCCACCCTCTATTGCCTTTTGCTTTCCTACCGCGACAAATTTGACACTGACTGCAGTCGACCACTTGGTCAGACGTCCCTTGGTAAAGGGACACTAAAGTGAAAAATGATTTCTTCTGCATCAGTAAATTACCGTTCTACAACACCAAAAACACCACTCTTACAACGATAAGACGTTTGGTAAGCCAGAAAAAGCGCAAGAACGAAATACGGGGGGTGACGCCTATTTAAGTTCCCGCACCTGGGAGCTGTGACATCTTGGATTTTGATGGCATCTTCTAGGGCCTACTAATTATATATAGCAGTACAGATTGACTACATTGTGTTCTAAAGGAACCAAATATTAAACATGGCAAGTTTCGGGAACCTTTATTCAGCCAACGCGGCCCAAATGCGAAAACATACTTTGGAATCCCTGACGTCACACTGATGTACCGGCGCTGGCGTTTCGGCGCGAAATTCAAATACTGATATTTGGACCTTCATTTTCTCATCTAATAATCAAACTATTTTTTTGAAATGACTGCCTGCAGGGTTCTCAAACAATGCTTCATTAGTCTAAACTGATTTATAGTTTCGCTTTAGTGTCCCTTTAAGCATTGGATAAACACTGGTGATGCTGTTCCCATTCACCGCCGACTGTATCGCGTGTCCATGGTAGAGCGGCAAGTTATTCAGCAGAAAGTAAACAAGATGCTCGCCAGAGGCATTGTCGAGCCCTCATCGAGTCCATGGGCGTCGCCGGTCATGCTCGTCAAAAAGAAAGATGGCACGTGGCATTTCTGCGTTGATTACCGCCACCTAAACTGAATTACTAAAAAGGACGTTTACCCTTTACCACGAATCGACGACGCTCTTGATTGTCTTCACAGTGCCAAATACTTTTCAGCCATCAAGCTTCGATCTGGTTATTGGCAGATTTCCGTTGATGAGCAAGACCAAGAAAAAGACCGCTTTCGTCACTCCAGATGGCCTCTACCGATTCAAGGTTATGCCGTTCGGTTTATGTAATGCCCCCTGCACGTTTGAACGGATGATCAACTCTCTGCTTCAAGGTTTCAAATGGTCAACTTGCCTTTGTTACTTCGACGACGTCCTTGTGTTTTGTCCTACATTTGAGATGCACCTTGAGCGCGTCGCAGTTATCCTTGATGTCCTCCGCAAGGCTGGGCTCCAATTAAACTCATCGAAGTGCCACTTCGGGCGCTGACAGATTACAGTGCTAGGCCATCTTGTCAATGCTTCCGGAGTACAACCCGTCCCGGAGAAGGTTCGAGCAGTAACGGCTTTTCCTGTACCTCCGTCTGTCAAAGATGTCCGGAGTTTTGTGGGGCTCTGTTCTTATTTCGGACGGTTCGTGAAAGATTTCGCAGCAATCGCTCGACCACTCTCAGAACTTCTGAAAAAAAGACGTGCTTTTTACATGGGGTTCCCCTCAGGCTGCCGCATTTTCATGCCTTATCACGATTCTCACCAATCCACCAGTCTTGGCCCACTTTGACCCATCCGCACCTACAGAGGTCCGAACCGATGCCAGTGGTTATGGGTTCGGCGCCATCGTATCGCAACGCCAACACGGACACGACCGCGTTATAGCCTACGCTAGCCGGCTCCTGACAACTGCAGAGCGCAACTATTCCATTACCGACCGCGAATGTCTTGTTCTCGTCTGGGTTGTTTCAAAGTTCCGCCCGTATTTATATGGCATCCGTAATCACAGACCATCGTGCGCTCTGTTAGCTTTCATCGCTCAAGGATCCTACTGGCCGGCTCGGTCGTTGGGCCCTCTGACTACAATAATATCCCTACACAATGACTTACAAGTTGGGACGCCAACACCAGGACGCAGATTGCCTCTCTCGCTACCCAGTCGAAGTCACAACCTCTACGTCTGATACTGACACCGATGCCTGTGTTCTGTTTTTCCACTGCTCCATGTCGCCGACATGCACTGCCGTGACCCGTCCTTGCGTATCATCATTGACCGCCTGGAATCGTCACTTGCCAACAGTTCCCTCCGCTTATTCACACTTAAAGATGGTGTACTCTACCACCACAACGTTCACCCCGACGACCCTGCATTACTCCTTGTGATCCCTAAACAACTTCGCTCGGTTGTTCTCCACGAACTTCACGACCTCCCCACTGCCGGTCACTTGGGTGTGTCACGTACCTACGACCGGATCCGCCGACGCTTCTTTTGGCCAGGGCATGCTCGCTCTGTTCGAAGATACATAGCTGTGTGTGAGAAATGCCAGCGACGCAAGACACCATCGACGCTTCCTGCTGGGTACCTTCAACCACTCGACATTCCCGCGGAACCATTCTTTCGGGTTGGTTTGGACTTACTTGGTCCTTTTCCTCTTTCTACCTCGGGGAACAGGTGGATCGCTGTGGCCACAGATTATGCCACGTGCTACGCCATCACCCGAGCGCTTCCTACAAGCTACGCCACAGATGTCGCTGATTTTCTTCTACATGACGTGATTTTATTACATGGAGCTCCGCGACAACTTCTCACAGACCATGGCTAGACATTCCTATCGAAAGTTATTGCGGACATCCTGCAGTCCTGTACCATGAGGCACAAGCTATCTACGTCATACCATCCGCAAACAAATGGCCTCACGGAGCGTCTCAATCGCACTCTCATAGACATGCACGCGAAATATGTCTCTTCAGACCACGCTGACTGGGACCTCGCTCTACCGTTTGTCACATTTGCTTATAATTCCTCGCGTCACGACGCAGCCGGTTATTCCCCATTTTTCCTTCAGCACTGCCCCTCGACACAACCTTCCCTGTTCACGCAGCACTGACCAGTGAATATGCACTTGACGCCATCGCTCGCTGTGCCCACGCAAGGGAAATTGCCCGTGACCGCCTTCTGAAATCTCAACAGAGTCAAAGGTGTTTGTACGACCGGCGACACCGAGACATGCACTTCCCGCCTGGTTCTTTGGTGCTTCTATGGTCTCCGTCGCGTCAGGTCGGCGTGTCAGAAAAACTGCTGCCTCGTCACACAGGCCCATACCGAGTGCTTCGTGCCGTGGCTCCCATCACCTACGAGATCACCCCTGACGCCCCATCTACTTCCCAGTCCAGTGATATTCTGCACGTTACAAGACTGAAGCAGTGTCATCCTCCCAGTGATGACATTTGCAGCTACTGAACGTTGTCCCATTCAGCACTTTTGCTTGATGGTGAACCCCTCGTTCTCCTTAAAAAGTACACCTAAATTTCCCCTCACCAGGTCTGGCCATTTTGAGCTGACAAGTGCTGTGCATACAATGCACGCTAACGATCGTGTCTGCTAAGTATTACATCACTACGCGCCATGGAAAGAGCTGAAATTTCAAACCGAATGTCATTTGCCCTTTTCCTCGCGGGCCGCCACCTCCAAGCCGGAGGGCGAGGTATACATGCTAGTGCGCCAACGTGCATGTGCTTGGGCTGTGGCACTGCACATGGTGACACACACACGACTTCGAGAATTATTCAAGGAAACATCTGTTACTTGTATAATCTGTTGGTTCAGTAGACGAATTAATGTTTAGAGAAATAATAAAACACAAACTGAATGTCTGCATGTTTTTGTTTTACTTTACACTGCAGCAACAGAGATGTATACTTCCATTTCGTCTGCTTGTTCCCATGTTGTGCAGTCGCGTGCGTAGACACCGTGTTCCAGCACGCAATCATGCTCTATGATCCGCTTGTGTCTGCCTCAGTATTCATGTAGCTCTGACTTATATTGCTAGTCAGGTGTCCTCGCGCACAGCATGCAAAATCATGCGCTGCACAAAACGCGACACTCACAACAGCTCGCACATTATGCCGGCAGCAGAAGTGCGCTGCACCGCGAAAAACCTAGGAGAAAAAGAAAGTGAAGGCAGGGCCCGCGACATATGTGTCATGTGATCCTAGAGCTTCGGTATGGGAGAACACAGGAAAGGAATTTCGCTTGCGGCGGCTAGACAGGGCAAGTGGAGAGAGTCTCTCTTGGCAGGGGCGCTCGCCTCCTGAAATTATGGGGTTTTGGCACTGAAATATTTTTATCATGGCTATTAATGAACTGATTTGAAACATTTTTGTAGCAGAACGGTCCCTAGAGGACACATAACAACTTCAGCATATAACCGAAATTTGTTAGTGGCCTGGTAGGGGGCTCTGTAAGTACCCAAGTGCAACAGGTATTTTGCAGGAACTGTAGCAAAATGTAATCAGAGCATAGGTCTTAAGCATTGTATCTCCTACTATAACTACTTAGGACCTGTTCTTGGATAATTATTGCTTTATTGACTTTTGTGGAAAAAGAAAAAGAAAAAAAATGAAACAAAAACGGGACAGAAAACAAAGCATGGCATCCAACTTCCCAGTGGTCTGAATTTTAAATGACTTAAAATTTGCCGTAAAGTGCATTTTCTAGAAATGACACAAAAAGCCCACATTGTCAAATGTGGTTTGTAGGCATCATTGTCATGTGATTATAAAGTTACACTTCTGAAGGGGACAGTGTGAACTTAAACATTATGCTATACATGAAAGTGAGAGGAATCTATCATTTGCATTCAGACTATCAAGAAATGAGTGGGCTAGATTTAAAAAGCATTTTATTTGCAGCAGCTCTTTGTCATTTACAGTAATATCTTCATTATCATCTCATTTGCTATCATGACTGACCAGCACAATCCTTGCAAACCACTCCTGTGTCTGAAGGGTTTCTGATACCTGTTTAATCATGCTGATATATAATGTTTAAAGTAGGCATGGGACCATGCACGCATCTGCAGGCATGTGTGTTGCTGTGGACCTTAAGGGCTGGCTGGATGGAGACCCACTGCAGACATACAGTTCCTGGAAAAGCCGATGCCTGGGACGACCTGCTGACACCCTTTCACTTGGTGGGGGCAAACGGCAACGGCGCGAGGACGTGCGGGCCCGCTTTCTGGTGGAGAAATATGGTTTGCGCTGGCGCCAGCTTGCTCGCCGAGGTGGCTCCTCCCTGCGCCTGCTCATGTTCCTCCAGCCACCACAGCAGTCCACTCAAAGCCAGCCACGCCGACCCCGCTCTCTCCAGTCGAACTGGCTGCGCCAGGTTCTCTTCAACCCGTCTTGCCGCCAGGCACGCACTGTGGCCTGCACTTTGGTTAAAGCCCTCTGCCAGGTGAGCGCAACAGTCCTGGCATGCACTGGCAGTAGTACAAAGTGCATAGTTATCAAGTGTGCAGTAAAGATTGAGAAATAACATTCTGAAAATCTTTACTGTAACAGCAGTTAAGAGCTCGAAACTGCATTTGCAATGTCGGTGCTTTTCATTATGCTGCAGATGATGGCTTTCATAGTCAAGTCGTCATCATTACATTGTACTGTTGTCAGACCATGTCCTAATCCCAAGCTTCACCCTTGCCATAGGGCAAAGAAAAACAAAACTTTGCTACCACTGTGATTCAAAGTCATGTCCCTGTAGCAAAGTGCAGTTGGGAGCCGGGTAAGCTCACCACTGCACTATTGCACAACTTTAGTGCTTGGTACTTTGTGCAGGGTTTTATGCACCACACAAAAACCATAACAGCCAATACTGTAGTGGACAAGAACATGTGCATAGCAAAAGAAAGATATTTTAGGAAATGGTGGTGTCTGTTGTGAGAGCTTGCTCCTGTCATAACAAATCGGTTAGAGTTGGAGGAATCTCTGATTTTTTTATTCCCCATTCTTTGTTATCAGACTTTGAAAGCTACGTGTCTTTCTAGCTGCTGAATAGCCACTACTTTGGTATCATATCATTTGGTACCATTCATATTATATCGTTTGGTACCATTCATATTGTACCATTTGGTACCATTCATATTATATCATTGGTAACATTCGGTATCATATCATATATAGTATCGCATCTGGCTAGCATATTTACTCTGGTAACCACCAATGCTATCATGATGTAGTGCTTGCAGCTGCTGTGTGTGCACATGCTTGCATTTTCTTTGACATGGTATGTTCTTTGAAAACGCTGGTGAAATTTCAGAATTGTTGAGTGAATTAAGGATCCGCAACAAAAGTTCCATTTTGGCTGCTTAATGTTGTATTACACTTACGACTATTTTGAAAACACTAACTTGCTTGCCTTTCCATTGGCATAGCTAGGAGGGGGGTAGGTTGAAGCCTACCCCCCTCATTTTCCTATGGGGCAGAAAGTTTCAGGAGGTGGGCTTCGAAAGAGTGTCACACGGATGAAAGGGAAAGTATGGATGTGAAAGCAAGGCAAGGGCTAGTGGTGGTCCGGGGGGCGGGGGGGTGCACAGAACATTGCAGCCTCACTCATGGTGCGCCTCTACCTCATTCCAGATCTTAACCATAACTGCTGAGGATTGATCAGTGCTAAAAATTCCACACACAAATAAAGATGGGATGAGCATGTGCATAAAACTTGGGGCCGTTGTTGATCCCCACCAGGTCGTCATATTGTCGAGGAGCTTCTCATTTCTGGTACTTGACCGAATCATCGACCACACTGTGCAGAAGAACAGTGTTCTGAAAATATTGCAACTTGCTTGTCTAGGAAACACATAAGTCCCCGCCCTCCCCCCCCCCCCCCCCCTTTTTTTTATTTTTCTTTCCCTTGTCTCTGACTTTCATTATATTAGTAAACTTAAGAGCTTGCTGTTAGGCTAGTTTGTACACGCTGTTAAAATGAAAACGGGGCAAAAATGTGACAAGAAAGAAAGACCTACAGAACCCTGATTTGCGCAGGGCAAAATATATCAAGGATGGGAGTGCTGGGCCAGGGAAGCTAACAAACTGCCACAACAAACAGGTGGGAGAGCATGTAGTTGAATAACCTTAAAATCCATGCAGAAACAGAAATATTGGAATGTTAGGGCTGCCGCACCGTTCAGCAACCCAGTGAATGCTGAAGAGTGTGACAGTGACTAACGGAAAATAATTTTAAGGCGAGTGGGGTGATGGATACGAGGGGGGGGGGGGGGGGGGGGGCACATAAAAGGCGCCAAGAACGAAGCTGGCGGATAGTTATGGACATATAGAGAGCGTCTCGTCACTTCCTGACCACTCAACAGCAGATGGTCGTGGCCAGTCACCTAGCTGTAGCTCACCTACCCCGTCGTAACACATGCTGCTTGCTGCAGAGAGCCTGTCCTAATTAACATCTTGGCAATTTTCAGAATAGATGGGTGTCAGGAGACGACACTTTGAAATCTCTCGGAGCTACTGGCCCTTGTTTTACTGCGAACAACAGATGCCGTAAATTTCACAAAGGCTTCTAAACAGGAAGCAGCCCTGCTTCGGACTGTCTCCCTCATCAGTTCCCAAGTGTGATCAAATAAGAATATGTTTCGCGTGATGACTACAATACCATGATCGCAAGTTACTTCCAAACATCTCTTCAAACAAGTCGGACAGCAGGTCACCGAAAGTGAGTGAAACTTGCATCATATGATACTATCGAAGTTCTAGGGCAAATCTTCGTTCCTATATTTTGAAATGTAGAATAAGATAGCATGCTCACAACACTGTTAGTGCAATTGAGTGAAAGGCAACTTGTAAAATAGTGCTCGCCCTTTTCCATACGTAGCCGTGGCCACACTACTCACTAGAAGATCTGGCTGGAAAGCAACGGTTATTTCCACTGTTACCTGGGCTTCTACAAGTCTGGCCTGCAAACAAGACACACAATAGTGTGCTGTCTTATTCTTGTTTGTCCCCATTTTTAGCGCTATTCGTATTTCCATGTCATGTACGAGCTAGGTCATTGACATATATATAGGCATCAATTCCTAAACGAACTTTTTTTTCTTTTTCAATATGATTATATTGAAAAATAGCAGGAGGATGATAGCATAATTTGATGCAAAGTGGCTGCACACCTTAGCACTGAAAGACTTTTGCCAGAATTTAAGCAAAGTGTTGTTTTGGCAACGCAAGAACGTGCATCCTTGTTAAAGCATACTTGTCTGGGGAGTGCTAGGAGTTTGTCTTAACGAGAGTTCACTGTACACACACACATGCACGCACGCACACACACCGAACTCTCGTTAAGACGAACTCTCTTAAATTGAATTCTTGCACATAACGAACAACATGGGAACTTTTTTTTTTGGTTTTCCATAGACTCGATGCAAAAAAAAAAATCTGCTAAAGATGAACTGCCTCAGGCGTACTCTTCAGTTAAGACGAACATTCAGAGTGACCGCCACCGATTCTGGAGGCTAGGGTGCGTCGATCCGCTGCACCCAGGAATGTGCGCATCAGGGCACCCTACTCGAGGCGGCGCAGCGCATCAAGGCACCCTACTGGAGGCCTGCGGCGCACATCACCCATGAACAGAGGCGAAAACAAGAGGAGGAAGCAAAAAGCAGTGACGTTTCACTTCTTGAACGTGGGTGACGCGCAAGCGTATGGGTGCTATAACGCACACGAAGCTATCAACCCTCGGTGCACCTGAGGTTCACCGAAGTAGAATGCCACCTTGTCAACATTTGCTTACTAACTACACTAGCAAGCATGGTGTCAGCATGCACAGGCAAACATGAACACATCAGACCTGATAACCGCGGACTCCCATTGTCAAAACGCTGGCGTGAGGAATCGCGACAGCAGCAAGGAGCGAAGTGACCTTCGTGCTTTCTATGGCTTCAACACAAACTAAGCAGTGAGAACACAGCACACGCAAAGCTACAAGCGACCTAGACCGCGCCCCCAAAGCCGATCACTTTCAAGATAAAGCCCACGTGACCACGCGCGGCCGAAGTACAATTCCCCCCTCCTTCCCCTCCCCCAGTATGCACGCAAAGGAAAGACTGCGTGCTTCCTCCTCTGCTTCATCCCCCCTCTCCTCCCTTGCGCAAGCAAGATTGAGCCGTCATCGTCGGCTCACCGTTGCATGCTTTCACTCGCACATACCGTGTACGGTGCATGAGGACGATGTTGTCATGAGACGAAGCCAGTACGTTTGTATAGGTTTTGTTTGTAAACAAAACCTATAGCAACGGCTAGAGGAGGTCAACCCAGCAGGCCTCCACCTACCTTCCCCTTCCGCGATGCTTCACCTCATTTCTCCTTTTTCTATCAAGTTTTCTGTTAAGTTCAGCTAAATAAATGCTTTTGTTGTCATTTTCCCCCTTTGTAAGTCTACTTCATTTACCATTTTGAAGTAAGATATTTGGATGCACCTGGTCATGCTGCCAATTATTCTTCTGATAAGATTAACTTCTGATAACACGGAATAAATTTTCATGGTCCCTTCGAGTTAGTCTTAACAGAAGTCGCGTGTGTGTGTGTGTGTGTGTGTGTGTGTGTGTGTGTGTGTGTGTGTGTGTGTGTGTGTGTGTGTGTGTGTGTGTGTGTGTGTGTGTGTGTGTGTGTGTGTGTGTGTGTGTGTGTGTGTGTGTGTGTGTGTGTGTGTGTGTGTGTGTGTGTGTGTGTGTGTGTGTGTGTGTGTGTGTGTGTGTGTGTGTGTGTGTGTGTGTGTGTGTGTGCGTGCGTGCGCGCGCGCGCGCGCGCGCGTGTGTGTGGAGAGAGGTGGAGGAGGAGAAGTGGGTGGTAGTTGTTGCCAGAGAACCCCCCTCCCTGAAATACTTTTCTGGCTACGGCTGTTTCTTTCGTTCAAACCATCATTTTCACTACCATTCACATAAGCATTCAATCCTTACTGGGTCAGTTGGCACTTTGAAGATGACAACATTCTGCTTTCTCTTTGGGCTTGCATCTGGACTTGCATCTAAGCATGAAGCAGGGTATATTTGTTCCAGATATTGCAAGTTAAACAGAGCATTTAGCTAATTATTCCTGATGTGTCCAGTTCCTTTTATTGTGTATAAAAATATTGAAGGGACACCAAAGACAAATTAAGTTAAGCTGTATGAGTAAATTATCTTTCTGCAATAGTAAAACAGACACTCTTACAGTGGGAGGACACTTTGTAAGCCAGGAAGGACACAAAAACAAAATAGAGATGGAGACAGCACCCTGCTATTTCCGCTTAAATTCGCCATGACATGTGGATTTTGAGTGTCTACTCAAGTCTACGTAATTGTTCATCGCTAGAACTACACTGCATTCTAAACAAATCAAAGACTCAGCTCAGCATGTTTTGCGTAATTTTCTTCCTACAAATGGCCCAAATACAAGAACATACTTCAAAATTTGCAACGTCATGAACATAGAAGTTCTGGTGGGAAATTTAAAAAAGGGTTGTTTAACTGTAATTTTTTCCAGTAATAATTCATTGTTTTCCTCCAAGTTTCACTCTGCATGCAAGAGCATAAGTGTGATTGCAGCATCCTTTTAAAGGTTTGCTAAGAGAAAAGGCAGGTCATACTATGTTGACACGTACACCACCAAACAGCTGCAATTTGCATTGAGTTTGCCTCATGTAGACAATATTAATCGCAATACACCTAGATATATGACTATAAGTGAATTTTGTCACTGGTAGGTTAATCTGCCTTTTCTTGCAAAATTGACCTTCACAGAAGGGAAACTTCTTTTTAAAATGAGCTTTCATGATTAAATCCACATCTACTTGACACTCGCTTCATTGGCCAGAGATCCCAAGCACACAGGGGCGGTATTCTTCAAGCAATCACTTTTAGAAATAATGCTATCACTTTCACAAGATTTTATGTGGCTCTCCATCAGCCTTGTCGAACTATGCAGCCGAAAGCGTTCCTGGCACTGTGTGCGGATAGCGAGCTTGACATTGCACCCAAAGCACTGGTGGCTGTGCACACTGATGCACCTGATGCCAAGTCGTTCGAGATCTCGCAAAGGTGGTCATATTGTTACACGAACGAAGGATTAAGAATTTGAAACTATTTACAAAGTATATTTACAAAGGATAACTGCAGCGCTGGCCAGTTCACACGACAACTCGAGAGCCAGAGAGCGTTTGTCGTTTTCGTCTGGGTGCCCGCGTGCATCATCCACAAAAAACACACAATATCGGAGTTTCAGGGTGGTGAAGCGGTAAGGTCGACGCAAGACCACGTCGCAGCCATGTTAGGGAGCCGGGAGAACTGTGGAATGACGTGGCTGCTTTTGGCGAGCCCAAAGCAGCAACATTCCTTGAAAATGATGTCGATGGTGGACACATTGCTGAAGACCAACAGGTTGAACGCATTGTCTGCGATCCCTCTGAGTACTTGGCCGACTTTGTCAACCTTGGCCATTTTCTTGTCGACTTTCCGGCAAAGAGCGAGCACGTATTGTATGTAAGAGACATATGATTCAGTAGAAAATTGAACTTGGGCAGCAAGATCTTTTCTAGCAGCCAGCTGCTGACCGATGGGATTTCCAAAGAGGTCGCTGAGCTTCTCCTTGAAAGCATCCCAGCTAGAGATCTCATCCTTGTGTGTTTGGAACCAGATACGAGGAGTTCTACCCAAGTAGAAGAGGACATTCGCTAGCATAATGGTAGGGTCCCAGCGGTTGCTTCAGCTAGCACGCTCATAGAGGCTGAGCCAGTCCTCGACGTCGACATATCTTGGCCGGAGAATATGCCAGGATCACGGGGATTGGTAACCGTAACGTATGTTGTTGTCGGGGTCGCAGGAGTAGAAGCAGACGAGGTGTCGTCAGCGGGAGCCATGGCAGAAAGCAAGAAGGGGCGGCCGCTGTGGAGCTCCGTGAAGAGGACGGGGAATGGCTGCCTCCACCAAAATCTTATGCAAATGAAGGATTAAAAACTGGAGACTATTTGCAAAGTATATTTACAATGGATAACTGCAGCACAGACCAGTTCAGCTGACAGCTCGAGAGCCAGAGAGCATTCATCGTCTTCGTTGGGGCGCCCCTGTGCATTGTCCACAAGAAACATGCAATATGCATGTATCAATATCTCTGAAATTGATCAGCCGAGAGTACCGCTCCAGATTGTTGTCAGGCACAAAGTGAAGCCATGGTATGCTCTACTGAGATGGGGCAGTGTGTCGTCCATATAGTAAAACAATAGGAGAACAGTGGTCGCTTCTGCGATGACACCAGGCTAGGCTGCTATCGACTGGTGTACTTACCGTGTGAAATTTAAAATACGTTGTGGGAAACATTTGGCGTATTTAAAGTAAAATGCTCTCAAAACAATCAAAATTAATATAATTCACAAAAGTAAGACTAACTCTTAAGATACATCATTAAAGCTGTCTTAAGCTTGCACGTTTCCAGTCAAAGATCATGCAGTATTCCTGATCATCTGCTCAGTGTTTTGGTTGCAGAAGACAAACGAATGCTCGTGTGCTCGTTCCATTCGGTATTGTTACAATCGGCCAGCGGGGGTAGTGACTTCTAGCCTCTCCTGCCCCACTGCGACAAATTGCTTCATGAAGCTAACAATGCGTTCCCCTCGGACAGGCCCACGGCACCAGCAAGGTGAAGACACATTTGGTGAATTGAGTGTTGTCTGCCGGTTCACTGTTTCTGTCACGGACCAATGGTAGCAAGGAACTCCTGAAAAAGGGTGTTCTATGGCATTTCCTCATGGACTTCGGTAACCACCACGGTCCTTTAACAGACGCTCCAGCTAAGTGCTTGGTCATCCCAGGAACCAACACGCGCCAGCTTTAGTCAAGCGTGACAATCCCCATCTAAGAAGCTCCCCTCCTTTCTGAGTGTTCAGTGAACAAAGGTGCAGGAATTATTGTGTGAACCCTTGCCCTCAATACAACTCCTTCGACAACTTTGGACACTCCGATTGGACGAAGGTGGGGCGGCCCCCGCAGGGGCGTCTGCGTCAGCAGGCGTTTGGTGTGTTGCGACACCACGGACCCGAGCACACGAGGGTCGGACCCTCCCGCGTGTAGCCGTGCGCGGCGTAGCCGTGTCCGGGGAAAAGGGGATCCTGGGGGTTGAGCCAATGCCGGGTGTTTGGACCTTTACGGCCCCTCGGCGGCGGCAACACACCCCTTTGGCCTTGGCTTCACGTAGACGGCACCCCCGGACTGACCCACCCGGGGGAAATCGGCAGTCGCCTTTTCCTGTCCTCTTCTCCAATCTTCGTCTTTCTATCTCGTCTTTTTCATCTTTCCTGTCTTCTCATCACTTCTCCTCACTTCCTAGTTTCCCGGCGGCAAGGGTTAACCTTGTGTAGCTAGCCAGCCTTGGTTATGCTGTATTTGGTTATAGCAGCGATGTACGGCTGGCGTTGGCAGGGTTTCTCTAGCAGCAACTTCTGTCACGTCCCCCTGTTGGGCTCCATGGTGGGTAGTCAGCATCGCGGCCGAAAACCCAACTGTACTCATGGAAAACGCTTTTCCTAAACTCCCTGATCGCCCTCAGAAACGAGGGCGCACCGAAGAGGTCTTTCAGTTTTTCGGGCGCCAAGTCCACAATTTTCCTCGTTTTCACGTGATCCACACAGAAAAACCAGCTAAACAAGTGCGAACAATCTCCCCGTTCCTTGTATCTAAGACCCTTACCGAAGTTTTTGGCCCAGGTTATAAGGCGTCGAGGATGGCTAGCGGTGACCTCCTCTTGGAGCTCCGCGATCTGAAACAATTTGAGAAACTGCCTAAACTAGTATCATTTGGGGAGACCCAAGTAGTAGTAACCCCGCACCGCACGATGAATACCACCCGCGGCGTTGTCTCGGACAATGATTTGCTGGAGCTCACTGAGGCTGAACTCTTGGAGGGCTTCAGTGAACAAAATGTCATAAATCTCAAAAGAATCAAAATGAGGCGAGACGGTAAAGAAATTGCGACCAAACACCTAATACTCACCTTCAATTCAAGTGTCCTGCCCGAGTCAATCGAGGCCGGGCACATCAAGCTTCGTGTAAGACCGTATGTGCCAAATCCCTTGAGATGTTTCAAATGCCAACGTTTTGGCCACAGCTCGCAGAGCTGCCGAGGCCGCCAAACATGTGCGAAATGCAGTGCCCTTGAACACGCGACTGAAGCATGTAAGAACTCTCTACACTGTGTAAACTGTGATGGGGATCACGCCGCGTACTCGCGGTCGTGCCCCTCCTGGAAGAAGGAAAAAGAAATTGTAACCATAAAAGTAAAAGAGAATATATCGTTTAAAGAGGCACGAAGGCGGGTAGCATACCTGCCAAAGAAAAGCTTTGCTGAAGTGGCGCGTCAGGGGGCAGCGTCACAACGGCCTCCGGCGGCTGTCCGACCCACAAGCAGTGAGTCGGCAGTCACGCCATCTGCCCCCGCAGCGGTTGCAGCTAGCGCTGCTCCGTCAACCGAGGAGAAGGGACCATCAACCCCGCAGGTGAGCGCAGCCGAGGCTGCCTCAACCTCCCAGGTCCCTCCCAGCGCTGGCAACGGCCGGCGTAGCCAAATCCCTCAGGGAGCCCCATCGACCTCCGGGCTGGTGGGCGCAGGGGTCTTGCCCTCCAAGGCGGGACTCCCCCTGAAAACTTCTCGCTCGCAAGAGCACGTGTCCGGCGCCTTGCAAGAGGCAATGGACACAACACCTATCCTCAAGGCGCACCAAGCGCCTAAGGAGCGGCGAGGCTCCCTCGAACGCTCCAGAAAGGGCAAAACTCCCGTTACAGAGCCTCGAAAGGGCTCTGTAATTTAATCTCTGTAATTTCCATAATCACTACTTCTGTTTCTGTACACACAGCACCTATTAACTTCCAATATGGATGCACAAATAATTCAATGGAACGTCAGAGGTCTTCTCAGAAACCTTGATGACGTGCAGGAACTTATACAAAAACACAATCCAAAAGTGCTGTGTCTACAGGAAACACACTTAAAACCACAACACACAAACTTTCTCCGACCGTATGTCAAGTTTCGCAAAGATCGCAATGATGCTGTCGTGTCATCAGGCCGTGTTGCCATCTTTATTCATAAAAGTATTTCCTGTCAGCGTTTACAGCTACAAACGCCCCTTGAAGCAGTGGCGGTTCGAGCAGTTCTTCTAAATAAACTCGTCACCATTTGCTCGCTTTACGTACCCCCACACTACAAATTAAACAAACATGAATTTCAGTCATTTATAGACGAATTGCCAGAACCTTATGTTGTTCTTGGCGATTTCAATGCGCACAGCTCCCTGTGGGGCGACTCTCGTATAGATGCACGAGGTCGTCTTGTTGAACAGTTCCTTTTTTCTTGTGGTGCGTGCCTTCTGAATAAGAAGGAACCCACATATTACTCTCTAGCAAACAGAACCTTTTCTTCAATCGATCTCAGCATAGTTTCTCCTTCTATTCTGCCTGAACTTGAATGGGAAGTTACAAAGAACCCTTACGGAAGCGATCACTTCCCCATACTAATACGAACACCTCAAGAAAACGAATATCCACCACAGGCACCTCGGTGGAAGATCGAGACAGCTGATTGGGACAAATTTCGAACTCTTACTGGTATCTCATGGCATGACATCTCCTCGTTAGAAATTGATGCTGCTGTGGAGTATTTTACAGCCTTTATAGTAGACGCCGCATCCAAATGCATATCACAAGTAAATGGCCTGTCGTGCAAACGGCGTGTCCCGTGGTGGACCGACGATTGTAGGATCGCGCGTAAAAAACAGAACAAAGCGTGGGGTTTGCTACGCGCTTCTCCCACTGCAGAAATCTTATCAACTTTAAGAAAGTAAAATCCGAAGGCAGGCGAACCCGCCGACAGGCCAGAAGAGAAAGCTGGCAGAAGTTTTTATCGGGCATCAACTCGTACACAGATGAGGCCAAAGTCTGGAACAAGGTTATTAGGATAATAGGACGACAAGCGCAATCACTCCCTCTGGTAAACACACAAGGCGATACCCTGCAAGATCAGGCAGACTCACTAGGGGAGCACTTTGAGAGCGTCTCGAGCTCAACCCATTACTCTCAGTCCTTTCTCAAATATAAACAAACAGAAGAATGTAAGCCAATATTTAGAAAATCCAGACAGAATGAACCCTATAACCGGCCTTTCAGTATTGCCGAGTTGAGAGCTGCCTTGAATACATGCAAAAGCACTGAACCGGGACCTGACAGAGTCATGTATGACATGATCAGAAACTTACATACTGACACGCAATTTACACTACTTACACTTTTCAACACTCTGTGGGCTGCGGGATACCTCCCATCTACATGGAAAGAGGCGATTGTGGTTCCTGTCCTGAAGCATGGAAAAGACCCCTCCTTGGCAGCAAGTTATCGTCCGATAGCTCTTACCAATTGCCTGTGTAAGCTCTTTGAAAAAATGATTAATCGCAGACTCGTACATTTCCTTGAACTCAACAATATACTCGATGTCTATCAGTGTGGCTTCAGACAAGGGCGGTCAACAACCGATCACCTTGTGCGCATTGAAGGAAATATCCGCGATGCATTCATACATAAACAGTATTTCCTATCGATATTCCTTGACATGGAAAAAGCTTATGACACGACATGGCGTTACGGGATTTTGCGAGACCTGTCGGAAATGGGCATTCGTGGAAATATGCTGAACATAATCGAAAGCTATCTGTCAAATCGTACCTTCCGTGTAAAAGTCGGTAATGCACTGTCACGTCCTTTTACGCAGGAAACTGGTGTACCCCAGGGAGGCGTGCTTAGCTGCACACTCTTTATCGTTAAGATGAATACACTTCGTTCTTCACTGCCCCCAGCCATTTCTTATTCCGTCTACGTAGACGATATACAGATAGGCTTCAAATCCTGCAACCTTACAGTGTGTGAAAGACAGGTACAGCAGGGCTTAAACAAGGTGTCCAAGTGGGCAGACCAAAATGGATTTACAATTAACCCACACAAAAGTTCTTGTGTTCTCTTCACAAGAAAGAGAGGCCTGGTACCTGATCCCTGTGTAGAACTGGGTGGACAACAAATTCCTGTTAACAAAGAACACAAATTTCTAGGTGTTATCCTTGACTGCAGGCTTACCTTCATTTCACACATAACATGTCTTAAAGCAAAATGTCTAAAAACCATGAACTTACTTAAAGTTCTATCCCACACTACATGGGGTAGCGACAGGGGGTGCCTGTTGAATCTTTACAGGAGCCTAGTTAGATCACGGTTAGATTATGGTGCCGTAGTATATCACTCTGCTGCACCGAGTGCGCTAAAAATGTTAGACCCCGTTCATCATCTGGGTATCCGCCTCGCCACAGGCGCATTTAAAACAAGCCCCGTCGAAAGTCTATATGCAGAGTCAGACAAGTGGTCACTACATATTCAGAGAACATATATCAGTTTCACCTACTTTCTTAAAGTGCGCTCTAATAATGAACATCCTTGTTTCACGGCAGTAAACGACCTGACGTGTGAAACACTCTTCCGTAACAGACCCTCCATGAGACTTCCTTTGTCGCTGCGTATAAGAGAACTTAGTGAAGAAATGGATGTCCCAATACTCGAACATCGCCTAATGGCTCCTGCTGATCTATTACCGCCCTGGGAGTGGCAGATGATAGAATGTGACACATCCTTTGTAGAGGTCACTAAACATGCGCCAGATACACATATCAAAATGCATTTCTTGGAGCTCCAGTACAAGTACTCGTGCACAGAGTTTTACACAGACGCTTCTAAGTCGCATGCTGGGGTGTCCTACGCAGCCATTGGTCCATCCTTCTCGGAATCCGGTGTACTGCACCCTGAAACAAGTATATTTATGGCTGAGGCCCATGCACTATTGTCGGCTGTGAGACATATCAGAAAATCAAATATTCAAAAAACAATTTTATTTACAGACTCCTTAAGTGTCGTAAAAGCCTTGAAGTCACACTGTAAACACAGAAACCCCGTAATAACTGAGCTCTATTCCATTCTGTGTAGAGCGTATATGTCTAACCAGCATGTCATTATATGCTGGGTGCCCGGACATAGGGGCATTGAGGGTAACGTTCTAGCAGGCCAGATGGCCACATCAATTTCATTGCATGCAGCTAATCCTACTGCTTCGGTCCCTGCCACAGACCTGAAGCCTTTTTTAAGAAGGAAACTGCGAAACCACTGGCAACGTAAGTGGGACGCAGAAGTACATAACAAACTGCACGGGATAAAGCCACAATTAGGTTCTTGGCCCTCCGTAACAAAATCACTGCGAACAGATGTCCTATTCTGTCGCCTCAGAATAGGACACACATTTGGCACACATAACTTTTTACTCACTGAAAATGATCCTCCAACCTGCGGTAGATGCGGGGAGAGGCTGACCGTCCTCCACGTCCTCCTGGAGTGTCGGGCAGCCGAATCTGAGAGAAAGAAGCATTTTCCCCTAGCATACCGGCAGCAGATCCCCCTTCATCCCGCAATGTTACTCGGCCCAGAACCGCTATTTGATACCAACGCAGTCCTAAGTTTCCTGAAAGATGTTGTCCTGCATGTTATTAGCCCCACATGTTCATAGCGGGTCCTCTCTTCAGAGGATGCTGCTGTGATAGCTCTTTGGTATAGCACATGCCTCGAGGCCCTTGTGTTTCAAGGGCTCTGGCGAGGCAGCAGTGCTCCAAGTAATCTTACTATATCATATATCTTCTATTCTGCATCATTCTTTTACGATAGGTTTTAATGTTCATAGTATCCGTCATTAGTCATCGCCATAATTTTATAGCACGTAGATTTTACGCACTTTACAGCGACAATTTTTAGGCCAGTTTACAGCCAAGTCACATCTCCAAATACATCGTCAACATCACCACTTGTCATGGCGCTCTTTGGCCAAACCTGGCCCTTGCGCCATTAAACACCACATATCATCATCATCATCAAGGTGGGGCGGCAGCTTTCCCTGTCCTAGGGACTTAGAGAGGACAGAGAGGGTTTAAGCAAACTTTTTCAGCTCCTCATGGTGCTTCAATTCAGTCATGCTAGACTGATGAGATGTAATGTTCTCCACTCTTCATGTAGATGTTGTAACTAAACCCTCTACTCCTCGTTCTCTATGAGAACGCATTCCTCCCTTCAACAATGTCCTTAGCATGGATGAGTCGGACAACAGCATGGGCCAGCTACCCCTTTTGACATGCCCGACACCAACTCTTGCAGTATGCACACTATGTTTTTGTTATCAAAGTATCTTGAATCACATGAGGATGAGAAGCCCGGCAAGGAGCACCTGCACTGTGCCAGGTGGGTTGCATAGGATTCCTTTCACACTGCATCAGGCAGAAAAGTAATCGCCAGGTTTCGCTGAAGAAAAAAAAAAAGAATATTGCCATCATCATTTGGATATTTCACTCTGCAAAAGGGCACCAATAAAAAAAAATGCAGCCAGTGTGCCTGATCTGAAGAAGCCCAAAGTTGTTGTAATCCTTGTGCAGGAACTGTGACTCACAGGGGCAAAAAAAAAATTACAGATTTAGCACTTGCTGTGCATATAAAAAAAAATATGCGAACGCGGTAGGAAAAACGACGACAAACAATCGGCGAGCTCCGCACGGACATGCATTACCTCTGCATTGCACCATTATGGCTTTGCTTGCCAGCAATGGCTCCAGGCTGCAGCGACAGATGGCACTGCAGGTCAGAGTGCTCCAGCATCCCAGGTCGTCATCGCAAAAAAGCCACGCTTTTGTCGCTGGATGACACACTGCCCTATTCCAGTACATCATACCTATAGCAACATTTACAAAAACACACTTTGTTGCCATCTTGGGATGGCGATGACGCTGTGTCTTATGGCTCTGACGATAGGCTGGTGCCACAGCAGCAAACATGGTTTTGCATCTGATTGTAACATGCAGGTAATATTCGGACCAATTTTCTATGAAAATAAGGTCCGCATTAGATTTGTGGAAATACGGTATCATATCATCTGACCCTGTTCATATACGACACCTTGAATATTTTCACAATATTCTTACAAGGCCACATGTGAAATTTTGTTTGTACATGAGAAGTTGGAAAGCACCACCCAAGGAGCATTCTGCCACGATAACTTTTAAAAAGGGTTGTGTAGTAACTGATATAGAAGCTGTGAAGTGTCTCCAAACAATGGTATGAGGATGTGAGCTACACTCCCTACAGCAGAGACTCTTTCCCATCACCTCAGCCAGTACTCGCAAGCAGCATTCCTCTGCTGCCTTCTCCCATTCCGGAGCCAAGGGCCCATTTCCTTCTCTTTTATCATGACCCTTGCCCTGAAATTCCTGGCTCTCTCTCACTCTCTCTCTCTCCCCCCCCTTTTTTTTTTCCTGCTGTGGGGCACATTTCCAGAGACAGTTCTGCGTGTTGTGCATTTCACAATAATACTCGAGTTATTCACACTGCTGCTGACTATTTGTGCAGTGCAGGGGCCATGCATGTTATGCAGAAGCATTGCTTATGATATGTCATCTCGCTGGTAGACCAAGTGACCCTTTTGAGACCAAGGGCTCCTTCCATCGGCTTGTACTTGAATTTTCAGCTGTCTTGCAGTGCACATAGGTGTAATACTTAGCAGACATAATTGTCTCCGCATGTTCTATACATTGGGTTTGTCTGTTTGTGATGCCCAAACCTGGCGAAGGGCCCTGTAAAGAGTGTTTACTTAAATGTGCTTCAGGTCCCATCACGGTGCCGGGAAATGCTGGACCTGCTGACAACATATTTGGATGACCTAGGCACAGCTGGTGAGAGTGGAGCAAAGTTCTTGGCCCTCTACCAGAGCCTTATTGGGCCTGACCATTGGAAGCACTACCTGGCCATCAAAGGCCTACTTCCACACCTTGGTGACCTCATCACCTCCGAAATTGAACAGCTCACCCTGCTTGAAGAGACTACACTCAATGCTGACCTTTCCCAGGGTAAGTGCTTCTGGCCTTTGTTTGTTAGTTATTCACTTTGTTTCCAGCAGCCACCGTCATCTTCCTTGGCCGCCTTTTATACGTGGCATACTCCAGCACGTGTCTCTCGTGCCTCGTGCTGCGAGCTGCGAGATTAGAAGGAAATGGAAGAATAAAAAGTGACCTTCTTTGGCTCCTTCCATCAGTGCGAATGGTTCTCGGGTCTTTCGCTCGCTGACTCGCACATTGTTGTAGTGGACCTAACCTCGGTCCTTATAATGTTAGTTAGTTTTTCGCCACAATTACTCCCATGTCTTCAGCAGCCCATAGACAACTTGCACATTCACACGTTTGCAAACGTTTTTTCTTCTCTTACACGTTTTCACCAGAAAAAAACGTAAGACTCCAGAACCTTGGAGCTTGTGCCAATAATATGAGGGGTGGCTGAAAAATTGAGCCTACCAATAAAAGGTAATCAGGGCAATTTTTGTTCATGGCTATTCTTGAAAATAGCAGTGGTGGAACTATGCATTGTTGCTAATATGCAGCCGGGCGAATGGTGTGACCACATGCAATTAAAAATTCACCAATGATTACGATACTCCCTAATGCGAAGTTTGAGCGCAGCTCTCTGTTTTCATTTCACAATATATTGAGACAACGAATTTGAGAGCGACGTGTAGCAGAGTTGGCAGTCGTCAAAAATCTGATCTGCAGGTCAGGCGTGTCAGCTTTTATACATGACTCGTCGAAGGTTCTGGTGTAATTGCTGGTGTCACTTGGCTTCCAGAAAGTACCACAGAATTCAAATTGCGCATAGAATCAGATTACAAAACAATCACAAACCATAACAATCGAAACAAGCACGAACGAGACCAAACCAAGCAAACCAAAGAAGCGTGAGTGAGAGCTGATGCGAGCAGGCGATAGTACAAAATGAGCGGTCCGGCTGAGACCAGATATGAGCACGCATAGAGCAGTCGGGTAGGTCTGCATGAAGCCAGTTTCCCACGTGCATGTCACCACGCTCTCATTGGTCTCCACCATTCGCGGCTCGCGTGTTTCATCTGCCGCTCCACGTTTGCTGTTTCATCTTTTGCTGTTGACCTCGTTCACTCGGTTACGCTGGCACTCGCTGCAGGAACAGGCCATTAAGAGGAAGCTTTAGCTCGGGCCCAACTCCGACGCGGCCTATTCAAATACATGTAAAAACGCAAAAACGTTTTTCTGAGATAACCCCTGGACCGATTTTGATGAAATTTGTTGCATTTGAAAGAGGAAGTTAAATTCTAGTGACTGTTGGAAGCGCAATTTCGATTTAGGGCTTGAATTTTCTTGAATCGATTTTCAAATATTTGACCATTTGAAAAAAATGGAAGCACGAAGTTCACAAATTCATAGCTCTGCATCAAGAACTGATATCGCGGTTCTGTAAACGGCATCCATTAGATCATTCAAAGCGGACAAATTCAATATGTCATTTTACATCTTACGTGAATTTGTTACGTTGGTTACAACGGTTTTGCAAAAGTTGTATTTCCCTACGATTAAATTTTTTTTATATTCATGTGTAACATATCAATTTTGTCCGCTTTAGATGTACTATTATATGCAATTCACAAAATTGTATTATCATTTTTAGTGGTTGAGTTACAGAGTTGTAAACTTGATAGTTTCGTTTTCTGAAAATTTTCGATTTTTCGCAATTTTTAATAAAAAATTCGCAACCTAACTCAAAAATTCGAAACCAACAGTCACTAGATATTAAGTTTTTCTTTTAAATGCAACAACCCTCGTCAAATTTGGTGCATTGGTTGCCGAGAAAAACTAATTCTCCTTTTACATGTATTTAGATAGGAGCACTCGAGCTAAAGCTTCCTCTTAAGAGCTGCACTCTAAAAAATTCAATTCTAGTGTTTTACGTGCCAAAACCACAATATAATTGAGGCACACTGTAGTGGAGGACTCCATATTAATTTTGACCATCTGGGGTTCTTTAATGTGCACCCAATGCACGGTACACGGGCGTTTTTGCATTTTGCCCCTATCAAAATGTGGCCACTGTGACCGAGATTTGATCTTGTGCCAATGGGCATCTCAGCTCAACACCAAAGCCACTACGCCACCACGACAAGTCGCATGGAATGAGCACATTGACTTGCTGGCTGCAGTCCAGTGAAGCCAAGCCACTGCCCAAATCATGCAAGCTCATTCAGAATTTGCTAGTTATTTCAAGTTTTTCTTGCTAACTATGGGCCATGCAGTTGCCAAAAGATATTTCAGAGACAGGAGGCTGCTGCATGTGGTCCCGAACCCCACTCCTACGGCCATCAGTTTAGCCTGCAAGTCTTGCTCCTAATTGCCATGAAGTCTACTGGTACAGACATACTGACAGCAAGCTTCCCACAACTTGTCACCATCCACTTTGCCGGTTGTCACTCAATTTTCTTTACAATTAACTGTACTGCCTAAGCCACTAGGCCTAATGAGCGCTGCTTTATCATAGGTTGGCAACTAAAGTTGCAGTTTAATGTCAAGTCAGTATGGTGGCAACTTTGTTCATGGCCACCATGTTTGCAGGATTGCGTGCATTGATAACGTCCAAAAAATTGAACAGCATACTATACAGTGTCCCAATTTTGGTTGCTATTGTACATTGGTTCTAAGAGTAGGTGACTGTTCTGCAAGGAAGTCCAAATCAACATGCAGGTCCGGAAAATAGGGTATCTGAAAAATGAGGTTGGTGACTGTATTTAACAGTCGTGGTATTTTACATTTTGTCTACCAAAATGCATATTTTCAAGCATGTGCTATCAAAAATTTGCTTTGCTATTACCAATACCATGTCAGATCTCGCATTTCAGTTCTTTAAAGGGACACTAAAGCGAAACAATAAGTCAGTTTAGTCTAATAAAGCATTGTTTGAGAACTCTGCAGGCTGTCATTTGAAGGTTGAAGTATCAGTATTTGAGTGAGTTTCGCGCCAAAACCCTGGCGCCAGTACATCAGTGTGACGTCAGGGATTCCAAAGTGTGTTTTTGCTTTCGGGCCATGTTGGCTGAGTAAGGGCTCCCGAAACTTGCCATGTTTAATATTTGGTTCCTTTAGAACACAATGTAGTCAATCTGTACCACTATATACTTAAGTAGGCCCTAGAAGATGCCATCAAAATTCATGACGTCACAGCGACCAAGTGCGGGAACTTCAAGGAGGCATCGCCACCCGTCTGTTGTTCATGCGCTTTTTCTGGCTTACCAAGCGTCTTATCGGGGTAAGAATGGTGTTTTTGGTGGCGTAGAAAGGTAATTTACTGATGCAGAAGAAACCATTTTTTCGCTTTAATGTCCCTTTAAAGAAGATTACTCCATTGAAACAAAGCATAAGCAACCAAATATCGAATTTACTATGTCATATCTGCTAATTTGTGATATCTGTGTTCATTATATCGAATTTCGACTGTAGTAGCCCCCACAATGATGTTCACCAAGTGCATTTACTAGATGTAAAAGCGGGCAACACCAAGAGCGTGTGTCCTACTTTTGCCATCTGCATCTAACATATTTTAAAATTTTCATGCACATCATTGTGAGCTCCCACTTGTTCCATGTCTCAAGCACCACTTCAATCTCTTTAGTTGCAGACTACTAGCTTTTGGAGATAGCCTACACGCAAAATCCCTCATGAAATCTCTATATTGGAAGAACATGCACACAAATGAGGATGTTGTCACCAAAGTTTTTGGTCAACTGGTTATGGTGGTTATGATAACTTTACAGACAATTTAAAAAAGTAAAGAACAGTGCGAAAAACAATAAAATATAAAGCTGTTTAGTTAGACAAAATGGCAAAGAAACCTTCAAATAAAAAAGCAATGTCATTTAACAATACAATGAAATGGGAGCAATATAAGATGTAGTATTATTACTACATCAATCATTACAATCACAAAAGTCAGTTGTTAAGACGAAGAGAGTTGCATAAAATATTTCTTAACTTAATTCTTGAATACATGCTCTGTGGGTGATGATTTAATGGTACATTAACTAGAATTCCACAGTTTGATTCCCGCAAATATGGTAGTGAACTTACCATAGGTTGTGTGCACTTTAGGTAAAATACGGTTATCGAGTTCAGAGAACCTAGTATTGTTAGCATTTATAAAAGTTTCAACGACTAAGCCATCTATAGGTGCAATGTTACAACATAACTTATGTATCACAATTGATAACTTAAACGTAAAGAGCTGATGAAGAGGATGAATGTTTAAACTGCAATGAAGTGACACTGCATTGGATAAGAAATGGCTGAAAGTCACAAGATGAAGTACCTGATTTTGCAGGTGTTGAAGTTGGCTGAGCTGTGTGAAGTATGTGTTGCCCCAGGCTGATACACAATAAGATAAATGGCTGTGAATGTGTGTGTGATAAAGGGAATGGATGATAATATACCGCTGAAAATATGAGATGGTTTTGATTATGGCATGTATTCTAGATCTTACAGACAAGCGATTGCACATGAAGATTGAATTTCACATGCCTGTCTAAAACTATAAACCTTGTGCTATCAAATAGTGGTATTAAGTTTTTGCCAAGACACACAGATATAGATTTCGAAATTAGTGTCAAGAAGGACTGAAAAAAACAACATAAAAACTGTTTTTCAGAGGTAATAAGAAATGGTTTTCATAAGGAATGGAACATGTCATTGTGTTTTTCTTTTCTCATATTTTACTGCAATGGCAGTACAATGCGGAGAATGTTTGATATAAGGTTTATCTGCATAGCATTGTCAGCTTGTAGCTGTAAGCGTCCTATGCAGTTTTAAGCCAGGTTACGCTATTTGTAGAGAGGTTCAAAACCTTTTAAAATAAAATTACAAATACATATTGTGCACAAAGATGTTCCATGTGCTAACTCCCTGATCCATCATTGGACAAACTAGGTTCTATGGATCTGAAAGTAGTTACGCTAAGCTATAATTGTTAGCAGCATTTACAGAGAGCAGTTGTGCATGAAATATGTGCGCTTGGTTTTAGTTTACTTTCATGGTTCACTCAAGTGGAGATTGACAAACAGTGCCTGTATGTGCAGGTTTTGCCCTGAAGATGCTCACGGAGCTGCTTTCATCATTCATCGAAGTGGACTCAGTCCGGCAGCAATATAAGTCACGTCTTGTTGGATGCGTGCTCAATGGCTACTTGTCTCTGCGCAAGCTAGTGGTCCAGCGCACGAAGTTGATAGATGAGACGCAAGAAAAATTGTTAACACTACTAGAAGAGATGACTACAGGCACCGAGTCAGAGACTGAGGCATTCATGGCAGTTTGTGTTGCAACACTAGGCCGTTATGGGCTGGAGGATCTGCGAACACCTGTGTTCATCTTTGAGCGGCTCTGCTCATTGATCCACCCTGAGGAAAATGAGCTAGGCGAGTTCCTGGTGACTCTCGAGAAAGACCCACAGCAGGAGGACTTCCTCCAGGGGCGCATGCTGGGCAACCCATACAGCTCAAATGAGCCTGGCATGGGGCCACTGATGCGTGACCTCAAGAACAAGGTGTGCCAGGACTGCGAGTTGGTGGCCTTGCTCGAGGATGATAATGGCATGGAGCTGCTTGTCTGCAACAAGATAATGAGCCTTGATCTGCCTGTCAAGGTACACCACTTCCTTTTCCTTCTCTCTTTCTCTCTCTGCTTTATGGTAGCACATAATGCACCTACCTAGCTACTAGTATTAAGCTCTAGCTTTGCTGGGAGTGGCCTTCATCCTACAGTGGAAATAAAATAGGCTGATAATGATGGTGAGTTACCACACAAGTGCAATTTTTTATGGGTCACAGCAAAAGAATAGATAGAATGGCATTTTAATGTTAATTGAACTTCCTGTGGAGCAGTGGGGACTAAAATTAGTTGTAATAATACTATGCAGGCAACTTGCACGTGTTGAAGCACTGCGCTGATTGTGCCATCCTCTTTCAAAAGAAATCGCTGAATTTAGTAAGATGCACACCTTCACTGGCAACCACAAGGCCTTAGCTGCGCACTAGCATTTAACAGACAAATCTGGTCCAACTTAATCAGTCTTTAATTTTAATCACTGTTTATCAATCGACCGGCAGCAAGAGAATCCTTGTCACTGCGTGTAAGAAAACTTAGTGAGGAAATGGGTAGTCCACTCCTTGAACATAGCCTGATGGCCCCAGCAAAGCCATTGCCACCATAGCTGTGGCAGCTCATAGAATGTGATACATAATTTGTAGAGGAATCAAATCTCTGTAGAGGAATCAAATGTCCTGCATCCGGAAACAAGTATCTTTGCAGCTGAGGCCTATGCACTATTGTCAGCTGTGAAACATGTAAGAAAATCAAAACTTAAAAAACAATTATATTTACAGACTTCCTAAGCCCTAGTGTCATTCCTTAAACATAAAAATTCTGTTCTTAGTGAGCTCTATTCTGTTCTGTGCGCAGTGCATATGTTTAACCAGCATGTCATTTGCTGGGTGCCTGGCTGCAGAGACGTCGAGGGTAATATCCTAGCACACCAAATTGCCACACCAATTGCATCGCAAGCTAATAATCCTGCCGCTGCTGTCCTTGCCACAGATCTAAAGCCTTTCCTACAAAAAGACTGAGGCGCCACTGGCAACCCGTGTTGGACACTGAAACAAATAATGCCGTATTTACTCGCATAATGAACGCACTCGTGTAGTGTACGCAGCCCCCACTTTTCTAGTCAAGAAGTGTGTTTTTTATTTTTCTCGCCTAATGATCATACCCTGAACTTGCTGCTATGAAATAGGAGACACACGGTACAATTCGGTGTCTGATGCGGCATCCGGTGAGTATGATTGTGTCCGATGCCGTGTTGGAGGACAAATCGTATCATGTCTTCTCCTTTTATTGCGATAGCAATTATATGGACGCTCCAGGCACATTTTCGCCGTCGCCATGCGCCACATGTTGTGAGTGTGAGTGAAAGCGCCTGAGGGAAACCGACGATCATGGCTCAATCTCGTGCGCAGTCTTTCGTAGCGCAAGAGGCCCTGGGGGGATGGGAAGGAGGAGCGGTGGCGTTGTACTCTGGCAGCAACTGCATATTGCACAACCATGCCCGAGGGGCACCGACGATCGCGGCTGAATCCCCCACATACAAAGGAGGAAAGTGGGAAGAAAACACGGCGGGAGGGGAAGGAGGAAGTGCCGTGGCATTTTACTTTGGCAGCAACTGTGCATTGCGCGGCCGCTGTGCGCCTTATCTTCAAGGCGATCTGCATCGAGAGCTGAGTCGACGGCGGCTCATACCTTTGTATGGGCTGCGTTCTTGCCTCTCAGTTTGCGTTGAAGTGAATGTTTGCAAGTTTATACAGCCGATAAAGCTACCATCCTTACTTTGTGTAGCTGTCTACGCATTTGCTATCGCAATTGATGGCTCGCATTTCTGGCAAAACTTACTTTTTTAGAGGTGGCCACAAAAAAAAAAATTTTTTTTTCATAATTTTACTCTGCATAATGCACCCCCCAACTTCGCCCATATTTTTCGGGAAAAAGAAGTCTGTTCATTATGCAAGTAAATACAGTAAGCTACAAGTAATTAAGTCACAGTTAAGTTTGTGGCTCTCCAGAACGAAAACACGACGAACTGACATCCTATTTTGTCAACTCAGGATAGACACACGTATGACACCCACAATTTTCTGCTGATTAGTAATGAACCTCCAACCTGTGGTAGATTTGGTGAGGGGCTAACTATCCTCCATGTCTTCTTGGAGTGTCAGGAAGTAGAAGCTGAGAGAAAGAAACAACTTTCCTCTAGCATGCCGCCAACATATACCTCTCCATCCAATAATGTTTCCTGGTGCAGTACTGTTTTTTGACTCCAAATCAGTTCTAGATTTTTTGAATGGTGTTGTATTAAATGTTATTAGCCCAAGAAATTCGCAGTGCATCCTCTTCCCAAAGAATGCTGCTGCGATAGTAGTGTTCTGTATAGCACATGTCTCCAGGCCCTTGGGTTGCAAGGGCTCTGACAAGGCAGTATTCTTACAAATTTTTACCACTTACATCTTTAGTATATATATCATCCTCCTGCAATGTATCTTTCCTGTTCATAGTATACTTCATTAGTCATTGCCATAATCTTATTACATATACATTTTATGCACTTTACAGTGCCTGTTTTCAGGCCTCTTCAAAGCCACAACACATCTACCTCTCGTATTTCATCATTGTATTGCAAACTCATTAACACTAGCCTGGCACTCTTTGGCCATACTTGGCCCTTACACCACAAAACACCAATTCATAATCATCATCATCAGACATTGCCGTTTCTCAACGTTGCCGTCAACTCGACTCATTACCAGCTTCTCACCTTGAGCATTGTAGAAGCGCCTTTCCTCCTTAACAGCTCCTGTGGTGTTACTCACGTCATGTGCCTCTAAAACAAAACCACCACTTGTCACAACTGTTGTCGCAAGGCAGCTAATATGCTGACGTGTGGAACAAGATGCAAGAACTGAAGAAAAAGCATAAAGCATTCCGGAATAGTTCTCCACAATGGTTCCTGTTGCAGAATTTCTGAGTTATGAATGTAACACTAAATAATTGGCTGCTTTATTATGGTGTTGCGATTTCAACTTTAACTTCAAGGGGTGTACGGTAGCGCGATTAAAAGATGGGACAGAAGAAGACACACAGGGACACACACAGCGCTAACTTCCAAGAATGTTTATTATCGAAAACCAGGTCGTACTTATACACTCAGCTAACATGAGTCACAGCCACATGAACAGATAAACAATGAATCAGAGCGAAACATTTTTGTAAGTGATATGTTAAGCCATGCGCAAAAATTTCAGTTCTCTTTCAGAGAGAGCCAATGATGGGTGAACGAAGGGAGGGAGGGGGGAGGAGGGCATTCTACTCTAGCAGCTGCTGCATATGGCGCAACCACGCGGGCCCTATCTTGAAAGCGATCTGTGATGAGTACAGAGTATATGTGCACCACGGGCTCATAGCTTTGTGGGCACTATGTTCAGAGTGCTTAGTTCATGTTGAAGCGAGAGGCAGCACAAAGGTCAATTTGCTCGCTGCTTCTGCTGCGTTTCCTCACTCCAGCATTTTGACAGCAAGTTTCCACGGTCATAGAGAGAGATATGTTCATGTTTGCTTGTACGTGCATGCATGCTTGTTAATTTAGTTAGTAAGCTAATGCTTAACAATTTATACAGCCGACAAAACTACTATCCTTACTTCGTATAGATGTCTACTAATTTGTTATCGCAATTGATGCTTCACCTTTCGCGCGAAACTGCAACTTCTTTGCGTGCTCGATCACGAATGTTGGCACTGGAAAATCGTACATTGAACATACATAGAACCTCGCTCAACGATGTTCTACTGTATTATGTGTTCAGCATTATATGCTTTACCAAAGTAATAAGTAATGACATTGCAGGCAATGCGTCTTACATAGAGGCATTTGTGCGTGTGACCTTGACTCTCTGGCTGGAAGTGGAGTGCCCTCAAGAGGAAAGGCGCGCGGACTTCTGTTTTAAATTTCAGCTGTTTTCGTGCCGGGCATCCACATGATGCTTTGCAGACACGGTTGCCACTGTGGGATCTACATGACGTGCTTGTCCGTTTGCAATTTCCAAATTTGGTGAGGGGTTCTTTAATTGCTTTGTTATGGTTGTACACTAGTGTTGATTGCGACACTCCATACTTGCGGCAATTCAGGGCTTGTGTGTATTTTGCAGCCAAGCGCTTCCAAATCAGCTTGTGTTTGACGCCATTGAACAATGATTGTTTGCTTGGGGAGATGAATCAGAATGAGGATTTCCAGAATTAACAAAAGTTGAATTACAAGCCTATACTCTATAATGCATACATGTGACTGTTAGGCAATGGTAAACAAAGCTGACCAGTGAAGGATGCCGAGACCATGTTAAGCAGGTGCTTTTCTGGGGGCAGTCAGGAAGAAAAAGTGGTCATGCACTCGGGTCTGTCTTTTTAGTTGACTTCATAAGAGCATCTGCTAGAAATATGTTGCCAGAAATGCCCGCCCAGCTAAAGACTGGTCTGGACAGTTTTTTTTTTCTCCTAATGCAAAAAATACTTCACCTCATACAAGATACTTTGCCATAGGTAAGTTCCTGCCTCACCTTGTTTTGGGCCTCTTCAACAAACATTAATAGGGAACTCGGTTCAGCCAGCATGGCAGTTCAGCCATCATGGAAATTATGGGCACTACATTTATGTGCCTAAACTTCATCCTTCTGGTTTCGAATGGCTTTGTGACTTTGCAAATTGATCATTTTTAACAGAATACAGTCAAGCTCCTCTAGAAAGAAATAACCTGTATAACAAAGGAATAATTCAGTCCCGGTTCTATTGTGGGCTGTGTGGTGTACAACGTTTAAAATGAATTGACCTGTATAATGAATGATTTTGGAGGCCCCAAGTACTTCGTTATAAAGGCATTAGACTTTATTGAGTTGTAAATGCAACAATTTGCAATGATTATGCATGTGCGTAGAGACATTTGCTTGCTTTGTATAGAGCACTATGAGGGCTTGGAAACTTAGAAAAATAAACCCTTAGAAAGGTTGTTGCAAGAATATCTGTAGCACAAGCATGAACATTAAACAAATCCATGTACTAACTATCATTTCCATGATAGCTGAACAATCGCAGCACCAGAGTTCTCTCCAGTAAGCTTTACAGAAAACTTCATGGTGGGATAAAACTAGGGCGCTGGATCAAAAGAGCCTGATGCTCCAAAGTGGTGATTTTGCTGCTCTCAGAGCTGCTCCAAAGCACTACAGACCATTTGCACCTCTGAACTGTGTTGCTGCATTGAATGTTGAATGTACTGTTTGTTTTTGTTTGTTTTTCTCTATGGAGAATTTTTTATTTTGAAGTTTTAGTTAGTTCATATTGTGTATTTTGAGGAGAGTGCTATGTTAACATTGCTGTATTGTTGCCTTGTGCTGCCTTTGTTATAAGAGGTAGGGGGGCTAGTCAAGCTGCCATAATGCAGCTTTTATCCTGCTGTCCTTTCCCACTTACTATGTACATTCTGGCATGTACCAATGTGGTGTAAATAAATCAACTCATCTTGTGAATAGGCTCCACTCTGTATATGTGTTGCTGGTCTGCATTAGACTAGTATCTTTTTACTAAAAATGCGATATCTGTATGGTGTGTACACCATTTATTAATTTTGAGGTTTCGCGTGGCAAAACCACGATCTAATTATGAGGCATGTACACCATTTATACAGGAAGTATACCGCAAGGTCTGGTGTCCTGAGAATGGCGAGTCTGAGGCAATGCGAGTGGTGTACCGCATGCGGGGGCTGTTGGGAGATGCAACAGAAGAATTCGTGGAATCTCTGGAGGCAAAGGCTGGTGGTCCCCAGGTGGACGAGGAGCAGGTGTACCGACTGGCACGTGTCATGGGCACATGTGGAGGCCTTGAGGCCATGCTCGAGCGCCTCGCTGCCATCGATGACCTGGCACGTGGACGACCACTGCTCACTGTCCTTCTCAAGCTATTTGGCCTCTGTGTAAAGGTCCGTATCTGTTTTTGCTTGGAACTTGGGGCAGTGATGACCAACCACTATTGCCATGTTGACATGGTTTTTCGCCATGAATGAGCTCACCTAGCAAAAGAGATTGTGAAAGCCAGGAAATAGTTATGGTGGTGTTAGCTCAATCTGCCATTCTATAACACGTACTGTTTGCGCATTATATCTTTTCTCTAAACTGTGGCATCACCAATAATGAATGTTTTCTTGTGCTGAAACTGCCTAACTTGGCAGGCCTTGGTCTCAGGTCTAAAAATGATGCAGGTGTGCTTCTGTTTGTAAAATAAGACATATTTACAATAATACTATTTACAGCAAGGCACGTTTACATAAGAATGAATTTGCAAACAGTTGGTCTCATTATACCAGAGTTGTTCTCTGCAGTGCCACTGGGGCGTTCTCCTGCCCGCAGCTGCTGGCCTGTCTGTCAAGCCCTTCAATCCAAAATGTCAATCAAAAATGTCAATCCAAAATGCCACGCCATTTTGGATTTGCGTGAGAGCACATAAGGGGTGTAGCCTCTTAAAATGCCATGTGATGGTACAGAGGGCATTTTCAGGACGAGCCATAGTGACCAATGTAATATTCCCATTTTCCAGTGCCCAGTGGCATATAACAGGGCTTAAAATAGTGTTAATATTGAAGTTTTGACAGTTCTACAATATAAAATGATGTTTTCTCTCCTGCTTCTTATTCTGCATATATTTGTTTTATATTGAGCTTACCCAAGTGGCTCAAAAACACTTGTGTTGCTGTTTTGTCAGTCCTAGAACGGAAGTACCAAAAGAAATAAAAAACAAGGATGCAACCAAAAGATACTTGCAATGCAAGTAGCTAGCAAATAGGTCATGCACTAATGTTATAGAGAGAAGCAATAAATTAAAATCAATGCTTACATGTACTTGCAAATTATTCTTGGAAACAGTGGTGATGCTCGCAGCGCCTCTAATTCGACGCAGCCAACGCGGCAGATGTGCCCACATGATCCTTCATGCCACATCACACCAATAGCAGTGCCAGTCTTTCCACCGGTGGCATTCACCCCCCAATACAAGGGCAAAATGCAGTAACAAGAATACCTTTCAGTTATACAACTTGGTTGTGCAAGAAAAAGTTATAATTGTAGTTAAATTGAGATATCACTCAATAAACATGGCATTAGCAACCACTAAACAGCATTATAAGCTAATACAGTTGAACCTTGATATAACAACATATTCTATATAAAGAAATATATCTAAAATTTACTAGGTCATGCTTTAATTTAACGGAGTATTCTCCTGCTATAAAGAAATAAAAAATATGGGATCCGACATGGTATCGGTGCAAAGCAAGTTTTTGTTTGCACATGCCTTAAATTATATTCTTGTAACAAAAATGTCAAATACAGTCTCCAACTTATTTTTCAGGCGCCAAATTTTTCGGACCTGTGCAATTATTCAGACTTCTCTGTGGCAGCAATCTATAACAGGAATAACTGAAATTTTAGACATTGCACAATGTTTAGGGCATGAACTGTGCATGCGTGCAATGCCACAAACATGGCAGCCATGAACAAAGTGTGCCTCCAATTTGACTAGCCATGAAACCGCAACTTAGGTTGCTGACTCTCTGCAAAGCGCGCCAGTTAGGCATAAGCAGCACGAGCGGGGGAGTGGCTGGTGACAAGCCGCCACAGAAAGCTTGCCATCAGTATGTTCCCACTCGTAGCCTTGATGGCGATCGAGCATGAGATCAGATGCCTGGGCTAGATCGTGTTGGAAAAGCCTGGCCACGGTGGCTTGGCTTGGTTGGATAGCAGTCGACACCGGACACATGAGCGTCTACGGGCAATGACACTATTGGCTTTGGGCCAAGGCAGCATGCTTGCAACAGAGTTGAGATGATTGATCCTAATTGAGTATTCAAAGCCAGCCATCTGAGCATAACAGTTTTCAGGCATTCAAAAATCTAATAATGCTGCTACTTTCTGCATCGTAATTAATTCCGGACAATTTAACTTCAAAAACTAAAACTTTGCAAGAGTGCAATTGTCACACTTTTAGCACATGCCCATGAGTGACGTGGCATTGATGCAGCCGAGCAAGTGCATATGAACGGTGATAGATAAAAAGAAGGGGGAGAGATAACTGGGGGGCGCAGCACAGTGGGGTCTGGCTCAGTGAGCATAATGAGCCGCCGCGGGGTAAAAAGTGAGTGCAAGCGACGCTGCCAACCGCGCCCCGTTTCTTTTTCCAATGTACTTTCGAAGTCGATATTTTGAGATATCCAGAGTCCTGTGCAAAAGCTCTTCAAGATAAGAGGTACATGGGATGAAACCATGGCCAGAAAAAATTGTCAACTTTACCAATATTTAAAGATATCAGAATTCAAGTTAATGAGGGTTTACTGGATTGCATTTCTGCCTCAATGCAACATGATCGCAGATGTTAGTAATACTGTTGCAGAGATTATTCCAGTAACTGATTCCATGTGGCAGCACAGACATATTGAATGCTTCGCTTAAGAAAAAAAAACGCACAGCACTCTGTTGGTTATGCAGCCAGCATGATGTACGATGAGGCTGTGCTAGTGGCAATGTATTCCATATTTACTGCAAAATATTTTATCAAGTAAACAAACAAGAACTGTCTTCCCTCATAATTACACGGATGAAAGTGCAAATAAGGACTTAAAGGAACACTAAAGGCAAATACTAAGTCGACGGGGACAGTTTAAAGACCATTCCAGAAACCTCATCATGCTTGTTTCGGTCCAAGGAAAGACTTAGTTCACAATAAAATTGCATCTGAATAGTCTGAATACCTTTTTCGAAATTCAAATCTCCCGCCACACAACTGGGGGGAGTGGTGACGTTGCATACACCATCACCACCCTTTGCTGCCGTCGGTGAATAAAACAGCGCCCGACAGACGGCGGTACTGAGCCAAGACACAGCAGTGAATTCGCCGCTGCAGGTGTTGTTTGGTCAAGTGGCGTAGATCATTCAGCTATCCCGCGACATCACGTGGAAGTTGAATTCTTTCCAAGGTGGACGACTGGGCGTGTTGGTATAGCATATTTGAGGTTGGATTGCGCAACATTTTGACGAGACACACAGAAGAGAAACACACACCACAGAGCGCTTTGCTACTTGCAGTTTGTGCGAGTCTCGGGAGCCAGCAAAACCAACGCAGCACTACGCGATAACAAAACTAGTGAAACGCGAAAGTGTGGGCGAAGCGGAGTCGAGCAAAAATGAAACCTTTCGACCACCCGTGCCATTGCCAAGGGTGATTTCAGTGAGTTATATTTTCTAAAAAATTAAATAGAATTGTACAAGTAGCACTTTATTTCGTCTTATAATACAATACAAGGATGTTTTTTGCAACGAATGGTTGAGTATTAGTGACAGAATTTAACTGAGGAGTGCTTTCGTCATCGGGCAAGTGCTTGAATGTCCCAGGGGAGTCTCTAATCATGTCCTGCATTTACCTAAATTTCTCGATTATTAAGGCTTTTCTTTTTTTTTTCGCCAAAATTTTTTTTTTGCCATATGCAACCGCCCAGGGTCGATTTTTTTATTGCGGATTCTAATTCTTCTTAGGGACTTATTTCGAAAAAAATTCACCGTAATTTTTCTAGGGTGGCCGCAAAGTAAGAAAAAAATATTTTGCATTGGTATATATGTACTTTTCATTCATGAATAACAACAATAAAAAAGGAAATAAACTTATAAGAATTGAAAATTTGAGGCATTGTTATAGTTCAAGGCTTTGAAAATGCGCACACGAGAATATTTTGCGAGATTCAAATGTTCTTGCTCTTACACTAATATGTACACCCATAGCGTAATCGAACTGCGTAGGTGCGCGCACTCAAGAAAACTGTGTGGTTGTGTGCCCGTCAAAATAGCAAAACGTGCGACAAACTTCCGCTAATCTTCATCTTATCTCCAACCAGAGGCAATTAGTTTTCGTGAGTCTCAAAAAAAAAAAAAAAGAAAAGCAACGGAAACACATGCATGGCGGCATCCTTCCTATGTGCACTCCCTTGAGCACTAAACAAGCGAGAAACAAGCAGTCGCCCTTTGAGCAATTAGTAACGAGATAGCCATCAGTTTTGCAAGCGCAAGAAGCCGAAACCGCTTGCAAAAGAAAGCCCAAACCGCCACCCACCCACACGCGCGCCAATGTGCGAGCGGTACTATATAGACGGACGGGAGAGAGCTAGCGCTAAAAAAAACCATGCAACGAAAACTGAGAGAGGGAGGCGTGCGAAAAAAATTCCCTGTATTCCCCCTTGGTGTCAGCACATGACACAAAAAACAAGTTCGGAAATTGGCGTGCTTTTTAAACGTACAGACGGTGCCATAAATATACGGCATCAACCATTTTTGGCTTCGCTCACGGCGCCATATATTTACGCCATTTACCCTCAAAGGGTTAATGTTAGTCACACTAGAGTGTTGATAATCCATGGCGATGAAACATTCTGTGCAGTTCCATCGAGGTAGATAGTGAAGCATCTTTAGAATTGATAGAATAATAATGCAGGTCACTGCATATTTGGTTGTTATGCAGACATTCACAGACTATGAATGTAACCTACTATGTGCAAATTAACCATCGTAGGATTTGGAGACGATCTCACCGCTGCCACCAATGTAAGATTTGGAGTCGGGCTTGTAGGACGATCGGAGGAACTTGGGGCGACAGGACTAGGCGAGCAGGATTTATTTACATATTAACATTTTGAACATGAGGATACATTTACACAGTCTATGCGTGACTCCCAAATGGTGCCTGCAAGACAAAGCATACAGCAAACGAGCACACAGCTCACGAGTACATTGACGAGCACGACAACGAGCACACCCTAGCAGCCGACAATGGCTGCTTATAAGCACTCCGCTCGACGTCATCGTTCAACGTCATTGAAGATGGCCCGCCCTTTTTTTTGGAGGGGGAGGGTTCACATACACGTGCCGCTCGGGTTTCAGTGCCACACAGGTTTCAGTGCTCTCTCGAGGGCCGACGACCTTTGCAGTGCATGGTATAATGGACATAAACTTTATACAAGCATCATGCCATGCCATGCACTGCAGCAGTCTGTTCAGTCAAAAAATTCACGGGCCTGGCTTCACTGTTTTTTCCAGGTTCGAAGCAACCGTCTGCATCTTCTGGAGTCATCGTTGCATGCAGTTGCACGTCTCCTGGGAGCACTGAGGCTACTGTTGGGGGCACAGGAGGCCGCGCTTGCAGAACAGTTGCTGGCAACACTGGAGGCTGTGCTGGCTGAAGGAGCTGCCCATGTGCCTCCTCGGCTTCCTGAAGGCGTTACACGGGATGACATCACATTCCTTCTGGCCCAAGTGGGCACTGGCCGGCCCAGTCCCCGTCTGCTGCAACTGCTCATGCGTGTTGTGCCCTTCTTAACCCTAACTGACGAGGTGCGTCCCCTTATCTCCATCACAGATGAAAGCCAATTTGTATGCTACTATATTTTCACTTTGCTGGCCCAGGATAAGATATAGTCAGTGAACTTAACCTCTTCTGGCCTGTTTCGCAATTTTGCCACATTCCGAGTCTGAGCTCATAAATTCAAATAGGATTCTTGTTGGGTCTCAAACATGCCCTTGGGACAAAAAAACTACAATGCAGTGGTGCAGACAATTACAAGGGCATTTTTTGCACCTTTCATACACCAATGTGAGCTGTCCGAATCGTTACCAATAGAATATGCCGATGGCCACTGTCAAATCGAGGAAGGCCGACTCACAACGACAAGATAGCAAGCGAATGTGTTCGCCCCCATGCTGGACACCAACTCCTTATGTTCGTCTGTACAGTCATGCAAATGGTGTCGCATTCGAACGATAGAATTCATCCATTCCAGTGTCCAGTGGGGGTATTCTGTAAGAGTCCACCTAGTGAACCATCCATTTCGGCCACTGCTGATTGGCTAGGGCCGCTAGTCTCCTCGCTCGTACAGCTGCATCCAATCAGCAGTGGCCGAAGTGGACAATCCACTCGGTGGACTCTTACAGAATACCCCCCCTGCTCCCAAGCCTTTAGCAGGATGGTCCCGCAAACAGTGGACGAGCATGCGAAACGTCCATGCAGCTCACCGACCCCAAGCAAGAGAGGAAGAGCCTACTCCCTTTCGTGCCCCAGTAACCCCTTCGTTAGGTGGCATTAGCAGTGCAACACTTGCACTATCTCTCATAATATGTTGCAACAACACTGGCCGCCGCTAGCGCTCAGCTACACAGAGAAGCTGGATTACAGGATATGCGAGAGCCTTGCGGGGAAAATATCAGGGGACGCGTGAGGGTCTAGCATCCCCGCAACTATATGTTTGCCCCCATGCTGGACATCAACACCTAATCGTTCACGTGTACATTCACACAAACGGTGGTGCAGTCGAACGATCATGTTCGTCTATCTCGGTACCTCGCTCCGAAGCCTTTCTCGGGACAGTCCCGCAAAGTGTGCCGATGTCCGCACACACCACCGACCCCAAGCCAAAGAGGAAGAGGCTACTCCCTTTTGTGCCCAAGTAACCCTGCCGTTAGGTGGCGTTATCAGTGCAACACTCGTGCCATCTCTCGTGCCGTTCTGCAACTGCACCAACCGTCGGCGGCACTTAGCTACATGGTGAAGCTGGATTACAGGAGATGAGAGTGCCATGCAGGGAAAACATGAGGGGGCGCAAAAGAGTTCAGCGTCCCCACACACTCCAGCGAGACAAATCCTGCTTTTGATATTATGTCAGGTTTTCCAGCAAAAATGCATCGGTTTGTCTCGGACTGTGTAAACAACACTTCGCTCGTATTGCTTCCAAACGAGGGTGAACACTCTCAAGATATTTGTGTGACTGCATTCGTTCCCAAACCTAGATGTTACACTCCCAGGGCTAGGTCTAGTAAACATAAATACCAGGGGTGTGTAAATACCGAATAGTATATTCGAATCGATTATAGTATTTAATCAAATTTTTTTTAGTATCTAAAATTTTTTTACAATATTTAATGCTTACAAATGTCGGGCAAAAATTTTTGGCAAACAAGACTGTAGCAAGATATCAGCAACTTTGAAACATAGATATCAATATATACAGTAAGGTCAACTATTATTAAAGGGAACACCAAATTAGTATGCCAGCATTGATTACAGCTCAGTTCTAGTATATGAAGGCCTCGAAAATTATTTATCAATAGAATTTCTGTTGAACAGGCTTTTTTTCAAGTGCCTTTTTCTTCTTCTATGAAACTAACGAATTAGTGACCTTCATTTGCACTAAATACCAATGAGGTTCTCAGTTTAATAGTGGACCTGTGTTTTGCAGTAATCATTTATTTATGACAAAAAGTTCTGCTTTCCAGTTTTTCTCCAATATACATACAGAAAGGCTGACCCAACTTTCGGGCAGGTGGGTTATCATAAGGCCAATCCATGTGAAAGACAAAATGACCGCATATCACGTGACTCGATCACTGCTCCACAAGTAGCAGCGCCAAAGGTAAAGGACAGGCACCTTCCACGCGATTTCAGTGTCAGGTTCGATGCATGATTTGCCACCTGTCGAAGATTCTGAAATCTGGAGGGTCACAAGTATGTGCACCCCCCCCCCCCCCTCAATTCCCGCTCATTCACCAGTCATCTGCATGCAACCCCGAGTCATGACAATTTCGCGCCTGCTGTGTAAATCCAAAGCTAGTCTTGAGACGGGTTGCTCGTAGCTACAACAAGACACCAATGTCCATCTACGAATTGTGTCAGGAACAAGAGGCTGCCGTACAGTGTGGCACAAAGATGGCGGCTGTGAACAACTTCCATACACCCACTTTCATTTGTGAGGCGGTTTGTCGGCTTTCGGAGAGTTGCGCAGCAGCTGCGACTACATCTGTGTCGATTCAGCGCTAAACCATAACTTTAGTCGCAGACACCTTATGAAACAGTGCCAATGAGGTCTAATGGTCTAGGAAGTGTTCACTGCAAATTCGCAGCTGGCCAATGTAATAATGGGCTGCAAGTCGTCGCGGAATGCTTGCCGCTAACATGTTCATACGGGTGACTCATCAGCTGTGTTTGGTCCCGAGATCACGCGTGCAGGTTAGATAGACAGCTGTTGAAGCAGCATGATCGTTTCCGCGTATTCAACTCGATCCACGTGCCTATCGGCGGTTAATCGGCCAGATCTTCGCACATGCTTTCGCATTTTATGAAATCTACACTGTAATTGTTGCCATTCCCTGTGTCCACGTCGTGTTACCATTTCAAATGGTCCTGTCGACCCAGACTAACCTTCTACTGACACTGGCAGCCCCGGCCGTCACAGTGGCGTTGGGGCATTCTGTGCGCGATCCCGCATCAGGCTGATGTTGGGAAGTGCTTGCACTGACAAAGTTCGCTTTTGCGTCAGGTGGGGCAGCACATTCGCGGCGCGCTTGGTGCTCCTTTTGCATCAAAAACAAAGTGAAATGCTCGCTTGGCCAGCATCGAGCACAAGGAGCTCCGTGGCGCATGCAACACGTAGCACTGCGCGGGTCTCCATGTCGAATATTAAAAAAATCGAATGTTAGTTGAGTCACAAGTCAAATTATTTTAATGTTCACTGTTCGATTCGGTGATATTCGAGACTCGCACATCCCTGATAAGTACCCAAGATAGTGGCTGGATAGATAGCCATCACCGTTGCACAATTCACTGTGCAACACACGCATCAGTGGAGGTTATGTGTTCGGCTCCCGTTAGCAGCAAGTTATCTTTTCGTCCACTTTCATGTTCCTTCATTATTTTCTACATTACAATTTCAACCACAGCTAAGTTCCCCTATGCTTGCCTTGTTTTCTCGGCTTCATTGTCTGTTGGCTTTATATTGTCACGATTAACAAAACGGACCTCGCACGGGTGTCTGCGTCTAACAGCAGCCGGGCGCCTGCAATAACAGCCTGCTACTATGCTTCATTGACATCACTTCTGGCAGCTTTCCTATATCTGATCTCATCCTCTCCTCTTTGCTCGAGGGTGACATTCTGTCGACATAATAGCATTTTCCTACTATTAACCACTAGTTGTAGCTTACATTGGCTAAATCAGAACATGCAGATCAGAAAGGAGCTTGTTCCTATTTCTTATGTTTTTTTTGAGAAGTTCTTGTTCTATTCCTAGCCAAAATTCTATGGTTTCGATGGCTCTTTCCTCCATCCCTTCCTCCCCTTCCTTTTTTTGAAAATAATAAGCAGCTGCTTTGAATGACTTTGTAAAATGATATTTTCAGGCCAAGATGGATGTCCTTATCAACCACTTCAAGCGGCAGCTCAATTTCATTCGCTTTGATGTGGAGCACACACCAGAGGACGATGTTCAGCTAGAGTGTTTCTGCAACCTGAGTGCTGGCATTGAACGCAACGACAACGGCAATCGACTCAAAGACCTCCTTGTTGCCCGTGGCATCGTAGAGGGTGCCATTCAGTACCTGCTCGTGTATGCACCACCTGCCAAGTAAGCACCAATCCTTCTTCTTCTTCTTCTTCTTCTTCTTCTTCTTCTTCTTCTTCTTCTTCTCTTTTTTTGCCATCTCGCTTCTGACATCGTAATTAGCTTTAAATGATGTTTTAGATTCCCCCCTCTGACCAGTTTTCTTTTTTCCCTCTACTTGTGCTCGTAAATCATTGGCAAAATTAAAACTACTCCAGGCTCTTCGCTCAATCGCTAGTTCGTGATTGAGCACCTGTCAACAAAGTGATCGCTTTCCTACAGGAGAGCCATGCAGGCAAGCATGTTGCAGTAAATTTTTCAGAGATAAGAGAGAAGATAGAAATCAGTTTTTAGACGCTCGTAACTCGAAATTACTGGTGCGACAATGCCAAATGTGAAGTTCACAAGTGCAGATGTGACCATGCAGCAGTAAACTAGGTGAATTGGAAATACAGTAGACTTTCATTCATTTGACTCTAGTTAATGGGATTTTTTATTCAATTCGATCCTGGCCAAAGGTCCCGGCTGGCATCCATGCATTTCTGTGGGCCCAAACTTTCGTTATCTCCATCATAAAATTGGCCTTTGCCAGATAATTCGAACTTAGCCAGTCAGCACACACATCTCTGACCCCAATGGGGACACCAATAGTGACCCCTTCAGTGGCATTGTCTGCATGGGTGGAGCTTAGGGGACATGAATGCATTGAACGCATATCAAAAAATCTTCCATAGAAAATACTTATTTCTGACCTGCCCTAAAAAGATTTTCAAACAATAGCCATCGCTCACAATGTATGATTACGGTATTTACCAGATTCTAATGCATGTCTTCATTATTTCAAGTAAATTGGGCCGAAGCATGCCTGCACAGGAAATTGGATACAAAACTAAAAACTGCCTTCACGGCGTTTATATGCTTTACCGCATAACACAACTGTACTGCGGGCATGCCGACTTCAAAAACCGTGCGCCAAAGATGACTTTACAAAACCGCCCGCCATTGCAACACAGATCTTAGATAAAAAATCAGATGCGCATTAAATCTGTACATTGTTTAAGAGCTTAAATGTAATTTCTAGGTTAGTTTACGACTTTGTACACTTAGAAAATGAGCAGTGATTAATTCGGGGGTGTGTTAGACTCTGGGAAATACTGCCGAATGAATCGGCGATGTGTTTTCACATTTTCTATGCATTTTGTTTAATTCGACCCGTTGGATAATTCAGTCAGTTTTGTCAGTCATATTAGGGTCAAATTAACGGAAGTCGACTTAATCCTAAACCACCACGGTGGCGGCTACTGTAGAGCAAAGCAAAAAAATAAGTTCTGGAAGGGTTGGCAGAACAGTAAGAAATTTTTTTAGAAGTAGCAGGTGGTTGCAGCACCTCCGGAGCAGTGCTAGGCAGTGCTTTATTCTGAAACAGCAAATTTTTTCAAACGTTTGGTCACCGTCATATGTGTACGGCAATGACTCTCATAGGGTTAATCCAGCAGTCTTCACAAATATTGACAGTTGTCTGTGTGCAATCAGCCACAGCAGGGAAGCATATTCTGCTGAGTTTACAAAACTTCACCTAGTTCAAAAGCTGATATAGTAACGTCAGCATAAACTGAAGCATAAACAAGAAAAATTGCAACAGAACACCTGTTACACATAATTACATAGAAGTACAACCTGTAATCACTCCGTAACCAGCTTCTAAGCATGGCATAGTCCCAGACGAATGTTTTGGAGCCTAAATTAAGCCACAGTTGCATATGCAGGTTAACTTGGAATCGCAACAATAGACTGGTTTTGTTTTCTACTTGTTCGCATTTGAATTTATGCTGATAGTGCTTGTCACTGCATAACATTGAAGTGCCTTGTGTTTGTTTGAACTTCAAGCTGATATACCCATCACCATGTCAATGTATTGTGTGTTTTGTTGTGCACTTGTAGGAGTTCTCTGCTGTCAGCCTCAGAAAATTGGAAGGAGTTTACATCCAAGCCAGCACTGAAGTATGTCCTCCGCATCTTGACAGGCCTTAGCAGTGGACATGAGAAAACACAGGTCCTAGTCAGTACAGAATGCATCCCTATCATTCATCGGTATGTACAAGGACATCCTACTCATGACATGCTGAAAAGTTCCCCTCTGTATTTTAACGTAGACTCACTGGTGGGATTACAAAGTCATGTTATTAAAAGAAAGCAACTTTGTTCTTGTAAGCTGCTGTCTGGTTGAACCAAAATTACAGCAGCAGTGGCAGCACCCCATACTTATTTTAGGCCTGGGCTAGGGTTAGCAGATGTCATATATGTTGGTCAAAAATTTAAAGCATGTGCTTATCTTGCCGCCTAGTCTCCGGGCCACTTTTTCTTAATTTCTTAGGAAACAAATCCACCTTGTTTATACACAAATCCTGTCACATCCCCTTGTTGGGCTCTGTGGTAGGCAGCTGGCACCGCTCCCAAAATCAATTCAATCTTTATGGCTTCCCTATTCGCCTAACACTCTGATCACCCTCTCACAAAATGAGGGAGCACCAGTGAATCTCAAATTTTTCACGACGACACATCAGGTCTTGCATGCACACATGCTCCGCCCACACAAGTGTCGCCTAGCAATGGAGGTGCGTCCCGTCCTTCTCTAGGCCTTTTTTCTGCCAGCTACGCATGCGGGAAATGCAAGCTCCGTGCTCGCAGCGATGCCACACTTTCCAGACAGTGCCGTTTACATGCGCTTGCACTTTGGAATAGATCAGGTGTCCACCTCGAGTGAGACACTTGCAGTGTTCATGGCAAGGAATGTGAAAAACAAACAAAAATGGAGACGACATGGAGCTTCCTCTTTGTTGGTAGTTTACTCAGCATCAGCTCTCTTTTGCGTGCGCGACTCATACTATATGGTGCTTCAGTGGTGCGTGCTGGTGAAACTATAGCAACAGCATATACTGAAAGCCAACGGCGACATTTTTGTGGATAGCTCATACGGTCATAACTGATAAACTGATAGGTAGAAGGGCAGAATGGTTAATTTTGGGGCCTTTAACTATAGTGACCTTTCAGAATAACAAGTGATTTGCCGCGGTCCCCTGAAGTTTATTATATGGAGATTTCACTGTACTAGCAGAAGGCAGTGGTGTGGCGGGGAGGGAGAACATGGAAGGCATGTGTGTGCGGTCGGCATTCGGGGAGCCTGCGACAACGAACTGAGCGAGTGAAGTAATCGGTGGAGCAAGCCGCGTGCGGTGCGGTGGGACGAAATGCAGACTGCGTGTGTGTGCGTGCGCCAAGTATTTCCCAAAATAAGGAATGTACTTCACAAGTAGGGGCTCGTCTGACCGGACCTAACATGGCGGTCCAAGAATCGTCTTGGGCCACCCAGCCAGTTGCGCAGCCTCTCCTGCCTTCTTCGATCGTTCAAGGACTGTTGGCTTCGACCTCCAGGACCACAATAGAAAGGGAGGGACTCGCAGCTGATATAGCTCAAATTCTGAGCACCACGCTGCCCAACGACATGGTTAGGCCTGACGAGACAACCGGCATGGCTATGCCCGACGAGACAACTGGCACTAGGCCAGCGCTCAACATCAAAGGTGTGCCCATCCCACTGCCAAAATTCAGTGGCTACCAGGACCGACACTCGCCGCAAGATTTTTGGGAGAAGTACTCGGAGTACTGCGATATTGTGGGCATCCCCCCTGACCGCCGTTTGCAGTTGCTTCCAGCAGTGTTGGAGGAGTCAGCCAAATAATGGTGGCGCTTCTCAGGTGCGCACCCCAACTGGCAGCCCTTCGCGTCTGAATTTACGGCGGAGTTTACCACCATTGAGTACAAGTTTAAACTAAAAGCAGAGCTAGATCAGAGCACTCAGCATCCGGCAGAAACCCTCAAGCACTTCAGTCATGTCATTGCCGAATACTGTGACCGTACAGCGGAGCCTGTTTCAGATGCCGAAAAGGTGGAACGCATGCAGAGATAAATGCATCCAACATTCCAAGACCTAATAGCCAGCACGAGCTTTGCAAACCTGCAAGAAATGGCGAAGGCGGCCAGCCCTATCATGGAACGCGCTTGGCATCGCCTGCGCTACGTGCCACTGCCACCGCCGCGTATTGCATAAGCAGCAGCTGATTTGGCCTTTGTCTATTCATCTCTGCACACCACTGCAACTCCCAACCAAACCCTCCCGGCCCAGCAACGAGAGTGGCAGCTGCAGCCTGTGGCAGTTGCGGCTTCTGAGTGTCCGCGGTCAACAACGCTTCATGCTGGAGCCCTGGAGTGGAACTCCTCACCTGTGCTGTTCGCTCACGTGCAGAACACACGGGGCAACTACACTTGGGCACTGCAACAACTCAGGAGAGCGCCTCAGAACTTTGGGTTTCAAGCGATGCAATGTATCGCGTGATTCGAGCCACCAAACTGCAGTATCACGTATCGGCAGTGTGGTGGTTTTGGCCACATTGCACATCAATGCGCTGCTGCTAGACCACGCAGCCAACCCCACTGTTCTCACTTCATTTCCCTGGGACACCTACAAGCAGATTGCTCAGGAAATGGACGAGCGTAGCCGCTTCTTCGGCTGACGGCTACGCAACGTCCCTGCAAGTGCTTGCAACAGCCGGAAATAAAAACCACCGCTTGAACTGTTGATTGGTAACAGTGTCCTTTATGCACTCATGGACACTGGGACAAGCATGAGCTTAAATGGTCACTGCACTCTGACCCATATGAGCTCGTCAAATTTTAAGAAACACCGAAGCAGCCATGTGCATCGGATGCTGGACACTGACCCCTGTCAGTCTGTAAGACAGCGTTGCAATGCGATAAGCAAGGTCAAGAGCCTCTACAGGCACTTTACAGCTCTCTGCAGGCACTTTTTGCAGATATGCAGGATGTGTGCCACAATACCACTGAGAGTTTCGAGTGTAGTCTAAAGAATCTTCGGTAAAAGCGTCTGCGTCGGCAGGCATTTGGTGTGTTGCGACACCATGTACCCGAGCACATGAGTCTTGGACCCTCCCGCGTGTAGCCGTGCGCAGCTTAGCCGTGCGCAGCTTAGCCGTGTCTGGGGAAAGGGGGATCCTGGGGGTTGAGCCGATGCTGGGTGTTTGGACCTTTAAGGCCCCCCGGCGGAGGCAACACACCTCTTCGGCCTCTGCTTCACATATACGGCACCTCCAGACTGACCCAACTGGAGGAAATCAGCAGTCGCCTTTTCCTGTCCTCTTCAATCTTCGTCTTTCTCTCTAGCCTTTTCATCTTTCCTGTCTTCTTTTCACTTCTTCTTACTTCCGAGTTTCCTGGCGGCAAGGGTTAACCGTGGGTAATATATCCAGTCTTGGCTGTATGCATTAGGTTATAGTGGCGGTGCATAGCTGGCGTGTGCAGGTTGCTCAGAACCTGTAGCCTCCCCTTGTTGAGCTCGGTGTGGGTGGCTACCACTGCCACTGAATTTTGAAACTATGTTATGGCAGAAGCTTTCCCGCGACTTCCAGATCTGCCTCTGAAAAGAGGCTGCACCGACGCTCTTTTTCAATGTACCCACCGAATCGACCTAGACAACTTTCCTCGTTACAACGTCTTGCATATTGAAGGAACACTAAGTATTCGTAAGCTATCTCCTTTTTTAGTGGCGAAATGCCTCATAGAAAAAATTGGCAGACTACAAAGCCTCGAAAATGACCAGCGGAGACCTGTTAATTGAATTGAGGAACAAAGAAGAAGTGCAAAAGCTGTCCTAACTCGCCAGTATTGGTGAAATCAAAGTGACAATTTCTCCCCATCGCTCATTAAACACTTGCAGGGGTGTTATCTCAGAGGAAGATTTTCTCAGCATGAGTTACGAGGAACTCCTCGAGGGGTTCAAAGAACAAAATGTGATCAAAGTTCAAAGAATCACAGTCTGAAGAAACAATGAACTCCTCACCAAACATGTGATTCTTACTTTTGGTGCTAGCATTCTCCCCACCTCTCTCGACACAGGATATCTAAAGATTAATGTCAGACCATACATACCGAACCCAAGGTGGTGTTTCAAGTGCCAGAGGTTTGGCCACGCATCACAATCATGTAGAGGTAAAGAAACAAGCGCGAAATGCTGTGCCAACGATCGCCCATCTAAAAACTGTAATGCTCCCCCACACTGTGTAAACTGCAAAGGGGATCATCCAGCATATTCACGATCATGTCCCTGTTGGAAGAAGGAGAAGGAGGTGATTGCTCTCACAGCAAAAGAGAAGATTTCATTTTTCGAAGCAAGAAAGAGGCTTTCACTCTTACCTCAAATAAGCTATGCCAATGTGGCACGGCAGTGGGCAGCACCACATCGGTCTCAGGGGTCTACAGGGGTCACAGTCAGTGGTCCCGTAGCAACTCCATCCGCCCCCTCGGTGGCAGCACCTAGTGCTGCTTCACCATCATCCAAGACAGCCCTGCAGACAGCTGTTCCGCAGGTCCCAAGACTAAACAGAATGCCAAGGCCCGAGGCGCGTCTCGGCGCTGGCTCTTGATCATCCAGTGCCTCAGAGAAGGCGATGGAGGTCGATACCAAAACCCCGGTGTCATTGACGCCAAAGGAACAGCGCTCTTCTGAACACTCTAAGTAGGACAAGGTCCTTATAACTGCACTGAAAAAGGGACAGGTAACCTGAACGGTTACCGTCCATTAAATGTGTACTGTTCCATATCGCATGTCACCTTTAATTTTTAAGTTCACAAACATCAGTACGTTTTTCATTTTACAACCATGGCTTTCATTGCACACTGGAATTGCAGAGGTCTTGTACACAATATAGGTGACATCAAAGATATTATCAACACTTTTTCGCCAGTTGCAGTGTGTCTTCAAGAAACGAATCTGGGTCCAAAAAATAGTAAAATTCTCAAAGGTTTCACCGTTGTCCGAAGGGACCGCGAACACTCTAGCTGTTTGTCAGGAGGAGTCGCCATAGTCGTTCAGGGCAGCACCCCTACACGAAATGTTCATTTGAATACTTCTTTTGAGGCTGTCACCGTCACCATTCTATCGCATAAAACCATCACCATCTGTTCACTTTACATCCCACCCCATACTCATTTTACTACTAGACAACTGGAAAATCTAATACACAGGTTGCCAGAGCCTTTTGTTTTAGTAGGAGATTTTAATGCTCATTGTACCCTCTGGGGCAGTGATAGAACAGACCAAAGAGGGCAAGTAATTGAAGATTTTATTTTGTCTACCAGCATATGTCTTTTAAACTCGGGTTCACCAATGTATTTTTCGCCAAGCTCACGCAAATTTAGCTGTCTAGATTTAGCATTCTGCTCACCGTCTATCTTTAGTGATTTTAAGTGGGAAGTCCTCGACACTTCATGTGGAAGTGATCATTATCCGGCATTTATCAAGCTATCATCCACATTACCTATCATAAACTCTAAGCCACGTCGCTGGAAAATACATCTTGCCGACTGGCCGGTTTTTATGAAACATGCAAAACTCGAAGAAGTCTTTTCAAATGAACTCAGCGTAAATGAAATTAATAAAAAGTTCACTGCGGTTTTAATTTCAGCAGCAGAAAAGGCAATACCTTAAACATCCAGCCTTGTGCGCAAAAAAATTTTCCCCTGATGGACTCCTGAGGGCACAGAAGCAAAAAAGCTTCAAAATAGGGCCTGGGGTATGTTACCTATACCAACCTTTTATGCTTTAAACAGGCCAAAGCCAAGGCACAATTTATCAGAAGGCAGGCAGAAAAATCATCGTGGAAGAAATACATATCTTCGATAAACAGTTCAGTCACATCTAAACGAATGTGGGAACAGGTTGGAAAGTTTTGGGGAGATTACTCATCTTACACAATACCGTTACTTTCAAGTCCAGACACACAAACAACAATGCAAGAACAAGCAGATATACTTGGCGAACATTTCTGTGATGTATCCAGTTCAGTGAATTATACAAAGGAATTTCTACAGTACAAACAGTCTGCTGAAAAACAGAAGCTGCCCACTACTGGCGCGTCAAATGAACCGTACAATTCCCCCCTCACACAACAAGAAATAAACAGAGTCCTTTCTGCAGGGAAGAACACAGCGCCAGGTAACGGCCGTATTCACTACGCCATGCTAGCTCATCTACCTCAAGCATTTGTAGACGCTCTCCTTAAGTTTTTCAACATAATCTGGGAATCTGGTATAACGCCGGGAGAGTGGAAAAAGGCAATAGTAGTTCCGTTTCTAAAAGCCGGTAAATCCCCAACATCCGCAAGCAGCTACAGACCCATTGCCCTCACAAGGTGTTTGGCAAAATCATATGAAAGCATTATCAATATAAGACTCTCATTTATTTTAGAATCAAGAAACCTCATAGACCCCACCAGTGTGGATATAGAAAGGGTTGTTCAACTACTGACCATCTTGTCCATCTAGAACATGAAATTCGATATGCATTTTTGCACAAACAACGCTGTCTTGCAGTTTTCTTCGATTTAGAAAAGGCCTATGATACCACATGGAGATATGGAAGTTTAAGAGACCTAGCTGACCTTGGCATCCGTGATAAAATGCTGAACTGCCTAGCTGATTTTGTCTAATAGAACATTTCAGGTACGTCTGGGCTCAGTACATTCTGATGCATTTACACAGGAAAATGGTGTTCCACAAGGCTGTGTTCTCAGCACGACACTCTTTATAGTAAAAATTAACTCGGTTAATAAGATTATACCGTCGTCTCTTATGCACTTTGTATACGTAGACGATCTCCAAGTGGCTTGCCGCGCCTCATGTTTGCCAACCTGTGAAAGGAAGCTTCAAATGACAATAAATAAACTTACACAATGGGCTAACAAAAATGGTTTCCGTTTCTCCACACAGAAAACAGTTACTGTTTTGTTCTCTCAGAAATGAGGGCTACACAGTGATCCAGTCCTAAAATTTAATGACGCTATACTGCCGGTGAAAAAAGACCACAAGTTTTTAGGAGTAACCTTTGACACCAAACTTAACTTCCTAACTCACATAAAAGCACTAAAGATTAAAGCAAATAAAGTGCTAAATATCCTTAAAGTTTTGTCTCGTAAGCACTGGGGTTCCGACCGAAGGTGTCTTTTACGCATTTACCGGTCTCTTGTGCGTAGCCTTTTAGACTACGGCTCGGCCAGACAGTCCTACTTCCAACGACTTGATTCAGTACATAACCTTGGACTGCGACTGGCAAGTGGTGCCTACAGAACTTCACCTATTCAAAGTTTTTACATTGAGTGTAATGAACCCTCCTTAGAGCAGTGCAGAGCATTACTCACTTTTTCTTACGTACTCAGAATTGAGTCATCACCGCAACACATATGCTACAACATCCTCACACAATGCAACTCACGCTTACACTATACAAATAAACCAAACATGATTAGGCCACTTGTCCTGCGGTATGAGCAATACTGTTGGGATTTTGACATTCCTCATGAAGTCCTCCAGATTGCCAAAAAACCACAACGGTTGCCCCCATGGTACGATTTCACACAGTTATGTGACTGGATGTTAACACATCTAAAGAAAAGAGACACCCCACACGAACAAATTATACAAGAATTCCGTGTTCTTCAGGACAAATATCAAAAGAACATGAAATATTACATTCTAAAACAAATATTACTCTAAAATAAAAGAACACGTGGGTGTGGGGGCCGTAACAGAAAATTGGGAAACAAGTATTCGATTGCCACAACACGCCTCTGTTTTCACAGCCGAAGTTTATGCTATATAGGTTGTTGTTAAAAAGATTATCACTGATAAACACAAAAATGCAGTCGCATACATTGATTCTTTAAGCACACTGAAGGCTCTACATCTGAAATCTGAGTGTGAACCCCTGATGGGAGACAATTTAAACATGGTGGCACTTAACAATTACGGGAGGTCAATTCGTTTCTGCAAGGGTCCAAGCCATGTTGGGATACCGGGTAATGAAGCAGTTGATAGATGTGCATCGATGGCAGCGTACAAAGAGATAACAAACGTAACACTTCCATATAAAGATAGCATCCGTGCGATTAGAAAAGCCTTAATGACAAAATGGCAACGCGAATGGGACCGTTCTGCCGACAACAAGCTACATCTCACTAAACCCATAGTTGGCGAGTGGAAGTCATGTTATCATCAGGAGCAGTTCATCGAAGTAGTTTTATTCCGACTACGTATTAGGCACACGCACCTCACACACAATCATTTACTTACAAAAGAAGACACACCAACATGCGAGAAATGTCAAGAGCCACTAATAGTTATGCGCATATTACTCACATGTGCACACATTGAAATACGCAAACAAACACTTTTGCACAAATTATATCAACTACACATACCTTTACACCCTGCTCTAAATTTAGGTGATTATCTGCTAGTCCCATTATATGACGACCGTAAATTTCTAGACTACACTGGATTTTTACATAAAATATAGATTATTAACACAGCCTTTTCCTTCTTAAGCTGGATTTTAAAACACCTCGTGTTTGGCGCAGCATAGCCTTAGCCGCTTTTGCGCCATTAAACCACATTTGACTAACTAACTAGCAGAAACTTAATAACATCCTTGCAGACCATAACCATATTTTTACCACTCTGCCAGTTTGCACGTTCCTGGTGGTTCACAAAATAGACGCAGCCAGTTGACACACCCACCCACCAGTTAGATGCAAGCTGCGCCCAGTTAACAGCCAAAAGAGATAGTTGTATCCAAGATTTACTGGACCAAGGTCTCATTTAGCCCCGCTCCAGTTCCTGGGCCAGTGCCCCGGTATTAGTAAAGAAGAAAACTGGAGGATATCGCCTTGAGGGTCGACTACAGACCCTTAAATGCAATCAAACTGTGCCAGTATATCCGATGCCCTGCACAGACAGTACTGGCGCAGCTTGGCCACGCTAGGTGGTTCACGAGCCTCGACCTAGCTCAGGGCTTCTTTCAAGTGTCGGTTGCTCCCGAAGATGTACCAAAGACTTCATTCCTGTGCCATAGAGGAGTGTTTCAATTTAAGTGAATGCCATTTGAGGTAGCAGATGGGCCGGCAACATTTCAATCTGTCATGGATAAAGCGTTAGAAGGCATAAAACACAACTACTGCATGGCATTTCTTGACGATGTACTCATTTATACAGAAACTTTTGAGGACCACCTATTACATATCGATGAGGTACTGCGAAGAATTGGCTCTGCAGGTCTGACAATCAATCCAAGCAAAGTTAGATGCTGTGAACAAGCATTAAAGTTCCTTGGACATGTAATCTCTCCAGGCAAATGCCAACCTGACCCAGACAAGGTGCGAGCGGTTGCAGAGTTCCCATGCCCTAAAACTGTCGAGGAGCTCCAAATGCTTTTGGGCCTTGTGGGATACTACAGAAATTTTATCCCCTGGTTTTCTGACAAAGCCAGACCCCTGACAGCTCTCCTCAAGAAAGGAGCCCATTGGGTTTGGGGCACTGAGCAACAGACAGCATTCAAGACTCTGAGGATAATGCTGGCAGGAGAGGTGGCTGTGGTATTGCCTGACCTGAACAAGCCCTTTGTGATTGAAACAAATGCCAGTGGCACTGGCATATCGGCAGTGTTGTTGCATGAAGTCGAAGGTTAACTGAGGCCTGTGTCATTTATAAGCAGGACCCTCAACGCTGCTGAAAATAACTATACTGTCCAAGAATGGGCATGCCTCGCTGTGGTGTGGGCTGTTGATAGATTCTGACCGTATGTAGAATTCACATCATTTGAGGTGCATTGTGACCATGCATCGTTGGCTTGGATGTTTACAACTTAGCAAACACCGTGCAGAGTGCAACGTTGGGGGTTGAGATTACAAGGGTTCAAGTGTACCATAAAGCATCATAAAGTACGGGCCAACATCCCAGCGGATGCACTAAGCAGGTGCTCCATCCCTGCTGCCGAATCTGCTCAGCCTTGTTTGTCAGAGGACTGGTTTCCAATCGAAGTGCAAGAGCCACAACAAACTATTCGTTTTGAACTAGCAGCCCCTGTTGACGTGACTGATGTGTCCCCACTCACCGACACTGCAAAGTTCCAGTTGGAACAACACAAGGGTCCACTGCTGCTGCAGCTGCTGCAAAACTTAGTCTGGCCTGCTACCTGGTGACACTAATGAGTCCAAGAGAGTACAGGACCTAGCTGATGACAGCGAAATCTCGCAATGGTATCCTTATGCACGCGGTCGGTGAACGTAAGGTCGCCTGGCTTCCCAAACACTTGCAAGACATGGCACTGAAAATGAAGCATGACCACCCCTAAGTGGGCATTTAGGCTTTTTTATAACTTGGAAACGTGTGAAGAGCCAGTTCACATGGCTCGGTATCCGCTCCGATATCTCCGTTGCATCCGCAGCTGCAGCAGTGCCAGGCTTTCAAACCTCACTGGCAAAACCCAAAAGGACTGATGGACAGTTCATCGGCCACCCAGCCAATGCAGCAGCTAAGTGTGGACCTCACTGGGCCACTGTGCACAACCCCTCGGCGCCACAAGTACATCCTGGTGGTGAGTTCATCGGCCACCCAGCCAATGCAGCAGCTAAGTGTGGACCTCACTGGGCCACTGTGCACAACCCCTCGGCGCCACAAGTACATCCTGGTGGTGAGTTCATCGGCCACCCAGCCAATGCAGCAGCTAAGTGTGGACCTCACTGGGCCACTGTGCACAACCCCTCGGCGCCACAAGTACATCCTGGTGGTGCTGGACAAGTTCACGAAGTTTGTGGAGCTTTTCCCATTACGTGTGGCAACCTCCAAATTGATCATCGATAAAATGATTGATGTTATCTGCCGGCATGGTGTGCCTAGCTTCATCTCTATCGACAATGGCAAACCATTCATAAACAAACTGTGGAAAGGCATTCTCCAGCACTGGGGAATCAAGGAGAGCCACACAGTCCCATACAGACCAGCAGGACAGACTGTGGAACACCATAACGCAATGGTTAAACAATTCCTGGTGGGCTACTGCACTTCCTCAGGGACTGGGACAAAAGGCTGCCCGAAGTGGCGTTTGCAATGTGCACGTCTGAAAGTGTAACTACTGGCTTTACGCCTGCCTTCTTGTGCTATGGGCGGGAACTACAGAACCTGTGGAGCCATCACAATCAGGCAGCTGGCACCGAGGTGCCCCCTTCGGCGCCTCATGCCCCATCTGCTGAACTGGATGTGTACCTTCGAGATGCCTGGGCCTTTGCACAGGACCACCAAACTTTGGCAAAAGCCAGCCAGGCAAAGTATTATAACAAAAAGCGCGCACCAGCTACCTTCCAGGTTGGAGACTTGGTTCTCTGGGACATGCACCTGCTAAGTAAGCAGCCATTAGATTCACAGCCAAGTTTGCCCCTCTACGCACAGTGCCATTTAGAGTGACTGCACACATTGGATACAATACCTAGAGACTCAGAGACTCGGCTACAGGGAAACAAAAAGGCCTCGCTAATTCTGACCAGCTGAGCCCTTATCATGTGCCTTGGAAGCCCTCTTCACTGGATAAAAGGGGGCGGCGGATCTGTAAGGGTACCGGGCCAGCGCCAGGTAGCGTAGAGTCGCAGGCACGGGACGGTAGGCAACGATGTGGTGGGGAGGGAGGACATGGAAGGTGTGTGTGCGTGGTCGGCATATGGGGAGTGCGTGACAACGAACTGAGTGAGTGAAGTAATCGTTAGAGCAAGCCACGTGCAGTGCGGCGGGACGAAACGCAGACTGCGTGTGTGTGCGTGCACTGAGGATTTCCCAAAATAAAGAATGTACTTGACAATGCTAACCGCCATTCTTTGCGAGGCATAGCAGGCATCGTGTACATGTGGTTTGGTCTTAAGTTTGGCATGGTTTGAATGCAAGCTGAATTAAGTAATCGAAATTAGCAAGACCCAGTGGTTACGACACCGGTAAGCTGTTTGGCCGAAGTTTCATTCCTACACAGGCAGGCTTGGCCAAGTGTGAGTAGATGACAGTCAGCTTCTTTCGGAAGTGCATAATTCTTATTGAAATTTGAAACGCAGATTCTCACATACTTCAGCCATGTTTAGTTACTGCGTCAATTAATATATGCAGTAACAGTAGGAAAAATCGCACTGATCCAAACGCCCTTCTTGGTTGATATCAGCTATTGGCTGACAGCAGCCGTCTATGGGGATCTTGCATATGACGACATATGCAAGGCTGTGGGTGAGGTGATGGGTGAGGAGCAGGCCTCTGCTTGAAAATGAGATGTGCGAGAAAGGCAACTTTGTGTTATACTTGTGAATGCCACCCACTGCACACAACTGCAAAATTTTGCTCGGATGTTTGCAGCAGCATATGCTACCGGCTGAAAGTGTTTTTTTACCAAGCCTGAGGTTTGGTTGTGGAACCTTTTAACTAAATTCATAAACTAAGTTCTCTTGCTGCAATTATGACTTCATTATACATGTCATTGGCCTTTGTCATTCATACTGATGAATGACAAAGGCCCTGCCTTTAACTTCTTTCCAAGCATCTTTCAATTTTGAAGTGTTTGGATCATTCACTAGGAAAACTTTCAAATACTGGAAATGTCTCTTGTCATCTTCCACATGTTTCTGCTACATGTCTGTGCTGTCTTCATCCGTATGGATGCAAGACCTTTCTGTAGCCTCAAGCAGGCATGCTGTGATGACACCCCATGTCGTGACATTGGAATGGTCAGAACCTACAAGGCAGGCTTCTTTCTGGTTTTGTATGTCCAGCACATGTACTGATGATGAAAAGCAATGTACATATCTACGCAAGTTGGCCTGGAAGTAATGGCGCTACTTCTCTCCTTCCCTTCTTCAATAACAATGCTAATATAACATAACAGTTTGCTACATTGGCATGTCCTGTGTATATGTGTGTAATTACTCTGTTGGTGGACACATTGGTGCCTTTGGAGTTGATTCTTTCTTGGGGGGGGGGGCACAGGAAGATGCCTCCTATATAGAATGAGATTCGAGAATAAGGATGCATTTTTCATGGTGAGACCATTACTTCATGTGCAGACCACAACCATGTACTGGCAATGTATGCATGCATGATTGAAGTCATGCTGGCATAAAGCTGTATGATCACCATTCTTTGGCCACAATACTTAACAAACCCTTTTTGATTCAGCTGCCACTGTCAGCTTGGTAAAAGTCATCTGTTCCTACTTATAAGTTCTAAGTATCACTGTGATAAAGCGTAGAATGTGCCTATGAGTACAAACAATGTGTTCAGCCAGAAAATGGCATAGCTGTACATTATACACATCACTTTCATGTAGGCGCTTTTGCATGTGACATCGCATTTTGGAGGCTTTTCTCACAAAAGCCTCCATAATGCGATGTCACATGCAAACCTAATTGTGTAAATTAAGAAAAGTGTGGAAATGAATGGCGGGTAAGGGGTCAAGTTTGATTTCGGCACCCACAGAACCAAGAATTATTGCAAGTAGAACACTCGAGTATCCCAGTTTGGTAACTCAATGTTCAAAGCGCATGCATAAGCAGTGCAAGAGTCATTTTCTCTTAGTAATTTTCTTGGCTTAAATGCTCTATTAATCCTTGTTTAGTTGCCAGATATGCAAGATCTGAAGTGAGAAATTTCATAGCATAGTAGTTTGTCTCGCATATATTTCTTACCCCCCCTACTTGTGTTTTATGCATGCCTAGTCTGTGTTTCACTTTGTGGGCTATTGTGTTGCTTAAACACAAATTTCCATGTTAAGTCGATGCTGTTATTTTCTAATGTCCAGCCTGGAACAAGTGTCAAGCGATGAGCATGTTGGCTCACTGGCAGAAAATCTTATGGAGGCCTTGAAAGAAAATCCCAATGTGGCGCAGAAGATTGAAGAGGTCCGCAAACAGACCAGAGATGAGAAGAAGCGGCTCGCAATGGCCATGCGTGAGAAGCAGCTAGGCGAGCTAGGCATGCACACCAATGAGAAGGGCCAAGTAAGTTCTGGCTGTTCAACTGCATGAATCTAGTGAATGTTATTACTTCAACTGGGGAAGTATTCAAGTCCATTGTCCCCATCCCCCCCTTCCCTTTTACCACATAAACTCCTGTGTAAGGGCCGCACCCCCAACTTGGCAGCCCAAAATTTAAAAAAATAATAATAATTCACCTGAATACTCTCTAATGTGAAATTTGAGTGCAGCTGTATACATGTTTTCATTTCACAATATATTCGCTAGTGGGGACAATCTATCTCGTACAGTACATTACAAACAGAGCGATGCGTGGCACAACTGCCTCTCCAATTGGGCGATCGCGAGAGGCAACGTGTGAGTGACGCGTAGTCATGATTCATGGGAGCCGCCACAGACAGCCTCCACTCATGCAGCACTTCGTTTCCATATAGACGACGCGTGCTACTCTGGTGCCATCTTGTAGCTATCGTCACCGCAAAGTCTGTCTTGTGTAGCACTATGCGTTCCTTCTCACACTTTCACCATACCCTCCTCCTCCGCTTTCCTCCTTGCACTCTCTCCGCTATCGCAGTCTTTCATCTCCCTCTGTGTTCATTTGCCTGGTTACGAGGGACAGTGCTGACACTTGCTGCAGGAATGGGCACCTAAGAGCTGCACTCTAAAAATCCAAACCTAGAAGCAATTGCGTTCAGTGTGCTGATGCCAATCACATACATCAGAGAATTTTCGTGCTGCTATTAGATGTTGAGAGCTGCACTTTGACCTCTTTACATCCGGGACGCAGCCATGACCAGCTCCTCCGTGTCCCTCCGAGGCAGTGCGCAAGTCGCCGGTGCCATCTTTTTCTTGTGCAGTTTGTTTTCTCAGCCAGCTCTTTTGGCTCATCTGTCAGCTGCCAGGAGTCTGCAATGGGGAGGAAGCGTTTGATGACGTATAACGCTGGCATCTTTTCATGCCATGGACGGCACGGACGATCATTAAACCCACGAATGTGCTGGCAAACTGAGCGTAAGAAGCAGTGGCAGTGATAGCTAAGGTGCGTAGTCAAGTGCACAGCATGCTTGAACAAAGGAATAAATTCCTTATGAAATACATGCTGTTTGCTATTGTGGTGGTGGCCAATCACAGAGGATTGCAAGATATCTTGTACAGCATGTTTTGTCTGAAAAATCAGACCAAATGGCTTGGTCCCGTGTAATAGCTGCACTTCGTCAAAATCGGGGCAAAAAGTGTGGCCCTTACATGAGTCTACATGGTACTCCTGTTTGTGTGCTTATTACAGTTATATCTTAATAATTTAGATCTTGTTAACTTGAATTTTTCCTTCTTTCGAACCAATCACCATGGTCCCACCTAGCTGCATAGAAGTCCATGTATAATTGCATGTTATTTCAGAGTTAAATCGGTTCTGCCACAGATGAACTGCACCCCACTGTGGGTAGTCTGGTCATCATTTTCTCTATGAATTCATATATTCAACGATCAGTAAGATCACCAGAACTGTGGTGGTTTGCCTGTGTGAGATTATACGAACGTCGACAGGCCAACATGTTTGTTGCAAATATTTCCTTATTTAGAATTAATAAGCTGTTGGGCTAGTTGGTTCGACATATCTTGCAAACGGGAGTGCAGAAGTGCTTCGGAAAAAGGAGACAAGGCAGGTAAGACGCTCACTTGCAACTGAGTTTATTCAAAGAAAACGGACCACCAGGAGCATTTTTGCGCATGCGCCGACATCAAATTATTTTGATCAAAATTTAAAATTTTAAAAGATAGCCTAACAAACGAACAGTCATAACTACATCAATAATGACAAACTAGTGTGGGTACAGCTACATGGGCACATGCAAATAGCTTAAAAGAAAAGCATCTTTAAAAACGCATCGGAGAGGAGGAAAAGGGGCATGTAGAACTTCAGTCGTGAGCGAGGAACGTTAATTCTTTGACCATCAGATGCACTAACGGTGCACTAATACACAAGTCAGCATGGGCATTTATCTGACCAGCCTCGAGGATTTCTCTTTCAAGTCTGCCTTTGAATCTGCTGACGATCTTGGTTTTTTCTAAAAGTAGTGAACAGCCACATTCCCTACAGTGTGCAGGAAGGTACGCTGCGTTGCTCAGAGCCTTTGCCAGATAGTATTCCCTTATTTCCACACTCTGTGACTCTTCCACCACGCTGCCCACAGGCTGTCTCTCTGCAGGCACCACATGCAGTGTACACACACATAGCGCCACACGCATCTTCCTTCCTCTGTTGCCGCTGCACTCATGCCACTGGGTCCCTCCCCTGGCAATTAGTCAACCGCATGTGCATGGTTACTGGGAACTGCGCCTTGCAGCCTCTGTGGTTGCTTCGTGGCTATGGTATTGGGCTGCTAAGCACCAGGTCACGGGATCAAATCCCTGCCACGGTGGCCGCATTTTGATGGGGGCGAAATACGAAAACACCCGTGTACTTAGATTTAGGTGTACGTTAAAGAACCCGAGGGGGTCCAAATTATTCCAGAGTTCCCCCCCTACGGCCTGCCTCATAATCAGATCATGGTTTTTGCACATAAAACACCACAATTCAATTTTTAGTTAACCGCGCCTTGCCTCACCTCACCTGGAGCTCTTGTTCAGCTTACAACACCACTCTCTCCTCACAAGTTGCTACCACTCGGCCCTTCTGCATGCATTCTCACAACCAATGTAAGCGATTAATAAGCATTCTCCTGTTACTCTTAGTTGTGTTTCCAACACTATCACATAGCAAGTTTGTATCTGGGCATGTAATAGCCATCACTTCATCAAGTATAGCCATCGCAGATATATACAGTCGAACCCGGTTATATCGAACTCGCAAAAATACGCATATCAGTTCGATATAGAGTGTAATTCTATATAAGCCTGCTGAAGAATTGGATGTCACAAAAGCACGTACCATTTATAATATCACTTTATTGATGAAACAGCTTAGTTTCAAATGAAATTGTCCTTTATTTTCTTCTGCTTGGGCAGTTTCGCTGCCTGCGACGCACACACTTCTCCACATTGTCTTATGAGTCAGAGCAGCTGAAGCCACAACCTTCCACATTTGCGCAGAAGCACTGAACTAGTGCGAGTGCACCAATCACCTCGCAGGACGTGGGCAAAGGACCGTCATTGCTTTCCTCATTGTGCCCACTTTCACTTGTGCTCGGTACGATGTCAGCAATGTAGTCTTCATTTTCGGGCTCTCCCGTGGTAGCGCCACGATCATCTGCACTCACAAACTCGTTGACCATCGATTATTATTACCGCGCCATCCAAACTTCGGCAACACCAGCAGCGGCTTCGTCGCACACATCAGAAATTAGTCATCACTGGGCACGTGAAAGCTGGCACGCCTGAAGCAATTTCGGATGAACCACTTGTACACGGCCGTGTGTACGCGTCGGGCGCCACGGGCACCGAGTCGCGAGTTTGTGCGCTTTAGCCCTAATCTCCCCCTTCAAGATCATGCTGAGAGTGCTCCTCGGAATCTTGCACACTGCAGGGAATCCAACTTCTCACCGCGTTCGACCCGATTTATGATTTCGAGCTTCACGATGAAAGGCGAATTCTGCCACTTCATCACGGTAACACTGCGGAACCCACAAGGCGTAAACACAATGAACCCGAAAAGCAGCAAGACAACTCGCACTTGCGCCATCTTGCACAACAAGGGCACAAGAGCCTCTGATTGGCTGTCTTAGCAAGCGCTGTGGGTGGGCCAGGATCATTTTTTACAGGGGTGTGTCGACGGCTCGCTCGACGCTGCATGGTCACGGTAGGGAGAGCGGTTCGATGGAGCCACGCTGCCGGGTTTCCCCGCCACCAAGAAGGAAAGCCAACTTCTGGGGGCACTTTTAAGCCGCTTGACATTCAATATAACAGGAGTCGCTGCTATTTTCGTTCGATGTAAGCGTAACTTTTGCTATATATACCTATTGTAACTATACCGTGTTCAGAAATTGTTTGAAATAAAGAATAATTCAATGTAAACGGGTTCGATATAGTTGGGTTCAACTGTATACAGTGTTGTAACCACCAGTTTGCATTGTTGTTTGTCTGTACTTTAGGCATTGGCAGTACAAATTTTTTTCTGTTTCTGCTGAGTTTTTAACATGATTAATGAGTGTGAACAAAAGTTGAAAACATAGCAGCATAAGGTGTTGCCGTCACAAAGCTTTTAGATGTGTGGCAAATGCCAACATGCTGATGGAGAAAGAAATAGGAGAATATTACATCTGAGGAAGGTGGAAAGTGTGTAAATGATACCATGCTTGCCAGGGTGGGTCCAGCATTGGCCACTTTCTCGACGAAGCTCACTTGTGTACCAGGTGATGTGATATGTAGAAAACAGAATTTCTGCAGGGCAAAGCATTAAGGCAAGGTGCTGCAGAGTTATTACACAGGACAGAAGGAAAGGCTAGGGCAGCTCTAAAGAATGGAGCTCATCACATGTTCTTTACCTTTTGGAAAGAGCAAAATATTACCTTAACTGCAGCCATACTCGAAGGTAAGCAAGCAAAGCAATGATCACTTTCTGAACCAAAAAAGACAGGCAATGATCACCTTTCTCCCTTCGAAACAAATTGGAGCTTTTCATAAGCTCCATGCCATTTCAACCGCCAAGTGTGGCCTTTTGTTCCAATTCAAGTTTCATTTAGTTAAAGATTTTACTGCATGTAACTTGGTAAACTTTTAGTGATACTGTCAAGAATATGAATTCACTGTTTGTCATGTTACATTTAGCTTGCTTGTTCTTTACGATTGCTACTAATTTACATGCTCAAATTTTCTAGGTCAGTGTGACACATCCAAATTAGTATTCTCATGAGTTACCATAATTACTCACATAATGAATAGACGTTTTTTTTTTTTAATTTATGCAAAGGGTGGGGATGTGTTCATTTGCAAGGTAATATTTTGAACAAATTTTTTTCGTGCACGTCTCTCCCATCGCCCTTCCGCCCCTCTGAACACGAATGGGCTGTGGCCCTAGCTCTGTGCCGCACCACCCTCCGAAACATGAATGGAGCACGGCAGCTGTGCTGACAACACTGCCGGCGCTGTTCCCAGATTGCTCACTGGGCTCTCACAGTTGGTTCTTTATTCTTTGGCCCTCATTCTGTGCAATTCTGCTAACGGATTAAGTTGCTCGTGCTTGTGTTTGTTCTTTGCGACGAAGTCATTCCTGGCCACATTGTTTCTCAGCGTCGTTTTACTCGCCGCCAAAACGGAAGATGGGTGATCCGCCCGCTGATCATTAGCAATGCATGACGTTGCTGATGAAAAGAAAGCGCACTGCTATAGATTTGGAAACAAAGTGCTTCTAACCGATGAGGCGATTGTCGCAAACGGGCTTGCCTCAGATAGCGACGGCAACGACGGCAGCGATGACGCGCTAGGGCAGGCTGCCTCAACGTTGTCCTCACAAGAGGCCTGGCAGATGATTCAGTCCCTCATGGGCTTGTTTTCATAAGGGACCTTCCGCTTCACTACGTGGAGCACCTGGATACCTTGGAGAAGGATGTCAGCAAGCTTTGCGCAAAGCAAGCAAGGCTGACGGACATGCGGTTTTCTCATGCAAGCCAGTGGGAAGTACGTGGCGAGATGCTTCTGGCGATTATGTCCCAGCATTTCGTCTGGATTTCTCAAGCTGAGATGCTGCCGCAGCAACCTTCCCGCACTTTTTAAAAGGCACCTTTTGGGGCCACCAAAGCGATGCCTCGGCGGAGCTCGTATGTCACTTGCCAACCGTGACCCTTCTTTGCAGTTGTTATAGCAGTGCCATTCTTGAACGCTGACAGCTGTGGCTTGTTAACAATACGCGATCGGAGTGTGCAGAAACCAGTTAAATGAGTCAACACAGTCAGAAGCCAGATGGAGGAAGGTGGTGGGGAGGAGAACTCGCCTCCCTGCCATTATAGTTTTCACGGAACAGCTATGTCATCCCCAATTATGATTTTTTTTTCTCGTGCCACCCGGTTATAACAATTATCGGTTATAACAATGGAATTTTCATGGCACTTGGATATTGTTATAAGTGGGTTCAACTGTACTTATTATAGTATATTAAAAATATTATATTGTTAGAAATATTCATGGCATCTACATTTCTCTTTTTCACGTCGTTTTCCAACCTTACCACTGAACTCACAATGGGGGCAGAATGCAAAAACGCCTGTGTACCGTGCATTGGGTTCACGTTACAGAACGCTCCCCGCAGGGGCATCTGTGTAAGCAGGCGTTTGGTGTGTTGCAAGACCACGTACCCGAGCACACGAGGGTTGGACCCTCCCGCACGTAGCCGTGCGCGGCTTAGCCGTGTCCGGGGAAAAGGGGATCCTGGGGGTTGAGCCAATACCGGGTGTTTGGACCTTTACGGCCCCTCGGCGGTGGCAACACACCCCTTTGGCCTCGGCTTCACGTAGACGGCACCCCCGGACTGACCCACCCGGGGGAAATCGGTAGTTGCCTTTTCCTGTCCCCCTCTCCATTCTGCGTCTTTTTCTCTTCCTTTCAATCTTTCCTGTCTTCTCCTCTCTTCTATTTACTTCCGACTTTCCTGGCAGCGAGGGTTAACCTTGTGTGGGTGGCCAACCTTGGGTACTCCAGATTGGGTTATAGTGGCACCATACAACTGGCGAGGGCTTGTCTTACTCGTAAGACCTGCTCCGTCCCCATGTTGGGCTCGGTGGTGGGCAGTTGGCGCTGCTGCCGAACTCATGACCTCTATATGGCTTCTAGCAAACCAATTTCCCTTGATCGCCCTCTAAAAAGAGGACGCACCGATGCAACCTTTCAATTCTTTTTGAAAAGCAATGAAGAAAATTTCCCTAAATACCATGTTATTCATAGTGAAAGCAACACGAGCGCACGTAAATTCTCCCCCTTCTTGGTGGCGAAATGCCTTGGCAACACGATAGGAGCTGGCTACAAAGCCACAAAGATGAGCGATGGAGACCTGCTGATTGAATTGAAGGATAAACCTCAATATGATAAAATCAATGAATTGAAATGCATAGGCGATGTAGCGGTCACTGTGTCCGCACATCGAACCATGAACACGAGCCGTGGAGTAATCTCCGAAGACGACTTCATGGACCTTAGTAACGAAGAGTTGCTTGAAGGTTTTCAGGACCAAAATGTCATCAAAGTAGAGCGAATTCTAATCCGCAGGAATAACGAACAACTTCGAACAAAGCACATTGTACTAACCTTTGGTACCAGTGTGTTACCTAGTACAGTGGATGCAGGCTATATCAAAGTACGTGTAAGGCCGTACATCCCAAATCCTCGACGGTGCTTTAAGTGCCAGAGGTATGGGCACGGATCCCAGACGTGCCGAGGAAGGCAGACTTGCGCGAAATGCAGCTCGAACGATCATCCATCAGACACTTGCGACTCATCTCCACATTGCGTGAACTGTGATGGAAGCCATCCAGCCTACTCTAGAACGTGCCCTAAATGGAAGCAAGAAAAATAAATAATTGCATTAAAGGTCAAAGAAAATATAACATTTCATGAAGCAAGGAAACGTCTGTCATACTTGAATCACACAAGCTTTTCCGAGGTCGCGCGACGGGGGGCAGCGTCACAAATCCTTCGGGAGTCTACCGCGGTCACTGATAGTGGTCCAGTAATCACTCCGCCTGCCCCCCTGATGGCTGCAGCAAGTGCTGCTCCATCAACATAGAAGGTGGACCTGCCGACTCCGGTTTCGCAGGTCCCCAAGCTAATCCGAACTCCACGGCCTGGGACGCGAGTTTCAGCGCCTAGTTCACGATCCTCCAGCGCCTCTGAGAAGGCTATGGAGGTCGATCAAAAATCCCCGGCGTCATCGATGCCAAAAGATCAGCGCTCTCAAGAGCGCACTAGAAGAGATAAAATACCTGTAACTGTTCAAAGAAAAAGACCGGTAACCGTTTAGGTTACCGCCCTAGTATACATATCCATCTATCTTTACTACGTGCTCTTGAACACAGACAACCAGAATCTCCCTCGATATGGCTACACAAATAATTCAATGGAATGCCAGGGGCCTATTTCGCAATCTAGATGATATCAAAGATCTACTAGCGGAATATCAGCCACGACAGTTCTGTGTTCAAGAAACACATTTAAACTCTACACACCAGAACTTCTTAAAACAGTACATAGTTTTCCGTAAAGATAGAAATAATGGTAATTCTTCTTCAGGTGGTGTGGCAATTATAGTCCAAAAGTCAGTAGCATGCCAGCATGTATCACTCCAGAGTTCATTTGAAGCAGTGGCTGTTCGGGCTATATTGCTCAATCATCTTATAACGATTTGCTCCATATATATATCGCCTGATGAACGGTTTGACACAGCAGAATTTGAAAAACTGATTGACCAGCTTCCCGAACCCTATATAGTAATCGGAGACTTCAATGCTCACAGCACATTCTGGGGTGACTCAAGATGTGATGCGAGAGGACGGGCAATAGAAAACTTCCTTCTTTCTTCTGGAGCCTGTCTATTTAACAAGGCAGAGCCAACCTATTACAGTTCCACACACAACACGTATTCATGTATAGATTTAGCCATAGGGTCAGCATCACTTCTCCCATACCTGGAATGGAGAGTTATCAGTAATCCATATGGGAGCGATCATTTCGCAACACTCCTAGAAACAACAAAGTGGCACGATGGACAAGCTTACCCCAAAAAGTGGAAACTTCATAGTGCAGACTGGTCAAAATTCAGAAACATATGTAAACTGTGCCTGGAAGATGTGGACCACCTAGGTGTTGAGGAACTAACCACCTACATCACTGAACATATCCTCGTTTCTGCTAAAAACTGCATACCTCAGTTCTGCACAAATAAAGTAAATCCAAAACCGTGGTGGAACAAAGACTGTGAAACTGCAAGGAAACTCCAGAACAAAGCATGGAGTAGATTTTCACGCTACCCAACCACAGAAAATCTAATAGAATTTAAGCGGTGCAAGGCAAATGGCCGCCGTATCCGCCGATTATCGAAAAGAGAAAGCTGGACACGCTACGTATCCTCCATAAACTCATACACGGATGTTAGCAAAGTGTATAATAGGGTACGTAAACTGAAAGGGCAACATCCAAATCCTTTTCCTCTCGTCACTGGCTCTGGCGATACTATAGAAGATCAAGCAAACACCCTTGGTGAGCACTTCCAGAGGGTATCAAGCTCCGAAAATTATACCGAAAAGTTCTTACACCATAAAAAAATTGCTGAAAATATCCCTCTGCGTCCAACCAAGTTGTCATCAGAAGGATACAACAAACCACTAACAATCCATGAACTCAAGCTTGCCCTAGGCTCTTGTGGTAGCTCGGCTCCAGGTTCTGACACCATAACATATGAAATAATCAAGAATCTGCCTTCTGAGACCATGAACTTTATCTTAGGTCTCTATAATAAGATTTTTGCAACAGGTCATATACCTTCGTCTTGGAAGGAGGCAATAGTCCTGCCAATACTCAAACACGGCAAAGACCCTTCCTTAGTTAACAGTTACAGACCGATTGCACTCACAAGCTGTTTACTTAAGGTATTTGAAAAAATGATTAACCGTCGCCTTGTGTTCTTTTTGGAATATAATAGTATATTGGATCCTCAACAATCTGGCTTCCGAAGAGCAAGGTCTACAACCGATAATCTTGTTCTCCTCGATTCATATATACGTGATGCATTTGTACACAGCCAATACTGTCTATCTGTATCCTTTGATCTTGAGAAAGCATATGATACAGCCTGGCGATACGGTATTCTGCAAGACCTGGCGTCCTATGGAATTGGTGGTTATATGCTGACAATCTTGCAGAATTACCTGTCTGAAAGGAAGTTCCGCGTAAGCATTGGCAGTGTACTTTCGCGCACTTTTTTTCAAGAAAACGGCATACCGCAGGGAGGAGTGCTAAGTTGCACACTTTTCCTAATTAAAATGAACTCTCTCCGCTCTGCTATACCATCCGTGGTGTCTTATTCTGTCTATGTGGACGACATCCAAGTCAGCTTTAAATCTTGCAATCTGTCCATATGTGAACGCCAGATACAGTTAACTGTTAATCGGCTCGCCCAATGGGCAGACGTAAACGGTTTTAAATTCAGTGCAGAAAAGACTACCTGTGTGCTGTTTTCCCGACGAAGAGGGGTATGTCCTGACCCTTGCATTACGATGAGTGGGAGAAGCCTGGCAATTAGAAAGGAACAAAAATTTTTGGGTGTAATCTTCGATACCAAGCTAACCTTCATGCAGCATTTAAAAGAGTTGAAGCTGAAATGTGTTAAAACAATGAACCTTTTAAAGATTTTATCTCACCAGTCGTGGGGAACAGATAGGCACTGTCTCCTATCTCTTTTTAAAAGCCTTGTGTTGTCATGCATAGACTATGGATGTATTGTTTATCAGTCGGTTTCAAAGATAGCACTTAAGCTACTCAATCCTATCTATCACTTAGGTATCCACCTAGCACTTGGTGCCTTTCGCACCAGTCCTGTGCAAAGTCTCTACGCAGAGTCGGATCAGTGGCCACTGGATTATCAGCGTACATATCTCGGAGTCACCTTTGCAATAAGAACCATGTCCCTGAAACAACATCCATGCAAAGCACTCATAAGTGATCAGTCCACATGTCAGTTGTATTCAAACAGGCCTTCACACGCACCGCCGTTCCCGTTAGCAGTAAAATCCGTTGCAGAAAAACTTGGAGTAGATTTCAGAGATCTGCAGGAAAGCGACTACGTTGAACCCATCCCACCTTGGGATGAATGTACAGTCACCTGTGACTTGTCCTTTACAGAACTTAACAAAAAGAGTTGTCCAAATGCCCTCATTCAGCAACATTTCTTGGCCCTCGAAGACAAGTATAGATCTATGGCATTTTTCACTGATGCTTCAAAGACTGCAACTTCGGTATCATGTGCAGCCCATGGCCCAAACTTCTCCAACTATAAAACCTTACATAAACATAGCAGCATCTTTACAGCGGAAGCGTACGGTATTCTGATCACTATTGAGTATATAGTACAACACAAGATAGAAAAGTCTATAATATACACAGATTCCTTGAGCGTTGTCACAGCCCTGTCCTGTGGCAAACCAAGCCGAAACCCTGTAATTAACCAGCTCCTTAAACAGATCCACGTAGCGCATAAACAAAACCTTGCTCTTGTTGTATGCTGGGTGCCAGGCCACTCTGGGATCACAGGCAATGAAATGGCAGACAAAAATGCTGGACAAGCGGCTCATCGGAATACCGTTGATGTAAGCTGGATACCTGGTGTGGACATGAAACCTGTGGTACGAAAGGCGCTCCGTAATCATTGGCAAGCTGAATGGGACAAGGCAGTTGAAAATAAGCTCCACCTGCTTAAACCGCAGTTAACCAAATCTTTCCCATTGAAGCTTGATAGACACACTGAAGTCACACTGGCACGACTCAGAATAGGACACACTTACGGCACACACAAATACCTCTTGACTGCAACTGACCCACTGACGTGTACACGCTGCGGTGAGAACTTAACCGTCCTACATGTCCTCATTCAATGTCCCGAACTTCAACGACACCGATTGACTCATTTTAGAGAACTCTACTCACACCATATACCACCCCATCCCTCGATGTTCTTATCAGAGGATGCACTTTTTAACTATACAAGAGTGCTTAATTATCTTGCGCAAGTTAACTTTCTCGACATCATCTCATACCATCCTAACCTTCAGATTGCACCTCACAGGTGAGGCACAGTCTGATGCACAAAAGTATGTCTGAGCTCTTGCGCTTCTTGCGTAAGCAAGAATTGTACACCAAGGGACTTGGACAATCCAGAATAATTTAACATGTGTGCCTGTAGCAAATGCATTTAAAGCCCTATATTTATCTTAGTAATTATTTTAGAATTCATCCACTAGTATTTAAAGATATATCTTACGTGTAGGCCTCTATACAGCCTTTATATTAAATCATAGTCCTAATCTCACAATTTTACTAAACCATAACACATGTCCTGGCACTCTTTGGCCTTAGATGCCCTTGCGCCATTAAACATCAATCATCAATCAACGTTACAGAACGCTAGGTGGTCTAAATTAATCTGTAGCCCCCCACTATGGCATGCCTCATGATCATATTGTAGTTTTGGCGTGGAATACCCCAGAATTACATTTTTATAACCACTCAACTAGCTGTCTCACACTAACTGTTTGTTGTACAATATGTTGCTGGCTGACATTTTTGCCTTTATTCCTCCATCCTTCTAATGTGGCCGTGTCTTGATTAGTATAGCCTCTCTGACCTTTAACCAGGGCACTACTACATGCCAGAATGATCTAATGCCATTTCATAACGGTGTTATTAAAGTGAGCCTTGGTCATGGAAGCCATGTGTAGAAGCAGTGTAAAAGTGAGGGGGTGCTGTTGGTGGTTTGGGTGATAGCCCACTAGGATTTGCAGAATGTTCCAGGCAGGCCTGCTGTGCTGACTTAGTCTTGATTGCAGGTGACAGCCAAGAGCTCAATTCTAAAACAAATGGAGGACTTGGGTGAAGAGGCAGGACTCGTGTGCATAATCTGTCGTGAGGGCTACAAGTTTCAACCAAGCAAGCTGCTTGGTATCTATACCTTTACCAAGCGCTGTAATCTGGATGACTTTGAAGCCAAGCCTCGCAAGACACCTGGGTACACAACAGTTACACACTTCAATATAGTCCATGTTGACTGCCACATGGCTGCTGTCAGGTAGGTTCAATCTGCCATATTGTATGTGCGCTAGTGTTGGCACTGCCAGTATTAGAAGTACCATATTTTCTGGACTATACAAGTTTGAAAGTTGAGATGTCATGGGGTGTGGATTATCTATGCTTGCAGACTATAGATGATTTTATTTCGTAAGATCGGATATAACTGAGATAGCTGGAAGATAACGAGGCAAGACGGCGATTGCGAGCTTTTGGCACGCTAAATCACATAATAAAATCAGATCCTCAATGGTAGTTGCTGCACAGGAGCAGTATGTTTAGCTTGCTCTGGCAATTATGCATGAAATGTACGCATTAGAATATGAAACACCATGACAGTTTGCAAGCGAATGCTGCACCTTCACGGCATTGTTCAAGCTCAGTGTAGTTGACCGTGTGCAAATACTAAAGATTCTGAACGTGGTGAAGACATTGAGGAGCCATTTGTCTAATCCGACATGCTTGACTTGTTTTGTTCTCACAGTGCTGAAGAGGGTAATTTTGGTGGCTTTTAGTATTGGCTCCTATACAGAGTCCAATAAAGTATTCAGGCTTTTACTGGTTGACAATAAAGTTTTTGCTTGCCAACAGTTTACTGGTTACAGACAAGCTAAAACACCTCATTTCTGTTGAAGTTTGTCCCTGCACACTATACTTAAGGCGGGGACAATGTAAGAGAAACTTTTCATTTTAAACCCATATTAGCCCCTGAAGGACTATACAGTGGGTGTGAGCTATAGTCCAGAAAATACAGAAGCTGTAGTAGGCAGCAAAACATGCATTTCCTTTTTTATGCCAAGCAGACTTGCACTTTTCAACATTTTTGCTTACATGGCTATTGTTAGAGTTTTGATATGTGCATATTTGCAGAGATAGGATTCAAGTTTGGAAATAAAGGAAGCATTGTCCTCGCAATCAATGGAAGCAGCGGGAAAAAAAGTGTAGCCACATATATTATGCAGTGAGCTTCAAAAATATTAGTTTCCAAGCCTTTAACCCCTTACCATATGAATCTCATCATGTGAAAAAATTATACAAGCCTTTGTTAAGTACTGAAACCAGTCCCAGCTTTTCAAAGAACTGCATCGTTGCAACTTTATGAGCTCGAAGTGCCAGTATTATACTGGATGTCCCAGCTAATGTTAGCCAAGCTGTTTAAAAGAACTGGTAAAATATGATTGTGAAACCTACAGTGCTTGGTCATTAGTATTCTTCTGCCACCTGGATAATATTTGTGTACTAAATAACCGGCCAATTAGATAATAATAATTAAAGTATTGTTTAATTGAGGGTGTGATTTACAACGGGAAAGCTGTTATTGCACCCTAAAACACCCCATTCAGTCATTTTCAGTGTGTGATAACCTACATAAATTTTTTTCCACATTTTACTCATGCATTCGACATATAAAAAGTGCCGCGTGATTTGCACACCTGCACACCACAACACCAGTGGCCCCAGAAGTGATTGGAAGGAACTAACTCCACTCATTGCCTTACTTCGCAACCTGAAGAGAGGAGGAGAATGGGCAACCAGGAGGGAGAGGCAAAGGGTGCTTGAACACACTGGGATGAGAAGGGGATAGGGTTTCCTAGAAGATAACAAAACTGGATGACGGAAACCTTTGCCTTGAGATGTCGCTTCATGGTATCACGGCATGCACTGCCGCAAAATTCACATAGGTATAACTCACACCCCAACTTCAAAGTTTTTGGTGTGGGTTGTATGCTGGTAATAATGGGTATGAGGCTCAGGCAGAGCTGAAATGCAATCCATGTGGCCTGCTCCTTCCCCGATTGGCCTAGAAAACACTACTGAAAACTGTGCGACTGCATTTCTACGACATAACGCTCTGCAGCTTATTTATACGGTTGACTCTCATGAAAACAAACACTGTAAAATTAATTATCTTGACAAGCCATACAGTCATTAACTTTTATTTATTTTCCATAGATGCAGTGCACTTTTGTTCATGTGTACTTCTGATATAAGGTTAGCAGATTTCCAAAGCCATTTCATATTCACCTTAAAAAGAGCCTGCAGTATCCATGTGACAGTGTGTGTGTGTGTCTACAGCCTACTTCAAAAGTTTTCGAAGCACAGCATTTGTGAAAAAGGTAAATTCTCTTGTAACTTCACCACTGGGACTTGAATTTAGGTGAGCAATGTAGTGATGGTACAGGGAAGTGTTCTGCATCATTTTGTTATAGGGCAGATGTATTACCAGCGACAAAATTTGATTTTCTTTTGGATTCTGTGCTCCAAAATATTTTCAGGTAGGGGAGTACGTACAGGGTATCAGGAAAGTCAGTGCCTATTTTAAATTTCTAATAATTATAAAATTCAAATTGTCTTCGGTGGAAGCACTTTCATTTCACACAATGAAGATGGGCAGTTTTTACACTGTCACGAATTCGACATAGGCTCCAGCCTTATCCCCTACCAATCGGGATGCTTCATGGCAGAACTAGGCACAGGGTGGAAGACAAGGACACACACATGGTGCTGACTTCCAACACCTTGACAAATGTGGAAGCTTGGGCGAATTGGTAATTCATGGTGAAACTAAGCACCACGCAAAAAGATAAGCTCACAGAAAGAGACAGTGTAGAAGTCAGCACCGTGTTTGTTTCTTTGTGTTATCTTCCATACAGTGCTTAATTTTGCCCATCTTATTGGAATGTTCTTGAGGACATCTCAGATTAGCACCTACAATTGATGTACACTTTGGAGCTTAATTCAATAAGGGTCTCTTTTCACCCCTTGCCCCAAGGAAATGCAATACAGTGTTGGATCAAGGTTACAACATATTGTACCATGGAGGCAAGTTATTTGAAAAGTAGTATTGTCACCGACTTTCCAGGCGGTCCTGTATGTGGGCTTTACTTTGCCCACATTTGTTTACATAAGTATTTCTAGGAAGGGATAATTATGTGCAAATTTAGCAACCCTACAACTGAGTACGGAAGCTGTACATGTGATTGATCCATACAGGCATGCCAGAGGTCGTGATGAATGGGAGAGTGCAGCATTACAAAATGCCAACACCAAGTGCAACGGTCTTCTTCCCCTTTGGGGGCCACAAGTTCCTGAGTCACAATTTGCCAGCTGTCTTGCCAGGTGAGTTATTTTCATAATTTGTTTCTGCACTTTTTCATCAGTGCTCCTATTAACATAGCTATAGTGGCACAGTGTTCCTTCATCGTTGCCAGTTTCTTCTTGGGTGTGTTTATTGTAGCATCCATTGGAGTCAAAAGTCTGTAGCATGGTTTGCCTTGAGTCATGGCATGTGTCTGTGTTGTTCTAGCTAGGCATGATTTTCCTGCTTATTTTTATAGTATCTTAGGTTTACATATACATTCTGTTGGTCTATTTTCATCCTAAAAAGCCTGCATATGTTTGTTTTTCTTTTCTTTTTTATGTAAATCCTCTGTAATAGTGCTTATTAGACTTTTGTGTGCACAAAGACAGGACGTCGAACGAAGAAGGGACACACAACATGTGCAATAACAATAGCTTGCTTTGTTACATTTTATGGTGTGACTAAGGGCCATATTATGTAATGATTCATTTCATTTTTCACTTTATTTTGCCCTTTCTGATTGGCTGAAACATCACTGAGCCTCTATTGTCAGTTGGATCGGCCACTCAGCACAAGAATGGAAATTGAAATGGGTTGTTAGAAAATATGGCCCCATGTTGCTTACAAGTAGTATCTAGCAGGTCACTGATAGGTCTCTTTGCCTCATGGCAGGCACAACACATACATCCAGGACTGCACGGGTCACCTGGATGTTGGCTACATGTCAACACTTCATGACCTGAAGCTTCTGTTGAGCCGCTTTGCCTTTGAGCGCTCCTTCAGCGAAGACAGTGGTGGTGGTGGGCCCCAAAGCAACATGCATCTCATCCCCTACCTTCTTCACATGGTTCTCTATGTCATAAACACGTATGTATTTAATATTATAAACTTTAACTATTACATCTATAAATATTCCTAATATATCCATTTAAAATGTGCAAAGGAATCCAAATGCAATAAGTATGGTCTTTCCGGGAGTACAGGTCCAATGGGCCGATTCTCAACAGTGATGCCCCAATCCTAAGCTTATTGCTTGTCAGCAAATGCAATGAGTGATGACTGGCACAGGGTCAAATACCCGCGTTTGATGCTAGATAATAAGACACAGGTTGGCGACAACAGACAGCTAGTGAAATTACTCAATTTCCCAAGTTCACATGGGTCAAATATAGTCTTTTAGTATAACCACATGCTCTCTCATTTTTTAACATTGACAATCTAATTGTAATGATCGAACATGTTAAAATAGCTAAACTTGCTAATAAATGCATGTGCACATCATTATTCAATATCCAATTCAGTATTCAGAGCTAAGTATTCATATTCTATCTGTATTAAAAAAATTCTATATTCGCACATATCAGTTATGTGAATATCAGATATGATGAAAGTATTAGTGTCGGGTGTGACTTCATTGCCAGAGACTTCCGTTAATTCGACTCTGGCCAATTTGATTTTTCCACTGACTCGATCCCAACTCAGGGTCTCTCCCAGACAGTGCCCAAGCATTTCTATGCACCCAAACTTTCATTATTGCAATCCTAAAATTGGTTGTTGCCAGATGATTCGAACTTGACCTGTCTGCATGCACCTCTGCCCCCTGTGGTGACCCCAATAGCGACTCCTGTAGTGGCAGTGTCTGTCAGCAAAGCTTAGAGCACAGGGAATATGTCGTACATACGTCATCTGCCGTCGAAACTTTTTGGCCTTCCCTCGGAAGATTCTAACGCATGCCTGTGTGTGTGTGTGTGTGTGTGTGTGTGTGTGTGTGTGTGTGTGTGTGCGTGTGCGTGTGCGTGCGTGTGTTTTAAGAAAGTTGGGCCGAGAATTGCCTCTGTGGTGCTATTGGATACGAAACCAAAATTGCTTTCAAGTTGTTTGTACGCTTTACCGCAAAGCACAGATTTATGGCGGCCATATTCGTCGTGGTTGCTCAGTGGCTATGGTGTTAGGCTGCTGAGCACGAGGTCGCGGGATCGAATCCCGGCCATGGCGGCCGCATTTCGATGGGGGTGAAATGCGAAAACACCCGTGTACTTAGATTTATGTGCACGTTAAAGAACCCCAGGTGGTCGAAATTTCCAGAGTCCCCCACTACGGCGTGCCTCATAATCAGAAAGTGGTTTTGGCACATAGAACCCCATAATTTAATTTTTTTTTAATTTATGGCGGCCAAGCTGACTTCAGAAAATTGGCTGCCATTGTGCAACACATATTAGACCCTTGCCTATTTTTCGTGCTAATAAATTGGGTGCCCAGTAGATTTCTACTTTGCTTAGTAGTTTTAATGTCATTCCCTGCTTTACTTTTTCCACTTTGGACATATTTATCAAATCATCTGTGGTCACGCGTTTGATTTGGGGACGTGTTAAAATCGGGCAAATACTGTTAAATAAATCAGTGGTGTGTTTTGGCGTTTTCTGCATCTTGTTTAAAGGAACACTGACACCAAAATTTCAAACTCTAGATGTGGTTCGATTCTCCTGAATACGTATGTACATCTGACAGAGTATTAATGGTGGACATTGCCTTATATTGATATGCTTATAAATTAAGTGGGAATGCTCATCTGATTTGGCAGCACATTGCGACATCGTCATCAATATGACGCATTTAGTGGCTGCTTGGGATTTCTGCAACATTTTGCAGGCTCCACAAATGTTGTTGACATCATAGATTGTGATACTTGCACGGAGCACAACAGGGTGCTGCTTGCTCGCTTCTGTGATGGGCTATTCGTCTGCTAGCGAGAGACACATGCTATGGATCTGGCATCCGACTTGTAGCAACTACCGCACGTAACCGATTTCAAATACCAACAGGATGTGGCTATATATCAGATGATGTACAAACAACCAACTAGCGAGCGCAGACTGCGTGAGGTCTGCAACAGAGCGGTGCCAGCAGCAGTCCATCATCACAGCCGAGGCATTCACGTCTATCGCTGCTCATGTAGGCATAAAAATCGACTACAGTTTGTTTCTTACACAAAATAGTAACTAAGGGAATAAACTTGTATAGAAAGTGCGCCTGCTCTGCAAAGCAGCACCCTGTACTAAAGCACAGGCGTGATCAGGAGATGTGATGTGAGAGCATTTCGCTTCGCTAACAGACAGCATACGCTGTGACCGTCTCAGCGAGGCAGTTTACATGGCTTGCTCTTCGTATCGTTGGCATTGAGAAAACAAAGTGAATTTATTGAAGCACCACATAATTCTGCCAACGTTATTCATGTTAACAAAAATAAGTGCTCTGCTGAAGAGCAGCGATGGGATAACAAGTGCTGTAGGCTGTGGCTTCCAGCAAGTATACCTGGCTTGATCAGCAGCTTGTCATCGGAACCGTAAATCTTTGAACAGCATGCTATTCTAAACTGTTTGTCACTCGTGCAGTGACATGCTTTTATTGACAATGTTCGTGTAAAACGAAGGAGCATCATGCAAAGACATTAGTTTTGTGCTTCCTTACGATGAAGATGACCATGGTTCTGACACCAACGACATGATGTAACATGCTTGCCACTAACAGACGATTTCTGCAACTGTGAGCTCCTCAGCGCCACCAGTTTTTGAGCCCCCTAGATCATGTGTCCGGTCAGTTGCGACCACCACAGTACGATGCTCGTTTCTTATAGCTTGAGGCGCGTGTTTTGAAGCGATGTTAAAATTGATTGTAATTAATTATGCTACCATTAATTACCGTATTTACTTACATAATGATCACACTTTTTTGTCAAAAAAATCAACGCAAATTCAGGGGTGCGATCATTACATGGGTTAAATTTCCCACGATAAGAAACATTTTCTTTTTTCATCCCGCATTTGCTGCGGGATGACAAGCAGGCGGCTGCCAGTGTCAGTGTGGGACACCAAAACAAAAATGACGGCCAGAGGCGCAAGCCAAATGCAAACTTATTTTTTTTTTTTCTCGTGAGTACATTATGCGCATTGAAACAGTTTCTTCCATATCAGTAATGAATATTATCATTAATATCAGCAACTTTGCGACAATAACGTAGCCTTGTCCACTTTGAGGGGACAGAAACAGAGATGGGCGCGCTTAGCTGCCAGTGACATAGAAACACATGGCGGGCATGCTGTGGAAACTGCGGCATTTGTCTTCACTGCTATCCTAATACGGCACATTTCCGCTAAGGTTGGACGAATATCTTAGCTGCGTTACAAGCGTTGGCGTATGATGTTCAGTAAAGTGGAAAGTTGGGCTAGTTGGTGAGTAATCATCATACCTTGCTGGTGAAGCAGCGCACTGACACGGACACAGTGAAGACACACTAGAAAGCGAGTGTCGTCTTTTCTTGTGTGTCTTCACTGTGTCCATGTCAGTACGCTGCTTCACCAGCAAGGTATGATGATTGGCGTATGAATAGGGTACACTTCTAAATGTATCAGCGTAAACGTGGCCACTATCATTGCCGATTGCGATTTATTGCGTGCCCACGAGTGCAGACGAGAAGAATCGAAAGGCGCCCTTTATGTTGTTGTTGACCAAAACCATTATGAAGCCTACAAATGATAAAGTCGAGGCAAGTTTGGTTGTAGTTAATGGAAGTGCGGAAAGTGACGAAAGGAATGAAATGGGGCATCTGCTTAAGAATGTTGGGTGCGTGCAGACCGCTTGGTATGTCTTCAAGAGTCGTTCGCGTAGCATTCAACAGATGGTAAGCGTGATCATCATTAGCTAGACTCTATCGATATATCGATAGAGTCTTAGATATTGCTGCGACAAGTGCAGGGTGCGATCATTACACGGGAAAGAAAAAAAATCAAATTTTGACAACAAAATTCAGGTGTACGATCATTACGTGAGTGCGATCATTATGCGAGTAAATACGGTATATGTCATTTTGGAGCATTTATAGTTTCATTCTGTGACTGTCAAACACAGACATACTCACTAAAGCATAAGTCATAAACAAAAATTGGGTTGTCAGTGGTCCTTTAATTCAACCCACAGGATAACTTTATCAATTTTGCGTGTACTGTCGGGGTCGTATTAATGGAAGTCGGCTGTATAATGAGGTTCGACTGCAATGTTGTCTGAATGTCTATCAAGTAGCACCTACAGGATGTCGCAGAAGGCACATTGTGCAAGGACTACTTTAGTGTGTCATCAAGTTGTATCAAGAACTGCTTCTACTGTGCTTGGATACATGCACAGGATATTTTTAACAGAATTCCTCTTGCCCTCATCATCATTGCTAACCATGCTGCAGGTCACTGTGCACAGTGTCATTGCTTGTCACTGTACTGTGGGGGCCAGGTGAACTTGGGACAACACACGAATAGCCTTCCCAGAGAGTAGCGGCACATGTTCTCCAAAAATTGCTACAGAATGTTTCATTTATAGACTGTGTTTCTGGCGTAAAAAAAAAGCTGTTTCTTAAGTATCTTTTGTGTGTGTGTGTATATATATATATATATATATATATATATATATATATATATATATATATATATATATATATATATATATATATACATAATATGGGGTTTGCTAAAAGTGAAATACACTGAATAGAGTACAACAAATATATTTTTGAAAGGTGAGTTTGAGCAGGAAAATGCCAGCACTCATTTAAGTAACACATACAGTAATACCTTGTTATAACGAAATCGCTTTATTCAAAATTTATTCTGGTCCCGACCCAAATGCATGCATTTTAAGCTGCATTACACAAAGTGCACGAAGAGCTTGACCCACTTAGAGTGAAGTGGCGAGTGGCGGCGACCAAAAGTACCAAACCCACAACCGATGACCGCCTAGTAAAGGGTACCAAGCGAGTGCAGAGTGCTCCCAGCTGTTTACTGCGGAGTGAACGGAAGCTGTCAAATTCTCTGGTGCAGCGTGCCCGAACTGTTAATCTTGGTCGCATTCGCATCGCTGATGTCCCCTGTGATAAAATCCACGCGAAAATAAAGTTTTCCTGACGCTTTGCAATGCCAGAATACCACGGTTTCTTGGATGCCAAAAAGTGACCAAAAGACCGCAAGCAGATTTGCACTGTAGCATTCCACGGGGTGTGCTCAATTAGCAAAGCTTTACCGCTTTAAAGAGCACTTCTGGCTCTGAAACATGCCGAAAAGCACGAAGTGTCCCTCCGATTATAAGTGCCACAATCGACACGAGGAGCTACGTTAACAAATCGGGAAGACGACTTTGGGGAAGTCGGTCTAGAAATTTGCTCACCGCTTGCCATAATCGGCCTGCATCGCAATAAAACACCACCCCTAGCTTCGTTGCACTTTTGACAATGCAAATCGACCAATAACTTGCCAAAAACACAAAAAATCCAAGCGTGGCCAGCAGCGAGTCAGGCTGTCAACATGGCGGGTCAACGCAAGCTGATGTTTCCCCAGTGATTTTTCTTGAGCTGGTCATGCTCGATTCGCGCCATCCGACTTAAGACAAATGGTCTAAATGCGTGGTAGGGTCATTGAATTTTGCTTCTAGACATTTGTCAATGGCACGGACGTGACGGTGTGCGAACACCGACACTCAAACCGTAGAATTAGCACAGTGTCATTGACAATGGTGTGCCGAAAGACTCGTTTTGAAAACTTCACTGTGGTACACCTCAGGAAAAAATTGCCCAGTGATCATGCAGAGCCCCTACTGCAAAACCGTTCAGTTTTCACGATCGCAATGCGTACCCATAATGAGCGCCTCATCATTTTTTGAGCACAACAAACACAACCTCAGACTCGAGCCATAGCATTTGCGGTGCTTTCCAGCACGATACTCTCATAGTCTTCCGTGGCCTCCGCACCCCCCCTATAGAAGTGGCCACTGCCTTCCCCTCTTCACTTGCTCTCCAGTGTGCGAGTCGTTTGGACGCCAGTCACTCCTCTCACTTGCCTTCATGTCAACTCCTTGCCTCGTCACTGCCAGTTTCAACGTCGCTGCCCCTTCAAAGCTACCCTCTTCTGGTCTGCCCTCCCGAGCCCAATCTTCCACCAACAGGTGCCCTTCCGCGGTTCCTGCTTCTTGGTCTCCGCAACTCCAATCGCCTTTCTTCCACTACACATGAAGCCAATGCCAAGCAATGGCTGGCTTGAGCGGTTCAAGAAATGTCATGGTGTGACCTCCGAGTCGATCAGCGGTGAAAGTGCAGCCATTGCAACCATCACCATCACCAGCGCACACTGATGAGGAAAGCGAGATGCCCTGATGACATTTTGAAGCTTCTGCCTTCTGCATTGCCTGCCGCATTCAGCCACTTTGGCACCGACGGTGTGTGCATTTGGATCCATGTTGCAGGCCATGTAATTGTGTGTCGGAGGGCTTCGTTAGGCTTGCCTCGCATGTAGTTTATAGTGATAAATAAATCTGCACTTACTGGAAACGCTGAAGCTCTCGCCTTTTAAATGGGCCATAAATATCTCAAGTTCAACAATGGCTGGCTTGAACGGTTGAAGAAACAACATGGCGGGACCTTGAAGTTGATGATTGGCAAAAGCGCAGCTGTGAACCGTGACACTGTAGACGTATGGCACCAACGTCTGCTCCAAGCTCTACTTGAAAAGTATGAAGCCAAAGACATCTACAACCTAGATGAGGCTGCATTTTTCTACAAGATGCTGCCAAATCGCACGTTCACCACCGCCGGCGGATCCTCTTCCAGAGGAAAACAGAGCAAGGAGTGTGTCACGGTGCTGTTTGGTGCCAATGCAACAGGCAAGGACAAGCTTCTCTTGTTGATACTGGGGAAGGCGGAGAAGCCGCGGTGCTTCCGAAATGCAACTATTCCCGAGGAATGCACCTACAGAAGTAACGAGCGAGCTTGAATAACTGCTGCTATTTTTAAGACTATGTGCGCCTTCTGGATAGACGATTCGATGCAAAGGATCGGCGAGTGCTTTTCATAATTGACAATTGTCTGAACCACGGGAAGATTCACAACCTAAAGGCGATCACTGTGGAATTTTTGCCTGCAAACACAACTGCAGTACTGCAACTGATGGATCAGAGCATCATTGAGACCACCCAGAAGCTGTACCTCAAGGCTCTTTTGCAGCGCATGCTCGCAGCATATGATGCCAGCAAGATCTACAGCATTGATTTTCTTGGTGCGATCCATTTGCTGAACTTTTTATGGAAATAACTCGCACCTTTGAAGGTCGCCAACTGCTTTAGCTTTTCTTGAGGGGTTGCTTATATCGAATTACCGTTTATAACAAATTTTTTTCGGTGTCCCGCTGACTTCGTTATAACAAGGGATTACTGTATGTGCAATATGTGCACTGATTACATGTATAAATATGTTGTGATGAAAATGAAAATTAAGGGCAGTAATTGCTTTCTTTCAATATGGCTCATTAAGGCAGCACAATAATCATCTAAAATGTTGACTCAGTGTAGTGATCACATGGTTACTTGGCAATACTGTCTGCAAATCTTGAAGTATACACAGTCGGCATTTATTACAGTGCATATGCTTCACAACGTTGCCAATTCTAACCCTCCATTCTTGCTTTATTTTTGTGTGTTGCTACATAAATATTGCACTAATAAAAAGGGCAAAGGGCCACCATTGTACAATGCCCCAACGAGAAACACCTCTGAAATTGCTGGAAAAAAACACTTTCATTTAAGCCTGCAATGTTGAAACACAGTTACACTTGTCCACCTTTATTTCTGGTCATGGAGAGACATTTGTACAAAAAAAAAACTCTATGTTTTCTTAGTCAAAACTTAATTAGTATAGTAAATAATTCATTAGTAATTTTTTTTGCTGAACTCTGCTCAACTGAAAGCTCACTATAGCATAAAATAATTGATACTGTAGGCTATGCATTAGGTTTACCATGATTAAATCAGAGTTTTGAGGTATGATACATTGGGCATTACAGGCTTAAATAAATACTGAGAAATACTGGCACGCCCCTTATGGTAGAAATAGTGATAGCAAAATACCAGCGAGCTTTCAGTTAAGTATTATTGCTAAAAAAAATACAAGAGTTCTTTCTTTGGATGAATGACAAAAAAATGTGCACCAATGTTTTTTATGCTAGAAACTGATAATGGTAAACCCCAATTTTATATTAGTGCATGTTTTGGCAGATGGCTCAATGAAGTTATTTTAAAGAAAAAGCAATTTAATGTATGAATAAAACTTAAAGTAAATCAGTCCATCAATCAAAGTTGATTAGTGTTGAAATTTGGGCCTGTTGCTACTTTATCTTGAACGTTTTTCAGTGTAGCGCAACTAGTACAAAGACGCAGAAAAGGAACGAGACGTACACACACCACTAACTTGCAAAAAATGAAAAATAAAACGTCAAATTTCAGTCAGTGACGATAACAGTGATGCCTTACGCCAAAACGATGATGGTAGCATTTTGATTGCTGTCCACATTTGTGACAGAGCTACAGAACCTCATGTGCATTTGATCTTTGACCAGTTTTTCCTCCACAATTTTTTTTTAAATGTGGTGAATGGCACGGCTTTAAGTTTGAGAGAACTAAGTTTTCCTGACACGAAAAGATAGGGTACAGTAAAGTTTGTGCAAGCTGACTTGTGGGGCAGTGCAAGGGTCCTGTAGTTGTTCTTAATCGAATGGAAGAAAATGCTGGCTATAGCTGCAGAAAGTACACATCATTTCTAATGCAGGCTGAAATGTAAAAAAAAAAAAAATTACTGGTAACAGACAGAAGAAAAAGTTCCGTAGTATCTATAAGTGGTTTAGAGGCTTAAAGTTTCTGGTTATATAAAGATTGAAACTGCTTTTCAGTAGCATCTGAGCCTGAGCTTGGTTATATGGATTCATAATAGAAAAACAGCTCAAATAACAGGACAAGAAACATAGGACAGGGGGCAGCACTGACTTCAAATGAAGCAGTGATTGAATAACCATTGCATATTGTGGTCTCTCTGTAGTACTCAAGGGGATGCCAATTACCACAAGTTCGAATTCAGTGATCCACAGAGCTGTGTCATCCATTGCCACTCGAATACTGTTTCACCACTGCGTACACATGTTCAGCCTCTAAAGGCAAGCACCAGGAGAAACACAGTGTTGCCCAAGTTAAAGGAGAGATGTTTTTTACACTTTGTCTCCAACAGTACCCATCACCTGTTCCCGAGCAGCAAAGTAAGCAAAGGCTTCTGCACCAAGGACAAATGCACAGAATGGGTGGTGTTAGCAAGCATATTGCTGAAGGAGGATAGCCTCCTGCGATGTTCTGCAAACAGAGAAAGGGTTTCTCTGGCTCTTCCGTGTGCTCCTTCTCAGCAGGAAAAAAGCCAAATTGTGGGAGTGGGAGAGCATAGTGCAATCTCCATCAGCATTCACCTTCGATGAGTGCAGCCTGGCATTGTAGGATCGCACATATGCCCTAGGCACGAGACTAGGTACTGGGGGTGTGCGGACACTCAAATAACACCAAATTGAATAATGATGGTTTAAATAATTTGATTTGCAAATCAAATGTCTACTATTTGATTTTTCGAATGTTAGATATATTTAGTATAGAGACCGGCACAGTGCCACATGTGACGTGCGCCGCGGAGCCCCTCGTGCTTGATGCCTCCCAAGCAAGCGTTGCACTTTGTTTTCGGCACAAAAGGAGTGCCAAGCGTGCCATGGTATCACTGCGTATGCTCTTGACGTCGGCCCAATGAGGGGATCACGCATATAGCACTTAAATGTGGCACTTCGCAGAATGGCACCGCATCGACCGAGTTAGCCTCTGTCAGTACAAAGTTCATTCAGGTTAATAGGACCGATCGAAATGATAACGCTACATGGACAGAGGGAATGGCAACAGAAGCAGTTCATATTTTGTAAAGTGCACATGTGCTAAGATCGGGACGATTAGCTGCCAATAGGCACGCAGATCGTGTTGAATACAAAGCGACGACACTTCAACAACTGCCAATCTAACGCGTGACCTCAGGATTTGCCACCCATATGAGCATGTTAGCGGCAAGCATTCCGCAACGGCTTCCAACCCATTACTACATCAGCCAGCGGCGAATTTTTGTGAAGGCCACACTGCCTAAACCATACACTGCCTAGGCCATTAAGCTTAATCAGCACTGCTTCATTGGACGTCGGGGACTTCATGTTACAGTTTGGTGCTGAATCAACGCAGGTCTATTTGCAGCAGCTGCATGACACTTGGAAAGTGGAAAAACCACCTCACAAAAGAAAGCGAGTGCACGGGATGACAAGAAAGTTTTCAGCAAACCATTTCAGCAAACCCTACAGCGGCCTTTCGTTCCCAATGCCATTCGTAGACACAGATCAGTCTCTTTTTGTAGTTTGGAGCAGCCCATCACAAGACTAGCTTTGGATTTACACAGCAGGCATGAAAGTGGGATGACCCAGTTGCACAGATTTGCGTGGGTGGCGCAAATGCGTGCAACAAAGTGGGAGCGGGGAGCATCATGCTAACTTTTCGTGACCTTCCAGATTGCAAAATCTTTGAAAGGTGGAAAATCATGCCAAACCAGACAGTAAAATGGCATGTTCCACGCCTGCTCTTTATCCTCGACGACGGCTACGCACAGAGCGGTAATGAAGTCACATGATGCACAGTCCTTTCGTTTGTTGTGCACATAGGCCTTACAATAACATTGTGCTAACATTAGGGCCCGCAATAGCATTGCAGAAACTGCAATGCTTACATTTGCACAAACTTGCAACAGTCCAGAGGGAAGGTAGATAGAGTGGTAGAGAGGAGGTAGGGAGAGGAGGCATAGAATAGGTAGAAACAACGCAGTCATGAAATGAGTGAATAATGGCCTTGTCATCCTTCGTTCACAGCTCCCATACATGGGGGAGGGAGTGAGAAGGAAAAGATGAAGTAAGAAGGCAAGCAAACTCTACTACTTGACCTGACAGTGGTTGCTGACAAGCTGAATAAATTTAAGTTGAAAATACACAAAGGTGCATTTAAGCACCGTAGCCTCTAGGCGACACTATGGAAGCCGGCCACACGTCAGATCAAGACTTCTTTGCTCGCCATGGTAGCTTTGCGGTGAGGCGTTGCTCGAGGTCATGGGTTTAATTCCGACCGGGGCAGCCGCATTTTCATAATCGTGTACTTAGATTAATGTGCATTTTAAAGAACCCTAGGGGGTCAAAATTAATTCAGAGTCCACCACTACGGCATGCCTCGTAATCTAGTTGTGGTTGTGGGGATGCTCGACTCTCACGTGTCCCCTGATGTTGTTTTCCTCTCATGGCTCTCACGTCCCCTGTAATCCGGCTTTGCATAGCTAAGCACCGGCAGCAGTCAGTGTGGTTGCAGCATATTATGAGAGATGGCACGAGTGTTGCGTAGCTAATGCCACCTAACGGAGGGGTTAACAAGGACGTGAAAGGGAGTAGGCTCTTCTTTGGCTTGGGCTCGTCGAGCTGTGTGGACATTTCGCATGCTTGCTCACTGTTTGCAGGACCGTCCTGCTAAAGGCTAGGGAGCAGGACACCAGAACATACAAACTCAGTTGTTCAAACGTGCCACCATTTCTCGTGACCGTACACGCGAGTGATTAGACGTTGGTGTCCAGCATGGGGGTGAACATATTCGCTCACTGTCCGTTCGTGGTGAGTCTGACATCCTCGATTTGTTGCATGCCCATCAGCATGTTCTATGGGTAGAAATTTGGCTAGCAGGCATTAGTGTATGGAAGGTGCAATAAGTGCCCTTTCAATTGTTTGCACTGCTGTGTTGTTGTTCCTTTGTCCCGAAAGCATGTGTGAGACCCCACACGGTTTTGGCATGTACATCCCCATATTTCAATTAAAGTTTAACGCTTCTGCCACGATGCGATGGGCCACTTGAGGCAATGACAATGCTAACCTTCTTAGAGGTTATGAATAATGCCGCACAACAACGCCTCAAACAAACATGTCTCGCTTTGTGTTGTCAAGTCGGGGGTCCGTGCGGCCAACGAAGTTTCCATTGATGATGCCGTGCCGGGAGAAAGGGTTCCGAGTGACATTTAAGAGAATGAAAAAAAAAATGATTATATTCAAAAAAGTACATGGTTGAGTTTTATAGTATGGCTCCAACTATCGGAGCACACTATGGTAGCGTCTTTGCATGTCCGAGTGTCGCACTGTTTCCGAGCGTCCCCCTCCCTTTTTGGCCATCTGGTTCTGCTTTTTATGCCCTGCGTCGTCATTGTTCAGTCGCTTCCACCAATCCAGCATCAGGAGACCGATGACCTCAGGTCCCACCAATCCGGAGGTCAGTTGCCCTTTTCCTCTGAAGGGAGAAACGCACGCACATCACTGGGCACAAACAGGGAAAAGGGGGAGAATGTATGCTGACTCCGTCTCCGGTGTGGTCGTGCCAATTTGTGCAGCTGGCAGGTGTGAAGAAGCGTAGCCTTGCATGGACCTCAACTCTGGCATGGACGTTCATCATGCCATTTGACAAGGGGTTGGCTCGTTTCCCATAATTGCTTCATCCGTGACCGGAGTTTTGTCGCGGAGTGAATGGCCGACCATATCGGCCTTGATGGGCTCTTCGTGACGGTCAGGAGAGATGACGTTGCTATCTTCAAGCCTTGAAGTAAATGATGAGGCGTGACAACTGCATGTCGCCGGGGTGGCATCCCCGGCTCAGTGTTCTTTGTGCTATGTAAACAGCAGTGATGCACACAAGGTAACGTTTAGCACTAACTTAGAACTCTAGTAGTTGAAGAAGTAAATTTTCTGTCAACATCCCCGCTAATTATCCTCAATCAAAACAAACATCACAGAAATCCATGTGATTTTTTTACAATTGCTGCAGTGTTTATTGTTCTTTAATTACAATTATTGATTTCTAATGTGCTGTTCAGCCACATGTGATGTGTGGTAGGTGTGTACATTGTGCACTTTCTAAATGTTACTACAGGAGAGAGAACCAAACATATATATATATATATGTATGTATATATGTGCTTTTTTTTTTTAAGGACAAGGTGTGTAGCAAGAGAGGAGAAGAACCTTTCGAACTTCCTGGAGATGTCGCCTGAACGGCAGATTGAAAACTGTTATGAGGTGAGACAACAAAAACACAGCTTTTTTTTTTTTCCTTTTCTTTCTTTTTTTTTTCTTGCCAGATGCCTTGCAGCTGTTGGTTTAGATTAATTTGAGCATATTTTTCAGCACCAAGCACTACAAGTGAGTGATGTGCCTTTAACAAAAGATTACTTGAAAACTTTGTTTTATTTTGCTTCATGATATATAAAACATGTTTGTGCTGGTTTCTTTTTAGTAATGCGTTCGGTACTGATTTAGTTTTGATAAACCTCATTGTGACAAAAGTCAGTGAGGAAATGTATTTGAGCGGAAACATTGTAAAATAACAGGATGTGAGAAAGGGACATGCAACAATGCTGTTGTCTGTCCCTTTCTCACGTCCTGTTATTTTGTGCTGTTTCCACTCAAGTCATGAACCAACCAGCCCGAATGCATACGCTTCTGGACAATGTACTTTTTTTTTTATGTTTACTATAGCAATATGCCAGTTGGTTACCCTGTCAAAGAAGAAACAAAGTTCAATAAAGCAGCACATTAGACAACAAAAACCATCTCCATATTAAGGTGAAGTTTCTTACAAGCCTCAAGCTCCAGTAGGAGTAATACGTGAGGCAGGTTTTATAATATATATTTACAAGTTGAAGCATTACAAAGTTGGAAAGTAACAAAATCTGCGTAGACATAGGCAAATTATTATGGTAAACATATTAAAACAAGGGCCAGAACCTTAACAGCACTCACCTGTACAGTCGAACTCACTTATAACAATATTCTAATGCCAAGAAAATTGCATTGCTATAACCGATGATTGTTGTAGTTGCGTTGCACAAAGAAAAAAAGAAGAGGTTACTAACATCAAACATTTGAATTAGACAGAAAGAAGTACTCTCAAACGCACTTATAACTGTAGCATCTTTGTGAACCTTTGTGTGTGTTCTGTGGTAAAATAAGCTGCTTACTCCAATGATGCAATAAATTTGGCTTCTGAGTGTCTATGCTGACAGGAAAAAATGTGCAGAATGCTGGAAAAGAAATGCGAGCCACTGCACTCACTGTGTGTGGCGCACAGCACCCGGCGCACCTTTGCAACATTGCGAGCCTCCTGCGCCTCTCTTCTCGAGGTGCAGGAGACGGGAGAGAGGCACAGGAGGCTCGCAGTGTGGCGAAGGCATGCCAGATACACAGGTGGGTACTGGCCTATGTACAGATCCTTTTCCAGGATTTTGGGTGGCACAGACACTCAGTAGCCAGATTTGATTGTAATAACCAATAACATGGCATGGGAGCATAGTAGTAAGCAGTTTATTTTGCCACAGAACACACACAAAAGACCACTGTGCCAGACCTGCTCCTTGTTATATTCGACATATTGTTAAAGCTGGTACAGTTAAACCTGGATATAATGAAATTGACAAATGCTCGAACATTTTGTTACAAAGTGGATTTCATTATATGCAGGTTCAGCATGAAAATCCGAAAAAGAAATGCACAAATTTAACAAAGGGTGAACTGGAGGTACTCACCCAAAACACATTTATTTAGCGGCAAATAACTGTGTTATTTTGCTCTGTTGCTTGTTTGTGAGGGTGCGGCAATACTAAATGCTTGTAAGATATCATGGAACACAACGCTGCTCCATCATTATTTAGCGAGCCCGCGACACGGCATAAGATGTCAATGGCATCCAGCACTTCCTTCGCGGAAGGCAACGCATGTGATGAATTGACCTACAAAGAACCGTCATCGTCACTGTGATATCGGACACTTTCCACCAGCCCCTCATTCAAGATCTCTTCGGTAGTGATGGCGCAGTCGTCTGCATACAAAAAATCGCAAAGCTGCACGTCGTCTGGGGCTCCTCCATTCGCGCGCAGTGAAACCCAAGCGTCGGCGAGATCGGGCGGGCCTGAAAGCTCCTCCTCTCCACTGTCAGTTTCTGCATCCTGAACCTCTTTTATGATCCGGGCCTTGCTGAAGCAGTTCATAATAATGTCTGTACTTGTTTCCTGCCAGGATGCTTCAAGCATCTTAACTGCTTGAAAAATGTCCACCTTTGTTTCCCGCTGAAGACGAAAATTCAGAAGCAGCCTTTGGATTAGTCTATGCCGGTAGGAACACTTCACACTGTTAATAATTCCTCTGTCAAAGGGCTGAATGAGCAATGTACAGTTCTGGTATTCAATGTTAGACAGCATGAGGCCTTTAACATGGTGCGCAGTGCAGTGGTCTACGAATAGACAAGTTCTGTGCCCTTGTTTCTTGATATCTTTGTCGAACTCTCTCAACCAGTCACTAAATAAGTCCCATGTCATCCATGCTTTCGCGTTTGCCATTTATTGCACAGGCACTCTGTGTGTCCCTTTAAAGCATCTGGGTCGGGCGCTTTTGCCAATAACCAGTAGGACTTGCTTGTCGTTCTGTCCCAATTTACACAGAGCAAAACAGTCAAACGACATTTACTCTGCTTGTCGCTGTGGCAGACGTCTCCTTTTAGCGTAAGGGTGCGGTTTGGGAGCAACTCGTAAAAAAGGGCCGTCTCGTCAGCGTTGTATGTATGCCTGGTAGCTTGTGCTCAGTCCAAGTGGCACCATCGCTGTCCTTAGAGGAGGATTCACCTAGTAACAATGCCAACGATTCCATACCTGCTTTTGAAGCTTTGAAGCCACCTGTTACTTGCTTTTATATCATTGCAGCCCAAGATACAAGCATAATCCCTTGCTTTTTGCTGCAAAACAGTGTCACGGATGGGAGCATTTCGTGCTCTCATGTCCATGAAACAAGTAAACACCGCTTTGTCGACGTCGGCGTATGTTGATGGCTTTAACTTCTTCCTGCAGTCGGTACCTGACTTTACTGCACTGTGAATCGCATCTTTTGCGTCCAGAATTGCAAACAGAGAACTAGCTGGGATGCCAAATTGGGCAGCTACATCCTTTTTTCACCTCCAGAAACGGCATCTAAGATGGCCAGTTTGTCTTCAAGAGTCAATATTTTGCGTTTCTTCATCAAGGCACTCATCCTTGGCATGATAAACCAATGTGACTGGATGTGTGGACACAGGAACCAACTCGCATGCGCGCATGGCGTTAAAAACGAAGGAACGGACAAAGAGAGACCACGAGTCCACGAGACACGGAAAGCTACGGTCCTTTTCTTCTTTGTAGTGTAACTTGGTGTCAGGTTAACAAAGTGAAGTGCAGAGTCTTCTGCAGATACCAAAGAGTGGCGCTGCTGATGCACCGCTGGCAACCCACAAGTGGCAGCAACATTACTCAGAATGAGCGACGGGATGTTTGAAGGGAGAAGGAAACAAGGACACAACCGCCGCGGCAAAAATCTTGCTGCGCCGTGCTCCCATATGGGCTGCAGAATACCCAAAACCACCAAGAAGAAGAACCGCATTGCTAGCCAGCTCAAGGGATGCATTGGGTGCCTCAGTGCGCCGGCGGAACTCTGCAGAAGCCTCGCTATCGCTGGGGCATGTTGCGCCGTGCTTCCCTGCGTGTTGCGCTGCCGGCATTCTGCAGGAGCCTCGCTGTTACCGGGGCTACTACATGCGCGCCAAGCGCGATGACACCACTTTGCTCTCCATCGTTGGTGGGGCAACTGCGAGTGATGCATGTGGCTGCTGCTCGCGCTAAAATAACAAAATTTGGGGCAAAATCACTAGATGGTCGGCGGGGGCAATTCGTTATTTCCAGGGTGTCTCCCGCTGCCACTTTGTTACATAGAGGTCAGTAATACATGTGCTTCTATGGAGTGACGGGGAATAGAAAAGCTTCAGAATATCGAGGAATTTGTTGTATGGAGGTTTGTTATACGCAGGTTTAACTGTATTATTATAAGTGGGTTCAATTGTATGCCATATGTGAGGAAGGGATAGAAGTGATTCTTTCAACATAGCTTTGGGTTTTTTTACAATAACCTTGGTACAAAGGCTGTGCTGCATCTTCTCAAGTCTTTCTAAAAGAAAAATGTGTATTTCCCATATTGGTAATGATGACAGCTCACTATGTATGTCGACCCGCGGCAGTAGCTTAGTGGCTATGGTGTTTTACTGCAGAGTTCGAAGTCACGATTTGAATGCCGGCCACCGCAGCCACATTTCGGTGGGGGTGAAATGAAAAAACCCTCATGCATTGGGTTCATGTTAAAGGACCCCAGATAGTCAAAACTAACCCAGAGTCCCCCACTATGGCATGTCTCCTTATAATGTCGTGGTTTTAGCAAGTAAAACTCCAGAATTAAATTTAATATAGAGCTTAACTTCTATATAACAAAGTTGGTAATATCGGCAATTTGCTTTGTTATATTGAAATTCAACCTTTTGTGCAAATACAATCGCTGATGGATTTGTCTTATACGGAAGTGGCTGCAAAATTTTCCGAATTATCGGGCTATTGGAAAAAAGCAAACTTGAATTAAAGAAAGTTGCAGGTTTGCCCGAAAGGCCAAGCATCGATTGCAATAGCAAATTAGTAGACAGCTATACGAAGTAAAGATATTAGTTTTATTGGCTGTATAAACTTGCAAACATTCGCGCGCGCAGGTAAGCATGAACACATCTAGTTCGATGACCACGGAAACTCGCTGTCAAAATGCTAGAGTGAAGAAACGCGGCAGCAGCAGCGAGGAAATTGACCTTTGTGCTGACTCTTGCTGCAACGCGAACTAAACGTTGAAAGCACAGCACATACAAAGCTACCGGCACTCCGCGTACTTTGTCCACATCGCAGATCGCTTTGAAGATGAGACCCACGTGGGCACGCACTTTCTCCATGTCGCAGATCGCTTGCAAGATACGGTGCCCGCGCGGCCACACTGTAAGCCGCAGCCACCGGAGCAAAACACCCCCTCCTCCCTCGCCTTCCGCCCCTGTGCCTCGTGCATGACAGAAGATGGTGCGCTTCCACCCCGCCTTCCTCCTTCGCGTTGTGGGAGATACGGGGTTCTCCTCCATACTCTTGGGACAAAGGAACGACAACACAGTAGTGCAAACAGTCACAAGGGCATTTATTGCACCTTTCATAGATCAATGCCTGCTAGCCGAGTTGCTATCCCCAAAACATGCCGATGGGCGCGCGACAAATCTAGAAGTCCGACTTACCGCGACCGCATGGCGAGCGAATATGTTCGCCCCATGCTGGATCCCAACGCCTGGTCATTCGCGTGTACGGTCACGCGGACGGTGGCGCGTTCCAAGGCGGCCACGCGAGGCGGTCTCGCAGAAGCATGGGTCGGCGGCGCGCGGGACGTCCACGCTGTCCCCCCGACCTGCCGGGAAAGAGCCAGCGCCTTGTCCCTCGGCGCCCGAGTAACCCCGCCGCGACAGTCGCGCCATCTCTCGCACCGCGCTTGTACCACCCGACCGCCGCGGGCGCCAGGCCACACGAGCCGTGCGGGAAAACAGCATATCAGGGGATGCGCTATGCGGGAAAAACATCAGGGGACGCGCGAGAGTCGCGCATCCCCACATCCCCCCAACCTTAAATCACTTCTTATTCCGGCGAAACATGTCACACGGTCTAACATTAACCCATTCTTCGCGAACAAGATGGTACATGCAACAGTGGCCGCGCCGGGGAAATGTCCACACGCTGTCCATAACATGCGAGCCGACTGTCCTTGGGGTACACCGCTGGCGTCCGCCGGTCACAGCAGCAGCTTTGCGACTCGACGGCACGATCCCAGGCCAGGACTCCGGAGACGACGACGCAGTAGTCGGTACGAGCAAGCGTCGCTCGCGCCGACGCGCCCTGCTGGCAAGAGCCGCCGTAGCTGTCGGTGACCGCTGGCTCCTTTGTCCGCCGCCGAGGGTTGTGAGCTGGATGCAGGAGGCCGCCGAAGTAACTGGCCACAGCATCACCATCGCCCGGGGTGACTCGATCGCAGTCCGGGGCAGCAGCGCAGACGATGTGCTGGTGACGGCAAACCAGGGGTGACTCCAATCACGCTGCGTGAACTCAACACACTCGGCAAACACTACAGTAGTGCAAGGGAGAGGAATTCTGCATGCGCATCGCCCACGTGGTACGATGTTCAACTCGGCTAGCAAAAGATCGGGCAGCTACTCAGTTGCTAAGTTCACGTGAACGAAGCTCGCTTTCTTGAGTCGAACGAGTAATTTCAATTCGTGCGAGGCTAACTAGAATGAGGGAAGCAACTTGCAACACCTCAACGCCACGGTCCACCAGGTTGTGTCCCTCCACGTGCGACAGGCAGCTTCGTAAAGCCTTAGGCCTAAAGCGTCGCTACTCTGACAACAACCGGCATCCAAAAACAACACTCAAAATGAGCGCAAAACAGGCAGCCGCGAGGAGACGTTAGCTCTGTGAGGTGGTCCTACTCCGCTCGGTGCACACAGCATCCGAGTTGACGGCGCCCACCGTCCCAGACGGTGTCGGAGCGCCCGGTGCCAGGCCGCAATACCAGTCAGCCCGTCGTGGCACCCGTGGCCCGCGGCCACCCGGCTCCCTGAGCCGCGACTTCATCCGAGTCAAAGAGATAGAAGAAGCTATTTACATAAGAAATTCGGACCACCCACGAGGCTTCCGTACTCACTCGCTTCAGGCTTGCCACTGCTCCGCGGGCGCTCAGCCTCGCTCTCCCAGGATGCAGACCGCGTGGCTCTCGTACTGACGAATGTCATTAAAGAAAACACTTGCGAAAAGGCTTAGCATGTTGACGTGTTCAAACTAACTACAGCCACCGCCGCCTCGCTCACGAAAGCACGCCGCCAACGCTAGCGATCAAAATCCACGCTAGCCCTACGCTTCGGTTCAAACTGGGGTTCTTTGTTCCTCGTTTCTTTGTTCTCTCTCTGTCGCAGTGCGCCATTAGCGGCCACCGGCGACCATTCGGCCATGTTTTGTGTAATTAGATTCATATTCGGACGTAACGTTAAAACGTGTTTTTGTATTGACTCCCAGTTTAATAAATGTACTTTCTGGCTTCTCGAGAGCTTTGTCTAGGGTCTCCTTTGCTGCGCGCGCGGTCTCGCCTTCCCCTAAGCTGTGGGGCCGGCGGGGCGCGTACGCGCGCAGCTGCGCGTCGGCACACGGAACGGGCCGGAGCAGGCGCGGGCGCGCGGTGCCCTGCACGCATGGCGGCTCGGAGTGCTCGAACCCGCGGTGGTCGTCCGGCGCGCGCGGAATCGGAGCGTGCGCGCCGTGAGCGTCGCGGGTGAAGACCACAAAACAAAGGTCTCGAACGAAGCAAAACTGTTAAATCTATCGTCCGATGCGCCAAGAGGTCCACGTTGGGCAGCCAGATGTGGGGAGATACGGGGTTCTCCTCCGTACTCTTGGGACAAAGGAACGACAACACAGTAGTGCAAACAATCACAAGGGCATTTATTGCACCTTTCATAGATCAATGCCTGCTAGCCGAGTTGCTATCCCCAAAACATGCCGATGGGCGCGCGACAAATCTAGAAGTCCGACTTACCGCGACCGCATGGCGAGCGAATATGTTCGCCCCATGCTGGATCCCAACGCCTGGTCATTCGCGTGTACGGTCACGCGGACGGTGGCGCGTTCCAAGGCGGCCACGCGAGGCGGTCTCGCAGAAGCATGGGTCGGCGGCGCGCGGGACGTCCCCGCTGTCCCCCCGACCTGCCGGGAAAGAGCCAGCGCCTTGTCCCTCGGCGCCCGAGTAACCCCGCCGCGACAGTCGCGCCATCTCTCGCACCGCGCTTGTACCACCCGACCGCCGCGGGCGCCAGGCCACACGAGCCGTGTGGGAAAACAGCATATCAGGGGATGCGCTATGCGGGAAAAACATCAGGGGACGCGCGAGAGTCGCGCGTCCCCACAGCGTGTGCGAAGTTGAGCCGCGATCATTGGTTGACTCTCACAAGCTTTCGCTCGCACATACAGCGTACGGCGTGTGGCGACAATGTCGTGTTTGGACTTTATAAGGAACATCACGGCAATGGCAGAAATGCACTTGAAGTGTCTATATAATTGCAATAAGACATTCATTTTGTAGAATTTGAGAGTCGGCAACGAAAGGTGCGGTTTCATGTAGTGTCGACAATATTGTCACATTGGCGGTACGCAGCAAAGCCAGCCACGTTTTTACATCCACTTCACTCCTGTAGCTGATAGTATTGCCTGCAGTGGCACAATGCTGTCATGAAAAGCACCAGCAGTGGGGAACAAATGCTTCTTCTGTCCCTGCCTTAAATGTATCTCCGATACTCAGGATCATGCAGCCTCCAGTACTAAACTCATGGGAAGACAGTGCACGATGCCTAGTCATCTCAGCTCACCCAGTCTTTGCACACATGTCAGATTACACCTAAAACACGGCGCTCGGGCTGCATGTGCGTTCAGTCACATTGACAGCCATGCACAGTGCTAGAAAAGGAGACCTGCGCCAACCTGCCTTTTGCGATGCGTGGCTTTCCTCAAGAATAAAAAAATTCACTCGTCTGCCAATGTTGTATCTCTAACCTACAGAGAAAGGACTTCAATTTCATAACGTTGGTAAGAGTGAGTACCACTCGCTTTACAGTGACGAACGAGTAGCGCAGTTTCCTGGCATAGTAAGTTCCTCGCACATTACCTACACACATCCACCCCAACACACTCTCAAACTTATGCCTACTCTATTATCGCTCAAGTATCAAGAGTAAGTGAATGGAATCAATGCACTGAAGCGTGGGTGACAACTACACCGACAGCGCATGAATGTTCGAAGCTGAACATTTTGTGATGGTCCACAAAATAAGCGAGTGACTAGTGATAACATGTATTTGGTTCAAGCTAATACAAAGTATGAAACATCTACGTTCCAAGCCTTAATTGTGCATGGAAAGAAAAATTAACTTCGACTGATCACACCCCCAAGCAGTTAAGCAGAAAATAAACAATCACATAGCAAACGCACTGATGAACATTACCGAGTCAGAAATATAACAAGCCACTACTTCAAAGTGATTGGAAAATAACAAAAATGAAGAGCAAGAGACGCTATAATTCTGATTTAATTCAGATGCAAAAAGTTTGGACAGCTTGGTATATAGTTCAAGACTTTCTTCTAGTACTAGCACTGTATACGCTGCTCACAATGTTTCAACAAAGTGTAATGAGCTCAGAAAGCACTTACATGTCCTCTAAAGCTGCGAGCAAAGCTTCATGTCATCCACCCAGTCACCAACTACGATATCTGCCAAAACAGAGGTTTGCTGAGCTGCACCGGCATCATGCACATCCATTGTAAACAAGAAGGCAGCGGAGGCAACCAATGGACGCATCACCACATGATCAAACATGGCGGCACCTGTGCGATCACTATGAAAAGGGTCTATATTGAGGTTTAACTGTAGCATGCATGCCAAAGGTCCACTATATCAATGAACGAATTCTTCGGTTTTACATGCCAAAACCACAATTTGATTATGAGGCACACTGTAGTGGGGGACTCCGGACTAATTTTGCCCACTAGGGGATCTTTAACGTGCCCCAATGTACAGGACACGGTCGTTTTTGCACTTCATCCCCATCGAAATGCAGCCGCCGTGGCTGGGATTTGATCCCGCGACCTCGTGCTTAGCAGCGCAACACCATAGCCACTAAACCACCTTGGCGGGTTCCACTATATCAAGTGCCTGTAACAACTATGTAAACTAATACCACCTTGTTGAAGCTTTGGTGACAGGACCAAAATGTCAAACCACGCTGCATTGAAATGTGCATAGCACAACAGGGAATGCTACATTCAACCGTGACATTCAACATTAGCTAAGTGCAGCATGCTGTACACATCGTTCAGTGGACCACGTCATGTACGATAGATGCTTGCTCTTTGCCTGACAGTAGAGAATTCAGGTATTCAAATGCCACGTTGAAAGTGAGCTGGCATTTAAGTTCTCAAAGCAATATAATCAACCGAACTAGCTGGACTATGCAAAAACAGCAGTGGCTGAGGCAGAACATGTTTGTTTACTTTATATGAAGCTGAAGAAATGCGATATTGAATGTGACCCAGCAACACAGAAAAGAAATATAAAGAGAATGGCTTCAAATATCTCACAGTTGGAAAGGAGAAATACAATCCTACTGACCATATAACACGTCTTGTCACCATGAATGCCATAGTTGGCCTTCACCTAGGTTCCCTCTGGGTTTTCCTTTCACCTTGTGGGTTTCAGCAGAATTAATTGTACTAAGTTTTATCTCCATCGCAATGTCATTCACAATGTTCAACTTGTATTGCTTTTTCTGTCCTGTGCTGTTCATTCCCTTTCCTCTCCCTACTTATTTTAAGGGGCGTCTGAATCCACAAGTAATAAATTAGCAATATTGCAAGGGTTTTTGGATAGCCAGCTCCCGCTTTGCCTGCGGCTTTTTCAAAGATGTAATATCTATCCCATTTGTGGATTGGAATTAAAACAAGGACTGAAAACAGTCAAGACCCAGTGCTTGCTTTATTTTGTATGTTGTTTTCTACCTCGTGTATTCCTGAAAATAAGCCTCTGCTGAACAGTTCCTTTCAGTACAAAGTTGATTGCTGATTGCTGCAAGTTGACAGTGTTCTGAAAACCTCTTTCTTGCATACCACAGAGTGAGGGCCCGTGCTACTGGACAACCATGGCCCTGGCAGTGTGGTCCCATAACCGGTGGCGGTGTGGCCGTGTTGCTCTGGTGCGACGTATGGTGGTACTGGCACATGCACGACATCTGAGCCCACAAGGCGGCTCAGCACTTGCCGACGCAGTTCCCCGCGAATTCGCTGTCTACCGGCCCTTTCTCTGCTACCTAGCCATGGTAGATGGATTGTACAACACCATGTTCAAGGCACGCTCTCTCATTCTCTTTTTGTAAAATGCCTTAGAATGTGCCACAAGCAGCTATTCTGAGGGATGTCTCCTGTGCATGCACTTGCCAAGCAGTTTTTCAGAGCTGCCCCATCATTTAGGCTTTTCCATGACACTGCCTGTACCCCTAAGAACCAGCGTAGACGGGCAGGCAAAATTTCAGATTTCATGCTGTATCTTGCGTGATTTTTTGTACATAACCTGCGTGCACAATGTCACAGGTGTAGCAGCCATGGAAAAGTTGCTATAATTCAAGTTATTTCCCATACCATCTTTCATTGGCAAGGCGTATTTTCAGCTTTCCAAGTCTGATTTGGCTACTGAGTTGTAATATTGAAGGCATTGGTCAACCAAGCAAAAAAAAAAAAAATTATTTGTGTGCTAGCTTTCTGGGACAGCAAAGCAGTAGTGTAATTTAAATGGTGCAGTCATGTGGGAAGTTAAAAGTGGCTTATCCAGTAGTAAAGATACATGCAAGAATGCAAGCTTTACTGACTCTATTAACCCTTTGAGGGTCTATTTTTTTCACCATATGCGATCGCCCAGGGTCAATTTTTTTAGTTGCAGATTCCAATTCTTCTGAGGGACCTATTTCAAAAAAAATTTACTGTAATTTTTCTAGGGTGACCATAAAGGGAGAAAAAAAATGTTTTGCGTTGGTATATATGTACTGTTTATTCATGAGTAACAACAATAAAAAACGGAAATAAGCTTATAAGAATTAAAAATTTTATGCATTCTTAAACACGTAAGGCTTAGAAAACGTGCACGCTAGAATATTTCGCAAGTGTCAAATGTTGCTCTTACACTAATATTTACATCCATAGCGTAATCAAACTGCGTAGGTGAGCGCACTCAGGAAAACTGTGGTTGTGTGCCCGTCAAAAAAGAAAAACGTGTGACAATCTTCATCTTATCGCCAACCAGAAGCAATTCGTTTTTGCGAGTCTCTAAAAAAAGAAAACAAAAGGAAATGCATGCACGGTGGCATCCTTCCTATGCACACCCCTGTGAGCACTAAACGAGCGAGAAGCAGGCGGTCGCCCTTTGAGCAATTAGTAACGAAATAGCCACCAGTTTTGCGAGCGCAAGAAGCCGAAACCGCTCGCGGAACAAAACCCAAACCGCTGCCCACACGTGCGCGTGCCAATGCGCGAGTGGTAGTATGCGCCGGAGCAAACTAGCTCTAAAACAAACCATGCAACGAAAACCGAGAGGGAGGCACGAGAATAAAATTCCATGTATTCCCACATAGTGGCAGCACATGCCAAGAAAGAAAAAGGAAATTGGCGCGCATTTTAAACGTACAGACGGCGCCGTAAATATACGGCATCAACCATTTTGGACTTTTTCGCGGCATCGTATATTTACGTCATTGAACCTCAAAGAGTTAAGGTCTCATTTCACGCTGCATTCTTTAGACATGGCGTTCATGCTTGGTGAGCCAGCAGAAATTTAGTATAGGCGAGCATGGCTATAACTGACAGTTTTAGAGGGGTTACCAGGGGAGGTATTCTGTAAGAGTCCAGCTAGTGGACTGTCCATTTCGGTCGTTCCTGATTGGCTAGGGCCACTTGTATACACCTCGCTGTACAACTGCATCCAATCAGAAGCAGCCGAAATGGACAGTCCACTAGGTGGACTCTTACAGAATACCCCCCCCCCCCCCTCAGGTTCCATGAAAGAAAGCCTATACAGTGAAACCTCATTAAACCGTAGTTGGTCGGAGCTCGGGAAAGGTACGTACTAAACGGTAGTACTGTTTAACCGAATAGCATGAGATCGCCCCCTTTTACCTGTCGAAAACGGAACTCAGAGATAGTGCGATGAAAGGGGAAAAAACATGCAGTATTTATTCACTTCACGCGACAAAAGCGTTATTTTCGTTTGATGCCGTGGCGGCCTAGCACGACGACGACAGCGGCCTCAAACTTACTGAAGCTGCGTGCCAGCTTTTCAGCCAGCCCCCTCTTCTCAGCAAACACTCGCATGGCAGATTCCTCGTTGGTGTTACGTATTCGCCGTGCACGTGCACAGTAGTGCTGCAGAAGTCCCGGGGGCGCCTTTTTCATTGCCGGGTGCCGGAGTTTGGAATAAGTTTCATTTGGAATAGAGTTACATTATTGCGCCCCTATTGTCGTCGCGACGATTGCATTCATGAGGCTAACGTAACGCGCATCTTATGCCACTGTCGGGCCTGAATCGCCCGTGCTATCGCTTTCCGTGTCGTCCTCGTCATTGTCGCTAGTCGACACTTCGGCAACAACACAGGTAACGATGGCGAAAAGTCGAACCTCGTAGCCGACATATCTTCGCGGTCGCAGCAGCGCTGCCGAGCAACTTCTTCGCATTCCAAATGCCACACACTGTAGTCAACAGCAGATCCCTGTTGCGTGTCAGCGCCGACTTCTTCATGTCACGTTTGATAGCACGGACGATGTCCAATTTTTCTTCTATGCTGAGCACATAGAATAAAGAACCAACTTAGAGAAGGGAAACTGTACCTTCCGCAGTGGTTCGAAAATAAGCAGCGGAACTTACTTAGGTGGACGCCAGATGACGTTGCTCAATCCGGAAGCGGAAGTGCACTTTTTTTTTTTAAGAGCAAAATCTAATATGGCCATTTTTTGCCCGTCGCGTACGCTGGTACGCGCCGTGCTTGCCCTACATTACATTATACAATACATTATACATTGGCTACGAACCATATGTCAACCGTGAGCATTCACATACACGGGTCTCTTAGGGTACATTCAGCCGCCTACCTACAGGCGTAGTGCCTGCCTTCGTCGCACGTGGTGGTCTAGTAACGAGCGACAACCAGCAGCAGAAACAGATTGGACAGGGTGTCCCACCTGTTTGCAGCGACAGTTGCTGTTAAAGATGAGCAACTTGCAGTGCGAAGCAATCGGGTGACGCAAGCATCTGCTGCCGCAGCCTACACAGCGACATGGACTACCCATCATTTTAGCATTCACTCCTTTCCAACCTGCACGTTTCTTTTCTTTCGGAGGCCGCTAATGTGTGGCTCACACTTGGTGTCCCACATTGTCTCAATATGGACAAGTCGCTTTCGTGGGCACCATCTTCATCAGCCACTTTTGTGGGCCTTTCCACCCAACTTCATGCACGTCCGACCATGTAAGCACATATTCTGGTCTCCATTCACCACAAATCATGGCCGATAAAGGCCACAAGCACAATTTGCCCATGGCTGCAGAAGGTAAGAACGAACGGGGAGCAAGAATCACGGTGTGTGTAAATTGGGAGTCTATGGCGCTGTGCAGACTGCAGGAGCAAATGCTTACTTCGAGAGACTGCTTCCCAGTGCAACCGACCAAGCCCCCACATCTGAGAAATGTAACACCGTTACCACAACCAAGTGGGGCAGCAAAACCAGATTCTGCAATCAATCACTTCAGTGTAGCTTGCGCAAAGACCCAGGCTATTGAGGAAGAAGAGCAATCATCAACGAGACTAGGAATATGGAAAATGAGAAAGCTTGCATTCAAGAGAGAAGCCACTCTGCTCTGCAAGCATTGAAGGCTAAAAACATCAAGAAAAGTAAAATGGTGCATAGGTTAATGCAAGACACATGCCGATGCTGCATCAGCTCTTTCAGGAGAGGAATTGTGCATGACAACATACACTAGAAGATACCAGTCACTAGACAGTGACTGGTATTAAGTATCAGCGAAGAATCGGTTGACCTTTATGTTTGGATAAGGATGAATGATCTCTAACAAAAATGGGCAATGAAAAAGCTTGCATTTATAGAAGAAAAATTACACTTGGCACAAACGGAATTGACATGGCTAGGAAGCTGATTAAGGGCAAACTGACGGAACTCTATCTTTTGGCCAGCGTCGTCCGTGCTTGGTCAGATGTTGCAGGTGCATCTGAAGACGAAGAATTTCTAGAAAGTCCTTTTTTGAGTTACCTGGATGATTCAGCCAAATGTCCGTGCTGGTGAAATGGTGGCTGAAGCTCTTTTCAGTCTTGACACAGTCCTCTGCAGACTTGATATCGCATCCATATTCTTCTGCATGCGCTTCTTTGTTCGTGGTGTAAAAGCCTTGCAAATTCGGCTCGAGCCCCTTCCTGTTGGTGCAGATAGGAGCTCCTGTGATGACCAAGATGTGCTTGGCATAGACTGTGTTGGGGCAGAACGGTGACACATGAGATACAGCACAGATTAGCCAAACTCATGTGTGTTTTCTTTTATGTTCGAACCAATTATACTGAACCATAAATATGAACAAACATTCATATCTGCTGCAAACAGCAAGCCAATACAGCATATATCAAACATATTTATTTCTGAACCATGTGTTCTTTACCTTGCAGTAGTAGCCAACGTCCACACAATGACTTGTTGTAGCAGGCAGCAGCTTCTGTTTAGTGCATTGAGTGTGTTGCTTTATACTGGTGCCGTCCTCATTACTGCATGTCTGGAACAGAAATTTTGACCGAATCAGAAATTGAAAAAGCAAAGTTTTGCAATATGAAATGCAAAAAGGTGTGACATATATATATTGTAATGGTTTGCGACTACAGAACACATGCAAATGTACACTGTCTGTTCTGGGGTGCTTAAGCAGCATGTTAAATAAATATTGCTATTGTCCATAAAATTGATGTCTGCCTAACTACAATGCATGTCAACAGCTTAAGTATTATTAAGATCACAAATGAGAACATTTGTATGTCCATTTATGCACTAGAAGAGATCACACTGCTGGTTCCACAGGCAAATGCATGAAAGTCATGAAGCTATTAGAACTGATGCATTATTTTTGTGCACGAACGTGATGCACCGCTTCACTACTGCAAAAATAAATGCCCTACGGTAAACATAACTGAACAGCTAGAACATTTGGAACCAACAAGTACGAAATATGGGTGAATTATCATGCTTGCAACTGTTTAATACATTAAATTCTGTACTTTCACTTCATTTTACCAAAGGATTATTCGGTTTTGTGGACGAAAGAAGTTGCCGGTGGACTCGAAAAAAAAGTTTAATATGTATATTGATAAGGCTACTCAGTCACCTACGAGCACGGCTACAATAAGATGAAAAATGAGACGTGCGTTCCGATATCGCTCTTTCTTTCCTGGTTGTGTGTGTATAACGACAGCCTCGCAAGTAAAGGTTTACTGAGATCCTGACTGCCCATATGTAATGCAGGATCTAGTTCATTAACTTGTGCCTGCCTGGAAGGTAATGAGACGGATATTATGTAACGATTCAAGCAGCGGTGTTAAACGACTCACTGTTATTGTCGTTGTCAGCCACAGCAAAATCCAGCTCCTGTTTTGATGCAGACGTGTTCCGAAAGGCTCACGACCGAAACCCAACTTCCGGGCTTACATGTCCGCTTGCAAACACGTAACTTCACCCCAAGTTAAATAATGCGAGACATCGAAGCACAAGAAACTAGTTTTAGAAACAAAGAAGCAACCATTCTGAGTGTACGAACGAATGAATCCGTGCCGCCGTGCACTTCAAAATACCGGTAAAAATTTTAAATCCAGGCCAGAGGTCACTTGAAAGATCGATGATGCTGAATGCTATTTGCATTTATAATGACGAAGAAGCAATAAACTTACGAACAAAGAGTACAATATCTAGTTAGCAATGATAATTTTGCCCTGTCTTTTATGTAACAAAAATGCTTCGGTAATTGTAAGAGAAAGTTTGTAAGATAAAATTGCGCTTATTATGACGCCTCTACCGGGAAATGTTGGAACTAACGTAAGCATCCCGAAGTGATTCTACTACGCTGGCTTTGTTAGCAGCGGCGCGCGGTCGATTTTTTCGCCCTCTGTGGCCATTTATTGAACTTGGGAGTGTGCTACCCCTGCTGAGCACCCGGCGTCTTTTTTACCCAAGCTTCGGAACGACATGAGTCCTCGCTTGCACGGCGCCATAACGCTCTCTGGCACTGCATCGAAATGATGTTGATGTTGATGTGGCTTCACGCACAAACGCACAGGGCGCTTGGAGGCCGTTGTTCCGATCTCTGAGGCGTGCTGTTCTGCCGGGCCGCCCGATGGAGACGGCGCAGCGCCGTGTTTGCGCGATGAAAAGTTTAAACGCTATGTTTTAACTGATGCCTACGCAATAAGCTGGTACGGTTTATGCGGATACGAAACACATTATGTTCAATGGCCGCTGAGTCGGGGATTTGACTTTACTACTTTTAAAACGAAACTACTGTTTAAGCGGGTACAGTTTAACGAGGTTTTACTGTATAGGGAAATCCCTCCAAAGTGAATTCTTTAAACATAACTGCCAGTAACGCACACTCAAGGTCTCGCGCATCTGCATTTGGCAGCGTCACAGATGACAATGCAGCGAAGTGAACATGAAATGCTTGCAACTTGAGTGGGCTAGTAGGTATGAATCCATAGTGCTTGTGCTTCGTGTTTCATTTTTCCTGTTTCCCCATTAATTTTGCACTACCTGCCACCATGAAATGTACGACTGTAAAAAAATTTTAAGTGAGCTATTATTGCACTAGAGTCAAACACTAATCTGAATCTTATTAATGTGCTTATTATTTTGGTTGCACTGTAAAAAGTAGCGAGTTTACTTGTTCCCTTGAGTTTTTGACTGCCTGACTCAGACATGTTCAGTCTTTTTCGTGTCTGCAAAATCAGTTAGCTGCTGTACAGGGCAGTCCTTTGTTAAAGGGAATTCTTCAGTGTAGAGCACATGCAAATTTTTCCTGCTGGCAAGTGTGCCACTACCTGTCCTCACAGCAGATTATTTTTGCTTGGTGGCACTGGTATCTTTCCACATACCTGTGTCAGTGCATTGATGTAGCTTCAGCAGACGCAGCTACAGCATCAGCAGAGTGAGAGCCGCACATTAGAGTGTTCCCTTTAAGAGTGGATCACACTGTACATATAAAACCATGTCCCTGACATAACTTAACACCTTTTTTTTTTTCTTTCTCTTTAGCTGAATGCATCTTAAATATGGACTTAGAGGTTAATGTTCCTACTGGAAGCCCGAGGCTGTTTAAGCCCTCTGTGGTCCAGTGGTGCCGGTAGAAATCGGGAAGCTTTACCAGGGCTACCTCAGATTGACATAAACTAAAATCATCGCTAATCTTGGAAATCAAGTACCACTCTCTGATAACATAGGTCAACTTTTGCTATAGATAAAAATGATTCTTTCAAAAGTTTTACATGCAATGACACATTGCATTGTGCTGAGATTAGGCCTCTGTGTTGCATCATTGGAGCCTGCTCCTGAAGACATGCGACACATGCTATAAGCAGAAAAGAAAAAAATTAACTGACGATTACAATACTCCCTAATGCAAAATTTGAGTGCTGCTCTATACGTGTTTTCATTCCGCGATTTATTTGCTATCGTGGACAATCGGTCTCGTGCTGCACGTTGCAAACGGAGAGAATGTGGCGCTACTGCTTCGCTAATGTGGAGATCGTGGAGCCAGCGCGTGGGACTAGCACATGGGTGACACACGTGGGCACGATTCACAGAAGCCACCGCCAACAAACCTCCCAATGGACATGCGCTACTCTGGCGCCGTCTCGTAGCCACTGTTGCTGCACTATGCTTTTCTTCTCATGCTTTCACAATACCCTGTTTTGCTTTCCGCCTTATGGTTCCGCAGCACCCCTCTCCACTTACCTCCTTGCGCCTCTTCCTTCTTGCCGCTTTTTTCATCCCCCGCTGCACGCCGTGTTCGCTGTCATCTTTCGCTGTGCTGTTTCGCTCAATTATGCCCGGAACGCCGGTGCTCGCCGCAGGAACGAGTGCCTAAGAGCTGCATTGTAATAGGTTGAGTTATTTGTGCTATTAGGTTCCATTCATTTCATATTAAAGGTGATAAAATGACGAAATCAGTACAAGCTTTGTTTAACTTCCATGTACAGAAGCCACACTTGTCTGGAGTAGCTGAGTGCCATGGCAGCCATTTTGATGGGAGCAAAATGCAAAAACACCCATGTCCCATGCATTGGTGACACATTAAAGATCCCCTGGTGGCCAAAATTAATCCGGAGTCCCCCACTATGGCATGCCTCATAATCAAATTGTGGTTTTGGCACATAAAACCCAAGAACACCAGTAGCTGAGTGCTGGCTCTAAACTGCACCTGCGATGCCTAGGCAGTGGCTGCTGGGTTCGAGGTCTATCAGCCAGATGCATTTCGGACACATACACAGGGGCCTTAATTAAGTGCACGCCCACAGACTGTATTGCTTGCAAGTGACTAGCGTGGCCAAGAGCTTTCACTTGCTGGATTTGCGTGTCAATTGTGTATATAGTGATGAAGTGGTATTTGTCCCGCTATGCCATGTACGTGCTGGCTCGGCATAGTGCAGAAGGAAATAAAGATGGAGGAAACAGGCAGTTGGAAAATCCCCATGCATCATAAAACTTCACTTTCAGCTATGTCCGTGCCCAGTTGCAAATGCGGACGGCTGAACTGGCTAGCGCTGCAGTTACCTTTTGTAAATATACTTTGTAAATAGTCTCCAGTCTTAATCCTTTGTTCACGTAACATTTTGGTGGAGGGTGCCATTCCCCGTCCTCGCCACGGAGCTCCGCAGTGGCCGCACCGTCCTGCTTTCCGCCATGGCTCCCGGTGACACCTCATCTCCTTCTATTCATGTGACCCCGACAACAGCGTACGTTACCGTTACCAATCCCCGCAATCCTGCCATATTCTCCGGCCAAGGTAATGTCGACGTTGAGGACTGGCTCAATCTGTATGAGTGTGTTAGCCAAAACAACCGCTGGGACCCTACCATTATGCTAGCCAATGTCCTATTCTACTTAGGCGGAACTCCTCGTGTCTGGTTCTGGACACATGAGGATGAGATCTCTAGCTGGGATGCTTTCAAGGAGAAGCTCGGCCTCTTTGGAAATCCCACCGGTCAGCAGCTGGCTGCTAAAAAAGAGCTTGCTACCCGAGTTCAGTCTTCTACTGAATCGTTTGTCTTGTACATACAAGACGTGCTCGCTCTTTGCCGGAAAGTCGACGAGAAAATGGCCGAGGTTGACAAAGTCGGCTACGTACTCAAAGCGATCGCGGACGACGCCTTCAACTTGTTGGTCTTCAACAATGTGTCCACCATTGACATCATTGTAAAGGAATGCCACCGCTTTGAGCTCACCAAAAGCCGCCGCATCATTCCACAGTTCTCCTGGCTCCCTAACACCGCTGCGACGTCGTCTTGCGTTGACCTTACCGCTTCACCACCCTTAAATGAGCACGTCACACGTATTGTTTGCCACGAACTCGAGCCTACAAGTCCCGCGCCGTTCCATTCACGCTCACTTGAACCCACCATTGACCAACCAGCCCCAGCGATCTTTCTCATTCAGGCAGTTGTATGGCAAGAATTTGCGAACTTAGGTTTTCCTGCTGCCTGCTCCGTCTCCCGACCTAACGCCCGACCGGTGCTGACTGCTTCACCTCACGGCGATCTGTATTCCCTTCCCAGATACCGCAAACTAACCGAGTGGAGAACTTCGGATGGCAAGCCCATTTGCTTCTGTGGCCTCCGCATTGGTCACATCGCTCGCCATTGCTGCACCTCCTGGAGGTCGCCGTATTCGAGCTCCTTTTCCCCGTCTCCTCGCCCTTATGCCAACCCACGTCGTTACTTACTTCGCCGTATGCCTCCTACCTCTGACGTATCCGTCGATGTCAGTCATCCTGCTGACATCTAGTCCATGCAGCTCCTGGGGGTAGTGGTGCATTATCTTCATCGTGTTGAAATCCTCCATTGACGCTCCCAACGAACCAGAACTTAGTTGATGTTCACGTCGACGGTGTCCCTTTGACGGCGTTAATAGATACTGGAGCCCAGGTGTCCATAATGAGTTGTAACCTCCATCGTCGACTGAAGAAGGTTCTCACACCTGCTACTACATGAGCCTATGCGTGGCAAATGTCAGCACTGTTGAGGTCACTGGAATGTACACTTCCCGTATAAGTATCGCCGACCATCACATTCCTGTTCTTTTTACAGTGCTGACCAATTGTCCCCATGACCTAATCCTTGGAAGCAACGGATGTCAGCGTTCATACGCGGCCACAGGCAGCGGGAAGTGACCAGATGTTGTGTATACTCCAGGGTGCGATGAGGAGTGTAGTGCGTCAAAAAACTTGCTGCTGAAATTGTTGTGGAACGTACGGTCGAGGATAACCCGTAGACATGTCGCATATCACTTCAACGTTGCAGCTAGGCAGTAAGTAATATCTTCGAAGCGCAGAGAATCGTTGGCAGTCCAGAGTGTTTGAAGTTCACAGTCTCTGCGTTGAGCGGTAGTGAGGCGGACGAAGTCAATGTCGGAACGATTTACTTGGCTTGCATTTATATGAATCCGTGACAAATTAAACCCTTTTGCCACACAAGAATAATCGTCATCTGTCTCGTCCACACCTTCTTTCTTTAACGCGGCGAGCCTGGTACTTTCCAGTAAAGAACGGCATGGGCGTTATCAGCATGACATAGCATTCCCGACAGAAAAGTAGCGGGCGCGGCGTTTTCAAGAACGGAAACGCAAGCAAGGCAGATGATGATTATTGTTGTGTGGCAGAGATACACCCCAAAGGGTGTAACTTTGTCTAAGAGTGTATGTCAGAGGCGTCTACCATAACAGACATTGGAGCATCTGGTTGCGGGTGTGCCAGCAGAGTAGTGGTAGCAAGGGCATTTTTGGCAGAGATAAAAGCAGATTCAGCAGCATTAGTCCACGATATAGGCATGCTAGCTCGTGGTGTGCCAGAGAGTAGAATGTGCAGAGGCTGCAAAATTCAGGCACAACGAGGAATGAAACAGTGATATTAATTGATGAGGCCCAGAAATGCCCGTAATTGCTTGGTGGAAGATGGATGTGGGAAATCTTTAATGGCTTGGACACAGGATGGGACGGGTTGGATGCCATGCTCGTCCACTCGGTGGCCCAGGAAATCGAGAGAAACAACGCCAAACTCACTCAACGAGATGTTTACAACCAAGCCATATTGACGGAGGCGTTCAAACACATCGCGTAGGTCAGATTCGTGTTCCACAGCAGAGTGACTGAATACAAGAATGTCATCTAAATAGACGAAGCAACAAGTCAGGCCACGGAGTACTTGATCAACGAACCGCTGAAAGGTTTGAGCGGCATTACGGAGGCCGAATGGCATGCGCACGTATTCAAACATGCCAAAAGGGCTAATGATTGCAGTTTTAGGAATGTTGGAAGGCTTGACAGGAATCAGATGGTAGGTTTTTACTAGATCCACCTTGCTAAATATGCAGCACCCATGAAGTGATGCGGTGAAATCGTGGATGTGAGGTGTAGGGTACCTATCGGGAATCGTCACTTTGTTTAAGACGCTGTAATCGCCACACGGTCACTCGTCACTTTAAGGCGCTGTAATCGCCACACGGTCACCAATCACCCGTCTTCTTGGGCACCATGTGTAAAGCAGATGACCAAGGGCTAGCAGAAGAACGAACGAAGCCCAACTCGAGCATGTGTTCGAATTCTTGCTTTGCAATTTTCAGACGGTGTGGTGCTAAGTGGTGAGGTCAGGCGTCCTGTAGTGTCCTGCCTTCCTTTAGTCACAATGTGGTGCGTGATGTTGTGCACTATTGGACGATTTGGCAAGGGTGGTTCGAACAGCTCTGAAAATTCCAACAGGATGGTGGACCACGGTTTCGGTACCTGGGTGTGTGCTTGTACGACACTCAAAGGTGGTGCAGACGTGGTGATACCTTGTACGGACAGGTTTGTTTAGGAGTCAAGAAGGCAGCAGTTGCAAAGGTCAGTGAGAAGGTTTAACTTCCACAGACAATCAGTGCCGATGATCAGCCCGCGGACGTCAGCGACGGTGAATAGCCATCGAAAAGGGCGTCGCAGACAACGGTCGAGAGTGATACATTTCTGGCTGTATGTTTTAATGTTAGAACCATTGATTGCAGTGAGAAAAGATGTGTCATGGTGATGTCTTCTGCGGTCTTGAAAAAAAGGGGAATGACACAAATTTCTGCACCAGTGTCTACAAGATAGCGAACTTTTCTGACACGGTCGGTGACGTAGAAGAGACAGCTCAATGTAGAACCAGTAGCACTAGCCATGATGAGTGACTGGCCTGACCATTTCCCGGAAAGTTGCAAGACGGAGGGCATGACACGGTTTAGTCATGCGAGCAATGCCGCTGCTGATGGTTATTCGGCCGAAAGTGTAAGGCAGCCAACTGGTTAGTTAGCTCCTCTACTTGCGCAGGAAGGTGCATGCTTGAACTGTCGAGTTCGTCAAAGTGCTGCTGTAACTGGGGTTGTGTCGCAATGGGTGCATTACAACGATCAACTGTGGATATCACAGGATTGAAAGAATCCATAATCTGATCTGCCATCGTCGCTAAGGCCTCGACAGTCATCGTAGTAGGTGAGGCACACAAAATCATGTGTACCTGGTTTGGTAGATGCTGTAAGAAGAGCTCCTGAAGGATTTTCGAGTCTGTTGATGATGGACAGGTTCCCAGGAGTGGTGTCATGCGGGGAAGCAGTTCAGCCAGTTTTCTGTCACCAAGTTCCTCCGATGAGAGGAGCTGTTGAATCCGTCGCGACTCAGAGTCGGTGGTGCGCCATAGTAACTCCCGCTCATGGGTATTGTACTGATCATCGGGCAGAGGAGCTAGCAAAATGTCGCGGACCAAAGCTGCAGTGGTCGGGTTAAGCGCACTCACGACGTTGTCGTACTTGGCCACCTGAGATGTGACTCAGTGACGGCAAAACTGTGCCTCGATGTGGACAAACCAGAGTGCACAGTCCGAAGGCCAGTCCGAGTGCAGCGATGGAAGACGTTCCGTTTTCTTCAAGACGTCGTTGTTCGATGGCCGGTTCCATGGCGTCAAGAAGAAACTTGGTAGACGTATATAGTTGTGATGTGGTATCACGTCCGTAGTCACGAACTTGTAGGAACAGAAGGCCCACAAAGAATTGCCATTTATAAACAGATGACTGCGTTGATGTCGCGGCTACCATCGTCGAGCCTATATGCCTGATAGCGCTAGTACAGTCTCTTCTTCTTCCACCGCGGGGCTTTATGAGTACTGTCCACCACAATATGATATGTTTCCAGCCACTAGAGCCCATGTAAACAAGAAAAGAAAATGTGCTAGGCGCGTGCGATTGAGAACAGTATATAGCTACCCGCCGCGGCAGCTTCAGTGCAATACTCACCCACCTGTCTTGCATGAAAACGCCGGTGCGCACTCAGTTTCTCATTTCGGTACCAGCAAATCTTTTCCGGCGCCAGTGCATGTGGCATTCACAGCTACCACAGCCAAGCCAATCGTATTGCAATGAGCATCTTCGCCTATCAATTTCACAGCACATGATGCATGATGCCAAAATGAACCGCCGTTCCCTGCTGCAGACTGTGATCGCATAAGTTTTTCGACTACTAGATCCTATGTGAACAAGAAAAGGCGCGAGGCGCGCACGATCGAGAACAGTATATAGCCGCCCGTCTCACATGAAAGCGCCGGCGTGCGCTCAGTTTTTCATTTCGGTACCAGCAAAGCTTCTCTCCGGAGTCGTAACATGCGGCATTCACAGCTAGCACCTATTGCGATAAGCATCTTCACCTATCTGTTCTACAGCGCGTGGTGTGTAGTGCCATTGGTAGCATCCGCACGTTTTTAGTAGGCGATAGTCCAAATGCGCCACTGTTCCCTGCTGTAGGCAGAGCGATGTGGGCATCACGTTTCGCTTTGGCGGCATTCGACGTCGCCCACCAGCTCGATTTCATTTCAGTTTCCCCTCTACCTCCTAATAAAACGCCACGCAATAGGTAAACAAAAAAATGAGTCTCGGGCTGCCGAAGCATCACCAGCTCAACACGCGTCGGCGTCTCATCGGGTCGCAACAATTCGTGCGGCGCTTCACATTACGTAGATGTCAACAATAGTTGAGTCTCAAATTCTTTTAGTTATTCGGATCGTACGTTTTCCCGGCTAGTACGTTTCTCTTGGTTTTCTCCAAAACGAATAAACGAGGTTCTGCTGTATTAGACTAAGCCGATCTTGCAAAAGCTCCTCCCATTGATGAGCCGTCTTCCCACTATGACCCGAAAGAACAAGGCGAAAGAGCAACCAGATTTGCGCACTTGAAGAGCTACGACAGCCAAGAAATATAGCAACAAGGAAAACAACTCAAACTACTAGTGCCACCTACCAATTCAAATAAAAACTTAAAGTTATAGTTTTATCTTCTACGATATGGCGCTACCTGTTTCTGTGTGGCTCTGTATGTCCCTCTGCGCACTTGAGGCAGCTGTCACTTGTGGTTGCAGGTGGAACGTATGTGGCCCAGTGACTGACAAAGGGTTAATCCATGTGCATTTGTAACTGGGAGTTTGTCATTATAATTGTTCATTGTCGTTGTTTGACACTGTTTATATAAAGTGTTGTTGCTCATGGAAATTTTTCGGCTGCCTGCATCCACTCGTATTTCTTTCATTCATTATTTCATGTTCCCTTTTGACGACTTTAACAGTATGGCCTCTGTCACTCAGCGAGGTTTTTGTCAATACCAAAGCAATTTTATTTTCATTAGTTTTAACGTAAGTTGTTTCCCTCTTCAAACAATCCTGGTACACTTAAACCTCAGTACAACAAACTTCATTATAACAAAATCCTCGATAACGAAGCACGTTTATCCACCATTTCAATGTAATGAAATTTCACTGCTGCTGCAAAGGAAGACTGAGGCAATAAATTGAAATTACTGGGGGTGCCAGAGGTCAAATGATTGAATTGCATGCAGTTGTTTTTAAACGCACCTTTCAAATTGCATGCAACAGAGAGCAGCCACCAAAGCAGAGCAGCGTCTTCGTCAGCACGTAATTCAGCTGGTTGTGGCCTCCAAGATGTGTGCCAGATCTCTGAGGCTATAAGCTGGCAATCAGAGGCACTATCAGAGGCACTAGGAGGCACTTATATCATGTACATATATCATGTACATATAGTATATCATATTGACGAGTGTATTCTATGCAGACGACGACGACGATGGGAGCACTAACGGACTCCGCCTAGTGGGTCAGAGCGAGATTGAGTGATGACGAAGAAGACGTTTCTCTGCTCTGTTTGTTTTTGAACAGATTGTCCTGTTGTTCGTGAAGAACGTCTCCCTGTGTTCTGTCCGCGTTGTACCGCGACACTGGTGGAGGTGCGGGATACTGATCGCGTCTGATGCGTCGGAGTCCTTCTGGGAGTCGTTCATCTAGCCCGAACGCACTGTCACCAGTTACGACACCCGTGCATCGCTTTATTCGTCGACTGCTAGGCCTTGCCCCGGAGTTCTCCGCTCTTCAACCACCTCTCTCCAGGAGCTCCTCACATCTCGCAATGGCCGAAACCAGTCCACCACAAGCACCCCAAACCAGTCGGTTTCCCAATCCACAACAGGTAACCGTTCTGCATCCGCTGGTTCCCGATCGCTATCGCGGTGCAGTCTTCGAAGACATTGAAGACTGGCTGGACGAGTATGAACGCGTCGCACAGATTAATCAGTGGACTGAGCAGCAAAAGCTCTCCCACGTCTATTTCGCCCTTGACGACAGTGGCCGTACTTGGTTCGAGAACCGCGAGGGTAGCCTCTTGAGCTGGCATGACTTTCAGCAGAGGATCACGGAAACTTTTGCGAGTGCCAACCGACGCGACCGCGCCCAGCAAATGATAGAGCTACGCGTGCAACAACCTAATGAGTCGGTCACAATGTTCGCCGAGGACACGGCCCGCCTCTTTCGTAGAGCCGACCCGAACATGACCGAAGATAGGAAGTTGCACTACCTCATGCAAGGTGTAAAAGAGCAGTTGTTCGCGGGGCTTGTGCGCAATCCGCCAGTCACTGTCGCTGAGTTTATCAAAGAGGCTACGGCTTTCGAGCGGGCCCTTCATCAAAGATGCAGGCAATACGATCGACTGTCCACCAGTACTACAATCAATGCCGCCGCAGTGACTGCCGAGTATCAGAACTCCTTGCGTGAGTTGGTCAGAGAGCTCATCAGAGAGGAAATTCAAAAGATCATGACACCGACACTAGATAGACCCGTCGCGTCAATCGCTGAAGTGGTGCGTCTTGGTCACCGCCGCAAAACGACGCTACGGGACGGCCACAACTTCGGAGAACTGACGTATGGCGCACTGTCAATAGGCGTCCACTCTGTTTTCACTGCGGAGGCGCCGGCCATATTCCGCATCATTGCTGGCATCGTGACACATCATTTCGCCCTCTTCGTCCGTGGTCCTATGGTTGACGTGCAAATTGCTACGCCGCGATGACGCTGCTTTTCAGGGACCCCCAATAGCGCACCCGAATGACGAATCCGTGCCCAATGATCGGTCCGATTTCGGCCATCGGTCGCGCTCTCCAACCCCTCCACGTCAGATGGCTTCATCTACTGGATGTACTTTTGCGGAGCTCCGAGGACGAAGGTCGCCCAGCCCCCGTCGGGGAAACTGAAGGCGGCGACCTGTGGGGGCAAGGTTGTAGGCCCGCCGCAAGACACTAAAAAGCCCCCAACATTCTCGCTGCAGAACGACGTGAAGCTGATAAACATTGAAGAAATTGTGAGCGCCGACATTGATGTTTTCGTGGATGGGCAGCCGGTGACACCGTTAGTCGACACTGGTGCCGACTTCTCTATAATGAGTCAGGAACTCGTCCTCCGCCTGAAGAAAGTAAAGCCGCCATGGACAGGACCTGACATAAGGACGGCAGGCGGCCAATTACTGATGCCTACTGGAAGATGTACTGCTAGAGTTAACATCGGGGATTCTTCTTTTGTGGCCGCTTTCATCGTCCTTCCTGTAGGCTGCAAAGATTTTATTATTGGAATGGACTTCCTAAAAGAATATGGCGCCGTAATTAACATCCCGTACCGCATGGTGACGTTTTATAAGAGCTCCGGTTTAGTCCATTGCTTATCGCCGCAACACAACTAATTTCGTCTAACAGAAGACGACGTCGTCATCCCCCCTCGATCGTGTGCCCTTGTTTCGGTAGCATGTGACATACCGTTCCGTTGCGAAGGAGTTGCCAACCAAATAACCACGTTGTTGTTTACTCACGGTATCTCGGTCGTACGAGGAATCGTGAATGTCACCGACGGGCGCACAAAACTGTTGCTAACAAATTTTAGCACAGAGCCACGGCACCTTCCCAAGGGCACGGCTGTGGCTTATTTTGACGCCGTTGCTGATGTACATGGCTGCTGTTCACTACTCGAAGAAGCGCCTACGCAAGACCCAGCTCCTGTACTTGACGTTAGCATTACTTTGTCGCAGCACGAATGAGAGCGCCTTCTTACGCTATTGGCCAAGTTCAACGACTGCTTTGCGTCGACATCCAGCATCGGTCGGATGCCTCAAACAAAGCACCGAATAATTACAGAGGATACGGCAAGACCAATTCACCAAAATCCATATCGTGTGGCTCCTAGAGAATGTGAAGCCATACAACAACAAGTGACAAAAATGCTTGAAGATAATGTGATCCAACCATCAACGAGTCCCTGGGCATCTCCTGTAGTTCTGGTCAAGAAAAAAGACCCGCGGTTGCTCAGTGGCTATGCTGTTGGGCTTCTGAGCACGAGGTCACGGGATCGAGTCCCGGCCGCGGCAGCCGCATTTTGATGGGGGCGAAATGCGAAAACACCCGTGTACTTAGATTTAGGTGCACGTTAAAGAACCCCAGGTGGTCGAAATTTCCAGAGTCCTCCACTATGGCGTGCCTCATAATCAGAAAGTGGTTTTGGCACGTTAAACCCTATAATTTAATTAATTTTTAAGAAAAAAGACTGCAGCTTGCGTTTCTGTGTGGACTACCGAAAGCTAAATACGGTGACAAAGAAAGACGTATACCTGCTTCCCCGTATAGATGATTCACTCGACAGGCTTCGACAGGCATGTTACTTCTCTTCAATGGACTTAAAAAGCGGATATTGGCAAATCGGAGAGATTGTGAAAAAACTGCTTTCGTGACGCCAGACAGCCTATACGAATTTAAAGTCTTGCCTTTCGGCTTGTGTTCTGCCCTTGCTACGTTCCAACGCCTCATGGATACTGTACTTTCGGGTCTGAAGTGGAAAACCTGCTTAGTGTATCTCGACGACATCATCGTGTTCTCCGCAACGTTTGAAGAACACCTCGAACGGCTTGAAGCGGTTCTGCAGTCCATACGGGCCGCCGGCCTCACCCTGAAGCCCCAGAAGTGGCACTTTGCCTTCGTGGAACTGCAGTTTCTCGGTCACGTCGTCAGCCACGCAGGTGTCCGGCCGGATCCTGAAAAAATTGCAGCCGTCGCACAGTTTCCCGTACCATCCGATAAAAAGGCTGTCAGGCGCTTCCTCGGCCTCTGTGCCTATTACCGGCGGTTTATTGCAGACTTTGCGCGCATTGCGTCGCCGTTAACTCGCCTGACGAGAGACGACGTTGCTTTTGTATGGGGCGACGAAGAGCAAGGTGCATTCAACGACTTGCGGCAACGTCTCCAGACACCTCCAGTGCTTGCTCACTTTGATGAGACCGCTCCTACATTGCTCCACACTGATGCCAGCAATGTTGGCTTGGGAGCTGTTCTTGTGCAGCGGCAAGACGACACAGAAAGAGTGCTTGCCTATGCAAGTAGAACACTCTCACGTACAGAGGCTAATTAATTACTCCACAACTGAGAAAGAATGCGTCGCCGTGGTATGGGCGGTTATGAAATTTCGCCCATATTTGTATGGCCGCCACTTCACAGTTATCAGCGACCACCGTTCACTATGTTGGTTGACAAACCTTAAAGATCCTTCTGGACGACTGGCGCGTTGGAGCCTAAGGCTGCAAGAGTTTGACATGACTGTCACGTACAAGTCAGGGAAACGACATACGGATGCTGACTGCTTGTCTCGATCGCCGATAGAGTCACCTGCTCCGCCGGAAGAAGAAGACTCAGCATTTCTTTGTGTTATGGACACATCCACCATCGTGCAACAACAACGGAACAACCCTGAGTTGCTTGAACTAATCAATTACTTGGAGGGAAGATCTGCGAAACCACCTAGAGTTTTCGCAAGAGGACTGTTGTCGTTTTGTTTACAGGCCAAGGTCCTTTACAAAAAAACTTTTCTTCGACTGGGTCCCCCTATCTGCTTGTCATTCCTGCAGCTCTTCGTGCGGAAGTACTTCAAGCTTGCCACAACGAGGTGACTTCTGGTCACTTAGGCTACACGCGAACATTAGCCAGAGTGCAGCAAAGGTCCTACTGGCCGAGACTTACCACCGCCGTGAAACATCACGTTCGCACTTGTCTCGACTGCCAGAGGTGCAAGTCGCCTCCAACGAAACCACCTGGTCTCCTACAACCCGTCCAGGTCCCTCGAAGACCATTTGATCAAATTGGAATGGATATTTTGGGCCCACTTCCTACTTCTACTGCAGGCAATCGCTTTGTTATCGTCGCAACTGACTATCTCACACGTTACGCTGAAACAAAGGCAATCCAGAGCAGCACAGCAGCCGAGGTAGCGCGCTTTTTCATTGAGCATGTGGTGTTGCGACACGGCACGCCAACTGTCGTAATAACAGACCAAGGAACCGCATTTACGGCTGCACTTTTAGATCACGTCTTGCTATTAAGTGGAACGGCCCATCGAAAGTCAACCGCCTACCATCCACAAACCAATGGGTTAACAGAGCGCCTAAACAAAACCATTGAAGACATGCTATCAATGTACGTGGATGTCGAACATAAAAATTGGGACGACATCCTACCGTATATCACCTTTGCATATAACACGGCGAAACAAGAGACGACGCGCATGACTCCGTTCACCCTTGTTCACGGACGAGATGTACGAACGATGCTGGATGCGATGCTTCCACACGACTTTGACGACACTGATACGGACGCCGATGTGTTTACGCAACGCGCAGAAGAAGCTCGGCAGCTTGCGCGCTTGCGGATCTGCCAGCAGCAAGACTACGACGCAGGCCGCTACGATCTTCACCGTAGAATAGTTACCTATGAAGTCGGCGACAGAGTATGGGTTTGGACACCCATATGAAAACGAGGCCTCTCCGAGAAACTGTTAAGGCGATACTTCGGACCATATCGGGTATTGCGGCGACTCAGTGATGTCACTTACAAGGTCGTTCCTGATAATCCCAACTGTTCGCGGCGCCGCACACACCGTCGTGAACTTGTGCACGTTGTCCACATGAAGCCGTATGTGACCGAATAACTATGCTAGCGGCCTTTACTTCCGCAAGTGACATTTCTTGTCTAGCATCGGGACGATGCTCTCGTAGGGAGGGACAAATGACGCGTGTATTCTATGCAGACGACGACGACGATGGGAGCACTAACGGACTCCGCCTAGTGGGTCAGAGTGAGATTGAGTGATGACGAAGAAGACATGTCTCTGCTCTGTTCGTTTTTGAACAGATTGTCCTCTTGTTCGTGAAGGACGTCTCCCTGTGTTCTGTCCGCATTGTACCGCGACAATATCATATCATATCATATATATTATATCATATACATATCATATATGTACATATTATATCGGCACATCGTATCATGCACTCTACGTAGCATGGCTCTTTATTCCACACATGCTGTGAGTGCATGCTATGATTTTGGAAAGGGTTTGTCACAATTCAGTGCTTGGTGTTAGAAAATGTCTTGTGCACTATTAGGATGTATAATGGATGTTTAACAAATGTTTATAGTAAAACATTCTTAAGCTGTACCTGATGGAGACAAAAAATCGTGCATGGTATCGAATAATACAACAAAACACAATATTGCAGCTCGTGCCTACTTGCCACCAAAAATAAGAAAAAAAAAAACAAGTTTTACAACCTAGAGTGAATGACTGCTAAGCAGCAGCATGCATGAAAAGAATCGTACATGTCTGCTTAGTGCGCATTTCTCCAGACACCATCACTGTTGTGTCTCTGCCTCAGCTGATAGGCATGGGCATGGTTTCGCTCAGGTGCTTCACTGTCATGCAGTTATCACTGTAATTACTGTCATTGATGTAAATTAATGTTTGTCGAAATATTCACCTCCTGTTACCTATGGTTGCTCCTGATGTGGTAAAAATCATTCTAAATGTTGACAGAGTGTTGTTGCTGAAGTTGTTCTATCAACCCTTGTTTAATATGTCATTAAACATTTACATGATTTATTCACATTTCCAGAGGGTGTCCTGTAGCAATGATGATGGCTGGTCAGTGGCATTGGCAGATTATATCCGCCACAATGACCAGCAGCACCTAGAACTTGGGGACAAGCTGCTGAGGAATTTTGAAGAACAAGTGCTGACGTGCCAGTCATTCATGGAATATTGTGATGTCATGGGTGAGAACTAGAGGCATTTTTGTCAACACCACTTGCTCCATATTGATGTAGCAGGTGGCATGTTTGTCTGATGGGCTAAAGTATTATGGTGAAGCTTTTCTTAACTGCACGACATACATGCAGTATTAAGCAGATAAAAGCTCTCTGTCAGGCCACTTACATGTTCCATTTCATAAGCCATCTTGGCAGAGTGAAATCACCTATAGAGTTGCATGGGCTGACTGCTGTGCTGGCTTATGCAGCTACAGCACTTCACTGTGCAAGAGTAATTGCTTACCAACATTCTTTATAAGAGCACCTCACCAGGATTGGGTATTGCAAACAAACAAGTGTGATGCTTAGGTAATGCACTAACGATTGCATTGCAAAGAATTACGACAATGTCTGTAACAAGAACAGCTGAAAATTCTAATGAAAGCTTGCACACCCTACTCCTCAGATCAGCCATTCTTCCAGCCAGTAAAGATGGTGGATGTCGTAGCTCTCACCTCCATGTTGCATGTGCTACCTGCAGTGTACAAATAGCCAGCAGCAATGCGAACTTGAGTACACCTATGAAACGCAGAATGCACAAAACCACCACCGGAAACGCACCACACAGCAAGAAAGAAAGGGGGAGATGGGATTGTCTTGACATATACGTCTTGTGGTCTGTCGACTCGGAGATGGGAAAAGGCAGTGGAGGAATATCGATTGCGAGTGCTGGTCAGTGCAATGTGAGAGAGCCACTTTTGCAGCGCAGGTAGCTCACCTTTTTGTGCCATCACATTGAAACATTTTATTTGCTTCTATCTCCACTATTACCAAACCCTTTTAAAAAATTGTCCTGATAGAATGCTGACTGGATGTCACTTTCCAACTTCCAGTCTCTAACAAAAATTTCCTACAGGCTATGGTGAGGGGCCCTCTAACACTTTGAGGGTCGATTTTTTTCGCCATATGCGACCGCCCAGGGTCGATTTTTTTATTGCAGATTCCAATTCTTCTTAGGGACTTATTTCGAAAAAAATTGACAGCAATTTTTCTATGGTGACCATAAAGTGAGAAAAAAATATTTTGCGTTGGTATATATGTACTCTTCATTCATAAATAACAACAATAAAAAATGAAATAAACTTAGAAGAATTAAAATTTTGATGCATTTTTATACACATAGTTCAAGGGCTTGAAAATGCGCACACAAGAATATTCCGCAAGACACAAATGTTCCTGCTCTTACACTAATATGTAAATCCATAGCGTAATCGAACTGCGTAGGTGTGCGCACTCAAGAAAACTGTGTGGTTGTATGCCCGTCAAAAAAGCAAAACATGTGACAAACTTCCGCTAATCTTCATCTTATCGCCAACCAGAGGCAATTAGTTTTCGCGAGTGTCAAAAAAAAAATGCAGCAGAAAAGCATGCACGGCAGTATCCGTCCTATGTGCACCCCTGTGAACACTAAATGAGCCAGAGACAGGCGGTCGCCCTTTGAGCGATTAGTAACGAGATAGCCATCAGTTTTGCGAGCACAAGAAGCCAAAACCGCCCACGGAACAAAAGACAAACCGCCGCCCACAAGCGGCAGTTTGGCTTTTGGCACGCCCGCGAGCGGTAGTATATAGACGGGCGGGAGCAAACTAGCTCTAAAACAAACCATGCAACGAAAACCAAGAGAGGGTGGGGCACGAAAAAAATTCCCTGTATTCCCACATAGTGGCAGCACATGACAGAAAAGAAAAAGTTAGGAAATTGGTGCGCTTTTTAAACGTACAGACGGCGCCGTAAATATACGGCATCGACCATTTTCGGACTTGTTAACGGCGCCGTATGTTTACGTCATTGACCCTCAAAGGGTTAAGTTTATAATTTTGCACGGTATTAGTTCACTGGTAGTTGTTTTCACAAGAGCAGTAATTTGAAATGTTCATCATGGTTCACTGAGAGAAAAAGGACAATAGTTTACATACACATAAGGATCAGCAGACTGGTCATGTGCCACTGTCATGGGCCATTTAAGCCCTCATTTTGATTTCCCTCATGTCAACAAGGGGATATAGTCATATTTGCCTATTCGCGATTGGCATCTTTAAAGAGAATTCATTAGGAATCCAGATAATGATTACAAGGTTGAAAAGTAATGTTTTATTTCATGTAGAGAAGTGTGACTATTATAGTGCAAATGTGAGGTCTCTGATGCTTCGGAGCAGTGACTTCATTTTCAGGCAGCACACAAGCCTTTGGCACACTGATGTAAAGGCCCTTCATTACGTCCCACCACATGTGCCACTCAGTTCACCTGTGTCCAACTTCTAGCACACCCATCATCCACTGTTTGCATTTTCATTTCTTCATTTGGCATATAAAACTGCAGAATTTTTTTTTATTATTTTAATGTTAATTCAGTTTATGGTATATTTACTAAATGTGAGCAAACTGCACACAACAAATTTTGACCAGCTGTGTAGCCATATAGCATATGCAATAACAGAGGTGTAGCAAATTATTACCATGCCATAATGTTGGCTGTGTATGCCTTGCCAGTTGCAAATTCTTGCCTTTGCTGTTGTCTACCTCTTTCGTCCACATGCCAAGTGTATGCTTGTGTAAAGCTGCAACTAGAACCAGCTAGCACAGCAACATGTTTAAGCCACTTTCTGCCTACTGCAGTTGTGCTTGCAGCTGCAACATCATCTCTCATTTGCATGCATTTAGTATTTAATGTAAAATTTTATTCTAGTGCCAGCATATTCAGTCGGAATGCTGAAACAGTAATGTGTGTGGCAACCATCCCTCAGAGCACTTGTAGCTGTATACAGGTCTTCACTGTTTGCCACGAAACCACAATCTTTTACTGACATCATTGTTCAGGCTAGTGAGGTAGCCATGACGTAAGGGCTTACATGGAATAAGGTGTGTGGGCCATTGGTTTTCGAATAAAGTATTAGGCTGACAGTTTTTCGCTCATGAACTTCATCAGCTTAAATTTTTCACTTGGACCAAATTGGCTGCTAGTGGCTACCTTACCTATATTATTTGTGATGTACAGTGGACTTCCAATAATTCGACCCTGACAGGAACGACGAAAATGAAAAAATTATCCGGCAGGTCGAATTGAACAAGATGCAGAAAAAAACTCCAAAACATACCGATGATTAATTTGGCAGTATTTTCCTGATTATAACATGCCCCCAAATGAAATGCATGCCCACTTACCATGTGTTCAAAGTAGGAAACTAACATAGAAATTTCATTAAAGCTCGTAAACAAAGAAGAAATCTAACGTGCGCCCAATTATTTAGCAAGAAAAATGGGCAAGGGTCTAATATGTCTTGCACTCGGGTTGCCGGTTTCCTAACTTCAACTTTGCCGCCATATATTGGTGTTCTGTGGTAAAGCAAAGTTTGGGCCCAATGAAATACATGGGCGCAGGCTGGGACCTTCGGCCGGGGTGGGATTAACTGAAAAATTGAATTAACTGGAGTCGAATGAACAGAAGTTTACTGTATTTGTATTGTTAGATCTTTAGCTTTGATAGTAAACAGCATGGCTTCAAGGCTATTTCAACTGGTGTTTGAATTGAACTAAGAGAATTGTAGTTTCTTGTTCTTTTAACCATGTTTTGTTTTATCTTGGTTGTAGTTTCTTGCTGTTGAAGTGTTTGTGTTCTGTGTTGGCAGAAAGACGTCATTTGACTTATGTTTTCCTCTTTTTGTTTTCCAGGTCTTCTGTGTGAAATTCCCAACCCAGATGCCTTCCTGCTAGAATCACTTCAGCTAAGGGTCTGATTCAAGTTTTATTATTGAAGGACTATTTAAATAAAGATGCTTGCTTGAACTTCCCGCTGCCTCATGTTCCAGACTGCTTTGCTTCTCATGGTGCTTGCTGTCTGATATATCTGCACATTTAGTCATTCTCCACATGTCAGCTTTCCAGTGAAGTTTTGCAGTGTAATGAAAGGTAGAGAGTTAAGCATGTTGGTAGTTCATGTTTAAAGTAAGAACAAGAAACAGGGCCAAATGAAAAAAGACACACACAGTGCCGACTTCAGCGCCGTGTATGTCTTTCTTCGTTTGTCCCTGTTTCTCGCGCTGTTCTTATTTTATGTAATGTTAGTTACTGAACAGAAAGTCTAGGCAGTGTATTAGACTGGATCACACTGTCCTTATAAGTATACTAACCCTAAAGAAACCAAAGGGAATAAACTGGTTCTGGTCCACAAATGCATGACACTTAATAAAGCAGAACATTGATAGCAACAGTTGCTCCCTGGTGGGCACTATACCCTTTTGTATAGCATTCTTTAAAAAAAGAAAAAGTAATAATTTCAGTAACATGCACTTTAGTATGCAAAATGGGAAGCTGTGGAAGTCAAAATTTGCTTCCCAGATTTATTTATGAGCAGCGTTATCTTCTGCAATTATGCAAGGTGCAGCTGCTATCAGGCTAGCAGTGAGTGTCTGGCATGCTTGTAAGAGCACATGGTGTTCTAAGCATACTGCTTACAAGGTGAAATACCTTAAAGCTTGTAGGAGACTGCCAGAGCTTAGTTCACTCAGAAAATGCTGAAAGCAGCTAAATTAATACAAAGTGAAAGAAGTGCCACAGCATTGTGGCTAGGTGGCATAGCCAATGCTGAGCCAAATTGTGCACGAGTCTGAAATTTCTCATTACATTTTAAAATGATTGCACACGTTGAAATAGAAAAGTATTGCCAATGTCTATAATATAATCTCTCTGCTGCTCATGATGAATTGCAATGATGGTGAGTGCTCAAACATAGAACATAGTACATAGATCACCTTTCTAGAAGTTGACCTACCAGGACCACGTCTGCATTGGACAAGCTTTTTGCAACATTCTAGTTCCAAGTTCTTGCCTTGAACCATATTTTTCATTTTACATGTAAAAAAATACTCAAGGTTATTTTGCAAGCAAAAACATCTAAGAATTCCTCGCCCTACTTTCAACTGAATGGACTGGTGACAGCCGTGCTGATATGCTTCGAGTTCTTGTTCATGAAACTGTGTGTCATAGGTCAGATATAAAACACTGCGACTGTGCAAGGCTAGGACAACTGCATGTGCTCCCTTGCTGAGGTATGTGTGCTATTTGTTAAGCCTATTCATTGACCTGTACCATTCCTTGATGGACAGTGAGATGTAATTTTAAGTTAATGTTGCAGACGTGTGTTCTTTTGCTGAGGATGATGATGATATGAGGCAGTTGCCTCAGTGTTGCTCAAGTGGAGTCGGACTGCAGTTACAGTGCAAGCTCTGTGGTCACAAATTCAGTGAACCATCTGTCTTGCAGTACATGAGCATTAAGTCACTGATGATGACAGACAGTAATCTCCTGGACAATATGAGTGCAAAACAGTGAAGGAGAAATGGTGTGACATCTTTTCAAAATGTCATGCGATATGTACACTGACACAACCACTACCCCTTGCTCATTTTGACTGCACATACACCTCTGCAACTTCTTTTTGGTAGCAGTGGTTCATGCTGTTCCATCCATCTTCTGCCATCACTTATACTTCCCATAGTCCAGTGCAGCATGTGAGAGTTCTGTTGCACAAATCCTATGGTAAGTGTCATCATCCTTTAGAAAATGTGTCAATGTATTGCCTCCACTTAAATGTCTCCTGTGTTCCATTCTGACCCTTCAAGATGTTGGCGCACACTTGCCCGCATTTTTTTTTACTCTTAAAAAATTGTGCCCACCATTTTCACTTCAATTTTCTCCTTGACAATCGCCTGTAACTGATACTCCCTTCATATTGGTCAGGTGACATTCCGCACGACACATGTTAACCAACTTTTCTGATGCATCCCAAGTTACTATGATTGGCTCTTGCCAATAAAAATTAAGCTATCTGAAGACTTTTAACTCCACTTGATCACCGCACACATTTGCTTTGAAAAGTTTAGCTGCATTGCACAGCCAGCATAATGTTGCAACATGTTAAGCTCTGTATATTTTACCCATAATTTGACAGCTTATACCACCTCACATTTGTAAGCTTAGTAGTGCACCTTGGCATAACCATGTTCTCCTGTAGCTGGTAATGAGCTCGCATATATATATATTAGCACTTGGGTTGCCACGCGGCATAACGTCATAATAAAGTTAAATACATGTATAAGCATGCAGGCCCATTTCATAGAGATACTGCAACAGTACGTTTAAGAACACTTTCATAAATTGTCTTTGTAGATAGCAGGCATGCACTGCAGACATATATGTTTACTATGTGTCATCGCTTTGAGTCTGTCTAGATATGTTCATGCAGGAAACGATAAAGTTTCCTACAAAAATTACTCGAGGGAACTTTGGTGCTATACTCTGTTTCAGTAGATCCTCTCAGCACTGTGGAAGCTATGGGTACCCTCAACCAATTAGGAGAGCGAACACATCTTAAAGGTGTCCTTCAACACCTTGTCGTCTGCTAGCAGTAGCCAGCCACAGCAGCACAAGCTGCGGCAGCATCTACGAAGACACTGCAACTGTGCAGCGAGATCAGTAGTAGTGAGAGCAGTGGTGAATTTTGCTTCGGGACTGATAAGGCATGCATTTTCGAGATACAGAGGAGGAAGAGGAGTGCTCAGCCCGCATGTAATATCACACTCATTGCACGAGTTGGTGGTGCCATCTCTCAATCCCTCTTGTAACATCCACTTGCACAGGATTCACTCGCTCATTCACAAGTGCAGCCATTTTTGAATTACAGAGTTGGTGCTTGCACCTTTCCACACAATTCGAAGCACGTTCAATGCGAGCTGCTTCATTCTTTTCACATAAAAGAGCAGCTTCGAACGTTACCGCACCAAGCACGTCTGCGGATGCCATTTTGGCGAATGACGAAGCACCATTGAGTTACTATATTAATGTAGTTACTTTAGAGACCAGCCGGCACAGTTAAGATGGGGAAAAACGCGAAGCACACTGTTTCTAGATGATCACGATTATTCCCCCTTACTTCAAAGGGGCTTGGATAAGCTGCATGTCGGTGACACGTGAAGCATCAATTATTGTAAAAAAAATGTAAGTTTTTGTGCCGCCAATAAAGAAGGCACCGTTACAAGAAAACTGCTGAAGAACCCACCACCCACAAGAAAAGCTTTCCTGCCAGGAAGCACAAAAAACTGCTAAATTTAGCAAAAAGAACCACTAAATTGGCAGCATTGCAGGGAGCCCTTTGTGGTGCTGTAGTGGCTGTGGATGTGCTATCTACATATGAATTCAGCCAGTGTCAGAATTGCTTGTGCTATTTAAATTCAATTTAATATATATATATATATATGACACCTTTAAGATGTGTTTAAGATATATGCAAAAATTATGCAATGCAGCTGTGTGTGTGTGTGTGTATATATATATATATATATATATATATATATATATATATATATATATACACACACACACACACACATACACACAGCAGCATTGCATCAAATTTTTTTTCTTTGCATGCTTTCACTCGAACAAGTGTAGAACGTTATCTTCGGTATCATAGAGCCTTAAGAATATTTTATTAGAAAGCAATGCAAAATCGTACAAAAAGCTGCAAGTGCGACCTGCAGAGAAGCTTCCAAGTAAGCACCCGCCAATGAGACCACTTCTGAAGGCCATTTGGTCAAGTAACAGGTTCCAAACTATGGCACTCTAAACCTAGCTGCGCAAGAATCTATGCTCGCAGGCCTCGTAGCTTTGGCTCTGCTGTGAAGAACTACTGAAACAGAATATGGTGTCTATGGAAGCTGCAAGTATGGTGGTTCAGCCAGCAGGGGAATAATGGGCAATACATGAATTTGCCTAAACTTTGTCCTGGCTGCAAACGAGCTCGTGTCTTTACAAACTGATCATTCTCAACAAAATAGTCCCTTAGAAATGCAACAATTTGCAATGATTGCAATTGGTTGTTGACGAGTCATTGATATTGCAATGACCATCATTCCCATGGTAGTGGAGCAGTTGCAGTGCCAGAGTTCCCTCAGGTAAATTTTGTAGAAAACTTTATGCAGGGAACAGATGCAACTGAAAATTTTTTGGCTTATTTTAATATAACATAAGGGAACACCTTAGATAAGTTCTGTTTCAAGCTACCCTTACATGCCAAGTGCCACGTACGCACGTGCACAGGCACGCACACAAAAACATTTCTGACAGCAAAAGAACGAAGGTCTAGTTCTTGGCAATATCGATACAAAGTATGGATGCTAGTATACCCAGCCTTGAAGACTTGAGGCTAAAATGGTGCAGGCTACAAGCCTTATGAGGAACTTCATGTCGGCCATGATGTCGCAGTAGATAAGAACTGCATTCACTTTTGCAAGCCGAAAATTGAGGAGAAACTCCGACGAAAACTTGCTGCATCTGTTCTCCATTCTTTTGCATTTCAAGTACAGGGTCAAAAAGGGGGCACTGCAATGGTTAGGGGGGGGGGGGGGGGGGGGGGCTTTCGCATCGCAAAAAATTGCCAAAAATTCGATTTTTTTGAAAATCACATTTTCAGTTTCCATAACCCTTTTTCTGTGTGATACCCAAATATCATCACTGTAAACCACTTAGAAGTGCTCTAAAAATTTCGTTTTATCAGCCAAGGTGGCGAAAAATCTCGCGGAAATCAAGAAAGAACAGCATTTTTCAAGCCACAATATCTCCGGAACGGCGCGACTGAGCGCCGCCATCTTGTTCTCGTTGGAAAACGCATTTCTCCGTCTTCAAATTTGCCGCTTCAGCTATCTCCTCCATACAGAAACAAGCGCACAAAAAGCAAATGATTGAAGGTCGTGCCGGAGTCTGTGATTGGCCGCGCCCGCCACGTGATTCTAGCGTGGTTTGCCATTGGTCCGGCGTACGCGTCGTCTGCTCGGCTCTTTGCACCTCGCAAGTCTGGACGTCTCCACTCACCGTAATCTCGACGTGTCAAAGCCGGCGCTACGCGGACATCGCACAAGCGTGGCCCATCCCGATGCTTGTGGACGTTTCAGACTCGCGGCTAAGCATTCCGAGCATCGGCGACGCGGATTTCGCGACCGAGATTCACGCGCGGAATCCTCGGACATGCGGCTAAGCCTTTCAGCACTCAGTGTTTCGGAATTCTTGACGAGGCACATCGCTCACGCAATCCTCGGACACGCGGCTAAGCAATTCGCGCCTAAGGAGTCTCCGACTCGGCGATCAAGCACATCACGCGCGGACTTCTCGGACCCTCGCCTAAGCATTTTGCGCATCGGCACCTCGGACTGCGCGAGTAAGCGCATCGAGTATCGACTCCTCGAGCCCGCGATTAGCCATTTCCCGCGTCGGCATTTCGCACTGTGCGAATAAGCGCATCGAGTGTCGACTCCCCGAGCCCGTGACTAGGCATTTCGCGCGTCGGCACCTCGGACTGCGTGAATAAGCGCATCGAGTGTCGACTCCTCGAGCCCGCGACTAGGCATATCGCGCGTCGGCACCTCGGACTGCGCGAATATAAGCGCATGATCGAGTGTCGACTACCCGAGCTAGCGACTAGGCATTTCGCGCGTCAGCACCGCGGACTTCGCGAATAGGCGCATCGAGTGTCGACTTCTCCAGCCCACCGCTAGGAATTTCGCGCGTCGGCACCTCGGAGTGCGCGAATAAGCGCATCGAGGGTCGACTCCTCGAGCCCGCGACTAGGCATTTCGCGCGTCCGCGCGTCGGCACCTCGAACTGCGCGACTAAGCACATCGCGCGTCGGCTCCTTGTATCTGCGACTTGGCACTTCACGCGTCGTCATCCCTTCATAAAGAGAACCTCATCATGAGCTCTGTTCATAGGCCCCTTGCGCTGGCACAGACACCTGGCTGCAGAAGTGATTGAGGCATCATACAAAAATACAATTCTGGAAAGCACCTAGCGGCTGCAAATTTATCATTGGCTTTCCGATCCTAAGTTCTACAGCCATTGTCAACACAAGCAACCCTAGCCGACTACCGATGATTGGCCGATTGTTGGGAAATAGTCGGCAGCCGGCTTCACTGGCCACCCGACTTCCGAAAGCAGTCGGCCCGACGTTTCCTTCCAGCTACATCGGCACGCGGCCGGCCGCACGGGCTGGGCCTCCGTCAGAGCACGACTGAACGCCGAGCGCGATAGGTGTTCTGTGGCCAAACGCTCGTCGGTGCAACCAGGTGCAACAAGCCGGCAATGCATCGGGCCGGCTTTAGTTGCCGACTGAACTTTGGCTCCACGTATATATATATATTGTTAGACAGCATAAAATGTATTGCACAAAGTACATAACTGCAATAATAACAAGCATTTTGCATGCTGTATGCACACTGCCGAAGCACCATTGCAACTCTGGACTTAAAAAAAAAATTTTTTTTTAGTGAGTTTGCTCGTGTTGCTGCTTGGTTTCAACTCACGTTTCACTAAAAGGCGCCATTTTTTGTTTCTCCGCATTGGTAAAACGCTTTGAATTGCTTTTAAACTGGTTCGTTCGCAGCTGGTTCGGTTCGACTGGGTAGGAGGTGTCTTTTTCGCATGAACCGTGGCAAGCAGAAATACTAATTAACACTCTGAAAAATGCAAGAAGAAGGAATGCGACCTCATTGCGAAATTTGAGCGCGAACGAACAAGCAATGTAAACTCGCATGCCTACTTCCAACGACAAGCTGATATAGCGTCTGGCGACTCGGACTAAGAGGAAAAAAAGTGAAGGAAAATAGTCCAGAGGCGGGGAAGAATGCGGGCAAGAAGGGAGGACCGAGCCCAAGGCCGAGTAGCGTGGCCGGGTAACCGCAGTATGGAGCTAGGAGGGGAAAGAAAAAGACAAAACGTGCGCAACCAGGGAGGCAGGCGGAGAAGCGCGGGAAACTTTTCGGCCGCTGTACGCTGCGCTTGTCGTCAGTAAATTTTGAATAAACGGTGCGATCTATCTGAGCCCAAGATGAGAAATTCAGAAACGCACCCAAGGCAGCACCACAAAAGCACTTGCATGCGGAAAAAATAACATGGATGCATATATCGCTCTTGCGCAAGTGGAAGGGCCTTCTAGACAATGGCACCACTTCCCAAATGGCAGACTGCGCGCTGCATGCAGGCGCCCACGTAACCTATAGCTCCCATCTAAAATAAAGCTTCGTTATTAGAATATATGACTCATGCATGTACTGCCTCAGTATACGAAATCGCATCCGTCGGAGGTCTTATTGTGGATATTTTATATATGAACGTCCGGTAGATATCCTGCACTTCTTCTAGCTGGCACATATACGAAAAAAAAAAACAGTCGTTTAACGTGATCGAACTTTCAGTTTCCGCTTTAGAATATACATGTTTTATGGTTTTTATATGGGGCTACGATGCACTATCGCGCTCAATGTGAGCTACAACGCGAATGCGCGTGGTAAAACAGTCGCGCGTTGTAGCTCGTACTGAGCGCGATGGTACGTGACAAATCGAGACCACCGAACGTCCGAAATGACGTCTAATTGATAAAAACATATACCATAATGCATAAACGGAGATTTACGCTGTTAAGAACGGCCAGCTGAAGTGCAAGTTTTGCCAGCCACTTGCGATAGGGGCGGCAACTTTCCTTGGCGTTACGCTCTAGCCTCGTCGCCGTTGTGACTGAATGAGTTCGACGAAGCAGGCTTTGTGCGCAACACGACACCGCCTACCCGGGTCGGTCGTGAGCGAAGGAGTGTGCCCGTGGGAACGTCGACTGAGGCTCCTTCCCACGCGCAGTCCGAGACGCAAGACAAAGGGGCACCCGGCCGCGCTGCGGGGGTCAGCCCCGAGTTCTACGAAGTCCGTGTGACGTCGGTTCCGGACCGTGAGCCTGTGTGTGTGTGTGTGTAAGCCGTCCCGGGGAGAGGCGGCGTGTTTACAATGACTGGACGAACGTTTCCGTCCCCTTGGAATCAAGGGAGGACCGAGTGTTTATAAGCCGCTTTTGTGCGGATGCTCGACAATCTCTCAAGCAGTCGTGTTAGACTGACGTACTTTCTCTCGCACTCATGCTAGACTGATGAACTGCATGTAAATACTGTAAATAAACCCATATTCCTCGTTCTCAATGAGAAGCAGTTCTTCCCTTCATCAACGACCTCAGTGTGGATAAGTTGGACGACGGCATGGGCCAGCTACCTTCTAATTCATGCCGGACTCCAATCATGACAACGGGTTACGAGCGATGGGATTGAGCCCCCAATCCTGACAACGCCTAGACACACGTAGCTGGAGTGCCTGAATGCTGGCGTAAGTTGACCATTGAAATAATGAAATAACATTACTATAAAAGGATGTGTTCTTTACTTGCTGCTACCATTGTCACCGGCTATAGGAGAGGTTGTGTAGCGTGAGAGCACGTGAGCCAGAGAAGAGGCGATACACGAGAGATGCGCACTTAATATATTTGCGCGAATATAGCGCGAGTTTCCCCCCGAAATTTCGAGCCTTTTAACGCGCCTCGAATTATATTCGGGTTCGTCATATGAACATAACGTGTGCTATTTTTCTTTTACTTTACCTAACGCTGACGTTTCACCGTTATTAGGTTCGTCGGACGATCCCACCGCTGTCAACCAGACGTAGGAGTCGTCGGACGATCTCGCCGCTGCCACCATTTGAAGGAGTTGAAGGTCGTAGAGACGAACTAGGTGAACAGGGTTTATTTACATTATTTAAAGTTTAACCAAGACATACATGGACAGTCTAGCGTGACTCCCAAATGGAGCCAGCAAGACAAAGCAGACAGCAATCGAGCACACAGCTCACGAGTACATTTTGTGGGGATGCGCGACTCTCATGCATCCCCTGATATGTTGTTTTCCCGCACGGTTCGCGTGGCCTGGCGCCCGCGGCGGTCGGAGTGGTACAAGCGCGGTGAGAGAGATGGCGCGAGTGTGGCGCCGCTGCGGGGTTACTTGGGTGCGGGAGAGACAAGGCGCTCTCTCTTGGATTCGGGACAGCGAGCGGGACGGACGTGCCGTGCCGCGCGTGCGCCGACCCATGCTTCTGCGAGACCGTCTCACGTGGCCGCCTTCGAATGCGCCACCATTCGCGTGACCGTACACGCGAACGACCAGGCGTTGGGATCCAGCATGGGGCGAACATATTCGCTCGCTATCCGGTCGCGGTGAGTCGGACTTCTAGATTTGTCGCGCGCCCATCGGCATGTTTTGGGGATAGCAACTAGGCTAGCAGGCATTGATCTATGAAAGGTGCAATAAATGCCCTTGTGATTGTTTGCACTACTGTACTGTCGTTCCTTTGTCCCAAGAGTACGGGAGGAGAAGACCACAATTTCGAGCACAGAGCACGACGACGAGCACACTCTAGCAGCCGACAATCGCTGCTTATAAGCACTCCGTTCGACGTCATCGTTCGACGTCACCGTAGACCAGCCGCCTCTCCGCGGGACGGTTTACACACACACACGCACACACAAGTTTCAGTGCCCCCTCCGAAGGCAGATGACCTTTGCAGCGCGGCCGTCGTGTTATCCATTGTCCTGCGTCCCCGTAGTCAGGTGGTCACGCCCGAACCCATCCGGCGCCTCTACATTCCAGAGCTGCCTTTCTCCTGTTCTCCGAACGAGGCGCTTGGTGGATGAACGCCGCCGTAGTCAAGTTCTTCAAAGGAAGTTCACGGTTGGTTAGCGCTGTCCTCGCTGGTTCTCTGGAGGGCGCCACCACCCCGGATCGGTTGACGCACCTGCAGCGGACGCGCCACCATCCCGGATCGGTCGACGCACCTGCAGCAGTACCCCTGCAGGCCGATCCTAACACCGTGCGCAAGAGCGCGCGAGCTGGGAGTTCTCACTGTTCATTTCGCGCCTTCGGCGGAGCCTTTGAGCCTTCGGCGGAGAGCAGCGCTCATAACTGAAAGCTGCGCTCCTGTATCAACGAGGGATCTAACAGGAACGCCATCAACTTCAATGTCCAGTAGGTTTCCAGATGTAGGCAGGGTCAACAGAGGATTTGTGGGCCGGGTCGGAGTTGCAGTTTCACCTCCGGGAGCTGCACCGCCTAGTTTCCCGAAGCGAAGCGACCAGTTGCAGAAGGGGACGAAGAGCGGTGAACGAGAGGCGAACGGGACCTACGACCTTGGTCGTAGGTCCCGTTCGCCTCTCGTTCACCGCTCTTCGTCCCCTTCTGCAACTGCGGAGACGGGGAGCGGCTGGATCTTGGTGGAGCACTGTCGGCGTTGATGTTCCTAGTCGGCGTATAGGGCGAGAAAGTACGATTGTCTGGTACTTGGCGGTAGTGACTCGGAGACGACCACCGAGGAGGCGACCACCAGTGGTTGCGGCAATGACGGGCGATGTGTCCATATACCGGAACAATTAAAACAGATAGGTTTATCATCCGCTGTGCGCCAGTCAGCTGGGTTGCGACGAGGGGGCGGAAAGCTTTGCGTCTGGGAGCGAGCGGCCGGAGAAATCTGGTAGGTGTTTGTATGGCGGACCGAGCAGAGAGATGGAATGCCCAAACTTGCTATTTCCTCCCGAACGACCGCTTGTATAAGGAAGATAGCGGGCACGCTTTCCCGACAGTCAGAACGGACTGGAGCCAGAGCCATGGCCTCAAGCTCACGGCGAACGATGCGCGTGATATCTTCCGGTCCTGTGGGCTGAACGAACCGCTTCGCAAGAAGATGTCGCGGCGGTATTGGGCAATCGGTCGAAAGTTTGAGCGACGCGGCAGCCCTTCGCTTGTTCGAAGAGCCGGCACTTCTTTACAATTGCATCCACAGTGGCACAATCCTTACACATAAGGAGATTGAAGGCATCGTCTGCAATACCTTTCAGTATGTGACCAATCTTGTTGGCCTCGGTCATGTTGTTATCAGCCTTGCGACAGAGGGCCAGCACATAGGACATGACATAGGATTCTGTCGACGTCTGAGCGCGGCACGCAAGTTCTTTTTTTGCTGCCAGCTGACGACCGACAGGTCTGCCAAACAGGTCTCGCATTTTTTCTTTGCAGACATCCCAGCTCGTTAGGTCAGCTTCGTGTGTGTAGTACCATTGCTTCGCAGTTCCTCTTAGATAAAATATCACGTTTGCTAGCATTATTGTTGGATCCCACCTGTTGTTGTCGCACACTCGCTCGTACATCGTAAGCCAGTCCTCGACGTCGGCGTTGTCCGTGCGACAAAATGTCCCTGGGTCCCGCGGATGAGTGAGGATGACCGTTGGCACGGGCTGCTGAGGCGTTGTCGCTTGTGTCGGCTGATTTGCCATTGTGGCGGCAGGTAGATGACGTCCGCTGCGAAGTTCCGTGATTGTACCCCGCACCTCCACCAAAATGTTGCAGAAAGAAAGCAGGCCCGCGAGTGTAAAATGATGTATATTTACAACTGAGGTATATGGCGTTTAGGCAACTACCAGACTTCGTCTTCCTCTAGTCTAATTCAACTCCTTCCTTCCCTTCACCGTAACAATATATATCTGTAGTTTTTTGTGAGACCGAAAGTCCCCCCTCACGTTATATTAGTGGTCGCATCATTTTGTGCATATACGCTAAGTGTTTAATTGGTTTTTAGTGACGTGCCACAAGGGACCATGCACACTGTCCCACAGCCGCTGAGCCAATTCGTATATTTAAGAAGCTGTGTTGATGCAGCTTTGTCTTGCAGAGGCCGACAAATTTAATGTCTTGTCATCGGTCACAAGAAAAGCGAGCATAATAAGGTAACGTGGCGCGAAAAGTCTTCACCAGTGGTTTAGCCAGGAATTTATACTTTGAAATTGAGCCTTTAGGTCACGCGTTCACATGCGCCAGTGCGTTCCGACAGGCTGCGCAGTGCTTTGAACAAGTGAGAGGCAGAAATAATTTTTTGTTTGTTTTTGCGTAAGAACTGTTGACGGACGAATGACGGGATATAGAGCAGCTATACAGAAGCGATGACGGCGGTTCGTCACCCGGGGGAAAACAGCAATCATCACATACAGTGACAGTTCATCTGGCTGTTAGATAAACTTCCGGCTAAAGGATATGGTTCTGTGTTTTGTTCTGGACTGATCGAACAGTAGTAATTGGAGTGAATTATGAAATCAGAATCAAATTTATTCTCGCTATATATGCGGGTGCGCATGCAATGACCACTATTATGAGAATAAGAGTTAGTGGAGACCAATGTGGAAGTAGGAGGAAGAATACATGTGGCGGAAGTATTACATTTCCTTTACGAAAAATCACAAGATTTCAATACTTCGAAAACGGATATGTTTGTAACACTATTACATCATTCATTATTGCTTTCTTTTTTTTTCTAGGTGTATACTATCGAGAAAAGAACTATCTAACGGGGAACAAAATTTAATCAAGTGGATATTGCATTAGACAGTTCTCGTAATAGTCATCTGAACTGCGGAAAGATTCAAGTAAAATTGTTCGCGAACGGCGTGTTAATTGTAAACGGCCCGGTCGCAGCACAGCAAAAATCGTCAAACGATCTAAGCGCAGGCGACTCGTGGACTGTACAGTTCTAGGAAAACATTTCATTTGGATGTTTTCACTGGGGAGGGTGGAAGAAGCGATTATACGAAGCCGAATTGTGAAGAGATGTCAAAATCTGCAATTTTTGTAGCTATTGTCGATTCGTCTAAGAATAATTAAGGCTGCATGCCAATCAATGTAAATCATAAAATGGAGCATTTCTGCTGTCGACGTGGATTTGATTGGGAAGAACTAGAGTTAGGTCAAATTCTTCCATTTTTTGCTCAATGAACTAGTGACATTCAACAATCAAGCAGTTAAGGATTAATAAATTCATGGTATATCATGAGTGTTTTGTCAAGCGCCGTCTCCTGCGAAGCACGTCTACCATTTTCGTGCAAAGCTCCCTGGAAAGCGTATTGACTGTGTATGCATGCACGCACCTATTGAACTTCGTGCACATATACATACGTGATGCTTTTACGATAAATATTTATTAAAATTCAAATTATTTATTTCTGCCTTGTAAAGGTACAGATAGCGGAGGCGCAGAAAAAGCTGTCAGATACAGATTGACAAAGCCGCAGCCCCCTTTCGCTTGGCAGAGCCTTTACAGCGAGACTTTTAAAACAAAGATAATTGCACACGGTAATAACAGTTATACAATAATGAGCAAGTACAAAAGGAAACAAAACAAGATTATACAATATTTAGACAATACTCCCAAAAAAGAAAACAGAACCTACATCCTAACGTACATAGCACTCAAAGTACTGTTCGACGCATTGAAGAGGCCAAACTATTGTATACATAAGCTATATACATATTCCTATAGAGCTACCAATCCCTGCAAAATATAGAACGCAGATTTTCATTGCACGCACGTGCACAGCACACACACCAAAAGGAAACGGCGACGCGCTCACAGGAGGCGCCTGAAAAAAAAGAAGAAAAGGAACAGTGTGGGGAACCGCGGTCGTCTTGCGCGGTCGCATCTCCCTCTCCCAGAAGGAATGAAGAGGTTCTTGGAAAGCAGGGACGGGCGATTCTCTCCGTTAGCATCAGCTCCCACCAGAGAGGACGGGGCGAGAAAGCGAAGCGGGACTTTCTTTGCTGTCTATTTTTTCTTCGTCGAGCGTACCACCTGCTCGCAGGGGCGCAGGCGAGTTCCCGCGAAATGGCGCGGGGGCGCAAGCAGTGGCGCGAGTTGCCGCCAAATGCTAGCTCTGGATGCCAGCTCGTTCCGCGTCGCTTGGTAGACTAGTTCGTGCATTTCTGTTATCATGAACTGCGCATATAAACGCAAACTACACAATAGTGACATGGACAAGAACAGCGCAAGCCCGTTCCATGCAGTGGAGCCGCCGTATCTCGCCGTTCAATATATATGCGTACTCGTAGGTGGCATTTTAATTTCACGTTGTGTAATGCATGACCGTCTTTTTCAAGTGAACAAAACTCACTTTGTATTGCGTAAATGGTTTTGCAACGTATGATAAACTCCTTGTTTTTTGTTTGTTTTTTCTGACAGGAAGAAAAAAAAAAAAAAAAGAGGCTTTATATGAGAACGGATCAAGCGTTCGAGAGTTGGGACAGGGAAATGTGAGACGTACTTTCATGTATATATTTCTAATGTTATTTTTTCGTCTTGTAAGCGTGACGTATTTTCCTTAATTTTTCCCTAGGAAACACTGGAACGACACTGCTTAAATTGAAGCACAGTGTGCGAATGACCTGCTGCGCGCTCGGAACTGTTATCACCATTTGGGAAGAAATCAGGTAAGATGCTTGTCTGGTTGTCATTGCGGGAAAGCCATAATTAATTAGAAGTTGCTTTCGTTCCTTCCCACAGATGAAAAAACAAAACTGTAAATACCCAGTACTGTACGATATACGTCTGGTGCATTGCAGGTAAGAATGGATTGTGTGTGGCACTTCTCCGCATGTGGACTAGAGTAGATCTAGGAACATCAGACAAGAAGAAACGTACGTGAAACCCTGCGGACAGCCCATATGCAAGTTGTTCCTCAATTTTTCTGTTGTTGCATTTTCGTAGTTTACGTGTAATACTTTGTCACCGCCGTCTCGCCGTTATGTATACCTATACATTTGTCTCGTGGCAGTCTGCGTGCTATTTTGTTTGTGCATGCAACACTGTGTTGAATTCATTTATCGCACTGCCTGGATGTTTTTTTTTTTTTTTTTTTGCAATGATATTCTGAGCCAAGTCAGTAAATCTATCCTTCCTGTCCTCATGTTTCCTTGGGCGGCTCTAAAGCGTGAATCACGTGGCAGAGTGAGTGAGTGAGTGAGTGAATAAACTTTATTGTAGGTCCGGCGAGGACGCGAACTCGTCGCGCACCCGGCTAGTCCCACGTCGGGACCGGCAGGTCTAGCCCACCGGCCCGGTCGCGGGCACGCCGGACGGCCAGTTGAATGCACTAATTTTCACTGAAAGTGCACAGTATATGTTCATTACATGTATGTGCAACGACAAAATAATTTTGTGTGTGGCTGTGTCAGGATTGGGATTTCTTGCACACGACTGTGAAAAAAGTCCATTATGAATCATCTGCATGTTTCACAGAGTTATTCATTACTATATTATTTGTTTCTTCGTTTGTTTCAGTTTTTATGAGCACTGTAACTACCCAAGCTTCACTCTCGACGGTGACAGAGAAATGCCGGATGCTATACCGTTCAGAGCCGAGAACATGGGAACGGCTGAAAGAGAGCCTCCCGGGCAGTATGGGAAACTCTCACAGCAGACCAGCTCTGTCCTTTAGCTGTATCATACTATTTCAGGGAACAAAGACTACTTGCAAATTGTTAACACTGCTGCACTAAAAAATTAATGTATTTTATGATTGCAAAATAAACACCTAAAAAGAGAAAACATTGCATTCACGTGTTTCTTTTGTTGCGTGTTTACACTAACAAGTACAGAGAATTATAGAGCCGTTTAATTATGTTTTACTTGTGAATTACGCACATATCGCGTATATTAATTGTCTGCGCGAGCTAAACGCCTCTAATAACTGTACGTATATCGTTGACCTGAAAACGCAACAAGCAGCAAAAAAAAAGAAAGACCTGATGCATTTTTTAATATAAAAAATAACAATAAAAGAAAATTGTCCACACCTGACCGATGGCCAAAGGCAAACCGGTGCTTACGAAATATTGGGCCGTAGTCGGCCCGCATGCAGTGCATGTGCACACGGCCACGTCGGCTACAGTGGTCGGGCCTGCCAACATGTTTTAACCAAGTGTAATCTTCAAGTCATAGTTTGTCTGCTCGGTACACCCCACCCATGCTGTGGTTGTAGGCATTGTCCAAGCTGCTTAGGAACACGAATGAACTCCTTGCTGTTTTTCGGTCGTTATGGCTACAAACTCCAACAGTCTTAGGCTGTGTATGTTGGACCGTACTTTGAGTGGAGCTGCAAATTGAACCAAAAAGGAATGAAAAGTGTCTGTTGGCATACTATCTGTTGCTAACATTAAATTGCAAATGGACACTTCCCAAGAACTTGGACACACTAATGGCTGATGCTGTGCAGGTTTTGGATGCTTTCATACACACAAGGCAGGACACAACAGATGAGAAATGTACCCATTTGCAGTTGACTTGTTTCTGTGATTTGCACAATCCTTTTACTTACTTAACAATGTCTTTCCATCCACAAGACCACCACACATCTTTTTTTTTTCACAAAAATTTATTACAAAGTGATAACACTGATGGTGTGGATTCAACCAGCAATATGATTGCCCTGGAAGTACAGAAAATCTCCTGATGCTTCCAATGATTTGGGGTGCATTGGACAGGCAGCCGAGCAGATTCAAGCATGTAAGTATCCACTGCAAATAGAGCAAAAATATGTGTCAGTACTTTGCATAACAGTTTTTCCATTTTTTTTAACTATAAGTTCATCCTAACAAGAGTGCATAGTACCTATAATAAACTAAAAGACAGTCCCCACCTGTCTGTGCCCGTGCACGAATTCAACTTAGTAGAGCCCATCTCAAATGTCTCTTGAAATGCTGTAAAGTGTTTCTCGCACAAAGTCTGTGCTATTCAGTGTGCAATTTATGGGGTAATGATGTAAGCAAAGAAAAATGCTGAGAAAGCACTCTTGTCCATGCTCAAGGAAGGTAGGGAAAGAGGAGGCGCTTGTTTAGGCCTGCACCAAAATTCAATATGCCAGCCAGAAGAAAAAAGTTGTGCATTCTGCACTGCTTTAAAGCTATCTACAAGCATATTTATTTGCTTCTGACAATTTATGCCTCTGATTCATGATACCGGCGACACCACCAGGGGGAAAAGAAATAAGATAAAATTTGAAGGTGCTAAAGCTTCCAAACGGCACCAGAGAACATGGACTAAAAAGGGGACATCAAGAGGATCACATTTATTTTTTCCTTCATATTCTCTGACACTGTTTACAAGCTATGCACTTTAACTAGGGGAATTGAGGAAGGCAAAAACTAAGGTTGTGGGAAGACACACTTCTTCAGCAATGAAAAGTGACAAGCTGAACCCTGTAATGCACCTTTGCAAGACAGAACCAACACAGGGTGTCTACCAAGTTGACACTTCCAAATTTCCTGAGCTTTCCAGGTTTTCGCTGAGTGCCTTTGCAAAATTCCCTGAGTGACACAGAACTTTGTTTTATGTCAGGATGGGCTGACACCATGTCGCCTGATGCTGTCACCTTCTAGTAAGCATTTTAAATAAAGAACGAATTAATCCAGTTTGAATAGTAAGGAGCAGTGTTTACTTTATTTAAAAAGAAAACAGAAGTAAGGGGTTAGCAAAATGCACAGTGAATAAAATATCTTCAATAAAATGGTAAAACCCATTCCAAATCAAGTCAAACATTTTCAAATACGAATAAAAAGGAAACGCATGCAGAAGGAAATATTTTTGATTTTGAGCTATTTCTATCAACTGATAGCAAGCTCATTAGTATGAAGCCCGAACTTTGTCACAAGTGAGATTTTCACTTGCGACACGAAAACGTCCGAAAAAATAAATGCATGTATTTTACTGCCCTTAAAAGCTCAAATCGTCACAGGCGCGTCCGAACTAGCTCTGAAGGCCTGCCAGTACACTCATTAGGTATATCGGTGCTTGTACTGTGACAGGAGACGGCAGGTGCATGCGTGTATATGTAAAAATACATACTGTGTCCCGTGAATATTGCCCCTTCCCACGCTTGTTATGCTTCACCGCGTAACATCGCTGTATCGAGGCGAAGCTGACATTCGGGAACCGGCATTATTCAACGCGTTGTTTTCCGAGCTCCGAAGCCAATCGCGTGGATCACAAAGGTGGAGTCGGTACCATTGCTGATAGCGGCGAATTATTTCAATGAAAAACACGGCACCGAACGGCAAGAAGCTTAATGGCGAACGTCGAAGCAGCTAGGCCTAGTGTTGCCGCGGTAGTGCCAGCGTATCTGCGTGCGACAGCACCGGTTAAAGGCGGCGAGATAATCAAACTGGCGGCGGTGGTGGCTGTGATTAACGCCGTTTTGGACCTGTGGTCACGGCAATAAGTCCGGAAAATTGGACGGCGAAGGGTTCTTGGGTCCGAAATTTCACATTCTTATACACTGACTCTATGGAGTACGTGGCGGTGCCGCGAAGCCGTCCGAATTAACGGCTATCCAGAAAATCAGGCGTCCAGAAAGTCGGTCGTTTACTGTACACTGGCAACTCCTCCAGCCGACGACACGGCGTCAAAGACGATTCGTTACGATTCCTCTCTGTTACTCGAGCCAGCAATACCGTTACTTTCGTTATCTTTCAATAATATTACAGATAATTTTCCCTGATAGAAGCACTAATTCCCCAAGTATTTCCTGACTATTCCAAATCCCTAAGAATTCCCGGTTTTCCCAATAGGTAGACACCCTGCAACACTATTTGCACAGACATGACAGCATATTGTTTGTGTTCTCTGTCGACCAACCTAGTGGTAATGATACCAGCAGAAATGAAGCTGAGGTCATCATTGTCAGCCAATGCATGAACACTACATCACAACACTTTTGCCCAATCACTAAGATCCTTTTCACCACCACTGCATCAAACCATGCATCACGATTTCATATTTCCCACTGGGTTATGGCTTTACATTGACTAAGAAAGCTGTTTTGGTGCTAAGTGCATTCTCCTCAGGAGAAGACACTGTGAAAGCCTGATAATGCTAACTATACCCTAGTCATTTTATCATGTAATGCTGCATGTCATTACACATAGCTTCAGGCATTTACAATTGAGATTCACTTGCCTCATTTTAAATGCATGAGTGTAACAAAAATACAATATAAGCCTACATGCCCGTACTACTTGGTGTTATGCACACCATACCTCATAGGAGTGCCTAGCTGTCTATAGATGTACTGTACGATAAACATTATACAACATGATTGCTTGATCAATTAGTGTAACATCCCAAAGCGTTAATTCATAGCCTCTTAGAGATGCCGTGGTGGAGGGCTGGAGATAAATTTTCACAATCGGGAGTCCTTAAGCGTGCACCCAAAGTGCAGTACATGAGCATTTTTGCATTTCACCCCATTAGAATACAGCTGCTGTAGCTGAAAGATACAATTAATTTCACAACTAATAAAAAAGTTAGGTTTGACTAACTAACGATAATGAACATGGCTACTGCAAAAGCATCAAATTTACTTGGGCAGTGATTACAAAGACTGATAGTGGTGGTGATGATTGCAATGAAATAACAGTTCCCATTTCCACATAAATTAAGCTCACAAATTTTTCCCACCTGGTGCAGCAAATCAGATAACGAGAACAAAAGTTTCTAGACATTTTTCACAAAAGAAAAGCTTTCCGTGGTCCCAAGCATGATTGCATGCAAAGTTATGCTGACTTGTAAGCAAGCTGTAGTGTGTCGCAATGAGAAATCTTTACAACCATAAAACAATCAAACAAACAGACACTTCGGTACCTAGACTTGTAAGCAGTTAACTACACAAATGTATTTACAGGGACACTGAAGAGTTACAAAATTACATTTCTGCAGTAGCAGTAAAAGGGACTCATAAGCCATAAAAGATGCAAAAACAAGACAAGTGGCAACACCACCCTGAAGTTCTCGCACCAGCTTGCCATGATGTCATAGACTTTACACAGTTTTAGTTTAGCATTGTAGCGGGGTTGAAATGCTAAACAACCCATAGCGTTAAGCATAAGCATGCTATTTCTCGGATATAATGTTACCGTCTTTGCATGGTTGACATAATTTACTTAAATAGCGGCAGTCCTGGCTGCCCGCTTCGAACTGAATTTGACGTTGCTTTTGGCAGAATTCATTTTGTTTGTAGCAAATTAGTGTGTAAATGGCTTTCGCTTAGTCTCAGGCCACTTGAATGACAAGAGTATTATGGATAACCTTGTGGAGTTTTCAAGATTGCTCCTCGATTTGAACACGTCGAGGCCTAACAAGAAAAACGATGATGATGATGATTTAATGGCATCCCCTTTGAAATGGGGCGGTAACAAATAGTCACCGAGCCTGCTTGATTTAATCAGGTATGCTATACATGTTTTTTATCTAGCATTTTTGTATACATCTCCTTAATCTTTTTTTTTTTCCTTAAAAATCTACCTTGTAAGTGATCTGGTCGTATCAATCTCTTCCCTGCATTTTTTCCACCAATACTCAAAACGTCTTTTGCTTATCTCGACTGCAGACCAGCTGATGCTTCTATCTACTTTAAACCCAAGTGTTTCTGAAAGGTGTACGTTACCTACGGTTCCAACTGGGTGAATCCCTTCACAATCCATTAGGATGTGCTGAGTGGTCTCCGGACTTTTGCTGCAGCGTACACATGCCTCAACTAGTTCCAAATATTTGCTCTGGTGTGTTTTTGCCCTTAGGCAGCTGACTCGAGGCTCAAATAGCAAGGGACTACCCTTTGTGTTATCATACAGATTTTCCCTTCTAATTTCTTCTTCTCTTTCTTGTGAATCTCCATGGTTCGTTTTGTTTCCATTCTTTACATCCAATTAACTGTCTCTGTTTTTCCCAGTTTCTTTGTGAAGGCTCCTGGTTGTCTATCACATATCAATTACCCTGTACTTGGTTGCCAACTTCCTTGACCTCCATTCTGTGTCTATGCTTTTCAAGTACAAATACTTGTACACTTTAGCTGCTTATTTATTTTCATCCATGTTCCTGAGTCTTTCTTCAAAATGAATTTTTCTCTGTGTTTCTCTGACTTCAAAAGAGGCCCAACCCATGTCACCCTGCACTGCCTCATTTGTTGTTTTACCGTAGTCTCCCAAAGCCAACTGGCCTACTGATCTTTGGTTAACTTTTAACCCCAACAAGATATCTGATTTTAAGCATAGAATGGCATTTGCGAACGTTAGCACTGGCACCATTACTTCTTTACAGAATCTGCGCACCACCTCACCTCCGAGATGCCAACGCCACCTATCTGTGAAATTGAGAGATAGGCACAACTGCATATGGCCTGCGAGATCGGATGATTTCTGAGGGTATGATCGACAGCGTGTACGGCACATCAAAAGATCTCGGAGGCTATGGTCGACAGCCTGTACTGCTTATACTGATTTTGCCACAGATCGGCGGGCACTGAAAGTAAAATTAAAACGTGCTCCAGCCTTAAATTGTGCTGCCTCTAACACTTTCTGGATGCAGATACAAAGCTTGGCGAATGGAATAGTGTCCAGCACATAAACTACGTTATCATGCTATACTAAAATTCGCTTTCTGCAAAGTTGATTTGTGGAATGGTTACGCTATTTCCCTTAACACCGCTATTACACTAAGCTAAAACTGTCTTTTGACAGCATCTACTTCGGTCCAGTGAATTGTTTACAGGTAGTTTTTGTTAGGGCTTTTTGACTCAGCAAATTTATTTTACTACACTGCATTTTAGAGGAACCAAAGACTCGACCTAACAGCCTGAACACTTCTTCTGTACCAAAGGGGCCCAAAAATATTTGAAAATAATCAAAAATTCATGACGTCATAGTGTACTGGCACTATGGCTTTGGATGCTGTCTTCTCCTAAAAACTTTCTCCTATGAACTGTAAAAGAGTCTTTTGGAAAAATACTTTGCCTGCCTAAACAGATTTGGGGCTACTATTACCTGTCCCTTTAATGTGAAGTTCATTAAATAAGGGCCCATTTCACAAAGCTCTGCAGAAAAATTTTTTTCACATCACTGGCAAAGATTAATATCTTCACTTCCATCTTCAGATATATAGGAGGGCTGCACTCCCAGTGATCTGATAGCGCTGCCCGCAGCACCCATGTTAGAGGTCCGTGGTCTCAGGGGCCTCAGACCACGTAACTTCACCATGACGGCCACAGTTTTAATGTGCGAGCTGTCTGCTACATGCAATGCATCTCTTTGCTTATGGCCGCGACTTGCATGGCACAGAAAAGCGCCAGTGCTTGAAAAGGGGAGGCATCAATTCCATGACGAATAACAACCATGATGACATAGATGAAATGCAAGATGTGAGGCTATTGCCACATGTGGACTTTGCATCTATCTTGCACACGCCTCAAGTTTTGTGACACAAGGCGAACTAAAGGTTTGCAAAGCAATGAAGGCACACACTTATATAACCAGTAGATAGGTGCAAAAAACACATAACAGAGCTTGCTGACAGCTGTGTCGTCGGTAAGGTGCCATGTCTAACATGTTCTTCGGGCTTGCATGAGTGCAAAGCAAATTGCATGCGACACTTTTATTACAAAGATGACAGTGGCTATTACAATTATTGCGTTCCCACTTGGCCTTGGTGATATACTTGGCAAATCAGTTGGCCATGTCACTTTGATTCACTCTGTGCAATGCCACTTAGCTGATCTGCAAGTAATTGTATTTGATTGGTGTTTCAAGGCACATGCATCACTGCCATTTCAGCGAGTGAGAAATGTCGTCAAATGATAATATAGCTAGCTTTACAGGCGGCAGTTTCAGCAGGTGGCAGTGTCTGCAAAGTGCAGGGCAGAGAAAGTTTTTTTCCGTTGTTCTGAGCTTTGCCAGAAACATTCTGCTCTCCTTTTCACTGTGATATCATTGGTTTTTTTACATGGGTTTATAATAATGACTTCTAGAATAAAGAAGATCACTCGTCAAGCTCCGTAGTGTGATTGTTACACCCAAACACCACACAACTCACCATTGTGAATCCTGCTACACAACACAGCACACTTACAAGTGCACGATAGCAAACATCACATAGAGTCCAAAACAATGCTCATGCCACTTTGGAGCACTGCCCCTGTGTAGCCCTCTTATACTTGCAACAGAACTGGAATGATTGTGCAACTTTAACACTGTGGTAAAGTCTTAAGTATAAAACACACACTACAGCTTCTTTTCATTATTGTCTTGCTAAAGCTTTATCTGCATTGGTGGGTTACTCTGTAAATGTCCACCTAGTTGGCATGACCATTTCATCTGCTGCTGAAGTGCTGAGTAGACCATAAATATGATCGCTTTGGCACAAACAAGGAAGGACGGAAGGGAACAAAGGGGGCGCTCCCCTTGTTCCCTTTCATCCTTCCTTGTTTGCGCCAGAACGATCATATTTATGGTCTACTCAGGAATACAAACCAACTAGCCCAGCAAAATGTACTGCTGAAGTGCTGATTGGCTGGGGGTGCCTGTCTCCTTCTGACATGTACCCCAGCCCAGCCACTAGGAATTTCACCAGCAGACGAAATGGACATGTCCACAAGGTGGACAATTACGGAATACCCCCACCCCCTTTTTTATATCCTAAATTAAAGGAATGCAGTCACCAAGGCATTACTCACACACATTAAATATAATAAAAAGATGGTGTGGATGCCTTACGGAAGCTTGATGCGCATAAAGACGTAGCAAGTGAAGAAGGACACCAGGATGCAGATGAAGCCAGTACTGATCAAAAGAATGCGGTTCAACCTTGGTGTGCTAGGGTTGTGGGTTCGGTCAAGGATAACGAAACCAAGACCACCAATGGTGAAGAGGAAGCTTGATGCCAGACCCTCCATGATGTACTGGCCATTCACTCGATACGGCATAAAAGCCACCTAAGAAAGAAAAAATAAATCAATACATTACACTGACTGAGGGTTGCCGCAAGTTCACAAGCACTACGGGTTTCTATTATTTTATGACCATGCGGGCTTCACAAAACATTGAAATAAATGTATGCACAGTACTTCAAAAATAAGAGCTGTCGTTGGCATACTTTATGGACCTATGGCACAAGGCATGTGACAATGAAATAGGCAGGCGCAAAGAAAAAAAAATTGTTTTACAATCGTTGCTTCGGCTGTCATTTTACAACTGCCTTTCAGCAAATAAATAAATAAATATATATATATGTATATAATTTGTGCGTGTGTGTGTGTGTGAGAGAGATTGCCCGTGACCATTTGTCATTACCGTCAGCACCAAAATCATGACACCAACTGGCACTGAAAATTTACAACAGCTCGGTTAACACATTAGCCAGCGTTATGCTATCTACTGCTAACAATAAGCACATATTTGCTGTTGCAGCAATTACATCGACAAATGGATCGATGCTCACAGGTTTGCTGTGACCGTGTTCATCCACTGTAGATCCGATGCTTGGAGGCTCGACAATAACGTCGTATATTATACCTGTAAGAGCACACGCCAACCAGAAAAACCCGTCAAAGGAGTGGTAACACGTAGCACATCGCAGCTTATCTGACACTCTTAAGAGCGAGTCACCTACCTCCGCAAACTAGGAAGTATGAGAAGAGCACCAGCGAGTATACGACCATTGGCGATGGTTGGTGGAACCATGTCGGCTTCTTTAATTTCAAATTTGGAACTTCGAGTACATAAAACGGGAGGCTGTACAAAAACTCCATCGTGTACACGAAAACAGTTTCGCCGGCAGACTCTTGAGGAAATGACGTCATGACGTCGTTCATAGTAGAATAGTAGAATGATAGTACCAATGGATAAAGCCATGGAGTGTAGATGAGTATTTAGCGCCTCTCGTGGTAACTGCAGTTTGACACACTAAAAAAGTTATTGAAGTCTTCTTAAGCAGTCTAACAATGGCAACAATAATAATGGATGCAAATAACAAATTGGATGCTTCACCAAGGAAGAAAAAGACTTCTTTCTCTATGGCTTCACCTAGCTTAAGTGCCCCTTCTGCCACACAACGATAATCGTGATCTGCCTTGATGCGTTTCCTTTCTTTAACGCTGCGAGCCCGGTACTTTCCAGTAACGAACGGTTATCAGCATGACAGCATTTCCTGTCGGCAATGCTATCATGCTGATAACGCGCATGCCATTGGTAGACCAAAAATAACCAAACACTAGCTCTGTTTGCACACCACCGCACACTGCAGAAAAATCATGACCAGCCATAACTCATATATATATATATATATATATATATATATATATATATATATATATATATATACATTTGTATATATATTTTTAGAGGCATTAAACCATGCCTTAACAGCCGTGACTATGGTTGACATCCTCAAACTACTTCGAGCCATGTCCGGTGTAGTGTTCAGCGGGAAAGTGGAACAGGGCGGCGGTGCCGGCTGCACTAACTGTGCTAACTGTACGTCAGCATGTAACCATGTAACTATGACGATAAGCCAGCCGTTGCACTCCACAATACTGTACCACATGGTACCACTATAGAAGCGCTAGAAGCAGCACCGGCGAGCGAGGGCACGCGGTAACGACAGAAACCCCGACCGCTGGCAGCACCGAGAGATCTCGTCTAGAGTCACTGGAAACTTCCAGTGACTCTAATCTCGTCGGCGCCACGAGCAACATGGGGCAAAGGGGGTCTTGGCAGGCGCCTGGTTTAAAGCATCTTGTACGGCTTGTGCCACTTACACTGATCTTATTGCTGTTGTTTTCTCCCATGAAAGCGAGTAAGTGTCATTTATTGCCTCTTAAAGTACCGAGCTGTCATTTGGTTTGATGAAGGCAACGCTTTGTGTATTTGCTGTATTGTGCCGATTTCTTACAAAACGCGCTCAAACCTGGTTAAATGGTACTATTGTGTTGTTGGATTGAACAGCGCGGAATGTAACACAAGATGAGATAAAGCACACCGGCGCACGTGTTTCGTCCCTTGTGTCTTTTTACGTTGGACGAGTTGATTCATTCGTATAGCTATTTGCTCTATGCAGCCAGACAAACCATGATTGTGTAACCGCTGTTCATCTTTTTTGAGCAGTGGTATTTTCGCGTGGTCACCCAACACGGCGCATCGAAAAGGTCAAGCATTCTTAGTTATGTTCATGTAGTAGTGTGCGCAAAACAAAGTTTGTATTGCGAAGGATCCAGAGTTTATTCTAAACAAACTTTTTGGGTGTGTATTGATGCTATTGCAAGCTGTTTCGCAAATTCTGCAAGTCAAAAGATTTGTCTAAAAGGAAGCCGCCTTTGCAAAACGTAAAACCGTGCTAGCCAAATAGAATAAGCAATAATGCAAGTTAAAACTTCATTTGTTTTATAAACTCTAGGTGCAAGAACCACCTTTAAAAAGTTTTCATGACTTATTGCTAGCCTAATTGGTTCGTACTTGTTATGGTGTAAAACATGCGATGTGTTCTTCATATATCGATATTTCATATCATTATATGAAGAACACGACAGGGAAAAAAATAGTGTTCCTTTATATCGTTTCGCATGTTTTATATCATAAGAATTATGTTTCTCTGTTACTCCTTTTTTTAAGCTGTGTGTTAGGTGTTGGCACAACTTCAGATACATTTTATTTCCCCTTCATACATTAAGCAAGGGACAAGAGTGTGAGAAACTGTGGACAAGGCATAAAACTGACTAACCTGCAAATACTACCTTTTGTATGTGCATGCAGTTAGAAATATTCTGCTTAATATGTGTTCATGCGTTAGAAAATATAAGAAAGTTCACATGAATAACATCAAAAACAGGTACATTTAGCAATGTTACACTGCTAATTAAAAAAAATATAAATGCCATTTTGGAATGTTTGAATGGATTTTTTTACTTTGTTCTAGGTCTCCAATCTTATGCCCGTACTGATGCACCAGTACAGATAATCAAGCCTAGCGATGACCACAAGAAGCTCATTATAGACAAAGAAAATATAAAGGTAAGTAAAACAATTTGGTTAAAGAAAATTACAGCTGTACTTCAGCTTAAAAGCACTTGTAAGGAATGTTCAAGTGAAACCCATTTGTGCAACATCACTGGCATTTGAGTCTGATAAAGGTGCACTTATAGTGATGAATGCCGACATGTACAAATATGCAGATTCATTCTCACGTGTCAATAGTGTGCATAATACCTAGGGATCAGCATTTTCATTTTTTATTTCCACCTACAAGTTCGTTCACTTCACCCTCGCCATGTGGCAGTTATAATCGCATATTTTGAGCTTTGCAAATTGTTATCACATGTGACAAACCAAGGTGCTCATTTCTGAACCAGCTCTAGCATATCAACATTTGTGATCACAGCTGGTCGCATATATGGGCTACAGGCTAACTCTTCAGATCGGTGCACATCCACCGTATAGACGGTTTCCTTTAGCTTTAAAGTTGCTTGTCTGAAGTTGCACTGGAGAAAGTTTAGAGAGGGTTTCCTATAGCTTTGAAGTTGCTTCTCTGAAGTTGCACTAAAGAAAGTTTAGGACCTGGCTTGCCTTTGCTGTTATGTACTTGACATAAGCTTTGCAAGGCAAATTGCTTGTGAGAAGACTGCTTAAGTACTTGTACAGTCATAGGCGCCGACTAGGAGAGGCTCCAGGGCCCGAGCCCCCTCCAGAGCTTTTTTTTGGAGGGGGGGGGGGGCTGAGCCCCCCTCCCCCCTGCACCTACAGTGCCATTACCAGAGCTTTGTCACCCACATCACTTGAGGTTTCTCTTGACTTTTCTCGACCTTCTCACTTGAAATTTCACTGGGGCTAATAGCTTACTGCATCATTGTTGGTGCGGACATGCACGGCTTTTAATTCATACTTCATTAGAAGCAACTCGCATATTCATTAGAAGCACTGCGGCGGCTGCCTCATCCGTATTTTCTCACTTCAACATTGTTTTAAATTTGCACTGTAAACACCATGCACATATAGAATATATTTAGATATACACACAGGACAAAGTTTATCGTATACAGAGATGGCGGTGGCCAATTAAAAATTATTTCTAAAGGTTTGGATAGCCTATACCTAGAGAATGAATATGTTGCTGTATGTTCACCACTCTTCAAATTGCTTTGTGGGCTTTTTGACCATGAAAAAAACCTATTGGGAGCGAGCTCCACCACTGAAAAAGCTGGTGCCACTGTCGGTGTGACGTGGCATGAGGGTTCACGTGGACACAGCGGCCGCATCGGGTGCTTCAGAAGCACCGAAGCGAGCTGAAAACGAATGCTTAAAGTCCCACCTGCGCTGCGGTTCTGACAAAGTGGTGAGGCTTTCCCGCCTTTTAAATCTGCTTCACAACATTTGAAAGCACTATAATAGGTAGTGGCTGCCTTCGGAGGTGTGCAGCATGGTAGGCTGCTGCTTGGTGCCGCACTGCCGAACATACGCAATGGAGCCGGATGTCAGCCTTATTCACACGTAGTCACAGGGCAAGAAGCTGCGTGAAGCTTGGCTCGCGAAACTTAGAACCGGCAAACAGCCATCGGCTACAGCTCGGCTACACAGCAAGCACGGGCGCGAGGAAAATTTCTGCTATGGCATCGGGACTGCGATGTTCGGTGTTCGGTGAGTAGCAGAAAACGTGCACTGAGACACTCACCCGCACCCGCTGCCCGGCTAATGTCATGGCGCATTGGACTTCGTTGCTTGTTGATGCTAGATACTGGCAAGTTCACTGGAATGGAAAGAGAGCGGTAAGAAGCACATTAAAAAAAGTATGGCATATGGCCATCTTTGTGTTATGAATTAATGTACTGGATACATCGTCGTTTGGGCTATCTCCCGACTATAGCGATTGGGGGATCTGAAATCTCGAATGTTTCTTTCGTTGGGCTTCGACTCATTCGAAACAAGAAGCGATCTCGAAAACTCCACAAGGTTATCTGTAATACTCTGTCGTCGATGCGGCCTGAGACTAAGCGAAAGCCGTTTACACAGTGATTTGCTATGAATGAAGTGAATTTTACACAAGCAACTTGCTCACAACACAAGCCAAATTCAATTCGAAGCGGGCAGCCGGAACCGCCGCCATCTTTCCAGCAAACTACGCAAACCACGCAAAGGCACCAACGCTAAATCTGAGAAATAGCATGTGTACGCTACACGCTATGGGTTGTTTAGCGTTCTGCGCATGCACAGTAAGGACCCGCTATATTATAGCATACGCTAAACTAAAACTGCCTATTGAAATGTCCAAGAATTTATAACAACAAAAAAAAAGATTGAATCATCGCGACGGCACATCAGAGTCGCTGTAGGCGTCGAAGTCTCTATAACGAAATTATTTTTAAACAGCTCTGATAGTGTCCACACAACAATGGTTGCCTGTGTACCCTCAAATTCTCATGGCACGGTGCGAAAACGCGCTTGCAGCGAAAGCGATACATTTTGCACAGACATGCATGTAGACGCACAGTCAGTCGCTGCGAACCCGTACGATTGCTGCATTGAGGCTTCATTCTGTTATGCTGCATTATGTTATACAAGGAGCCCACTATGAGAACATATTTCACATAGTTTGCTCTCAGCGTTTGCCTACCTTTCATGTAAGAAGCCGATTCGGAAGACTCCATTGCGGCGACCGCGCGCAGTGGCATTCACTGTGCGTATTCGGTATAGAGATAGCGTATGTAAATGATTCTGTGCTTTCAGTGTGCCCAAGATTATTATTTTAACAGTAAAAAAACTTCCTTCATTTCGAGAGCACTTACAGAAATGTCCAGGAGGGCTGCCACGTGGTGTTCTTATTGAGCGCCGTAAGCCAAACCTGCGAGGAGCTTAGTATCCCTCCCTCATACTATGCAAGCAAGGCGCTCCCGACAGATGGCAACTCCATAAGTCCTCGCTGCCAATAGACTTCAATGTCCCCTTCGGCAGAGACAATGGTGTGTGAAATGCATGTGAATGTTGTGTCTCAGTATTGCTTCTCTTTCCAGTAAGCAATGCGAACGACTCATGAATAAAAAAAAAACTCTTCTAATAATTTACAACATTTATAAGGAATAGAAGCATCGTCATTTGCATACAAAGGTCATAAATATATACAGGGTGTCCCAATTAACTATCATGTACCAAGATTTAAAAAGAAGAGCAATGCGTTACTTGAAGAAAACCTAGTGCATATTGTTTACAGTAGAGTGGAGTAGCTGCCAGGAATTTTTTTGTTCCTGTGATTTAATTAGGTAACTGTAATTAATTGTGTAACTGGAGACTGCTATCCTAATTATTGAAGTGTCAATAAGGCATTTAAAGGAACATGTAACGGCGGTATTTTCAGCGACGTACTATAATCGCGTACACATTTTTTTCGAACTGATCAATAAACCCCGTGAAATATGGAGCACATAACCTGGCTGCGCTCCCACCTGGATCATAAAGCAGCACCCTCTACAGGCTCCCTCTGAGTTAGCCAGAGCGAAATAAAGGGAATAAAGAAAAACATTGTGATCGAGCTAGTTCCTTATCTGCCGCGCCCTGGCCGAAGTAACCCGTCGTGTTTGTGTGTTAGTTGGAAACAAGCTGTGATAGCTGTTGTCTTAGCGTAGATTAAGTGCACAGAAGAAGAAGAAAATAAATTTTATTAAAAAGAATGGTCCAGCAGTTTTTGTTGTGGCGGCCTCAGGTGGCGGCTCGAAGTCCTTGGACTCGGGCGGCATCTTCGGCTTGCCAGGACGGCCCAGAGCTGGTCTTCCAACTCCGAACTTTTGAGAGCCGCCTTCCAACGGCGGTGTCGCCGATGCAGAAGGTCCCGTGCGGCCCCCGCTGCTGGGGCGTCGTCGGGAAGAAGCGAGCTCGAGGCTTCCTGTATGCTAGTAACGGCCGCAGTTAAGAACGCGTTGCAAACTGAGGTGGTTTCAGTACCGTTGTTGCTGGCACATTCCCAGAACATGTGTTGCAGCATTGCTCTCTGTCTGCACACTTTCAACGCATCAGTTGGGTATAATCCTGGGTAGCAGTGATGTAAGACGGCTGGGCCTAGGTAGGTGTGTGTTTGGAGCAAGCATAAGGTTACAGCTTTGTTCCTGTCTAATTTATTGTGCGGTGGTGGGAATGTGCGTCTTTCGAGTCTGTAGTGTTGGCATACCTGCCAACTCTTCTGAATTTTCCGTAAAGTGTACGAATTTTGAGCCGTCCTAAGATTTTACGAATCTTGCTTGAAATTTTACGGAAAACATTTTATTTACAAAAGAAAAAAATGTGAAAATGTAGTAAAACTACACCTTAGTATTTTGCGCCGCCATGAGAGGGCAATACGTATGCGTGGTATCATCATTGGCAGCTGCAAGGTTGTAGTGACTTCTGTCGTCTACTAGGGGGGTCATGAATCCATATCCAAAGCTCGATAGCCCCTCTAGCACCCCCGTAAGCCTGTTGCCATGCTGTTGCCTTTGTTCGCACGGGCGCGCGGGTTTGAACTTCAGCCAGCTTCAGTCCCTGCAGTGTTGACCTCGCCTTGTGTGTGAGTAGCTGCCGCGTCTGACGCAGTGCGATTTGGGCCTGTAACGGCTTCGCAGTGTAATGGCGGGCTCGAAGCCCCGGCAGTACTTCCAAGTGCTTTTGAAATCGTACAGGGCAGGATTTCCATTCTTTGTGCTCTCGAAGAAAGGGGAGAAGTTCGGATTCTGCACCATATGTGCCTGTGATGTGAAAATCTCGCATGGTCACAAGTCTGACATCAAGGTCCACATCGCTTTCAAAAAGCATCAGGGATACGTGCGAGCCGCGGACACCCAGCCAAGCCTAGCAAGTTGTGTACGCAGTGACAACGACCTCGGTGTGATTCGTGCAGAATGCCTCTTCACGGTGTTTTTAGTTGAACAGAACATCCTGCTGAGTGTCAGCGATTATGCCAATGAGCGACGAGCAAACCTACATGGAGAAGTTTCCGCAGCAGGCTAAGTCGGCAACAGCGAAATCATTGCAAAAATAAATTGTGCCCGAGTGGAGTTTTAGCTCTTTACTCTCCAAGACACGGATTTTACTTGTGTTTGTGAAAACGTGAGTAAGCTTGTCACAAAAGGTAAATCCCTTAAAAAAAAAGAGTGCTGCCATGCACCCCCCCCTCCTTCCCCCCCGCCGCGATAGTTTACGAAATTCCAAATCTTCAGGTTGCCAGGTATGTGTTGGGTGAGGTCTCTGAACGTGGTCAGGTGATCGCCCCACGCCTATTGTGATTCTTGTTGCTGCATAAGTGCACGGATGTTTTTTTTTTTTTTTTTGCAGAAAATCTATCGCCACAAAAGCGAGTTGACAACGTCAGTGCAAAGGTTTAGAGGTGCATTTTGTTTCGTCCCAATCGCCATGTCTTTCTCTAAGGAGCAGAAGGTAAACATGATCCTTGCCTTGGAATCTGCAAATGGCAACAAGAGGAACGCCGCAAATATATATATCATTCATGGAAATGTGGTGGTAGACCAAACGCATCGACTATCATCAGAAATTATGAAAACTTGAGACAAAACGGCAGCTTCAAGGAAACAGCGCCGGAGGACTCCATATTTGAGTCCTAGCCTATGCACGGATGTTCTAGCATTTATGGTCTCAAACCTTCAAGCTAGCGTGCGGGACAGGGCCACCCGGCACCAATTTCCAACTCATCAGTTAGGAGGATTCTAAATGATGACCTTTCACCCGTGCCACCTTAACCAGCACCAATACTTGGAAGATAGGGACCTGTAAATTCGTCTAGATTTCTTGAATTGGGCCCTCACAAAAGCCGATCAGGCACCAAACTTTTTGGGCATCACCATGTGCAAAGATGAAGCCAATATTCACAGAAACGGCCAGGTAAATTTGCATAATGCACACTATTGGAGTGACTCCAATCCTTGCTGGGTAAAGCGCACTCGGCACCAGAACCAGTGGTCGTTCAATGTGTGGTTCGGAATTTACTCTGGTGCAATAATCTGTCCCATCTTCTTCGATCACAAACATTGACTGGACAGCATTATGTGGACGAAATCCTTGAAGGAGTGGTGGATGAGTTCCTCAGCGAAGTCCCGCTGTTATGTCTTACACTTCTGTGATATTAGCAAAATGGAGCACCAGCATACAGCAGCTGAGCACGAAACTGGCTGGACGTGACATTTCATGCACAATAGATTTGAAGGCACGGGCCTGTCAATTGGCCGGCTAGGTAACCTGACCTCTTCTCACTTGATTTCTTTTTTTGGGGTTATAAAAGATTGTGCTTCCATGATCGAGACGGATGTGAGATTAGTTCAAGGCATGGATAACGGATGTCTGCTGTAGAATTCCGGCGTCAGTCATCAAGAAAGCCACTGAAGTGTGATAAAACGGACACAGTACTGTAATGGTTGGGGTCGGGCATGAAATAGATGGTAGCTGGCCCATGCCGTCGTCCAACTTATCAACGCTGAGGACGTTGTTGAAGAGAGAGACTTGTTGGGATTTATTTACAGTATCTGCATGAGAACGTTACAGTTCATCAGTCTAACATAACTGAAAGAGGAATGCACACTGAGGAGCCGCCAACAGCTCCTTAAATACACACTGTCCTCCCTAGATCCCTAGGTGAGGGAAAAACGGCCGTTCAACCTGCTACCAATTCGGAGCGTTCAAAGTCATTGTAGCCAAACCACCTTTGAGGGGGAGGGTTTACACACTCACTTTCACACAGGTTTCACTGACCACACCGAGTTGAGAGGGTTTCTTGCAGACAGGGGTCTTGCCCCGAGCAGGCACCTCATCATCCCAGTGTTGACTCCGCAGACAATGGCCGCTGCGTCTGTCCATGACTTATAAGCCCCGTGAGACGGCCGCAAGACATCTTCTTCCAGGATTTCCACCGCTTCAAACAAGCCGTGACGGCGACGGCGAATCCACTAACAATACTTGGTCCGCCGACCGCGTTTGGTCATAGTGGCGCCGAGGGGGTGTTGATGCGGCACATCGTCGCCCCTACAAAACGAGTCACTGCAGCAGGTGAGGAAGGGTTCCCCGGTCGCTTCTGGGAAGCTCGCCACCCCCATAGCAGCAGCTGGCTAGGAAAATTTTGTAGGTCGGTACCCTTGCAAGCTGATTGTAACAGCTCCTCCATGGCCCGGAAAATCTTGACTGGCCAGTGCTGATAACCGCTGGGCAACAAGAGAATGGCTGGTGGCAAGGGGGGATGCGTTGGCTTGCAGTGACCAGCTGTGAAATGATGACACCGCCCCAAAACATCCAACAAGGACCGGCAACTGCAAAGCGAACCTCACAACACAGCTCTGTGCCGGTATGGCGTATCTTGGATCTTCCTTTGGACCCGCTAGGCTTCAAAGAAAACATAAATGCAGAAACAACAAATGCTGCATTTCACTACGCCAATTTTTGAAGCAATTTCGTGCTGACAAATTGAGCAATCATGGGTGGAGTCCTGCTAAATGAGAGGGGATCTTGGCTTAACAAAATTAACAATAACAACCCCTAAATTTAGGCGGGATCCCTAAACGCAGAATTCAAATTAGCCTGCTCGAACCATCCTCATTGTTATGCAACTTTCCCTTCTTATCTCTAACGGAGAAGTTGTACTCTTGGAGAGTGAGGCTCCATCGGAGCAACTGCCATTTTTGTGTGACATTTGATTGAGCCACGTCAGAGGACAGTGGTCGGGCTTGAAGATGAACCTCGCTCCGTACAAGTAACACAACAGCTTCTGGGCTGCCCAAACTAAACAAGCACATTCCTTCTTGGAAGCGCTGTAGGCTTCCTCTCTTACAGTTAGTTTACGGCTGGCATAGAGGATAGGATGTTCCTCATTATCGTCGCCGACCTGACTAAGTACCACGCCCATACTCCTGTTGCTTGCGTCGCACTGAACTATGAATTCCTTTGCGTAGTCTGGCGCGCGAAGCACAGGACGAGAAACCAATAGCGTTTTCAAACTTTGGAAAGAATTCTCTTTGTCCTTATCCCAGTGCACGCTATTCGGGGCTCCCTTTCGGAGAGCGTCCGTTAAGGGACTTGCCATTTGCAAGTAATTCGGAATGTACCATTGATAGTACCCCACAAGTCCCAAAAATGAATGAATGCCTGTTTTCGTGCGTGGCTGTGAAAATTCTCCAATTGCAGCTGTTTTCAGCTCGGCCAACCGTCTCGTGCCCTGGCCGACAACATGGCCCAGATAAGTAACCTGCAAGCAGCCAAACCTACACTTTTCCGCTTTCATTGTTAAGCCGGCTTCCCTCAACCATGAGAACACCTGCTTGACGTGCGATACGTGCTGTTTCCAGCTGTCCGAAAAAATTGCTACATCATCAAGATATGGCAAGGCGAACTCCTGCAAGTCTTTTAGGACAATATCCATTAACTTAGAGAAGCTAAACGGTGCATTCTTTAACCTGAAGCTGAGGGTGAGAGGGTGAAAAGTGCCTGCAGGTGAGATAAATGCGGCATAGCGGCTGGCACTTTCTGAAAGGGGAACTCTCCAGTATCCCCTGACGAGGTCTATAGTTGAAATGTATTTAGCAGCACTAACTCTTTCGATTCATTCCTCAATGTTGGGTATTGGGTACAGCTGATCCCTAGTGATGGCATTTAACTTCCTGTAGTCAACACACGGACGAGGGTCCTTATTAGGGCTCTCTACAAGTATTAGCGGTGACGTGTAGTCATTCTCAGCGGGCTCAATAACTTCCAACTCAAGCATGCGCTGTAGCTCTGCCTCCATAATTTCTCTCTGTCGTGGAGACACCCTGTAAGGCTTTGATCTTACGGGTTCGGTTGATGTCAGCTCTATTTCATGCATTATTAGTTAGGTTCTACCTTTCCGATCGCTGAATCTGTTGAGATGTTCCCCTAACATCCCTTTTAGCTCATGTAGCTGCTCGGGACTAAGAGCGTGCGAGCTTACCAAATGTTTTACTACTTCTTCTAGGCTGATTTCAGAGTTGTAGGTCGCCTTATACTCATTTAACTTGGTACTCGTGTCATCCTGCTCTTTGATGGTACAATTAACGACTCCACTCCACTATACGTACGGCTTCATCAAATTGCAGTGGCAGATCCTCACGTCCTTCCTGCGACCGGGCATTTTCAGAGCATAGTTAGTATCTGAAAGTTTGTGCAACACTTTAACGGGCCCGTCTCAGTGAACTTCAAGCTTGTTCTTTCTTGGAGGTTTGAGGATCATTGCCTAGTCTCCGGCGTTAAAATTACGAAGCCTCGCAATCTGGTTGTAATAGAACTTGGCGTTCTTTTGAGCTACTCCCATGTTCTTTTCGACTAGTTCTTGGGTTGCACTTCGCCATTCCAGCAGATTTAGCACGTATTCTACCACCATTGGACTCGCTCCTCTTTCCTCCCACATCTCTCTTAACATTCTCAGTGGAGAACGGAGTGTCCTCCCATACATTAGTTCTGCTGGGCGAGAACCCTGTAGCCTCATGAGGAACCGTTCGCAAAGGAAACAGTGGCCGGAAGGCAATTCTCCCAGTCCTCTTTGTGCTCGTAACAGAGCGCCCGCAAAACTTGCTTAAGCACTGAATGCCACCTCTCTGCACTATTTGACTGAGGGTGATAGACGGAACTGTGTGCCAACTTTACCCCGCACTTTTGTAAGAATGTGGAAGTCAGTGCACTGGTGAACACTGACCCTTCATCCACCTGAATTTTGGCTGGAAACCCAACTCATGCGAATACTGTCAAAAGCACGTTTACTACTTCAGTGGAGCTGAGCTCTTTCAGAGGGATTGCTTCTGGAAATCTTGTAGCCGGACACAGCATGGTAAACAAGTATCGGTAACCCGACTTTGTTTTTGGTAGAGGCCCTACCGTGTCTATCACAAGTCGTCTGAAAAGTTCTGAAATGAACCCTTTCGCTGTCACGGACGTACCGGTACGTCATCGCGCTTCCCCCCCATGGTGTCACCGACGTACCGGTACGTTCTCTATCGTGCGTTCAAAATTTCGCGCCTGAGCGCAAAGCACGCGCTCCTGGATTGGCCACGCTATCTGTTGACTCTTTCTACAAGTTCGTATATTCGCCCCGACCTGTTGTCAGTTCATGTATTGAAGAGTACGGTGCGACTGCCACTCCCCACTTTCTCTTTGCTGAGTGGCGCGGTGGCTCCGCGTTCGCTGGATCATGCGTCGCGCGCTTGTGGTTATGGGTTCAAGGGTTGTTCTGTAATCTCCGCTGGTTTGAAGGTTTTTATTTTTCTTCTGTTGGTGTGCCTGCTACGGCGCGTCAAGTTCAGGCGCACGTGCCGTTGCCTCTCCAAAAAGGGTGACTCGATTGCTGCTTTCGCTCTCTCGCGCGCCGCACCCTCGCTTCCGACTTGCAGCAGTAAACGTAAAGCCCTTCGAACTTTGTTTAGCCTTTTTCCATCTCCCTCTGTCTTCTTGATCACGCAACGTCCCATTTCTCTCCATTGCGCGGGCGACTGAAAGCGCATCCTCCCAGCGCGCGGTTACTTTCGGATGGCTCGGCGCGCGGGACCTTCGTCTGCTCATGGGAGCGGTGGCTGAATTCCGATTCAGAATACGAGCCGAGCTCGGATTCGGACTCGGACAAAGTCGCATGAGAGGAAGAGGGTTCCGCATCGTCAGATTCGGATGTTGAACGGATTTTATAGTCAGGCTGATGATGATGATGATGTTTACTAACAACAGCTGCAGAACACTGAAATGTGCATATTGCATTGACTATGTTATTTGTATACCAATCATAATCAAAAATAAATTGCTATGTTCATTCCCTGTTATGCTCGTTCCCTGAAACCGAGCCGACACTGGGGGTGCGTCACGGCCAGAAACGTCCGACAGCGAAAGGGTTTAGGGCATTACCTTTAGTGGAGCTTTCCAGGTTTCTCTTGGTTTACCCGAGCTCTGGCAGGTGTCGCATGATCTTACAAAGTTTTCTACGTCCTTGAAACAGCCAGGCCAATTGTATTCCATAAGCAATCTTTCCTTTGATTTGTTTATGCCTAGCTGGCCAGACCACCCATTTTCATGACATAGACTCAAAAGGTCCTCCCTGTACTTAGTAGGTGCGACTAACTGATCTAGAATCGTACCCTTTCGCTTTCTGTAGTGCCGATACAACAATCCTCCTCTCTCTTGTATCGTCACATTGCGCCTAGCAATGCCTTCTTTAGCTGTGTGACGTAATTTAGCTAAGCTGTCATTCTTCTTTTGCTCGGCTGCCAGTGACTGTCTGTCCACACGTAAGAGCTGATCAAAGTTCTTTGAGGCTGGTGATAGTAACGACCCTGTCTCGCTTGCAAGTGAGTCAGCTGGCTCTTCCTGCAGACGTGAACTTTGACAACCTAGTGATACGCTCTCATTGAGCTGGTCAGCTGGCAGGGTTTCCTCAACCATTTTTTCGTCCCTCGAGCCTAGCTCGGATTCGGTTACTGAAGTTACCTCTTTTGCTACTTCCACTGGAGCAGCTTTTGCATTTTCAGACGAAAGCGACGCGATTTTACGAGCTTGGCCTCGGGTCAACGCTTGTACTATGCCCTCTCCCAGTTTGAGCCCTTTTTCACGCAGTAACTGATTCGAACGATTCGAACGATGGCATGGTTTGCCATTAACTTGCAGGTCGTGAAGATATGGGCTTAAAAGTTCCATATTCTTGTCTTTTTCATCCACGTAGGAGATAACTACGCTAGGCTTCCCGCCGTTTACAGTGATATGTCCCAGTTTGTAGCACTTATAGCAGCGGATCGGTCTGAAAGATTCGAACGGTTTCCCCATTTGATTTCACCTTGCTCTTTTCTGAGGGCTTTTCCTCCACGTCTACAGGCTCCGGTCCTCTAGTCTGTGAACCCTTTTTGAACGGAAATGGTTTCCGTGGTCCATTTCGGCGCTCCCAATTTCCGTCGTCGGCGTTCAGCTTTCTACGCGTTGCATACTCTTCGGCTAATTCAGCCGCCTTTTCCACAGTGTTTACATTTCCTCTGTCTTGCACCCACAGCTTCACAGATTGTGGGATGCTTCTGTAAAACTGGTCTAGACACATGCAGTCAATAATTATGTCTCTGCTCTTGTACATTTCCGCGCTTTTCAACCACTCGACTAGGTTGGCCTTTAAGCTAGATGCAAACTCTGGATATCCCTCGCTATCCTTCTTCCCTGTGCTTCTAAACCTCTGCCTAAAAGCTTCGGCTGAAAGTCGGTACTTTTTCAAAAGACTAGCCTTAACCTTCGCATAATCATATGCGTCCTGCGCACTGAGCCTGGCTATTACCCCCGCAGCAGCAGCTGGCTGGGAAAATTTTGTAGGTCGGTACCCTTGGAAGCCGTTCGTAACAGTACTGCGTAGATGTAAAAAAAGGAGACCTATTCGTACACGTCCTCTACGCTGGTGTTCAACAGAGCTGACGAATTCATAGATAATAAGGGCACACTGAAATCTGACTTTTTTTTTTTTTTGCAGACTTCCCGATTGCGAATTCTGTTCATTTAGAAGTGGTATATTTACTTTCTTGGACGCATCGGTTTTGCCTTTTCTCTACACATTAGTTGCTTCCTGGTCTGTTTATTTCGCTTTCATTTTTTGGCATGAACCGGTTTTTGCAGCACGTATTCACACCGAATTAAATCTCAGTAACAGAAGAATTACTGGCGGCTACTCCACTGTACTAGAAACAATATGCACTAGGTTTTCTTCGAGTAACGCAACTGCTCTTTTTTAAAGTCTCGGTGCATGATAGTTGGGACACCCTGTGTAATTCACTCAGTAACTGAAATGAGGCCAAACTGGATTCACTCGAAATAAGAATCAACAGCAGTAATTTGCAGCAGCCCTTATACTCGGACTCACAGGAAAAGAAAAAAAAGCGAGAGAGAGACTGCAGTTTTGCCGGAAAGGCGAAGCAGTTTTAATAGCCAAGTAAGCGACAATTACACGAAGGAATATTACACCGCTGAGTGGACTCAGGCTGGGAAATTGAACTGTCTCCTACTATAAGGTCTTGTATATACTCATATAGCACCGTCACTTCAGCGCTCAATTCTTCAAAGTCACATGAAGTTTCTTGAAGTGGAAGAAATATATATATATATTGTAGTGGGTAATATGCATGTGGCACTGTGCGGACTGCTACCGCTGCGGCGCGAGACACGAGCGCGGGTTGTTGATGCGAAGCGCTAGGACTCGTGATCTAGAGCTACCTGCGATCCCTCGAACGAGCTACAATAAACCCCATTTCATTTGGTGGAGGTGCGGGGTAACCTCGAAAACTGGAACTCCGAAGCCGGACGCTACCGACTGCTGCGACCATGCCTGACGAAACCACCCAGGAAGATGCACCACAGCCTCCGACGATCATCGTTTCCGGTGCATTGCGCCAGCGTGATCCTGCCATCTTTAGCGGCACCGATGATCATGACGTGGAGGATTGGTTGTCATCTTACGAAAGGGTGAGCCAGCATAACAAGTGGGACGACATCACGAAGTTGCACAATGTGCTGTTTTACTTAACCGGCGTCGCGAACCTCTGGTTCCGAAACGACGAACACGATTTCACAACGTGGAGCAGATTCAAGACAAGTTTCACAGAAGTGTTCGGGCGCCCCGCTGTGCGCAAGCTTCGCGCAGAACAACGCTTACGGGGGCGCGCGCAACATCACGGTGAAACGTTCACAAGTTACATCGAAGATGTCATTGACCTGTGTAAGCGCGTGAATCCGTCAATGGCGGAACAGGACAAGATAAAACACATTATGAAAGGCATTGGTGAGGACGCATTTCAAATGTTGCTAGCGAAGGATCCGCGTACCGTGGCCGAAGTTATCAACTTGTGCCAAAGTTTTGACGAGCTACGGAAACAGCGCATCTTAGCTCGGCGCCCACCGCCTACGGAAGATTCGTTAGCAGCATTGGTTATTGGCGACAACCACACAACTTTGCTGACGCAAATAAAAGAATTTGTGCGCGAGGAGGTCGCGCGACAGCTCTCGATTTTGCCGACCACGGAGAAGCCTTTTCAATATTTGGCTCCAGCGATCCGACAGGTAATTCAAGAGCAAGTGACCGAAGCTCTTCCACCTCCGTGTCAGCCGGCTCCTGTGGCCGCGCCTCTGACGTATGCTGAAGCCGCTGCACGGGCGCCTCGTCTGCCGGGATTCTCACCTCCGCCTTCAGCGCCTCTCCAGCCGGTGTTCTCTCATCCGCCCTCGCCTCGCCAGCAGGTCGCTGCCTTTTTCAGCGCACAGCAGCAAGGTACAAATCCTTGGCGCACTCTTGACAACCGCCCAATATGCTATGCCTGCGGTACACCGGGACATGTAGCGCGCTTCTGCCGCCGGCGCTTGCCGGCCTTCGTGGGCACCGCGCGACCACCCAGCTCCGGCTTCCGACCTTTCCGTATGCCTTCACGACCACCACCGGAAGTCTACGCTGCTGATGACATACCAGCACCGCAGTCACAGCTCTACAATACTCTTCGCTCACCTTCCCCTCGTCGGCGCTCACTCTCACCCATGCGTCGTAGGCCCAGTGCCAGTACTACTGAGGCGGAAAACTGATTTCCGCAGTTCCTGAGGCACGAACTGCGTCATCGTCGAAACATCAAAGTCCTCGTTTTTCCCCCGCTAACGTTATTGAAGTGTCTGTTGATGGCATCAAATGTCTTGCGCTCGTCGATACAGGTGCTGCTGTATCTGTGATTAGTGAGAAACTTTGCCGTGAATTACGGAAAGTGACCATGATGCCTTCGGTATTATTGCTTAGAACAGCCAGTGCACAACAAGTTCAGCCAGTCGCTATGTGCACTGCCAGGGTGTTGATTCGAGACATTTTGTATTCGATTGATTTCTTTGTTCTAACTTGTTGCTCCCACGATGTGATTCTCGGTTGGGATTTTCTGTCGCGCCATCACGCGGTCATTGACTGTGCACATGCTGAGGTTCAGTTCTCCGTTCTGTGCGATTTGCCATCTCACGACTTTCAAGTTCATGATGTTACCAGGATCTGTGTAGCTTCAGATACTGACCTTCCCCCTCACAGCGCGGTATTTATCCCTCTTCCATGCGCATCGCTTGCCGAAGCGACGGTCATGTTTTCACCCGCTGCCGTCTTCATTCGCCGCCAGCCTATATTGTTGCCTTTCGCCCTCCTCACGGTTCACCATGGGGCTGCAGAAATACTGATTTCTAACCCAAATTCGTACACTTTGGCTTTGCACTGTGGCGAGACTATTGGTACCATCCAGACTGTGGACGCTGACGTTATTGTGCAGTTCCCTGTTCCCGACGACGTGGATACTGCCAACGTAACAGCACTGGCACCCCATGTGCCATCTAACCGAGTACCACCGGATGTTTTTTGTCGCTCTATTGCCGATGACCTCGAGCCGACACAACGTGAGCGGCTTATTACTCTTTTAAATGATTGTCACGCCTCTTTTGACTGCAACCAAGCATCATTAGGCCGCACGCGTACCGTCTCTCACCACATTGATACGGGACACCACGCACCATTACGCCAGCGTCCGTACCGCGTGTCATCCACCGAGCGTCGTGTCATCGCCGAGCAAGTTGAAGACATGCTTGAACGTGGTGTTATCAAGCCATCCTGCAGCCCTTGGTCATCTCCTGTAGTACTCATTAAGAAAAAAGATGGCTCGATTCGTTTCTGTGTGGACTATCGTCGCCTCAACAAGATTACACGAAAAGATGTCTATCCTCTACCGCGCATAGATGACGCCCTGGATTGTCTTCATGGTGCCGAATTCTTTTCTTCTTTGGACTTGCGATCGGGCTATTGGCAAGTGCCAGTGGATGAATCCGACCGCTCGAAGACAGCTTTTATTACGCCTGATGGCCTGTATGAGTTTACAGTAATGCCATTCGGCCTCTGCAATGCACCCGCGACATTCGAAAGGATGATGGACAATCTTCTACGAGGCCTCAAATGGAAGACGTGCTTGTGTTATTTAGACGACGTGGTAGTTTTCTCCCCTGATTTCACCACTCACCTTTCTCGTCTCCGCGAAGTCCTTACTTGCCTTACCACCGCCGGCCTTCAACTTAACTTGAAAAAGTGCCGCTTCGGAGCCCGCCAGCTGACCATACTTGGCCATGTCGTGTCCAAAGACGGCGTCCTTCTCGACCCTGACAAACTTCGTGCTGTCACAGAATTTCCGCGGCCGACTACAGTGAAAGAGCTCCGCAGTTTCGTCGGTCTTTGCTCTTATTTTCGCCGCTTTGTGCGCAATTTTGCCTGCATCATCGCTCCCCTGACGAAGCTCCTGGCTGGCTCTGGTGACCTTCGTGACTGGACTCCGGCATGTGACCAAGCCTTCACCACTTTGCGTCGTCGGCTTACCTCACCGCCTGTTCTACGCCACTACGACCCGAGTGCACCGACTGAAGTTCATACCGACGCCAGCGGCGTTGGTCTTGGGGCCGTCCTTGCACAACGGAAGCCTGGCTTTCCAGAATATGTGGTTGCATATGCGAGTCGTGCTCTCACGAAGGCGGAATCCAATTATTCTGTCACGGAAAAAGAATGTTTAGCTATAGTTTGGGCCTTAAACAAATTTCGCCCTTACTTGTATGGCCGTCCGTTCGACGTTGTGACAGACCACCACGCGCTCTGCTGGCTTGCGTCACTGAAAGACCCGTCGGGGCGTCTTGGACGTTGGGCTCTTCGGATCCAAGAATTTGACATTCGCGTCATTTATCGATCCGGGCGCCAACATTCTGATGCAGATGCGCTCTCCCGTGCGCCCATGCGATCCGACGAAAGGCCACCTTCATCCATAGAGTGCCCGGTTGCTACGCTTGCTGTTACTGACATGCCGTCTGAACAGAGAAAAGATCCGTGGATTCTGTCTCTCATTGACATTCTTAGCAGTTCTTCAACGTCTACATGCCCTCGAGCCATTCGTCGCCAAGCCACCCACTTCGTGCTATGGGACGCCATCTTGTACCGCCGAAACTATCAGCCCGACGGTCGCAAATGGCTGCTAGTCCTCCCTCGCCATTTGCGTTCCGACGTATGCACGTATTTCCATGCAGACCCACAACAAGCTCATGCTGGCGTCCTGAAAACCTACGAGCGGCTCCGCCAGCGGTACTACTGGCGCGGCATGTATTCTTATGTCCGCAAGTACATTCGGTCATGTGCAGCCTGTCAGCGACGCAAGACATCTTCTCATCCGACAGGCCCTCTGCAACCTTTACCGTGTCCTGCACGTCCTTTTGATCGGGTTGGCATCGACCTTTATGGGCCCCTTCCGTGCAGTGCTGCCGGAAATCGTTGGATAATTGTCGCAGTAGACCACCTGACAAGATATGCTGAAACTGCTGCACTTGCTTCGGCTGCTGCTCGCGACGTCGCCGCATTCATCTTACGGCATTTCGTCTTACGGCACGGCGCACCGCGAGAACTACTCAGTGACCGAGGCCGTGTCTTCTTGTCCGAAGTTATTAATGAGCTACTTGCCGCGTGCCGCACTATTCACCGCACCACTACGGCGTATCACCCACAAACTAACGGTCTAACGGAACGATTCAACCGCACCCTTGGGGACATGCTCACCATGTATGTTGCATCGGATCATTCAAATTGGGACGATGTCCTCCCTTTTGTGACGTACGCATACAATACCGCCGTTCAGGCTACCACAGGCTTCTCACCATTTTTCCTTCTTTATGGGCGTGAACCATCCACTACCCTCGACACCGTACTACCATATCACCCGGATGCCTCTGAATTCACCCCTCTTTCCGAAGTTGCTCGCCATGCTGAAGAGTGCCGCCAACTGGCTCGCTCGTTCACGTCGGATACCCAAGGAATCCACAAAGATCGTCACGACAACGATCAGCCCACACAGTCCTTCGCCGTGGACTCTCACGTCTGGCTTCGGCTGCCCTTCCAAGCTCCAGGCCTTAGCCCAAAGCTTGCTCCGAAATATCAAGGTCCGTACCGGGTCGTCGCGTGTACTTCGCCTGTAAATTATGTGGTCGAACCGGTGACACCATCTTCGGACAAACGCCGCCGTGGCCGCGAGACTGTTCACGTCAGCCGCCTGAAGCCGTACCACGACCCCCTTATCGTATCATCGCCTTAGGTCGCCAGGGTGGCTCCTCTTCGCCCCGGGGGTAGTTGTAGTGGGTAATATGCATGTGGCACTGTGCGGACTGCTACCGCTGCGGCGCGAGACACGAGCGCGGGTTGTTGATGCGAAGCGCTAGGACTCGTGATCTAGAGCTACCTGCGATCCCTCGAACGAGCTACAATAAACCCCATTTCAATATATATATATACGCACACACACAGTAAAAGCTTGTCAGTTCACAAGACGTTAATTCGAAATAGCTGCCACAGTCCGTCCAGAAATATATTGAAAGCAGTATGTAACACATCCCGCTAATTAACACTGAAATCCGCACCATCGAGGATGGGAAGCGGGCTAGTGCGCGGGAGCACGTTGGCGACGCTGGCGTCGCCACGCGGGCCGCGCAGCTTTGCTTTTTCCATCTGCGGCCCTTTGTTTGGGCCTGACTGGAGAGAGATGTGTTTGCGCCTGGCCAGGCATGGCCAACACCTCTGTTGCATGTCGCTTCTCTCCCGTGAGCATAGAGTTTCATATTAGTATACCTAGAGGGAAATCTGGTGCAGCGATCGTTCAACCATCATGGGAATGATGGGAAGTACAGGCTTCGTATTGGTATTCTATTGACTGGTGAACTAGTCTATAAGTATTTTTGGGCAGTTTTGGTTTCGCTCCAAGTGCAATTGCTATAACCTGCAGTGGGACAGTGCAACGCAAAGCTCTCTGCCTTTATTATGTTGCTCGAAGTGGCGATAGCGCGTTGGGCCAGCGGCTGAGCCAATATTTGTGTCGCGGTGTGGCGTCGAAGCCCTGACGAGAAAGTGGCGGCATAGTAAACGTTGAAAGAACATGTTTTGAGCGTTTGGACCTTGGTTTGTTATGTGTGTTGTTGGCACTGTAGTGTTACGTGCTTTATGAAAGTTCAGAATAGGAAAAAAAAGGCGCTACTGATACAAGACATAGACAGGCGTACTTCTAGTGGCTTGACAATCAAATTTTATTGAGGGCTTCATTATGCATTGCTGGTTTATGTGCTCATTGAAATCCGTGTTTTACGACTTTGAGAACACAAACTTAGTTGTGGTAGGAAAGGTTGCTGCTCCCTGGCTGTAGTCTAGTGTCACAAAATGGGTAAGTGCAAAGCCACGCCGTAATGCTTCGGAAGCCGTACGTCAATATAATATATGATGAAGTATGCTCATAGGAGGCCACAAGCATCCTAGCTAGCACTGCAGCAGATGTGCTTAAAAGTACTTGAAGACGTTCAGCAATCGTGACAGCCGACGCAGTCTTTCGAAAGAGCGAAAGAGTTCGCAAGTGCCTGTCGTCTGCGAGAAAAGTCTCGCGTTTGCAGCGAGCAGGCATCGTAGCAGACGACACTTGTAACATTCCGCTCAAGGGTGCAACACTTTCTCACAATACAACATTTTTATTTCCAGAAATACTTGAGTATTTTTATATAAGTACATGCACGGTTGTTATTCAGATTCAGATTTATTGGTTCCAAAAAAAAGAAGTAATTACATGACAAATATACAGACGAGGGTCCCAAAGTGAAAGAACTGTAGTGGGACCCTCGGTCTTTGGCGTTATTCTTTGGCATTAAATCGGGAACAGAATCGCACAAGTATGCATACCCTGGTGTGTCCTGGTGACAAACCATAGTAAAACATGTTTCCATCTCAAAGTGATACAAAGTTTATGTAGCGTGTTGTACATTATATAACATACCGCTGAAATAAAATGAGATTTTACACAATAATATTTGAGTATAGCTGTGTTTACTGCGCCGCAAGCAAACGCCACTGGTCTTAAGATCGAAGTCAATCCGAAGCCTGCACTTCCCATCATTCCCATGTAGGTTGAGGCAATGCTCATGAGAACCCCCGTAAACACTAGCGCCACATTTCCCTCTAGGGTATTTATTTAGAAACTGTATGCCCGTGAGGTTCCGTATAAAGCTCAAGGGCGATAAAATCGTTGCCGTGCACTGTATACTGTATGTGCGAGCGCAAGCGTGCGAGGGTGAGCCGGCAAATGCGGCTTAATCTCGCGTGTGTGAGCGAGGAAGGCTGTGCGGATGCGCACCCTCTCCTGTCGCGTGTGAGACACAGGGGTGAGGCAGAGGGAGGGAGGGAGGGGGGATGGATGTTCTCCACAGGCTGCTGCTTATGGCGTGGCCATGCAGGTGCCGTATCTTGAAAGCGATCTGCAACGTGGCCAAAGTGCGCGCCCGCGTGGGCCTCATCTTTAAAGCGATCTGTGATGTTTGCAGAGTGCGTGCAGTGCCGGTAGCTTTGTACGCAATGTGCTTTCTACATTTCATTCGCATTGAAGTGAGAGCTGTACGAAGGTCAATTCGCTCGCTGCTACTGCCGCGATTCCTCACTCCAGCGTTTCTTAGTGAGTTTACGCAGTCATCGAGCAAGATGTGTTCATGTTTGCCTGTGTGCGCATGACACCGTACTTGTTAATTTAGTTAATAAGCGAATGTTTACAAATTTATGCGGCTGAGAAAACGACTATCCTTACTTGGTATAGCTATCTACTAATTTGCTATCGCAATCGATGCTTCACTTTTCGGGCGAAACTGCGACATTTTTTTATTCTCCACGCCAGTCAACGCGACAAATGCGCGGATGGAGCAAGAGCCATTTTGACCTCGACCCTGGCTGTGGCAGCTCGCCCACAATCTTCCACGTCACGATTGAGTGCACTGCAAACCTCTTTTCTCCCTTGCCAACTCTCCTTTACCCCACGCAACAAAGAGCTGTGGGACGATGCCCTCCGCGACGGACCTCCCGAGGCCCTCCGAGCTGTGATACAACGTGCTTGAAACATCGCCGGAATCATCTTAGGGACCCTGGACTGAGGGTTCCTTCCACACTGCTCTCGCCATTCAAATATTATTAATAAAGATGTTTTACTCTCTCTCCAGAGCCCTCCAGCCAGGGCAGGCGATAAGGTCTGCGCGTCCCTATTGGTGGAGCAGTCACGTGGTCGCACTCCACAGTGGTATTCCTCTTAAACTCCACAGCGGTATTTGCGCCATTGGGCAGAGGCTTCCTATTGACGTTCTTGTAATTAGATGGCGACTCACTAGCTGGTCGACAAGCAGAGCAACGACTTCCATCAATTACAAAAACGACAAGCGAAAACCGCTGACAACACAGCATATAAAGAGCTTTCATGTTAAGCAGCTAAAGCAACCCCAATAAATTGTTTCGAAATGAAAGTATTATTTTTTTAGCAAGAAAGACAAAACATTTGAGCTACAACAGACATTTCATTCACATGAAAGAAGGTTGGTCAGGGTTGAGAAATTTCCAAGCAAACATCTTTGTGCATATGCGTTTGCTGTTAGATTATTTAGATATAATGGAAAGTATCGTATCAGATACAATGATTGCGGTAGTATCTTGTAATGTGCATGTCAAATACTTGCCCAAATATCTTGTATCGTATCATGATACAGTTGCAAAGTACCTTTGCCCAGCCCTGTCCTCATCGCCATACCGCCTTCACAGTTCCATTTACATCATTTCATCGTAATTGTGCTGTTGTAATTCAAACATGATTGTTGTGGTTGTCATGCCATCGTCGTCATTGCGTCATTGACATATGGTCATTGTCATGCATTTGTTGTCATACTGTGGTTGTGATACTGTCATGGTCATTCCATCGCCATCATTCTTGTCCTACTGTCATCAACACTCCACCATTGTACACTTGTCGTTGTTCCATTGTTGCCAGGGCACAGTCATCACACTGTTGCACCGTCGCCATCATTTCAGAAATATCATCCAATTGTTGTCATGCCGCTATCGTCATACCGCCTTCATCGTTCAATCAACATAATTTATCCTTCATTCCGTTATATAATTGTGCTATAGTAATTCAATCATGATTATGCCACTGTCGTCATGGCATTGTAATTGTGTCGTGGTTATTTATGATCATCACTTCAGAATCATCCCAATGTCATCATGCCATTGTCTTCGTAATGTCTTTGTCGTTGTATCGACGTCATTCCTTCTTCGCAATTTCTTCGTTGCCTCTGCATGCGCCAGTGGCTTAGGTCCTCAATGTACTGTCGTGATACCTTGGTGAGCGATGGTCATGACAAAGTGGGCCAATCACAGAGATGGTGTATGTCACAAATAGCCAAGCACTTCAAATCTCGGGAAGACCACTACAGATTAAAGGTGTCTTAGTCAATACGGTGTGTCGCTACGTGGTCGCTACATTGCGTGAATGCTAATTACACTAACTTTGGTAGTGTTAAGATGGGTTCTGCCGGATTTCTTTTGTCTTTGCAACATCAAAAAGCTCTGGTCAACATCATTCCCAGGTTATTAAGACCTCGAATTCGTAGAGGTGATTGGTGATCGCTAAACAACCCGACATTCAATGGAGGTAGTGCTGTGAATTTGACAGCGGCCCTGCCTATCAACAAGGGGAAGTGCATTTAGGGGAAAAAGAAAAAAGGCTAACAGTCAATGCATCTGATAAGATTTTGTTTGTGCTTTTTGCCTCTTCTAACCAATCAAGACATGCGAAATGAGCCAAGAGTTCACCGATCTTCTGTCAAATTCTAACGAAAGAACCATCATCACCAACCGATCACCCTTCATCGCTACAAGTGTTGTTTTCTAGCTGTACTTCAGAATGTTTAACCAAAGTCCTTTTGTGCTTGCATTCAGTGTTGTTGTTCCTTGTGGGAATTATGTGTGCCATTTTGATAGTTCATTAGCATGTTAGATGAAAGGTGTCTATGGCTGTGTGCATGGATATACATGCTGTCGTTTATTTTCTTTATTATTTTTTTCATTGTTTGATAGGTGAGTATACCATGCTCGATTTCAGGTGCAGTGAACTTTCTTGTTGCTGTATAATACAGCCAATGTTTCTATGGCTGCGTCTTGAGTAGTAGTCATTTGCTGTTTCCACACATCATGCTTAAATTGCATAAAAGCTTTGCACTCACAAACTTCAGAACTCTACCTACATTACACACTTCATGTATGGAAAATCAGTCACGTGGTGCCATCAATGTACAAGCAAATATTCATAATCTATTGACCCTTTTTGTGACGATACCATGGGTGCTACCACGTTTGATCACGTGGTGACGCGTCCATTGCTTGCCTTAACTGTCTCCGTTGTCTCCACATTTACAATGGATGTGTATGATGCAGGTGGGGCTTAACAAACCTCTGTTTCGAGAGATATCGTAGATGGTGTCTGGGTCGATGACATGAAGCTTTGGCCACAGCTTCATAGAGCACGCAAAAATGCTTTTGGAGATGATTAAGCTATATCCAAGCGGCGGAAGCAGCGCAGATGGTGTTTGTTCTAAAATCGGGGCTAAATATGTATTCCAAGCCGTCCAAACTTTCCGCTCATGAATTGAATCGGAATTAGTGTGTCGTGCTCTTCGTTCTTCATTTGGCAAATATTTTGAAGCAGCGGCTTGTCACATATCTGGCTCTGTAAATTTTCTCAGTGCGGTCACTATCTGATTATTTTCTGCCTAATAACTTGCGGATGTGCTCAGTTCCGATAGATTTGTTCTTGCTGCGCACAAGGCTTGAAACGTAGCTGTTTTGTACATTGTAATACCTTGTAGCAGTGATGTGATAGCTGCGCCAATCGCGCCAAAGTGCGCCAAAAGGCAAATCCTGCTACATCCTGCTACATCCTGCTACATGTTTGCTGTTCTGCACCAAAGCTGCGCCAAACGTGTATTTTCACATTCCGAAAGCGAAACTAATATATCGAGGTAGAAACGTCCATGCGCCCCACAATTGCGAGTGACATCAATCCTCACGTCGACATCGACCTTCGTCGCCAATGCGCACTTCGCACGTAAAGCAAAGAAAACGTGAGCCTGTGTGTTGGGCAAGTCGAACTACCGGACAATGATGTGCTTAGAATGCTGTAGCACAACTCCTCATTGAAATGGCGCCCTCGAAGCTTAAAGGTGAGTTCACAGAACTTTCTTAATAAGGCGTTATGAAAAAACACTGCACTGGTATAGTGATGCCTTAGGGCGATGCAAGTTTGCCATTGTTGCATTGAGTAGATGTTAGCCCTCCTGTCAAGTCAGTTCAATTGTTATTTAATATTTGGTTTCGTCCTTGATAAGGACGAAACCAACCACAATCGCTCTGCAAATATCTATTTGGCGTTATATTTCGTCGACCGATTGCAGAGGCTCAGTGTCTGTGCCTTTTGTATTGCATTTTCACGTAGGCGGCCGGCTGGCGACATCGCATCACATTGTAGTTTGCTGGCATGCGGCGCTATCTACTTCGTCGCGCTTATCATTTGCCATGATCTAACGTTAGAAATCAGTACTCTGGACCCTTTGCTAACTTTCGATTCGTGTTTGCAGCACGGTGATACTAGCAGGTGTGTTTTACGGTCATATTTTCTCATGCGGTACACTAATACCGGTGTCAAATGGGTACCTTTGATCATGATCAGGGCCAACCTGGATTGGGCTCGATCCGGATCAGGTGTAGCTGCACGGTCATTCTTGATCGCAATCAGGCCTGATCGGGATCACAACAACCGCAATCTGGCTCCGAGATCGCGATTTGGTTGACGTGTGCGCCATATGACCTCCGGATTAGTTTGGACCGTGTAGCAGCGACCACTGCTGATCGCGATCAAATTTGCCCATGGGACTCCGGTATACGACCGGGCTGCTTCCCGATAGTGTCATTTGTTCGGTCCGTTTGCTTTGATGCTTCGTTTCGTTGCTGGTCTGTTCATTATACATTTGAGCTGCAGTGGAAAATGTGATACAATCGCTTTTAAAACATTTTTGGGGAGTTGTCTTGCCTGGTGTCTCTAAAACTGATCCTTCTAGCATGCCAAATGCATGTATGTGCCGCGATACTAAACTAAGAAATTTGTTGTTCCTCAGGTCGTTCCACCAAGTTCAACATCGACATCCTCAGCCAAAAGGACGAAAATGGTGACACCATATCATCTTGGTGTCGCCAAGGCATTGATGGCAGTGGATTCTGCATTGTCTGCAATCACACCATTAAATGCACACAGCATGGTGTTGCAGCGATAAAGCGACACGCTACAAGCAAGCGGCATATTGAGGCCACGAAGAACCATCGTGATTCTGCAGGTGTACTGAAAACGCCGAAGACCTGTCAGACACATTTGGACTTCTCGCAGAGTTCAGCGACACTCTCAGGCGACCGCGTGGTTCATGCAGAGACTCTTCGTTCTGGGGATTACTCTCAAAGAAGTTCCCTTCTCCTGGGTGCATACAGCCACGTCTCTGTTTCCGAGGATGTTCCCCGATTCCGAAATTGCTAAACAGTTTTCCTGCAAACGAACCAAAGCCTCCTACATGGTGTCTGATGGTCTTGGACCCTACTTTAGAAAACTTGTGATTGATGAACTAAACAGACCAAATGTTTTCTACTCAATTGCAATTGATGAAACGCCATTGCTGGAGCAACGTTGCCAGCAACTAGACGTGATGGTGAGGTACTTTTCATGCATTGCAAAACATGTGGTTGTGGAACATCTTCAGTCTTTCAGGTTAGGCTCAGCTACGGCTGATATCCTTCTCAGTGAAACAAGGAAGGCAACAAAGGATCTTCATTTGGTTCTTTAGTGATGGGCCTAATGTAATGAAAGCTGTGAAAAAGAAACTGAAGGAACTGCACCCAAACCTCATAGATGTAGGCAAATGCTGCCTCCACAAAGTTCATAATGCATTCAGCCATGGCATAGATGCTTTTGGTTCAGAAATTGAGGCAGCAGTCGTGGATGTATATTACTTTTTCAAAAGTGCTGTACAAAGTGCTTCGATTAAGCCCCAGCAAGAAGTGCTTCAACTGCCAAGCAATGTTTTCTTACGTCACTTGAGCTCCAGGTGGCTTATGTTAGGGCCTGCAGTAGATCGCCTCATTGAGCAGTTTCCAGCGATCAGAAGCATTGTCATGTCTGATTCAGCTTGTCATTTGGGAGGACAACTGCGTCAACGCCTGAGGAAAGCGTTTTCAGACAGAACATTTTATGCAAAGCTCCTGTTCATGAAGAATGCTACAGATATTTTTACCGATTTTTTGTCCCTGTTTCAAAAGCGCGAACCTTTGGCTCATCTGCTTTATAGTGAAATGGTGGCTTTAGTTTTTAAGCTGTGTGGACGTTTTATGACTAAAGAGTCCTATAGCTCTAAGAAGCGCACAGAGCTGCCACTACTGCAGGCCGAGTCTCCTGCCAACTGGAAAGCTAAAGTGGAGATTGGAGAGGGCACTGAGCGGGAAATATTATCTTGGGAAGCAGCGGACAAAAGAGCATTTAGGCTGGGTGCCAGAAAGTTTTATATCAAGTGCACAGAGTACCTCGTGTCACGACTGCCATTCGGTAATTTATTGCTGAAGAGTCTACGCTTCCTGAAGCCAGAGTCCAGGAAAATGGAATCCTCGTGCAGTGATCTCAGACAACTAGCTTCGGGGCTTCCACAAGTTATACAGCCGCGCGACATCTCTGCTTTGATGGACGAATACAACCTCCTCCAGCTGCGGCACATTGAATCAGATGCATCCATCTCTGTTGAAAAGCACTGGCAGACCATTTTTGATGAAAAGAAGCCTGACAATGGAGCCAAGTACCCTCTGTTGAGCAAGATTGTCAAAGCGTTGCTCTGCATTCCACACGGAAATGCAGATGTGGTAAGGGGGTATAGTGTGAACCGCCGTCAACTTAATGAAAGGTCTAGATTGAATATTCAGACCATAAATGGCATAAGAAACATTGTTTCATATGCCAAACGCTTTGGAGTGACCCATCTAGCTTTGATGTTATGCCTGATGTCGTCAGAGCAGTGCGAGGGGCAAGCAAAAGGTACAGAGAACGTTTGGCAGCTGAAGAAGAGCAGGCTGCCAAACGGCAGCGTGCCAATGTTCCCAAGATGACACCGAGTGATGCTGACAAAAACCTCCAGCTGGAAGTAGAAACAGCAAAGAAAATGTTGGTGAATGCAGAGCTCCTCATCAACACATCAACAACGGCATAAAGATGAAAAATTTGCGATATTGAAAGTGGACAGGCCTTGCTTGCTGAAGGGAAAACAGGGCTTTCAGCTGCTCTTGACAAAATGTCACCTAAGGCAGCCAACTAGGCAGTATTTTGAAGTTAAAGAGTGAATGATGTTGCTTACAGAAAAAGGCACAGAACAAGTCCACTGCTTTTTGATAGGCCAAGAAGCCGAGAAGTTGTGCTGTCGTTACATGTACATAATTATTATTCAATTCATATGTGTTTAGAACCGTTGATGGTGTTTTTTCATCGTTTTTCTGTAAGCTTGCCATGTGCATTCTAGCCATTTTTAAATAAAAGTTCCAGTGACTTGCTTGTTGTTCATTTATAACTGCTGTCCTATAGGGGCTTGGTGGCTATAACACAGCGCTGATCTATACTTGGTCACATAATAAATTAAATGAAGCTGAAGTTCTAAAACTAGTTATTTGGGCCTACATATGATGTTGCACAGTTGCCTTTAATTTAATTAAATTATGGGGTCTTACGTGCCAAAACCACGATCTGATTATGAGGCACGCCGTAGTGGGGGACTCCGGAATAATTTGGACCACCTGGGGTTCCTTAATGTGTACCTAAATCTAAGTATACACGGGTGTTTTTGCATTTTGCCCGCATTGAAATGCACCCAACACCCTTTTTATGGCACAAAAGGTTTCGTTCCCAAAGGCTTCCTCCTTATTTTACTATTTTACTTCTCGCAAAGTCAAGTTTTCCACTTGGCAATGAGCCTTGAGCTGCTCCAAAAGCCTGTTTCTCTGCTCCAAAATGCCCTTTTGGCTGCTCCAAAAAGCTGCTCCGAAACGGCTTCAGCCAATCATATCACTGTTGTAGCAAAGATGTATTATCGCTGTTAACTCGCTTACTTTTGTGGACCGTCACAAAACATTCAGCTTCGACCATTCATGCGCTATTGGTGTCCATCATTTATTATGTGTACATGTATAGTGTGCGTATATTCAAGTGTGCGCTTAATCACTTATTCTTGACATGTTGGCAATAGAGTGGGCGTGTTTCCATGCCAGTTGGGCTAGGTGTGTGTAGATACTGTGTGCAAAACTTACTACGACAGGAAGCGGTGCTACTCCCTTTGTCATTGTTTAACGAGCGGTACTCACCCTTGCCGACATTCCGGGGCTGAAGCCCTTTCTTTGATGGTTAGTGATACAATTCTGGCGGGTGAGCAAGTTTCTGTATCTTTGAGGAAAGCCATACATCTCGAAGTGTCAGTAACATGCACGTACAGAAAGTTGCAGCAGCGGTAAGCATTCCTTAATATTGCAGTCACTATTTTTGCAGCCAACTACTGCAGATGTCTCCAATCCACATGATTCAATCCAACATGATTGGAGCACACTGCGTTAGTGAAAACTCAGTTGCATTTTTGACAGCTGACCGCACAGAAATAAGGTAGAAGCAGTAATGGTTTCGTGTTTGCGTGCTGCAGCTGAGGCCTCGTATGATGCGCCCCCAAAAGCGCCACCTCGTTTCTGTAGAACAAACTGCTCCATGAAAAGGGTAAAAATTTGGAGGACGCTTAAGCTTCACCTTTAAGAGTGGAACATGGTAGCATTCAGATTCCTGACTGTTTCTCATACTTCCCGGTAACTGGAACGTATGTAACCGTAATGTTTACCGGGAAATGCTGGCCACATACGCTATGCACGAAGCCGGGCTTTGTGGTCGAAACGCGGCCTCTTGCGTGGGCCGCAATGCGACTGAGGGGAGCGCCAGCTGGAGGCATTGCAAGGAACCGGGCTCGCCGCTTCGTGGCCCCTAAGACACCCGCGCGCAAATGGCGGGCGCCGCGGTTCGTCTGTGAATAGTAGACATGCTGCAAAAGGGGTTTCTTTGAGTTTTCGCATAACAGAATTATGTTTTTGCTTATAGTCAAATTGGAATCCGAGAGCTATCATGTCTGTAGGTTGTGTGTAAGTCATAGTTTACGATTTTTTCATGTATTTTAGCTTGAGAAATTCAATTAGTTCAGTAAATTACTTGCATGTTGGTATGGGTTGTTCAAAATTCTCTTTTTCGAAATGACGCTGGATGCTGGACCCCGATGCCGGATTTTCTGAAATATGGGCTTCTTAACGCATCTTTTGAGATCTAGCAGTGCCTGGGGCTTGTCGCCTCCCATGCTGCAACAGCCCGGAGACCATGTACAGCTAGTACAACATGTTTTGTTAAGCCTAAGCACCAAGAAATCAAAAAACGATCTCAGAAACAGCACCAAATGGTCATGAATAGAATACTTTGCTGTGGAAGCTAAACAGTGCACGACAGTTCCCGAACTATGTTCTAGCGTGCACCCCCAAATGGTGTGCCAAGGCTTGTAGCCCTGGCTGTGCTGCCAACTTATTGTGACACAGAGTATAGAAGCACACTTAGCATGTTTACTGATATATGTATAAGGAAATGTAATGGTCCACAAACGGATTCTTATGGAAGGTCAGACAGGACTTCATATTTTATGATGATTCACCTTGATGGACCACACGTCTGTCAAAACAATTTGTCTAGCTCAAAGAAATAGTAAAGTTTTATTCAATTATGGTAGCTATTGCACTTTTTGGTTTAATTAATATTTACATAATCATCAAGCACCTTTTATTTCTTATAAAAGCTTTGAGATATGCCATACTTCATAGTTGTAGTTATGATATACATTCCACGAGCTCAATCCTGTGATGACATTCCTCTGCGCAAATTTGAAGTGTTTCTGCGTCACGGGAGGTCTTCTTTAAACAAGAAGAACCTTCTAGCATTGAGACACTGCTGAGAAGTATGGAAATCTGACTGGATTGTGCCTTATTTCGTCAGTCTGTCGGATGGTAAATAAATGTGCATTATTAATGTCCGTGTTATTTGCTTTCAGGCTATCTCGAAGATCAAAGGTCCTGTAGCTACCATTGGTGTCGTGGGAAAGTTCCATTCTGGCAAATCTTTTCTGATGAACCAACTTATGGGGAAGACTAAAGGGTTTGGCATTGGCCCTTCTGTTCGGCCTGAAACAATGGGCATCTGGATGTGGGGAGAGGTGCAGTTCCTTTCTTCATTGCTCTTTGGGATGTTCTTTTGGTTGGTACTGTTGAGATGCGTGTCAGTTTTTATGGAGAAATATGCATTGGCCTTTTTGTAATTGCAAGGTTGTAATTTAACACTATAGAAAAATTTGCCCACCATAGTCAGACCTCAAATCCTGTATTCGAACCTCGCAAACTTGATGTTGCAGGGTTCAAAGGTGGCAGTTGAATCAGATGAAAAATAGCTGTAACAGCAAAATTCTCAATATGTATTTTTTTGTTTGAAAGTCATGTTCGCTTCCTTCCAATGTGTTTTATTCTTTATAAATATAAGCAAAATTCTCAATATGTATTTTTCTCTTAGAAAGTCATGTCGCTCCCTTCCAATGTGTTTGACTCTATAAATATTCTAAAATTGGCTGAATTGTTTGTGCTTGTCTTATTATTATTACTATTGTTATTATTATTACTATTATTATTGTCACTACTACTACTAATACTTTCTTTTGCAGCCTCTGAAAGTGCAATTACCATCAGGGCAACAACTTTCCCTTATTTTTCTTGACACAGAAGGTAAGTACACTCTATTGACTTATGAGCAGAAAACAAAAGGCCAGTTCGTGCAACTGAAGAAATAAAATTTTCTAGGGGTACACAAATATTCGAAATTTCAGATACATATAGCTGAAGGTGAAGGTTTATTTGCTTCTATTATAGAAACGGGAGCAGAAGCAAAAGGATACAAAGGCCTGACAAATGGCTCCACCTCCTGTTTGCATTCAGCACTGTGGTACATAATGTGAAATAAATTGGTGACATAATATAAAATCAATGTTACATGTGCAGTACAGAGGTAAACATATAATTCAAATAAAATTTAAGATTAGTAACAAAATAAAATAGAAATACATTATAAAATCGTAATACAGATTGACCGTGAATCTGTAGAAGCAATTTTCCTAGTGAGGGAAATAAGTAATGCACTAAACATAAATGAATTGTATTATCGAATTCAAAAAAAAAAAATCCATAACGATGTGTTACAGTGTAAAATGCTCAAATATACATATCATCTATATTGCATTTCATTTGCTATAATCTGCATTTTCATGGATTTCTTGGGTAATTTACTGTAATCAGGTAAATTTAGGTGATTTAATAATTGAGAAACCTGGTGATTCAAATGCTGTCTGCCATAAATTGTTTGAGACTTTGGAGTTTCCCTAGTTTCCTTGCGTAGGCAATAGTGAGATTTTGATTCAGATGATTTTGATGCATTCAGGTTGTTAGCTTTTATATGTTGCAATAACCTATAATAGTATATCTGGTTTGCTTTCAGCATAGTGTGTTTAATGAATAGAGTATGCATTCTCAAATCTTGAAGCCTACCCTGGTAATTTTCGAAATATCTGAGGGCTCTTTTTTGTAAGACTGTCAATTGTCGATAATTTTGGGAATATGTTGTACCCCATACAAGTAAACAATATGTAAGTCGTGAATAAAACATGGAGTAATATAATACCTTTTTAAGCCAAAGTGGAATCAGATCCCTGATTCTGTTGAAACATCTCGTGATTTTGCCAAGTTCGGCTGACAATTTTTCCGCGTGTGTCTTCCAGGACATATCACCTTTAAACCAGATACCCAGAAACTTATGAGCGTCTACTTGTTCTATTGGTATGTCTCGAAACCATATTGTTAAGTTAATATTCATCGGTTTGTTAATTGGTGCAAATATTATATATTTAGTTTTAGTGACATTTAATTGCAATTTGTTGCTATGTAACCATGAAAACAGAAGATTTAAGTAACTATTTATTGAAATCTGCAACATTTCCAAAGACTTGTCTGTGAAAAACACATTTGTGTCATCAGCGTATTTGATTAAACTTTGAGCATTTGGTATGTAATAAAGTTAATTGTTGTATAGGTTAACCCTTTGACGGTCAATGATGTAAATATACGGCGCCATGAACAAGTTCCTAGCGCCAATTTCCTAACTATTTCTTTTCTGTTATGTGCTGCCACTATGTGGGGATACAGGGAATTTTTTTCGTGCGCCTCCCCCTCTCGGTTTTCGTTGCATGGTTTGTTTTAGAGCTAGTTTGCTCCGGCGCATACTACCACTCACACATTGGCGTGCGCGCGGGCGGGCGACCGTTTGGATTTTGTTTCGCGGGCGGTTTCGGCTTTTTGCACTTTCGAAACTGATGGCTATCTCGTTCCTATTCGCTCAAAGGGCGACCGCTTGTTTCTCGCTCGTTTAGTGCTCACAGGGGTGCGCATAGGAAGGATGCCGCCGTGCGTGCATTTCCATTTCTTTTTTGTTTTTTTAAGACTCGCGAAAACGAATTGTCCTAGCTGGTTGGCGATAAGATGAAGATTAGCGGAAGTTTGTCACACGTGTTACTTTTTTTTATGGGCACAGAACTAAACAGTTCTTTTGAGTGCACGCACCTACGTAGTTCGATTACGCCATGGACGTACGTATTAGTGTAAGAGCAGGAACATTTGAGGCTTGCGAAATATTCTCGTGTGTTGATTTTCAAAACCTTGAACTATGTGCATAAAAATGCTTCAAATTTTTAATTCTGATAAGTTTATTTCCTTTTTTATTGTTGTTATTCATGAATGAAGAGTGCATATATAGCAACGCAAAATATTTTTTTCTCACTTTACGGTCACCCTAGAAAAATTACGGTAATTTTTTTTCGAAATAAGTCCCTAAGAAGAATCGGAATCTGCAATAAAAAAAATCGCCTCTGGGCGGTCGCATATGGCGAAAAAAATCTACCCTCAAAGGGTTAAATAACAAAGGTCCAAGTATAGAGCCCTGTGGGACACCTTGTAGACTATCTTTAATTCTTAGGATAGTCTTAGCTGTCCAATTTGTTCTCAATTTGAGGCTTCATTATTCAATATCATTGAATATTCATTTCTATGCAAATATAAGTGTTAGCAACAATAATTGAAGTCTTAGGGGACAAATATCAATGCAAGTGGAGACTTCTGAGCAAAACTGCTGCAGTAGAGGCGGGGTAGTTGTGCAGAGGCACCAGCTCCTGAGCATATGCATGAGCAGATAAGTACTGCTCAATAATTTCCAGTCATTCAGTAAGAATGCCTCACTTTTAGGCAGCCTACAAATCTGTTATCTCGATTTAGCAAAGCAATTCATTATTTGGACAGTCTCGTCATGTATGCGTCCAATTGAAACAGTGTGGTGCTGTAGTTCCACACTTATCTCCTCCAGGGAACGCAGCACGTGCATCTGGTGATGTGCTGTTTCCTTGTTTCGTTACTGAAATCGTCGTAGTCATTCCTGCCAACTCTCCCGAATTTTCAAAACGTTTACAAAGTTCGGCTTGTTCTACAATTTTATGAATGTTGTGTTAAGTTGTATGAAAAGGTAAATTCTGTTTGCAATAAAGTTTCATCAATCTCCGACCATACTTAGAGTGGTACTTGCTTCAAGCAAGATTATTCAGACAAGTTCCTAAAGCAGACAAAATCGGCGACATCAAAGTTGCCGAGTTTCCGCTGTTTAACGTTTGCTGCTTGTCTGCTGCATCTAAAGGTAATTTTTTTTTTCATAGTGTGTATTTATCCTACAAAAGGTCTGTGCTCAGGTTAAATTTGTTTTAAATGCATATAATTTCCTCCTTTGCCCCCTCGTCTTTGCTGTGCCGCAGGATTTTAACAAAATTTAATTTTAACAGGTTGGCAGGTATTGATCAATCAGCGGACTTGTATTTTCAAGAACAAAAAAGAAATATATATATATACAAGAACTCACAGTTTTGCCAAAAAGGCAAAGCATCGATTGTGATAGTAAATTAGCAAACAGCCATTCGAAGTAACGATAGCCCTTTTATCAGCAGTATCAACTTGTAAACATTCACTTGCTAACTAAGGTAAAGTACAACTCCGGCGATTTTTTTTGACCATGTCAAGGTAATAGAATATTTAGGTTTCCGAGACCCCCCTGTCACGCGTCTGATAGTAGAATTGTTACGCAAATTCGCGAATACCTTTAAATAAGCAAAAAAGTGCAAAAGCGATACCGAAACCTGACCAAGCAGTCGAGCGAACCTCTTCGTGTGACGTCGCAAGTGTCACACGAAGAGGTTCGTAACCCTCCGTAACGAAAACTCAACGAACAGATGTCCTATTCTGTCGTCTCAGAATAGGACACGCATATGCCACACAGTTTTCTGCTGACTGGAAATTAACCACCAACCTGCGGTAGATGTGAAAGGCTCACATCCTCCACGTCCTTCTGGAGTGTCGGGAAGCCGAAACACAGAAACTCTTTTCTGTGGCATACCAGTAGCACATCCCCCTTATTTCATTCCGTAATGTTTCTTGGTCCAGAACCGTTTTTTGACAGCAGAGCAGTCCTAAGCTTCTTAAACAATGTTGTCTTAAATGTTGCTAACCCTACAAATTTGTTGTGCATCCCCTCTCCAGAGGATGCCATGGTGATAATAGTTTTGTACAGCACATGCCTCCAAGCCCTTGCGTTTCAAAGGCTCTCTTAAGGCAGTAGTTCTTCTTGCAAACGTTTGCCTTGATGTATTTTAATCTATCATCATTCTTTCAAAATGTATCTTTCGTGTCCTTAGTACACCTCATTAACCATTGCCATAATTTTATTACATATACGGTTTACGCACTTTACAGAGACCGCTTTTAGGCCCCTTTACAGCCATGTCACACCTACCTCTCGGAATTCATCTATCCACTGCAAACTCATCAATACTGGCCTGGCACTCCTTGGTCATAATTGGCCCTTGCGCCATAAAACAACAAATTCATCATCATGATGCACGACTTTCATGGCCATATAAAAAACATGGGATGGCGGCGCTCCTTCTTTCCCATTGGAGGGTCGAAAAGCATAAAACCCAATAGTGTACCTACAAATTGTCCACTTTCATGTCGACCTACCGCACCCTGACGGCAAGTGGATTGTATTCTTCCTGTTGGAACGGTTTGGAATCCGCCTCTTTCACGGCACGATGGCGCATGCGCCCTGCCCTAGCGGATTAGTCACAAAACGTTTTGGAAGGGACGCGCGTGCGCGGCCGCGTGGCCAGATATCAGGGGAAAGTACCCCGAAAAAAAAAAAAAAAAAGAAAGCTCTTGGACGTGCGCTGTTGCAAACGCTTGTGCCATGTACTGCGTTGAAACTCTACTGGTAGCTCGACGTCGGTGCGGTGCCGAAAACGTGCGTAAGACTGCAACTCCACTTTGAAACAGAAAAGTGCCAGGGCTTCATCGGGACTGTACCGTGAACCACGTAGTTGCCGCCTTGATTGACGGCTGTCAAATTTATCTATAAACCCTTGCGTTACACTTGGGCGACACTTCAAAAACACCTTGCTGACGCAGTCTTCTTGCAGCGTCGGCCCACTGTTGCTGGTGGTGGCAGCGCGTGCCTGACTTTTAAGGCGTGGTACCAATTGGTCTATACGAGACCGACAAGAGGCTGATGCCGACGATTGGCCAACTATTCAGCACTGTGTCACTGAAACAATTTAATCGTAATAGCCCGACAACGACGCAGCCGACGAGTGCGAGTTGTCATGTAGTGCAACGGGCTTTCGTGTCGACAGCATCGACAAAATCAGCGTGACGACCGTGATAGCTTGACCGAACTCTACGTGATCAGTCGTCGAACCGACAACGCGATAGCTGCAGTTCATTCACTTGTAAATATAATTATTCGCGCTCAAAATGCGTCGACATGCCTTCGAAGTTGAAATGCACGAGCTTCAGTCCTCTCAAGCTGTGCACGTGAAGTTTGAGTCAATGTTGATCCTGTTTACCGAAGTTTGGGTTAGGCCTGACCCAGTCGAGGTCGTGCACCCGCTACCGATAGAGCTGAACTTAAAAAATAAGCAATCAGGACGAAGGAAACCGCTCTTATATTTAGGTTGTGGCCCTATAGCATTTGATAACTACTCATCACTTCGCACGGCACGTACACAATAAGCGGCAAGCGGTGACACAGTGCTGCGCCAACATCTTGTACTTTGGTCACCATACCCGAACGCTGCCGGTCACATTCCCGTAGATGGTGGGTCTGCAGGGTGTCTACCAACCGGGAAAACCGGGAAAACAGGGAATTCTCAGGGAATTTGAACAGTCTGGAAAAACTCAGGGAAAACTCAGGGAATTTGTGCTTCTATCAGGGAAAATGAGCTGTAACTTTATTGAAAGGGAACGAAAGTCGTGGTAATGCAGGCTCCAGTAACAGAGGAATCGCAACGAATCGTCATTGACGCCGTGTCATCGGCACGATGTATTGCCAGAGTAGTTAATGACCGATTTTCTAGACGTCCGATTTTTCGGACATTCCCGATAATTTGCACGGCTTTGCGGCACCACCACGTACTCCATATAGTCAAAGTATATTGCCCTGACTGCAGGTCAAAAATGGCATTCATCAAAGCCACCACTGCCGCTATTTTGATTATCTCACCGCCTCGAACCGGCACTCTCGCACGCAGATCCGCTGGCAGCCGTAACCACCACCGCGGCAACGTTAGGCCTAGCTGCTTCTATGTTCGCTCTTAAGCTTCTTGCCGTGGGGTGCCGTGTTTTTCATTGAAAGAATTCGCCGCTATCACCAATGGCACCGACTCCGCCTTTGTAATCCTCGCGATTGGCTTTGAAGCTCGCAGAGCACAGCGCGTTGCGTAATGCCAGTCTCCAAAAGTTAGCTTCGCCTCAGTACAGTAGTGTTAGGCGGTGAAGCATAACAAGCGTGGGAAGGGGCAATTGTTACGGGACACAGTATGTATTCCTTAATTATACACACGTGCACCCCCCTCTCCTGTCACAGTACGAGCACCGATATGCCTAGTAAGTGTACAGGCAGGCCTTGAGAGCTTTTTCGGGCGTGCCTGTGTCAATTTCAGCCCTTAAGGGTAGTTAAAGACAGGCATTCATAATTTTTGGACTGCCCGATCTTCGGATGTTTTTGTGGCCCCTAGGGAATCAGAAAAATCGGACGTTGACTGTACAACTGACTAAAAAGATGCTTCAAGTGATCTATGTGGTGAAAGCGTGGTAGGAGGAGGATGAGAACAGAAAGGACCGACGCACTGAGGAATTAACGGGAACGGAAGCATGCCGCCGCCTTTTTGAAGGAGCTTGAGCTAAAAAAAAATAAGTGTTGGCTGACGCCGAGATGCAGATGTCCCTCATCCAAACCAAAATAAACTTTTTTAAGCAGTGAAACCCAACACTGAGATGTTGTGTACGGGCTGAGAGTATGTCAGGACAGTTGAGGTTGACTTCCCAGCTGCTGAGAGAGATCCTTAGTTGTGACAAAGTTCAGGCCTCATACAGATGAGCTTGCTATCAGTTGATAGAAATAGCTCATATTAAAAAAATATTTACTTATGTATGCATCTCCTTTTCATTAACATGTTCGACTCAGTTTGGAATGGGTTTTACCATTTCTTTCGCTGTGCATTTTACTAACACCTTCCTTCTGCTTTTTTTTTAAATAAAATAGATATTACTCCTTACTATTCAAACTGGATTAAGTCATTTTTTTTGTTTCGGCATGCTTACTAGAGAGTGACAGCATCGGACAACGTGGTGTCAGTCTGTCTTGACATAAAACAAAGTTCTGACTCATTCAGGGAGTTTTGCAAAGGTGCTCAGGGAAAACCTGGAAAACTCAGGGAATTTGGAAATGTCAACTTGGTAGACACCCTGGTCTGTGTGTTGTCATGCCGACATTTCTTAATTCCAAAGAAGCATTGTTTACCTCTGCGTCAAATAGAAAAGGAGAGACAGTGCATTCGATACAGCAGCATAAACTCGCTCAGTTGCCAACAGTGTCAGCGATGGCACCCGCCTTTCTGCGAGAGAACTACACGGCATATAAGTGGGGACTTATGCCGAGCACAGTTGTCTCTAATAATACTTTATAGCACGTGCAAACTGTGAGTATGATGAAGTTAAACAAAAGCGAGAATCAGTAGTAGGAGCCCGTAATATATATGTGTCTGGATCACAGTTGCAGTTGTTTAAGGGACTTGGCCGCTCATACTGACTCATCTGTATGTTTTGCTACGTTTTGAGATTATTTCGCATCAGCGATGCGCCGTTTCTACACTAACCGAAGCTTACAGCGATCTGAAGCTGTAGAGGTAAACAAATGCACCGCTTTGGCAAATCCCACGTGGAAGGCTGTGCTCGAAGGCTTCTTGAATATGCGAAATGTTTAGTGAATGTGTAAAAGGAATACAAAAAGCGACGTGCAATCGCAGACATCAGCGACAACGAACTCAAGGCAGTCGCGTAGGCGGACGGAACTCAGCGTGCCTTTATCGGTCGCGCTGTTACCACGACAGCGCACTCGGACCTGTTCACCCACTATACTCGATGGGTGAACGACATGCTGCCCCGGAGAACCCATTAATAATTAATCGCGATCCACGAACCGCACAACCGACGTAGACTCAGAATGGGCGCAGGTACACAAATCAACCGGCGAAATCCCCGACACCCTTCCAAAACGTTTCGAGTGGCGGGCGTCAGAGGGCAGCACAGGAACATGAAAGAGGCGGATTTAGTGCTAAACGGGCGTTAGTGTGCTGACCATGTCACCGTTCGTGTACAGATTTAACTTTTGGCAAGAACGTGTCTAGCATAGCAGTACAACCGACCATGGTGTACCACAGCGACCACAAAACTATGGTCACTGTGGTGACGAATGAGACAAAATGGACTGTAAAATGATGAAGTTTCAGGTATGTGTCTTTATTCAATCAATATAGCAATAACCATATAAATCAATAAGTGTCAATATAGTCATCCCAATACAGCTTCACTGGTTATTCTTTTTCACAGAGTGGAAGGGCACAAAACTTTTCTTCATTGATTTTTTTCCCTTTCTTTACAAAACAGGGAAGCTCCTTAGTTGGCTGAATGTCTAGTTGGAAATAGCATTACATGCATGTATGAAATGATGTAAAGATTTTTTTCTTTTTGAAAAGCAGGGATTCCACGAATATTTCATCTTTAACTTTGGTTAGAGGTTACAAAATATTTGGTATTCAGAATAATTAAATATTGGAAGGTCGTTTACATCGAATACAGCCGACGTCCGATTTTCCGGACTCTCCAGGGGCTGCGAAAAAGTCCGAAAAATTTAATGCGTGCCTTTTACGGCCTCCAAGGGCTCAAATCGCCGCACAAACATCCGAAATGGCTCTTAAGGCCCGCCAGCACCCTTATCAAGTGTCTCGGTACTCGTGCTGCGACACGAGATGGCAGGTGCACGCGTGTATAGTTAAAGAATGTGTACTGTGTCCCATGTCAGTAGCCCTTTTCCCCTCCTGATATGCTTCACCGCAGTACATTGCTTATGCTTCACTGCGGAACATCGCTGAGTTGCGGCGAAGCAGGCATTTGGGAACCGGTATTATGCGAAGCGCCGTGCCTTCCCCACTTCAAAGCCATCGCAGGGTGTCTACCAACCGGGAAAACCGGGAATTCTCTGGGAATTTGAACAGTCTGGAAAAACTCAGGGAAAACTCAGGGAATTTGTGCTTCTATCAGGGATAATTAGCTGTAACTTTATAGAAAGGGAACGAAAGTCGTGTTAATGCTGGCTCCAGTAACAGAGGAATCGCAACGAATCGTCATTGACACCGTGTCATCGGCACGATGTAGTGCCAGAGTAGTTAACGACCGATTTTCTAACGCCCGATTTTTCGGACATGCCCGATAAGTTGCACGGTTTTGCGGCACCACCACGTACTCCATATAGTCAATGTACATTGCCCTGACTGCAGGTCTGAAATGGCATTAATCAAAGCCGCCACCGCCGCTATTTTGATTATCTCGCCGCCTCGAACCGGCACTCTCGCAGGCAGATCCGCTGGCAGACGTAACCACCACCGCGGCAACGTTAGGCCTAGCTGCTTCTATGTTCGCTATTAAGCTTCTTGCCGTGCGGTGCCGTGTTTTTCATTGAAAGAATTCGCCGCTATCACCAATGGCACCAATTCCGCATTTGTAATCCTCGCGATTGGCTTTGAAGCTCGCAGAGCACAGCGCGTTGCGTAATGCCAGTCTCTGAAAGTTAGCTTCGCCTCAGTACATTAGTGTTAGGCGGTGAAGCATAACAAGTGTGGGAAGGGGGCAATTGTCACGGGACACAGTATGTATTCCTTAATTACACATGCGTGCACACCGTCTCCTGTCACAGTACAAGCCCTGATATGCCTAACAAGCGTACTGGCAGGCCTTCAGAGCTTTTTCAGACGTGCCTGTGGTAATTTTAGCCCTTAAAGGCAGTTAAAGACATGCATTAATTTTTTTTTCAGACTGCCCGTTTTTTTTCAATTTTTTTTTGCGGCCCCTCGGAAGTCCGAAAAATCAAATGTTGACTGTACAACTGAGCAAGAGGATGCTTCAGATGATCCATGTGGTGAGAGCACGGTAGAAGGAGGATGAGAACAGAAAGGACCGACGCACTGAGGAATTAACAGGAAAGGAAGGGTGCGGCCGCCTTTTTGAAGGAGCTTGAGCTAAAAAACTAAGTGTTGGCTGACGCTGAGACACAGGTGTCCCTCATCCAAACCAAAATAAATTGTTTAAGCAGTGAAACCCAACACTGAGATGCTGTGTATGGGCTGAGAGTATGTCAGGACAGTTGAGGTTGACTTCCCAGCTGCTGAGAGAGAACCTTAGTTGTGACAAAGTTCAGGACCTCATACAGATGAGCTTGCTATCAGTTGATAGAAATAGCTGATATTAAAAATATTTACTTATGTATGCATCTCCTTTTCATTCGTATTTGAAAATGTTCGGCCACCTGCGTAGAAACCTACGTTAGTGCCAGGGGCCTCACCTGCTTGACGGAGAAGTCCGAGCTCCTAAGGGTGTGGCGAGGCAAACAAAATCGAACGGTCCCTACAAGCGATGAGCTCAGCCTCAACGTATACCTCGCGGGACAACGCATTCCGGAGAAGACCACCATTCGGATCCTGGGGATGTGGCTTCAGTCCAATCAACGGTGCAACCATACTCTGACACTGCTGAAGACTGCCACCATGCAGGTAGCCCGTATGATCAACAGAGTATCTAGCAAGAGACACGGTATGAAGGAGAGCGACACACTTAGGCTAGTCACGAGCCTCGTGGTTAGCAGTGGTGTATAGCCTTCCCTACCACAAATGCATCAAGCAAGAAGAAGAACAAGCGGACGCCATACTGCGAAAGGCGTACAAAACTGCGCTTCACCTGCCGCAGTGCACATCGACCGAGAAACTGCTGGCCCTGGGACTGCACAATACCTTCAGTGAACTAAGAGAAGCACTACTGTGTTCTCAAGCACGTAGGTTGATGCAGACCCCCACAGGAAGGGCGCTCCTGCGAAGATACGGCGGCGGCAACATGATCCAACAGATCGAGCGTACCGAGGCCATTCCGGACAAGTATCGCAGTACACTGCGAGTTGCACCGATACCCAAGAATATGGACCGGAACCTGCACAAGACGCGTAGAGAAGCAAGAGCGGAGTACGTGCAGAGAACCTTGGCGAACAAGGACAACACAAGGTATACGGATGCGGCAACGTTCGTCAAAGACTGAAGACACAACAGCAGAGCAGTGGCGTCGGTGGTTAATTCAGGCCTCAAGGAGATCACCAGCGCATGTCTACAGGACTGCACGGTAGTCGAGGCCGAAGAGGCAGCTGTGGCTCCGGCAGCACTGGAGGGCTATCGATCTGGCAGGTCCCTAACAATAATAACAGACTCTCAAGCAGCATGCCGTAATTATACAAACGGCAGAATTGGGCGCAGAGCACGCCACATACTCTGCTCATGCGACCCGGGAAACAAAGTTCAGCATACCATAACCTGGGTACCAGGGCACACTGGCATAACAGGGAACCAAGAGGCGGATAGGATAGCTCGAGGGCATACCAACCGGGCGTCCGACACATCCAGCCTTGAGGAACCCGAGTCAGTACCCATGGGCTACTCAGATATCCTAAATTATTATAAAGGGGTCAGACTGAAGTTTCCACCCCCGGATAAGGATCTAAGCAGAGAGGATGCTGTTGCATGGCGACAACTGCAGACGGGTACTTTCCCGAATCTAAACATTCTCAATAAAATTTTCCCTACACAATATGAGGCTAAGTGCCCATGGTGCGGAGAGAAACCAGATCTATACCACATATCATGTGCCTGTCCAAATATAGAGTCCCCAACTATCTATAAAATTAAAAACCCGAGTGCGGAACAGTGGGAGAGTATGCTTTCCAGCGTAAGCTTGAACGGCCAAAAGCGCCTAGTAGAGCGAGCTCGCGAGCTGGCCATACTCAGTGGAGCCTTGGACTAGGGCACCAACCCTGTGATTGCAGACAGAAGAATCTATCAGAAGATGGAAGAGGCCGTCTGAAGCCGCGAAAATCTCTTTTCTAGAGCCTAATAAATGTTTTCCGATCCGATCCGACTCAATTTGGAATGGGCTTTACCATTTCTTTCGCTGTGCATTTTACTAACACCTTCCTTCTGTTTTCTTCTTAAATAAAATAGATATTACTCCTTACTATTCAAACTGGATTGAGTCATTTTTTTGCTTCAGCATGCTTACTAGAGAGTGACAGCATCGGGCATCGTGGTGTCAGCCTGTCTTGACATAAAACAAAGTTCTGGCTCATTCAGGGAATTTCACAAAGGTGCTCAGGGAAAACCTGGAAAACTCAGGGAATTTGGAAATGTCAACTTGGTAGACACCCTGCATCGGCAAGGATAACAAAAGTGGAGTGGACGCTGTTACTGAAGAAAGCAGTGAATTCTTTCATTGAAAAAATTCACCGATGATTATGATAATACCTAATGCGAAATTGGAGCATAGCTCTATACATGTTTTCGTTTCGCGATATGTTGGCTGGCGCAGACAATCTGTCTCATGTGGCACGTTGCAAACGAAGTGAAGTGTGTCGCGACTGCCTCGCTAATTGGGAGATTCACAGCAGCCGCCACAGGTAGACCTCTGCTCATGCACTGCTTTTTTCCATATATTTGACGCGCGCTGCTCTGGTGCCACCTTGTAGCCATCATCGCTGCAGAGCCCATCATGCGTGGCACTACGCTTCTCATGCTTTCGCCATACTCTCCTCCTCTGCTCTCCGCCTCATGGTTCCGCTGTACCTTCCTCCTCTGCTTTCCTCCTCATGCTCTTTTTGCTATCGCCGCCCTTCATCCCCCGCTGTGCTCCAGGTTCGCTCTGTCATGAGGGATGGCGATGCGCGTCGCAGGAGCGGGCGCCTAAGAACTGCACTCTGAAACACTGCACTGAACAGCAGGAAGCTTGGTAGTGAATGTCGAACCATCTAGGCCTAGCATTAGCGCGGTAGGGGCTACGGCTGCCAGCAGATCAGCCTGCGAGAGCTCCGGTCCGAGATGTCAATATAATCAAGATGGTGGTGGCGGTAGCTTCAATTATGCAGTTTCGGACCTGCGGTCATGGGACAAAGTCCCGGAAAATCGAATGGCAAAGCGCTTTTTCTTTATTTTTTCAAAAATTTCAGATGTTCTTGTACGTTGACTGTATAGGGGTGCATGGCAGCTCGACGAAAGCTTCCAAATTTCCGGGCATATCCAAAAGAAATCAGACATCCATAAAATCTGTTGTTGACTATATTCGTGTTCATTTAGATTTAGAAATTTTACTGTATTCAAGTACCCCAGCAAGTTTAACTAGTTGGTAATACGTTCATTATTGCGACCAACTCAACAAGGGTAGACAGAGGCTAGCGGAGTCTCTACTTGCTAATAAAAGGCTTTAATGTGATGAAAGATATGTATATTGTTAGTATGAGTTAAGTATTTGTTGTTGTGTGTATATATGTTATTGTAAAAAGCCTTTTAGTTGTGAGTGGCACTACCATTTGCCTCTCTGTCTTTCTGTGTGTTCGTTCATTGAATGCTATAATGAGCATTCTTCGAACTGATTTTTCAGGTTTTGCAGCCACTAATGTCTCAGAAAACTATGATGCCAAGATATTTGCTATTGCTACCCTGATCAGTTCACATCTCATCTATAACTCTGTCAAGATCATTGACCAGTCTGAGATAGATTACCTGGAGCTCTTGTCCAGGCGTACACAGGTAAGGCATTGCTGCTTTGTTTTAAAAAAAGAAAGATTTTAGTGGCATCCTGAAATGTGACTAATATTTAAGCTGTGCTTCCATTTGTCTTGGGTGTCATGAGCTCATGATCTTTGAGTTATCCCATGTACAAATTTATTGGTTCCAGCACCATGGAGTGTCAAGTTATAACATTCCATTATGATTAAGTAATCAGAAAGCTATCACATTTGTAGACAAGGATGGCATCAGAGGAAGCTGACATGTGCAGGGTTCATACAGCCTTTTGAAATCCTTGAATACCCTTGAATTTGGAAAAAGAGATTCAAGGGGCCTTAGAACTCCTTGAAAATAAATGTGCTCCTTGAATTCCTTGAACACGGGTTGAGGGTGACTTTTGAATGGTCAAAGTAACAAACTCCACATTGAGGCTATACCATGGACACTGTCTATTGGGAAACGATCCTAGATATTTTCTTTCCAGAGTGTTGTTAAGCGATGCAACGTGGCGTGTTCACAACCACAAACGACAGGCATGTTTAAATTACCATTGTGGTCGTGGAGCTAGACAAAGCCAGATCAGGCAACCAAACCTTACCACTATATTCATTTTTTTTTTCTAGTTGGTTCACACCACAGCCATGGCTCCATTTCTAAGACATAAGCGCTTGAAATGTCTGGCAAAAAATTTTTTTCAGTCTTTGGTCTTTACTGTGACAAGTATATTTGCCTGAAGCGGGACACTACTAACCATGCTAGAAGCTGCAAGGGAATTTTTTTTTTATAGTCCGATTGGTCGCACAAAGAAAACCACAGTGAAAATCTGATGACGCTGTGTGCAAATATGTTGCGCAGTTTCTCTAGTATGCTCGTCGATCGCGTGAGGTCGCAGTTATCAATTCTGAGCATGCAGTGAGCACGTAAACACATCTTGAACAATAGTCTCTCCCGCTAAGTGTGAAGTGCGTGCTGTCATTAGATTTCTGCATGTTAAGGGGTGCAATGCAGCCGAAATGCATCGACAAATGACTAACATATATGGTACAATTTTGATGAATGACAGCAAACTGTGGCAGTGGTGCAGGAACTTTAAAGCAGGACACACAGACATTCATGATGTAGGTGGGCAAAGAAGGAAGAGAGTGTTAACCGATAATCTTGTTCAGCGAGTGGATCAGGCGATTCAAGAAAATCCTCGCTTCGCAAATCGCGATTCGTTTCCTGAAATCTCATGATCAGCTCTCAATACCATCGTGAGTGAGAGACTCCAGTATTGCAAACTCTGTGTGAGGTGGGTTCCCAAGATGCTGACCGACCATCGCAAAACACAGCAAATGGGCGCAGCCTTCACGTTTCTCCAGTGCTACCATGATGAAGGAGATGATTTTTTGAAGAAAACCATCACAGGGGACAAGACTTGAGTCCATTTCGAAACTGAAGAAACAAAAAAGCAATCCAAGCAGTGGATACATTCTAATTCCCGGAAAGCAAAGAAGTTCAAGTGAACCTTCTCCATCAGAAAGTGTATGGCTACTGTGTTCTGGGACAGCAGTGGTGTTCTCTTGGGGGAATTCATGGAATGTTACACGACCATCACTGCAGCCTCGTACAGCGTGACTCTTGAGCGTCTGCGAAGGGCAATTCAGAAGAAGCGAAGAGAAATGTTGTCATCAGGCATTGTCCTTCATGACAATGCGCAGCCGCACAGTGCAGCTGCAACAAAGAAGTTCCTGCAGCTGGAAGTGTTTGATCACCCACCGTACAGCCCGAACTTGGCTCCCTCTGATTACCATCTCTTTGCCTACAGGAAACGCTGGCTAGGAGGGCAGGAGTTTGACTCAGACGAGCGGTAGACCTGTGTACAGAATTGACTGAAAGCACCGCTGGTGGCCTTTTATGACGAGGGTATAGGAAAGCTGGTACCATGCTATGGCAAATGTCTCAATCGGAGCAGCAGCTATGTAGAGAAGTAGCTGGAAAGTGTATCTAAATATTCCAGATAAAACAATTTTGATTTTCACTGTGGTTTTCATTTCGTGACCGATCTGACCTTGAAAAAAAAAAGAAAGCCCTCGACATCATTACAATGGGAAAGTAAAGTTTAAAAAGCCACTTGAAGAGCTTTACGTGTGTGTCGTATTCAGCAACGCATGGCTGCTGGCCCTTTTTTGTGGCACGACTGAGTGGTGAAGATACCAAGCTGAATAATTGTGATATCCAAGGAGAATGAGATTTCACTATTTTCCAGTGTATGTGTACTAACAAGGTTTGTTTCCCCCTCCTTGAAATTTGGCCTTTGTCATCCTTGAAACCCGTCAATTGTCCTGGTATATTGAGTCTAATGTTCTGTACGAACCCTGCCGTTTGGATACTTTCAACACTGTGAGCATACTTTACCTAACCTACAGGTATAAAACAAAACTGCTTCGTTTTTGGGAAACTTCAATCATGGCAGCAGTATCACAGCTTTAAACTAAGTCTCTCTGTTGGCCCTTTACTACAACAAAGAGCTCATGCTGCACTGGTAAATTAGCACAGACTGCGCTGCTACTTATAGAACAAATGCAACACTATACTGTAAAGTTGCATCACATGTATATATCTCCACAAATAGATAATGTATGCAAGCTAGTGCTAGTGATTACCCATCTTTCTTAATTTGCTCCATTGAAAGTGTAAATTAGGCTTTGGAACAAGCAATGTTCAGTGCTATGTGTTATTCACTTCTCCTTATATAAAGCCCATGTATAGGCAATTTAAGGGAAATAATAATGAAAGGAAACATGTATTAGTCAAGGTGGGCAAACTTTGCACTTTTGTCAGAAGGCCTGCTTGAAACGACATCAAGTGGGCAGGTGGTAGCCTCTCTTTTCTGGCTTCTGTGACCCTCAGAAGCCATCTTAGCCTATTCTCATGATCTGTATAGGCAGTGGCCACCATGCTCTCACTATGCAAGGCCCACAGGAACAAAATAGAGGGCCCTCTCTGCACAAGCGAGTGGTGCTAATGCTGTATGCATTGCCGTGCATACTGTTAACTGTCCATAACACCCTGTCCTGTGCCCTTAACTCTTCGCTTACCACTAGAAATCTGCTCATTTTTCGTGCTTTTATGTTTTAATGTTTTATTTCAAGATGTAGTACCAGTCGCAGCGTATACCGTGATACATAAAGTTATAGCCTGATCATCAGTGTTTTGTATGGATGTAAAGCAGTAATGATTGCTCAAACTGCTTTTGAAAATTCTTATGTGCGGTGTTTCTTTGTACAGTAATATTGTACAGTAGGGAATGAGGGCGCTTGCACAGGCTGTCTTTAACATGTAAGAAATTAAGCTGCTAGTTAAGTTTCGGCTGAAAATTGGTTGGAAATCGACTGCGGGCTTTTGCATAAGTTAAAACCCCACAGAACGGGAAAGATTGTTCGTAATTTGTACATACACTCTCGAAATGCTGATTGATAAAAGCAATCTATGCTAAGCTAAAGCTCAGTAGCGATTTCAGATGGTGCATGGCATTGCTAGTAGAATTTCAACATAAGTGTTTGATGTGTAAGAAAACTTTCAATTAAAGTGATCGATTCGACTCCAGATTTTTGCTGACGGCCAGGCAATGGTGCACCTACTATGCATATTTCTTACTGATATCAGCATAGAGATACTGGAACCCAGCAGCTGGCTGCATTCAGCTTATGGAGGTGATGCATGAGTGTGCTCTCACAGGGTCTTGAGTTTGTGGCCCTACACCCGCTGCAGTGGCTCAAGGGCTGGCTCTGATCTGCTAAGCATTAGGTTGCGGGTTCAATTTTCAGCAGTGGCAATCCTATTGCACCATGGATGCATGTTAAAAAATGTCGGGTGGTTGAAATTAATCTGGAGCTCCTACTGCAGTATCTATCACAGCTTGGAGGTTGCTTTAGGCATTTAACCCCGCAAATTGGTTTAATTTCTGGCCTTAGAGTGGAAGCAGCAGGGGCACGGGACCAGCATTGAGAATCGAGTGGATCAATTCCTCAGCAGAGACCATGCATTTTAACAGATGTGTTCACCCTCATCTGCCTTCTACCCACTGCAGGACAATGGCCTCACCCAGTATTGTCCAGTTACCCCCATCCTGCAAACTCCATCCTATGCCTCTGACTTCCCGATCTCCTCAATGCATGTAATCCTCTACCAATGGTGATTGCATTGTCCTTACCTTGGCACCCATTCTAGCAGCCTAACAGATTGCTTTTTATCTGTTTATTGCATCGCATGACATTCTACTTGTTCTTCTTAATCTCAACTAGAATATCAGCTCCTCGCATAATGACAGCTTCATATCTCCTAATGTTATGCATATCATTTCCTGTTTTGTTGCTTGTTGCGCAGCTCTTAGCTTCGTTCCAAGCTTCTTGTTGTCCTCCAAGTTTTGGCTCCTTATGTTGGTACTGACAGAATAAACAATTGACTGTGAATGGCGCACCAGTTCTAACCTTGCTAAGTACTGTGACCCCCCTCCCAGTAACATCTAGCTTATTCTACAGAAAGCCCCCCACTAAGCTTCACTCTATGTGGTTTTTGTGCCGAACATTGCCAGGTTCAGTTTCTACTGCTATCCTCTTGAGTAGGAGTCTGCTAGCACATTCAGCTACATTGAAGGCGAAGAGCTTATTGCGAGATAAATATGGAAAATATTAATGGGTGTATGCTTTATCAAGTCCCACAGCAGTCAAGGACTCTTTTATGAAGAATGTTTATTGTTTGCATTATCATGAATAAACAATAATTATTGGAATGAAGACGAAAAGCATAGAATAGCACAACTGTGGGAAGGTGGAAGGTGATTAGGGTGTGACAAAAAGAAAAAGTTCCTTTGCATAGAACATTTAGTTGCTGTGTAAGGTCATCAGAAATCAGCATCTAGCAACCGAGGCTTCATGGCAATGTGCAATGTTTTGGTACCCTTTGCCTGAGCAGAGAGGGCCCATAATTTTGTTTTGGTTGATTTGACACAGTCACTGTAGCAGCCATTGCTTCTATGCATCATAAGAGTAGATGAGTGCAGTTCTCAAACTGTTACAGAGATTTCCATGAACAGGTTATCAGCTGCCCCGTGTATGTGTTTATTGTATCGTCTTTCAGTTCCTTTTCATTTTCTAGGAGAGACAGTAAAATTTTATTTTGTTAGCTACGCAGTAGAACATGAATCTACATTTACCTTTGTACTCTTTTAACAGCTTTTTGCTTTAAGATCACAGCTGTCCCGAGCCAAGTGGAATGGAGAGTTTGTTCATGACCTGCTAAGCTTTCCTCCTTTGTTGTGGGTATGTGTCCGGAAATTGTCTTTACTCTATAGTGGGTTCTTTTGTCTTTTGAAACATACATGCAATTTTTTTTTATACACGTCTTAATGAAAGAAATATATTTATGTGAACGAACATATGTACGGTGCTGAGCAATTGAAATGCGATGCTCGGATCGTATGGCGGCCAATGCTGTTTGCACCACCAGAGAGTGCTGGGTGGTTGCTGTCAGACCAGATACAGTTACAATGTGTTATTAAGGCTCTCACTTTTTATTATATATATCACAAATAATCAGCTTGGTGTCTTCACCGCTCAACGGTGGGGCAAAAAAGAGCCAGCAGCCACATGTTCAGAGTATCTCGTTTCAATTGCAGAGCATTGCACATATATTACATGAATCTTGTTATTTGCCATAATGGTTCAAAAACTAGATCACTTAAACAGAGTTAAACTGGCTTTATAATATGTCTATATATTTATAAATATAACTGTACATTTGTTTTATTTTTGTCAACTTTTTCATGTTTATGAACTTGTCCATTGTACAAGTCGAGCTAGCATTAAATAGATAACTGCAACTATATAATAAAGATTCTACTGCATAAAATTTTAACTATTGTTTACTAATTGCACAAGCCAAGAAAAGAGAGAACATATAAGGAGGAACATGAAAGTCCCTTCTTGTGTGTTGTCCTTTTTCCTGGCTTGAACAATCCATAAGCAATTGTTAAAATGAACTAACTAGCCTCTTAAGATGTTGTACTTAAGCATATAATGTCCGTGCGCATGTAGGACATCTGTGTGTGTGTGTGTGTGTGTGTATGTGTGTGTGTGTGTGTGTGTGTGTGTGAGTGTGTGTGTATGTTATGGGAACTCCGGCATCAGAGCTAGCAGTCGAAGTGGAGGACAAAGTGACTTCTGAGCGCGAGCGCTGGTTCGAGGCTTGGCTGGGCGCTCATAGAGAAAGACGTTCAACAAGAGCGGACACTCCCATAAAGCCCAGTGGCTGAATTGACTGTAGTGCACCAAGTGCATGTGATTAACATCTGGTTTCGGTTTTGGGCGCAACCGGCCAGGACTGGGACCTGCTGGCGGGGACAGAGGGACCGCGCCATTTTCAGATTGGCGTTGGGTGCCTAATGGGGGCTTAGGGCTGTGGCTTTAGAGCCAGTGGTCAGCTGAGGCTCTCAGAGATGACACAGAGTGCAGGAGACATGCAAAGGACAACCTTTAGTGTCTGGAGCCCAGACCAACTGAGATCCAGCTTCCTGATCGTTGCTCCCTGTGCCAGGCTCGCTGCGCGTGGCCCGGGCGCATGAGCCCCGCTCCAATCAAGATGATGGCGGCACCGCTGTGCTGCCATGCGGCCGATGTCCCCATGATATATATATATATATATATATATATATATTCAATTCAGTTCAATTAATTGAGCCCATGTTATAAACCCTTAAAGAACTGCTAAATATGCATAACTTTCAAACCGTCAAATTGGTAGGGCATAAACATGAAATACGCTAATTTTCTCTGTTCGAGTACACTTTCCGTCCTGAAGCAACATAAACGCATGTGCATTGATGACAAAACCCTGCAAGCAGGCTTCTTTCCAGAGGCGGTGCTCACTCTCATAATAGTTGCAAGGCAAGAAATGTGATCAGCCATGTTATTCTCTTGTTATTTCTGTCAGCGTATGAGCCCCAACTTGCACCCTTCTTTGAGCAAAAGGTCCCCCATTTTACTGGAAGCATCTAAGCTATGTGGTGAGGTCTGCTTGCCTGGTTTTGCATGTGGTTTGTTGCTCTGTGAATTTGTTGGGTGTTAAATTCTGAGGAATAGCCTCATTCTCAAACTCAGATATTTGTGGGACCATAAAAAGAAAAGTGCCTAGAATCAATGAAATAAAGGTCCAAGATGGAAAGTGGTCTACAAGCTCTTCTTTATGTGATAATGCAATCAGCCCATTGAACGTTTAATGATCATTTGGTTGCCTCATTGCATACCTTCTAGTCAAATTCCCTGTTTTCTTTTACCTTGGATGGGACAGGTTGTACAAGACTTTGTGCAAACAACTGATAACAACGAAACACCTACACAGTGGCTTCGCAGGCTAATGGAAGCACATACCAGGGAGAGCGAAGAATACAAAATAAGCCTCTTGGGTAGGTGACTGTTTCTTTACATTTACAATAATTAAAGCTAGGATAAACAGCTAACAACAGTTGAAGGTAAGGTAAACTATAGTTGTACAGTTTCCCCATTTGTGTTCTGTGGTCCTTACAAGCAGAGTGGAATAATAGTTGGAAATAAATTCTTGCTATTTGTTGTCATCATTGTCTGTCCAGCAGGTCCTGTGAGTGTTGTTCAACAAAGACTGAGACTGGATGCTCTGAAACCTTTATTTCTGAAACTTAATCGTCGGCACTTTTATCCCTTTCTATGTAAAATGCAGTCCACTTATAACGATTCCGCGTATAACAATATATTGGTTATAACAATGGTTCGATTTAAGTATATCAACTTATGCATTAGGGCTATGAGAAAAAGAGAGTGTATATAACAATATGTTATGACCACATGTCAGATACAACAATCAAAATTTTCCCTTCTGTAGGGCGTTTTCTATGTGGACTAGCTTGACTTTTGCGTTGCTAAGTCCCTCTTAGCAACAATGATAGTTTTTAATGATGCTGAGACGGGTGAAAAGTTTGCCTATGCAGGTTTGTATCTGCTGCCATTACCGCGCAGTGCGTCCTGCCCACCCACTGATTGTGAAAACCATTGATTGATTGATTGAAACTTTTATTAGAAAGGATGGCCTGTGGCCTAAGGTGGGGGTAAGGGATCAGGTGAAAGAAAGGATGCCCGTCTCCTTAGTGAAGGAAAGCACAGCATTAATTCTTCTGGTGACATCTCATTGCGATGCGACCCATTGGATGTATGATGCCACCTTTAGAGGTCGGTTGTGCTTGTCCATGAGGCTGGCTATGGCAGGGCAGGACCAGATCACATGTTTGAGGTCGACATTGATTGCAGCACAGTTGGGGCATCCCACTTGTGTTCCTCTCAATGTTCTCAGAACATCTGGTGTAATGGATGCCTTAGCTCTTGCCTTGTGGATAAGAACCTGGGCTGCTCTGGGAAGACGAGTGGGAATGGGAGGAAGGATGCTGGGAATGGGGGGGAACTCCTGTAGTAGAGCCTTCTCGATGTACTTCAGTCGGGCAATCTTGTGGTCTGGTACAGTGACAAATGACGGGGAGCCATAGGTGTGGTCCAGCAATGGTGGGCTCACTTCAAGGCTATGATGGCAGTTCTCTCTTTTTCTTGCCTGCAGCCTCACGGACTGCCCTGTTCCACGCTCCCCTCATGTTGTGGCCTGGTGTCCAGTGTACGAGAATGCATGCACGTCTATTATTTTGCAGGTGGCAGCAGGCTTGTTCAATGTGGTGCGTCATAGTAGTCGTGTAGGATCAGGAGTTCAGTTGCTTGAGGGCCTCTTGACTGTCGGTGCAGATAGGAACTATGGCTTCTGTGGGCCCATCACAGAGTTGAATGGCTTTTTCGATGGCTTGTAGTTCAAGCTCTGTGGCTGTCCAGTGAGCATAACCACTGCGAGTCGCGGTGCGTGCTTGCCTGCTTGCTGTGTAACAATTGGTAGCTGCATACATTTTGCCTGAACTTTCATCGTATCGTAAGGTAGTGTCAGTGTATATTTTTGTTCCTTAGTGCTTTTCTTGGGCATCTAGTACTCTTTGTTGTCGGTGCGCCCTGCCTTCACCTTTGGTGTTTTGTCTGGGTTGTGTAACCCTTATTTCATCTCAGGGTAGAAGGAGCTGGTCCAGCTTTGGCAGGTGCAGGTTCGTGCTATGCAATCTAGATGGTAGTTGCTGACAGTTCGATGTGTTCCTCAGCCTCGATTCGTGGTTATTCTTGTAGGTCTTAACGAGTGTTTTTCCCGTTGGGAGGCAGCAATATCTGTGCAGCTCTTCTGCTTTTACGTGTATGGTAGGCCAGTGATTGCCCTCATAGCCACGTTGTGTATCTTGTCAAGCTGCTTGTTGGCAGCCATCAGGTCGTTATGTGGACCATACCTTATCTTGGCGATGAGAACAACTACTGTAAGCCATTGGTCAAGCTCTCTTCCTGCCCCTCCGCTGTGGTGGGTTAGCCTCTCGAAAAGGTGCACAGTTGGTCTCCATTGCTGCTTCAACTGTTGCAGCCATGGGCTTGCCATGGCATCCTTGTTGATTGGGATGCCCAGTATATTGAGGTGTCCATCTTCTGGTTGGTGAATTTGGTGTTTGTTAAAGTAAAGGGTGAAGTCAGAGCTTCCATGTTTTTCATATAGTGGGCTCTAGTGTGTCTTCCTTGGCGAGGGCCTCACGCCTGTAGTGTTCAGTTCCTAATCAATTATGCCCATTGTGTTTTGCACTGTTGTAGCTTGTTCAGCTGTGTTGAGCCTATACGTCGTCCCCAGGGTAATATAATCAACATACGTTGTAAACCAAAGGTTTTCAACTGCATCTAACCTTCATGCGATTCTCACCATGACGATGTTAAAGAGTGTTGGGGAGATGATTGACCCTTGTGGGACTCCTACAAGGTTGGTGAAGCGCCTGGCTTAATGACCTGGAGATAACTGAATTTTATATGTCCTGTTCTTTAAGAATGCCTTAATGAAATTGACCATTCTGATGCGTGCTTGGGTGCTTTCAGCTGCTTTGATAATGGGGAAGCAGTGCTGCCCAGGGGGCATGCAAGCCTCAGTGCCATGAGTGAGAAAGCGCTATAACTTTTAGCCTCTCAAACAAACCCATGGCTGCAGGGAGCATGTTGTTTCTTACGTTTTGCGGAAATGCGAAATCTTAGGGAGTTTGACGTGTTTTCCTTTATCATTTGGCTTAGTGCAGTGTGCGCGCATGTGAGTATTGAAAACATTGAAGAGGCTGCGATCATTGAAGACAAATTTACTTGTGAAAAACTCCCTAAAATGTCTTCACAGCAACCTATTCCGGAACCATCAGTGCCTGCAAGCGTGCCACTAATATATAATTGTGGTACGCTTTTAAAAGGATCAACTTACTGGAAGAGTCCGTTCATGCAAAATAACTATAGCAGGGCGAGGATTACACATAGTAAATTGCTTTTGACATTCAGAAACGAACTCTGAGAACAGTGGTTCAGGGATTTCACTTGCTCGTTTTATGCACATTCAATGTGGATACTGTATAGGGACAGCTCCTTTCTAAACAAGGTGTTGTTGATTTCTTTAAAACTACGGCAGTAGAATTAAGGTGCATCCACTTTAGAGACCTTGCAACTCGCCAGCTGCCGGCTGTTCTGCCAAAGGACTACGATCTGCCTGTCACGTAGAGGTCCTCTTTGCGAGTTCTTGTGCACATTGTTGTGGCCATTCAGCGACAGAGAAGTGGCCGCGGCTATGCTACAACGTTGCCGGCAGCCTCACTGGCGCTGTTTGTTCACCGCTGATGTTGTCACTAGGCTTCTTTCAGTTCACTTCAAAGCTGTCGCTGATGCCGCTTCAGAAGAAGTCTCCGAGGCTTACAAGCCACAATGGTTTGTTATCGTTGCCAATTTACCTTCTCCTCGCAATAATTTCACACAGAGAAGAAAATGCACTGACATTCGTGGCATCGTCGGCTGCAATGCCAGCATGGCCGAGCTGGTTTGCCGTGCGCCGTCGGTAGTCATGCACTGCAGATAAACTAGACTTGTATAATGTATTGCAATGCTTGTTGGTGCTCTTTAACTGTGGACGTCGCTCTTAATAAAATGAACAATCTATGCATCACTTCACTTTAGTGAATATTATTTTACCTGGAATAGAAGCTGCATAGCAAATATTCGTGTTGCATGTAGCAGCGATGCACTGTTTCTTCTGTAAGAACAAAGTGTTCACTGTTTGGTGTTTGCTGTAGCATTGTATGATTAGCAATGTCATTTGCCTCCTTTTCTTTTTGGCACCAGGCACAGTCAACAGACACCATGCACGATTGAAAAAACTGGGTATTAAAATTGGGTGGCACGAATATTACTCATGTCCCCGAAAAAATGCCAGCTTTATATACATTCTTGTACCAGAAGTAGGTTCTCAATCAAACCTATTTTTACTTTCAACAAAATCTAATGCACATGGCTATTGCATCCGAGATGCTGTAAAAATTTCTGAAGCGGCATGAGATTGCGACACGATGATGCTGTGACTCTGCTCATTCGGCTTGCCTAGTCTGCCTGATCGAATCCAATGTCGCCCTTGCTCATGCTTGGAGTTCTGACAAGAAATAATAGACTAATAACCACGCAGCATTAACAACGACCTTCAAGTTCTTTTTTTTTTTTTTTCACAGCTTTTGCACGGCACCCAGCATACCACCGCTGGCCTTTTTCTTTGTATGACTAAAGAATGCACACAATGTCCATGAGGAGCCCCTGCGTAACTGTTCAAAACTCCAATGCTGGCTTCCCATACCAGGACGGCCAGCGATGTCAAAAGCTTTCAAGTCAACTGCTACTAGTATGTCTGGTCGTCCTCTGCAAAACTTCCTCTTGCGGACGGTGGTGTCCAGAAGGTAGAGGCTATCCTGTGTGCCCAACTGCAGTCAGAATCTGGTTTGGAAGGGGTGGAAGTACTCGGCCTCCTCAAGATCGCGGGAGAAGCGTTTGGTAACCATCTTTTTAATTAATTTACAAATGATTGGAGTAAGTGAGGCTGGTTGCATATTGCAGAGTTGCATCAGTTGCTTGCCTGGTTTTGATAGAGGTATGACAACAGAATGCTTCCAGTGCTTGCGCTTTGTAGTGTGGGGACCCCTTTGGACCCCCTTCTCCAGTTTACACGCGACTTGGGCCATTTGTCTGCGTGATTGCTGGGGACATGCCATTCCAGCGTTATTTTGGATAGCGTACATTCCCTGCGGCTGCTGTTGCCGGCACGACACGGAGCCTGCTGCTTGTGCGCGTGACTCAACGTTATGCCGTGTGCCGTGTGTACAAACAGTGCCAGAGGAACGAGCCTCTCTCACCCTCTCTTTGGCACCTCTCTTCTTCAGCATCCGAGGTACACGGGCGCCTTCACCTGACAAATTCACTTTCGGTGCTCTTGGCTGTTGGCCGTGTAGATCCACGTGGTCCTGCACCACGCACCACGTGTACACAGGCAGAGCAGACTTCCTAGGAGCTTTCACCTGTAGTCTGCGACCGCCACCCTAGTACTGTAACCCCGGTATTGTACGCACGTTTTGTACATAACAGAGAATAAACCCCCTTTTGTTTGTAGAATGGCTGGAGTCACCTCTGCCTTGCCGGTGTTTCAGCGAACCTGCCATAGCGCCCCATTGTGTGCGCTGGGGATTGGGGACTAGCTACATGTCTCCTTAGACCTTAGCTAGCCGGTTCCGGGCGCGTTAGCCCGAACCCCCACGGTAGCTGTGTCTGCGTTGTGGAGCATTCTTCAGGAGATGCTGTCTTGTCCTGGGGCACTGTTCCGCTTCACTTGTGTGAGAGCTAGCTCTAACTTAATAAGGCTGAATGGTCCACTGATGCTGTCCAAGTTCTCGGATGGCAGAGGGGTGTATATATCGGGTAGTGGCAAATGAACGGGCTGGAGGAATAAAGGTGTACGCTGCTTCATGCTCTAGTTCCTCGACAATCTGGCTGGTGCAGATCAGGGCATGCTCCATGTTATTCTTAGTGTTTCTTTAATTGCGAAAGCCATGGAGAGCATCGCGAGTTGTCACAGTGAACCACAAGATGGCACCAGCTGCTTCTTGTCTGTATTGCCCACAATGTCCACGATTGTGCTCCAAAGAGAGAGAAAAAAAAGTTAAAAGCTACGTTGTGGCACTCGCCCTTTCTACAATCTCTCTCGTTCGCTCTCTCTTGGTGAGTGCGAAAATGTCCTGTGGAAGCAGCCCCGAAGCAGCGCACTGCCCAGTTTAGAATATTGCGCTGACATAGTGCAAAGTTGTATTGCTTGAGACGGACTACAAATTTTGCAAGACTGAGTCTGAGCTGACGCTCGGACTTTCTCGCACTCAAACTGAAGGTGTGGACCAGCAGCCCAAGCCCGTCGGCAGGTTCCACTGGAGGGCCCAGGAAAATGCATCTGAAGGAACCAGGTGCGGGCAAGTGCAACTGCACTCACCCGCAAGACTGTGTTGTGGCTACAGGCACAGGAGGTGCTCAAGCGGACCTAGTAGCTGTTCTCGCTGGCAGGTCTGGCTTGAAAGTGTTGGAGTAGGCTGTCAAGTGGATCAGTAGCTGCCCATACTCACCAGTAGGACGAAGTTGCCGCGAGGCTTGTCCAGGCAGACCTTGTTGTGTCTGTCCGGTTCTAGATCGAATGCCAGTTCACTCGCACATTTACTCCAGTGCACTTGGTTTACTTGGTTGCACATTGTGCTGCACCACGCCTCCACATACACTTCTACAGCATCTGTCGTGTTGCATTCTCATCATGATAAAAATTGTCACACTTGTCACACTCATGCTCAAATGAATACTGCTGCCACTGCGTTTGAGAGAGAGTGACATAGCTTCTGATAGAAATTAAGGGAGCTACAATGCCACCTGAAAATGCCAGGAGATGTCACACCAAGTGTGCAGTAAAGACCAAACCCATTCTAAGCCCTTTTTGAATAATGCCTTACCTTGTTGAGGTGCTGAACTTGGGACAAATGTGTGTTAAAGGGAAAATTTTGATAAAGTACTTTTGTAACATTTTTCAACATTGTGGCTAAACCTTCCGCATCATTAGATCTTGTGGTTGACACCTGAATTGGGTGGTACTCACCTAGACAGCAAAAAATGTGCCTCATTGCTCTAATGTTCACCTTCTTGAATTGCTACGGGTTTTCTGGGATGCTGTGATGGTTATTTGTTGAGATCCTTGTACGTCTTTATTGGCAGCAGCCACACTAGAGAGATGGTTAGAAGCATATTGCAATGCAGGCAGAACTAGCCTTCCTAGTTTGCCTAGAAGTGCTCCACCTGATGAACTGGCTGAAACATAACGCAAGTAATTGTAGCTTTACAAAGTCAATGTCCTGGCGAAATTGAAGGACCTGACAAAACATGTCCTGTCATTGAGCATGGAATTCTCTGCTTAACAGCAGTCCAAGGAGAATGCTATTTACCTTAGTATTTATCACACGCCAGAATTTTATATCACTAATGGACTGCAGGACAAGCAGAGCCATGAAGAACCATGTCTAAGTCTGGAAAGGCTATGATAGTGTGAAGGCTGACCTAGTATATAAGCAGTTAAGGACCATGACTTCGCAATACTGGAACCTTAATGCTGTCCAAAACTAGTGTGCTGGAACTTGTATGGCTCTAAATGGGCTTTAATCCTCATTTTGGAAGCAACAGGTCCTAAAATAAACTTGAATATAGGTCATTAACCTGAGTTGCATTGTGCAGTTTTATCAACAGCTTTGTTTGCATGAGCTCTACTATTGAAAGATATCCCTTGGAACACTGCTGCAACCTTAAGGTGGCGGTCCCACTCCGGCAGGACACACTCTGCTTTTTGGTCATTGTTTGCAGACGCACTGTGCTTTCTGTGCTCATTCGACGGATGTGAACTATATCGCATTAGAAAGCTTGCTTTCTGCGCTTTCCAATGACACCTAATATTATTGCCTAGTTTAAAGCGTTACCCGACGGCAATCAAAACAGTGTGAGCAGAAAACGGCCTTTTTGCTTTACTAGCCTCCGTTGTACTGCATTTATGGAAAAACTGTTCAACATAACAGAATGAATTTTGCTGTGCATTTAAATGAAAAGTTATACAGTTGAAACTCGATTGAATGACGTGATGACCACACTCGAATTATTTTGTTAAATCAGGATGTTTGTAAAATCGAGAATGGAATTTTTAGGTCCTTGGAGATCTAAAATTGTAACATAGCAACACGCAAGGCTACCACGGCATTGTATTTGCCACTAATCCAGCCATCTGTCGCATAAACCTTGAAATAACGAAAGCAACCACTGCCGCCCCTTACCGAGGTAGTGTTGAGTCGGCTGTTCGGTGCATGGGTGCGACATGCAGCCTCATAAAATTAAAGCTAGGGATGTGACCATGGTGCCTAGATGTTTTAACGCGATAGCTTCAGAGCGCATGCTTGAAGAAGCCGTCTGTATCAAAATTAGAAAGAAATCACCACTTTTTTATTCATTTATTTCAGGAAAAACTTTGTTAAATCGAGTTTGGCCAAGTTTCGTTAATTTGGGTTGTGGATAACATTGAACCCAATGGGTACTGGCCGGGGAAAGTAAATTTCCTTATTAGATCGGGAACTTCGTAAAATCGGGTTCCATTATATTGAGTTTTAACGGTACAAGGTTTTTATAAAGAGATATTGCGTGTAAAGCAATTAGGTACAGGCTGCAATCAAAAGGGGCAAAACAATAAAAGTTTATGAATGAATATCTTTTCTCCTTTTCAACGCAGAACAATAATATTTAATTATTTTCTAGGCTACAGCGAACTTATCATCTATGCGAAGTTGTTTTGTGTTCTGATGAACATTTCATGAGTTCTTGTTGCTTCGAATTGGCAATTTATGGCTGTACTTGGTCACACATTACCAAAGAAGAGGCAAAACTATTCAAGCTGAAACTCTGAAATTTTCAATAATCAAGCAGCAAGTCCTTATCTCCAATTCTATGAAGAGAAAATGATCTTATGTTTATTAAGGAATCTACAAGAAAGCAGTGAATTTAGCTCATTTTTATACTGGCCAGGTCCATGCAAATTGACATTCTTTTTCATGTAAACGCTGAATGTTGCACATCACTAGAGCCATACAGTGTGTTGTAATTACTAGCACTCACGAGTTTTGCTAAGCAATGCTTGAAACAAAAGATTTCCAATGAATAATAAATCTCACAGGGGTATATTACTGATGGCACCATCTGAACAAAAAAAAAAGAAAATAAGCTGTTTCACGTCAGTTCCAACATTTGTCAAATGTGGCGCCACTAAACATTAAAAAGCGGACAAAAGACGGTTGGATTCTTTCTCCAGATTTCAGTGCTTGGCATAGTAGTTGCCGCACGCACCTACCCCACATTCCTTCAAGCGCACATGTCTGCAACCAGGTGTTCAACGTAGTTCTAAGTTGGCTCACTCAATCGTGGCTGCTGGGAGAAAAAAAAAATGGAACAAAGAGGAACAAAGCACCATGCACAGTACATCATGACTGCATGCCAGCTAGCCAGCAGGTTAGGCTATTGTGCCCAGGAGAATTGCAGATGAAGTAAGATTCCAGAAATTTCCTGTTGGCTCACCTTTGTTCACAGATCTCCAGGGTGTCTACCAAATGGGAAAACAGGAAATTCTCAGGGATCTTGAATTGTCTGGAAATACTCGAGGAAAACTCGTGGAATTTGTGCTTCTATCAGGGAAAATGAGCTGTAATTTTATTAAGGGAACAAAAGTCGCGGTAATGCTGGCTCGAGTAATGGAGATGAATCATAACGAATCGTCTTTGGCGCCATGTCCGCTGAAGGAGTTGCCAGTGTACAGTCAACAACTGACTTTGCGGACACCCGATAATTCGGACCATAGCCTCCTCTATACTTTCAGTGCCTGCTCAATTATGCAGAGTGCCATTGTTTGGCAACGTCGAGGCTAGTTCAAGGACCGGCCAATGGGTGGCACTAGCAGCCCTGGATGGAGCAGACGACATCAAGGCCGCTGTGCATAGCACCGTATCCTGCTGAAGCACTAGCTGCAATGTATTTTATAATGCAAAAGAAAATGTTCTATTGTGAGGTACCAGGGCATTACATTTACAAGGTTCTGTTATGCCTGGTTTGTGATTGATTGTTCTCTAATATTAATTAGTTTAAACTTGCTTTCATATCTTTTCATGGAGCAGCAGTACGCCGTTGCACTTAACAGGTATCTAACGTCACGGCAACCTTTGTGTGAACACAGGCACTTTTTCTCATTGCAAAATTATGAATAACTATCCAGCTTACTGACCCAGATTCATGCTAATCCGCCTCACTTAATTTTTTTAGAAGTGGAAGCTGCAAAAACAATCGAACTGCACATTGTCCCTCTATTCCGAGGTTTCTATGAAATTCTTTCTCAGCCTCGTGCAGGTCTGTCATGTGCTAAACATGCGGTTATTTTCCAGCTCAGTTACTGCCTACAAGCACAGCACAGTGTTAATGCACCAAAAGAAAGAAGTGCAAACATGCTGACGCACATCAAACTTTATTAGCACATCAGGCTTGTTCAAGTTCATATTTCACGCTTTATTTAAAGCTTTAGCGGTTTCTGGGAGAATGGCTTCATAAAGAATGTTTTCGCCATGTCATTCGTGTCTGTTACAGACAATGCATAATTGGTGAATATCGGCCTGAAATATTTCCTGCAGACAATCTTCAAGAGCTGCAGGTAGTGCTCAGGACAAGCACACTTCAGAACTCTACAGTCTGCCAGTACGGATACAGAATTCTCGACGGCTTCTTGCAGTGGCTTTGCAAGGTTCCTTCTCTTGCTCAGAATCACCTCAACATACATTTTCAAGGCACGCAGCATATGTACAAGTTGACTTGGAGTGTACAGGAGCCCTCCTCTGTCCTGATGCCGGATCAGACTGTCGCTTGGTGAAGCAAAAGATGGCTTCGACACAAGCGAAATACAGCTGCTGCAGTCAATCTGTTCTTGAATGACACGAGCCAGGTAGCTTCCTACCATCGAGATGGCTGCCATGTCTACCGTTGGAAGGAGGCTGGCTGATTTTTTCTGCCAGTCTTCAAGCAGCCTTGTTGCTTCTGCTGGAAAGTGGCCTGAGTGATCGGGTCTTGATTCACTAGCATTATGCAGTGGCCCTGATGCCTGACTTGTGGTGTCAACTACATTGCTGCTTTTAGAATCTGAAATAATACCAGTCTTAGCACCTTTTCAATCCCAGAAAGAACAGCTTGGGCATCTATCTCATCATTACTGCCAGCAGATCTTCGTAGCCATCTAAAAAAGGACTATTGGGTCTGATGAAAGCTTGCGTGTCAGCACAAACTTGAATTTGGAAGTTTCCAGCAGGTATTTCACACATTCCACATTCGACTTGGTGGTCATTACCAGCGCATGGTACTGGTAATGACCACCAAAAGCAGTTCCTTGCTCAGAAACTGCTTTTGTATGCACTTGTTCTTCATCTCTTCAATATATTCAGAAGATGTCAAGAGCCAGGTTAGGCAGATGTCATCAGCAGTCTCGTACTGTTTGCTGTCTGGCAACTTTTGGTGAATACGCTGGACACAGTTACTGATGTCCATTAACAGGAACCAGTGGTGCACAGTTTCCATGAACCGAACTGTGGGACCCACACCTGCAAAACTTATGTCAACTGTATGGCCTGCTTGCTCTTTCAGCACCTTGAGTGTCGCAGTGACCAGTGGCGAGAAGACTTGAACAGCCCTAGACATGTTCATTTTTTCAATATTCGATTGATAAACGTGCTTTCTCATGAGAAACCTTACAGGCTTCACAATGTTTCCTTGCTGCATGCGGTATAGTCGTTTCAAATGAGCGGACGAACCCTCACTGCACTTGCCAAGGTCTTGGGCTAGAAATTGTGACCTAATGTTTTTGATCAGGTGACACTGGTCAAATGCAAGAAACAGCTTCCGTGGCAGATTCTTGGGGCGATGAATGCAATGCGTCAGGTTTTCGTTGCACAGGAGTTACATGGCAAGAACGTTGGTCTTGATTGTCAATTACTATGCGCACCATGACAAAGCCTGCTGTTTCGACCTGCTTAATTGCATACTGCATTAGCACAAACAGCTGGTGTCCAGTGAAGTTCTTGGTTAAGAAATACCCTACAGGTATTCAAATGCGCACTGCAAGTCCAGAAAGTACAAAACACAACAGGGAATTGGCCAACAGTGGTTCGGCAGTGCTTGTCGTTCGCAGAAGCTTTCCACTGTCCACCTCTCCAGCAAATGCATCTCGCTGTTAGTTGTATTGGAGTCGCTGTTTGATTCTCATTTCATCAACTACCAAAGAGCAAGTTTTGGCCTGTGTGCTCGTAAGGTTTGCCACATCTGTTTGAAGCTGCTGTTGGACTAACGATTTAAATCCCACTTCACCTGATGTTACTCCAAGAAATCTCTGCAAAGTAGCTTGGCTTGGAAGCTTCAGGATTCCCTTTTTTTTGGATGTGCTCGTAGGCTTGCCTTGAAAGGTTCCTTAGCACTATGGAATGACACACTGTTATCTTCAACCACGTTGGCCGAATTTTTTAGAAGTTCATTGCTTGGTCCAAAAGTATACTAGCACCCAAGTGCTTTTCATTTGCTGCTTCCACGACGCTGGAAAAAGCAGTCAGGTAGCCATCTTTTAACTGTAGCAGTTCCTATTTATACCTGTCAACAGTCTGCTTCAGTCGCTCAATCTTGGCCTTTAGGTCATGCTGTCTTCATTGCCACCTCTGCCGTTCTGCTACCGAAATAGCATTGCGCACATCAACCTGGATACTTTGGTGCTTTTCTTTCATGCGCGCGGCAGGCACATTCGGCTCGATTTCGTGCTGAGAGTCAACACAAACAACTTCGCTGTCCGCATCCAGAGAAGAAATACCTGCTGCTGGAGTGGTGACTTCGTCCATTTTGGTACTCTGGGCAAGGCTGCCTGCGGTCAGTAGATTGGCAGCAGACACGGCAGGGGCAGCAGGCGCACTGCGACGAACTGCAGCTTCCCGTTCCTGCACGGCAGAGTCACTCCACGGTTTCTTTGCAGCCGGCTGTATGTACTCCGGGTATTCATCAAAGATGCTGGGAGTAGCACCCCTTTTCAACTTGAGAGTATTGCATCGTTCTTTGTAGCCCGTAGCGATGAAGTGCCGGCTACAAACTACCGAATAATATGCCGTTGTATTCGGTACCCAGTTCTTCCTTGCGATTACTCTCTTAACCTACTTTCTCCTAGCTTTTCATGAGAAGGGATTTCATGAAAAGAAATGCCCGGAACTTTCTGTTTCGAGTCCGATTTGCACTTCGGCACACAACAGTAGTCCATGATGGGGCCAAAACATGTGCAAGCTTGAAGCGCAGAACCGCGCGCACAGCTAGCGTCAATCAAACAAGGGGTACCAGTGGTAGAACAGTCTGAACAGGCCTGGCCAGCTTAGCCGCCTTTCTGTTGTTGCCCAGGGCTGGCGGCACCACCGCACAGAGAAAACTGGCAGAGTAACGTTGCCAACCGACGACGCTTCCCCTACCTTTGAGCAGGCACTCCAAGTATAGAGGAGGCTATGTTCGGACGACTTCGCTGCACCACCACCACGTACCCCATGAGTCAATGTATAAGAACGTCTGGAATTTCGGATGCAAGAGCCCTTCGCCGTGCAATTTTCCAGACCTTTTGCCGTGACCGCAAATCCGAAACGGCATTATCTGACATCACTACAGGTTAATGGGTGCTTTAGACAAAAAATTCACCCATGATTATGATACCCCCTAATGGGATATATGAGCGCGGCTCTATACGCATTTTCATTTTGCGATATCTTGGCTGGCATGGACAATCTGTCGCATGCGACATGTTGCAAACTGATCGAAGTGTGGCACGACTTCCATTGGCGTGATTCACATTAGCCACCACAGACGGACCTACGCTCATGCAGCGCTTTGTTTCCATACATGCAACGCATGCTAATCTAACGCCATCTTGTAGCCATCGTCGCCACAAAGCCTGTCTTGAGTGGCACTACGCTTTTCTTCTCGCGCTTTTGCCATACCTTCCTCCTCCGCTTTACTCCTCCCGCTCTTCACTATCGCTGTCCTTGATCTCATGCTGCACTCCGCATTTGCTTTTATTCTTCACTGTGCTCGTTCGGTTACAAGGGACAATGCTGACGCTCGCCGCAGGAATGGGTGCCTAAGAGCTGCTAAAATAACGGTTCTGAATGTGCACAAGGAAATAGTAACCGTGAGAAAAAAAGACCAACAGTGATACCTTATATCCACCAGTTGTCGCACAACTTAAAGAAAATTGCCCGCCGAGGTAACACTGATGTGGTTTTTTTCTGCACCCAACAAACTAATCAGCTTGTGTAGGAAAACAAGACCAGAAAAGAAAGTGCTCCTAGCTGCCAAGTTAAACTAAGGAAGAAATTTAGAGATTGTAAGACATCAATTATATATCGTATACCCTTATCATTTGGAAAGTATTACGTCAGACAGTCGGGCAGCTGCATTAATGATAGACTGCGTAAACACAAAAATAAAGTCGACAAAGTTGCATCAGATGGGTTTCTCTCCCTTCATTGTAAGCAACATAAGTGCTCCCCTCTCTTCGAATCAACAACCATTACTAGTATAAATAAGTGCGAACTGACTAAACTTATAGTATAGAAGCCGAGCAGATTGATTCCCTAGGGGATTCCTGTATCAGCAAACCATCATTTGCTCTCTCTGAAAATGAACTGAATTTTTTGCGCATGGCTTAACATATCACTTATAAAAGTTTCGCTCTGAATGTTTATCTGTTAACGTGGCTATGACTCATGTTGGCTGAGTGTATAAGTACGACCTGGTTTACGATAATAAACATTGTTGGAAGTTAGCACTGTGTGTGTCCCTGTGTGTCTTCTTTTGTCCCATCTTTTAATCGTGCTACCGACACCCCTTGAAGGTGTATATGAAGTCTAGACAGGCACTATGTCCTCAGATTAAGGGCACTGAATTCATGTTTATTAATATTCTTGTAGCAACAGATGAGTTGCCAAAGTAAAAGTAGCTTACATCACTTCCACCAGTTTGCTTTAAAAATTCCCCATTTCCTTTTGAAAGAGAAAGTATATTTACAAATGACTCTATAGTTCTAATGCAGAGGTTAAAAAGTACACATTGTTTTGAACAAGCATGTGAACAAGGCTGTTCAACCTGCATGTGTGAAGTTCGGTGTTGGTCATGCACCAATAGGAAGTGTAAACATGAGATTCTCATCTATTCTGCTTGAGTGGCTGGATGTGCAGTGTGCCAAGTAGGAGAAAGCTATGGTATGGGAGAGCATGCAGGCATGCATGGCCAGTGTTGCAAAGTGCACACACTCGCTCATAAGAACTTCAGAGATGCATGGCAGATATGCAATGCTACATATTTGTCCCCTTACTGTGTGCTGTGTTTTAGCACTGTGCGAGTTCTGTTTCTAAAAATGCCGTACCAACTAGCCCAAGTTGCAATGCTTCTGAGAGAAAAGGTCAATGTGGGGAATTTAGTCAGCTGAACGAAGGAGGAGGCCGATAAGTTTAAAAGAAGGTGGCATATGTGAAAAAATACATGGGGACTTAGCAGGCGATGTTCTTTGCAAACAGAAATGTTTTGTGCTGTTCACTGCTATGTAAAGAAAGTAGCATGTACAGCCGTTGTTGCATGGTTAGCCGAGATTGGAGAATAGACACGATGTAGAAGAAAGCGCAATTTTACATTAGCACACCCCATCATCTGCAGTTCATTTATGCAGTAGTATGTGGATGAAGCTTTTGTATGTCTGTGTGTGTACGTGTGTGTACACTTCATATAACATGTTTTAAACATTGTCGAGATTAAGAAGACTTGCATATGATCTTTTCATTGAATAATTGCTAAGGTTATTTCAGAAAATCATAAGTAAAAGTCATAATCATGTAAAGAATGCAGACTTTAAGTGGCATGGTTTTGTATCTTTAGATCTGTTCAAGTCCCTGGAATGCCACACGCTTTTTATACCTGCGGTCAAGCGACCCCTCTTAACTGACTTGTCTCGGGTAAGTATGGGCTTATTCCTAATGGCCTTCACTTATTCTCATCTTCAATTAACCTGTATCTATAATGAGTTAGTGCCTCATAATCACATGCATTCATAAAGACAATGATGTATAAAACATATTGCATGTATCTTGACAATATCTACTTTGGCTTGTACTATATAAGATTCATTAATAAACACAAGTTGGTGCACAACAAAGCACCGGAATGGACAACTGGTGGTGCCAGTTTGGTGATCTTGCAGTGCTTTCTTGTCTTTTGTTGTATATCAGGAAACTTTATTAATTGACTCGTTGATTCTTTAGTCAGTTTTGTCTCTGTATATAAAAGGTTTTTCAGGATCCTGGTATTCTCCATACTTGTGAACACAATAAAGCTTGCTTAAAAATTCAAAATTTACAGTCTGTTCTGTTACTGCCTGTGGTTAATGGTGCCAAGATGTGTAGTGAAACTGAACTTCCAGCTAACAGACTTGTGTTGGAAGGAGATAGTGTCATTACCATTCTTTTAGCATTTGCAGTAACGTGTAGCATTATGGTTTACTGTGTAGATTTTTTTATTTTTTTTCACTCTATCCTACACACATACTTAAATAGACTCTGAAACAATTTTGACAATTTTGTTCAAACATATTGAGTCATTAGGGTTGGCCCTTCTCATCATTTCGTGACGCATTTAAGTGCTCCGCATAAAGCGTGTAACTTACAAGGTTAAAAAATGCGCATCGCTACCGATCGCAGCACACCACTCCCCTGAGTTTTCATCCACCCCTGACCAAGTGATGCGAGGTGACCGTATGACGCCAATAAGGCGAGCTATCTAATTGGCTGCCCAGGGCGCATCATCATTAATTTTTCCAACTTTATAGTGAGCAAATGTTCGCAGTAGTTGGAATGTTAGTTAATTTGTTTCTCTAAAAAAGAAAGTAACAGAAAGAGAATGCACTAGGACAATTTGTCACTACACTCAAGCACTTCTAGCACACAGCAAGTGCCGTTTGCTTGTGTTAAAACATGCTCTATGTCAATGTGATCTGTGCTGAACCATGGTTCGCTCTTGTTGTGGGCTCCAAACATAGCGACTGGCAATATGTCAAGCTGCGACGTCGTGTCCCTCTGCAAGGCAGCAGGTGAGCGGAGTGGCTGCAGCGCATTGGACTGTCGCTATCCGATCGGCACCAGGATTTGCACATTTGCAGCCGTCAGTTTATGCCGGAGAATTATTACCACAGTAGTGTTTTGCATGTCCAGTATTCGGCTAAACGCAAGCACAAGCAGACTGGGCCTGGCTGCTTCACTGTGCCGTTTCAAGGGATGAGCAGAGGCGTGGACGCAAACAACCTGCACGGTGCAGCCACATGGTGGCACAGAGCCCAGCCAAATACAGTAGCCGTAACTAAGTGTATTCTACTTTGCTGCTGGTGTAACTTTTTTTGGCAGGAGCGTAATCGTGAACACGTTTTTCTGAATGTTTAAAATATTTTACACTTGGTTAGAGCAGTATTAGGTCATTTTTGGCTGGTTAAGCTCTGCCCCACCAGGTGGCTGGACTGTGCAGACCGATCAGGCCACTCGCGTACATTTACGCCTCAACCCATCCGTCGAAACGCCCAGCTTGTCTGTGGTTACCGGAATACTGGATACGCTTGGGACTGCGACAGAATGCTCGCTATGAACGCTGCTTCGATAGCTCTCGCTTGGGATCGACTGCGAGGTGGCTGGTGGAGAGGTTGAAGAAGCTTCGCACGCTGGCTCCAAGACAACTGGAAAAAGACAACACAACATCCCATCATGACAGAGAGCCAGTGAATGCGGAGCTGAGCCTCGATAACTTGGCAAACAAGTTGAGAAAAAGTATAGCTATGGAAGAGGGTAACTTTTAATCTTTCCTAGCTCTCTTAATATGAGACACTTCACACGAGTTGTGATATGAATGCTTTACTGTAGCTGTACCCTACGCATCCACAAAATTTGTCCGAACCATTTCGGGGACCCTTTAATAAAGTTTGTAGCCACCATGCAAATTCGATCTATACATTCCATCCATTTTAAGCATTCTTGGCCATGTGATGTGAAATAGGCTTAACATACTGGGATAATTCTTACGATTTTGGGGTTGACTAAAATACACATTAACTAATGATGCTATGGCCTATTTTTATGTTACAGAGCCATTGTTGTTCAAGATGAACCCTTAAAATTCATGTAGAAAGCTTGTATTCTGCAATATTCATTCTGAATTTGTCTCCAAACTTGACTAGTTAGTGGAGTTGAATATATGAAGTTTTGAACACGAATAAAATTGTTGAGGCTATTCGATTTATTAAGTTTGATTTGAAAATGGTATCTGATAATTTCACATATTCATTAGCAGCCAAGGTCAGTTGCATGATTCTCTCTCCAGATATTCATTTACAAATGAATATATTGCATATTTAGAGATACTGGATCACGTATGGCAAGGTTCATGCAAATGGTGCCTATGAAATAACTACAGTATAGACTCGTGTAATGGTCACACTTATTCAATTTTGACAAGGTGCTGCTCTTACACGGGACCATGCCATATGGTCTAATTTTTCTGACTACAAATATGAAATCAGTCTGAATCCTCCGTGATTGGCCACTACCACTAAAGTAAACGCTACCCTTTTCATAACTGATTCATCCATTCATGCTTGCTGCGCACTTGGCTACTCGTCTTCATCATTGCAGCCACTGCTGCTTACGTGCTGTTCATCAGCACAATTGTCAGCTCTTGCAAACTAGCGGCGCTCTCGCCATCTGGTAGTGCCGCGCTAAAGTATGTTGCGCGTGGCATCAGCGCACTGAATGCAATTGCTTCTCAGTTGGAATATTTTTCTGCAAATTATAGGCTGCCAAGTTGGTGGTTAGGCCCTTACATGAGACTGTACGGTATTCCAGGTGCCTTCTATTAACCAGCCCTGTTGTAAATAGTTTACGCTATTCCTGCAGTCTTCATTCATAGCTAAAGATAGCTGACTTCCTGAAAGGCATTGTTGATGAGCTTATGGAATAGTCTTGGAGCAAGCTAGTGTAGCATTCAAATTTTTTAATGATTATCTACAGCTGCTTATGAATGCTTTTTTTTCGAGGTTTCATGTAGCTTTTCTGCTTCTGACTTATTTCAGAATCTCTTTCCCCAGCAAGACTCATAGCCATAGCATCAAAAATATTATGTCTAGTGTTTTGGAGTTACATATATCTCCTTTTATGGGTGGTATCAGCTGTAATTGCGAGTCTAATTATTACTAATGACATTTCTTATGTATGGCTATACTAATTTAGGCAGGTTCCATTTGTCATTATTGTCACTTTCATGACAGTAGTACACTTCAGAAGTTGCGCAATTTGCTTTAATTTAGATTTTTGCCCCTGACCCTGCTACCTTCCCGTTATTTTACTGCATTTTAGAAGTGCAATATGCTCTATATTTGCAGCCATTTCCTTTCCTTTTCTATTTTTTCTTCTGAGTACTATATGTATTAAATTGTAAAATTTTACTATTCAACTACTGCTACGGCTGTCAAGTCTTGAATTAAATCAATGAAATGCAAGATTTTATTTCGCATATTTGGGGACTGTGATTTTAGAAAGTAAATTTAGGTTGCAGTTTCAATTTAACAAAGTCCTCGTGCATTGCATGCATGCATCAAGGCTTCATAATTAAGCAAAATAAGCTGGCTGAGATAGAGCTCATTATTTCTGCATTACTCTGCATGCAAATGGTGCCAGTGGGTGTGAGCAAGTGGTTAGTCCGCCATCCATCGTCTTGATCGAAACTGTACAGGGCATGCTCCTTCCATTTCTTTTTTTTTTTTTTTCTTGAGTGCCTCAGCAACTTAGATGGCCCATTGGGCAATGCATGAAAAAAAAAATGGGCTCCAGTTCACGCTGTGAAGGTGGTTGGCCTGCGAAGCTGTGGTATCGCTTGTTCCGATAGACCAATGTGACATAGCCTTGAACTGGGTCCTGCCAAGCCAGAGCACAATGCCATTGTGCATATTGACATTGCTGTTCCTTTTGTAGGTCATCATATTTGCCTTGCTCTTCAGGTGACTTAACTGTGTGTGGCTTGCTTTGGGCAGGAATTGCTGCGTCCTATCTAGCCTGAGCATGATGCCATTGTGCATATTGACATTGCTGTTTCCGTCGCCGCCCATCATGTTCACGCTGCTCTTCGGGAGACATAACTATGCATGGCCTTTCTATAGCGCTATCAGAACACAAATGAGATCTGTGGCTAGGCGGGTTGTTCTTTTACATATGAAAGTGTAGTTACGGCACTCCCTTCTTCCTATGCTATAGTTGTCATCTCCCGGCAACTGCAGCTTATGCAACCGTAATCTTTGCTGGGAAACGCTTGCGGTGAACGATATGCACAAGGACAAGCGCTCCGGTTCTTCTTCTTTTCTTTTTTTTCTTTCCCCCGCACGGCCGGCACTGCGGATGCGCAGAGGCAAGTGCCATCTGGTAGTGCTGCAAGGAATCCAGGGGCGCACGCTGTGATTGGGAAGAAAAAAAAAAGTTTGTTCTCTTTTTTAAATTGCAAGCATTGCACAGAGGTGCCTTATCTCGCTTAAGTGGCAGCCACATGCATATTGTATTGTATTTCTAATCAATTTAGATGTATTTTCAGTGTAGTATTGCTCAATGTCAGCATTTTTATTTTATGCTGCTTGGTGATTGCACATTTTAACTGTAAGTCAGCTTAAATTAGGGGATCATAGAATGAAATGGGTACCTTATGGTACCCATTTACCATGGTACCCATGCAGCATGAAATGGGCGTATTGATTTCTCTTATGCGAGGCCAGAAACATGTAGAGGCATGTCCCATGTTGTTCCTATTTTTCATTACTCCTGACAGCACAGAGAAATAGGCCTCTTTTTATCACTGGTGGCAGAGAAACAGTCTTCATTTTGTTGCCACTAGCAGTCAGTACAGTGCACATTGTGGCCTCATATATCATTCTTAGAGTTTACTAGAGTGCTAGATATTCCTAAAGCAACAGTGTAGTGACCTGGGCTAGTTGGTGTGGCGACATTTTTATGACCAGTGAAACCAACATGGACTCTGGAGAGCACATACAACATACCACTGGTGCATGCTAGTGGTGTATTGTACTTGGGTCCTCTCCTGTGTCTGTGTTGGTATCCCTTGTTAAAGAAATTTCACTGAAGTTTAAGCAAAAATTGAGCCTAGTACTAGTATCCGGCATTGCCTGCTAGTGAAAACATGCATGGCATTATCCAATGGCAGTTTTGACAACTAGGTGTGACCTGCAATTCAGCTTTGCATGCATCTGACCACTAGTCAATTACCTTATAACAAAGTAATGGCTGGTGCACTTCATTATATGATTTCACACAGTTCTCCCTCTCTCCTTATTTGTTTGTATGTGGCGAATTTTTTTTTATAAATGCGTACTGACATGGTATGAGCCCCCAGAAGCATTCTAGAAGGCTGTTGGGTTTTTTTATACTTCATAATATTGAAGTTTGATTGTTGTTCCACAAAAAAAAAAAATGTGCAACCTTGTCAGCATTTGTATTACAAGAGAAACTTGGGCGATTTGGTTGTAATTCATGTTTCGGAAATTAACAGCGCTAAACAAACAAGGACGAAGGAAAAGAAGAACACGACCCTGGCGCTGTTTGTGTGTTGTGTTCGTGTGTCGCAGTGTCATGTTCTTCTTTTCCTTCATCCTTGTCTGTGTAGCGCTGTTAATTTCTGAACCATTTGTATGGTAAATGAAGGTGGTAAACATTGTATCATGGCAGTAGTTGATGGTGCTTCGTCTCCCTAGCTGTTAAGTGAAAAATAAAAAGAATAAATGCACTTGACCAGCATAGTATGCCGTGCTATTGTTGTCAGGTGGGGTCAGTGCCAATTCTTGCTGTAGATATTTCATCATCATCATCAGCCTGTTTTATGTCCACTGCAGGACGAAGGCCTCTCCCTGCGATCTCCAATTACCCCTGTCCTGCGCCAACCGATTCCAACTAGTGCCTGCGAATTTCCCAATTTCATCGCTCCACCTAGTATTCAACTGCGTTTCCCTCCTCTTGGAAACCATTCTGTAGCCCTAATGGTCCAACGGTTATCTAACCGGCGCATTACACGACCTGCCCAGCTCCATTTCTTTCTCTTGATGTCAATCAGAATATTGTCTATACCCATTTGCTCTCTGATCCAAACCGCTCTCTTTCTGTCTCTTAACGTTATGCCTAGCATTCTCCGTTCCATCGCTCTTTGTGCGGTCCTTAGCCCTTTGACGGTCATTGACGTAAATATAGGGCGCCGCGAACAAGTCCGAAAATGGTCGATGCCGTATATCGATGGCGCTGTCTGTACGTCTAAAAAGTGCGCCAATTTCCCAACTTTTTCTTTTCTGTCGTGCTGCCACTATGTGGGGATACAGGGAATTTTTTTCTCGCACCTACCTCTCTCTGTTTTCGATGCATGGTTTGTTTTAGCGCTAGTTTGCTCCCCCGCATCTATATACTACCGCTCGTGCATTGGCACGCGGCCATTTGGATTTTGCTTTGCGGGCGGTTTCGGCTTTTTGCGCTTGCGAAACTGATGGCTATCTCGTTTCTAATCGCTCAAAGGGCGACCGCTTGTTTCTCGCTCGTTTAGTGCTCACAGGGGTGCGCATAGCTAGGATGCCGCCGTGCATGCGTTTTCGTTTCTTTTCTTTTTTTTTTAAAGACTGGTGAAAACTAATTGCCCTAGCTGGTTGGCGTTAAGATGAAGATTAGCAGAAGTTTGTCACATGTGTTGCTTTTTTTTGATGGGCACACAACCAAACAGCTTTCTTGAGTGCGCGCACCTATGCAGTTCGATTATGCTATGGATGTACGTATTAGTGTAAGAGCAGGAACATTTGAGGCTTGCAAAACATTATCGTGTGCAGATTTTCAAAGCCTTGAACTATGTGCATAAATATGCATAAAATTTTTAATTCTGATAAGTTTATTTCCTTTTTTATTGTTGTTATTCATGAATGAAGAGTGCATATATAACACAAAAGGGTTTTTTCTCACTCTACGGTCACCCTAAAAAAATTACGGTAAATTTTTTTTCTAAATAAATCTCTAAGAAAAATTGGAATCTGCAATAAAAAAAATCGACCCTGGGCGGTCGCATATGACGAAAAAAATCGACCCTCGAAGGGTTAACTTGTTCTCAAGCTTCTTTGTGAGTCTCCAAGTCTCTGCCCCATATGTCAGCACTGGTAAAATGCACTGATTGTATACCTTCCTCTTTAGTGATAATGGTAAGCTTCCAGTGAAGAGCTGACAATGTCTGCCGTATGAGATCCAACCCATTTTTATTCTTCTATGAATTTCCTTCTCATGATCAGATGTCCCTATGATTAGTTGACCTAGGTAAACATACTCCTTCACAGTCTCTAGAGGCTGACTGGCTATCCTGAACTCTTGTTCCCTTGCCCTGCTATTTATCATTATCTTTGTCTTCTGCATATTAATCTTCAACCCCACTTTTACACTCTCTCTGTTTAGGTCCTCAATCATTTTTTGTAACTCTTCTGCATTGTTGCTGAATTGAACAATGTCAACGGCAAATCGAAGGTTGCTGAGATAGTCTCCGTCGATCCTTGCTCCTGAGCCTTCCCAGTTTAATAGCTTGAATACATCTTCCAAGCACGCAGTGAATAACATTGAAGAGATTGTGTCTCCCTGTCTGACCCCTTTCTTTATAGGTAGCCTCCTGCTTTTCTTATGTAGAATTAAGGTAGCTGTGGAACCTCTGTAGATATTTTCCAAGGTATTTACGTAAGCATTCTGTACACCTTGATTACGTAATGCCTCTGACTGCTGGTATCTCTACTTAATCAAAGGCTTTTTCGTAATCTATGAAAGCCATATAGAAAGGCTTATTGTACTCTGCGGATTTCTCGATAACTTGATTAATGACATGGATGTGATCCATTGTAGAGTATCCCTTCCTGAAGCCAGCTTGTTCCCTTGGTTGACTAAATTCCAGTGTTGCCCTTATTCTATTGGAGATTATTTTGGTAAATATTTTATGTAATACTGGGAGTAAGCTAATGGGCCTATAATTTTTTAGTTCTTTAACGTCGCCCTTTTTGTGGGTTAGTATAATGTTTGCATTCTTCCAGTTTTCTGGGACCCTAGCAGTCGGTAGACACTTCGTATAAAAAGCCGCCAGTTTTCCAAGCATTATGTCCCCTCCATCTTTAAGTTGACCGCTATTCTATCTCCTCCTGCTGCTCTTCCTCGGTTCTTGTCTTGCAAGGCCCTTCTGACCTCATCGCTAGTTATGGGAGGAGTTTCTGTATCCTGTTCATTACTGTTTCTAATTGAGGTACCCTGACTCCTCTGGGTACTATAGGTCAGTATAGAATTCTTCCGCTGCTTGTACTATATCTTCGAGATTGCTGATGATAATACCCTGCTTATCTTTCAGTGCATACATCTTGGTTTGTCCTATGCCAAGTTTCCTTCTCACTGATTTCAGGCTGTGTCCATTTTTTACAGCTTCTTCAGTCTTTCTCACGTTATAGTAGTTTCGAACATCACTTATTTTCGCCTTGTTGATCAATTTTGGCAGTTCTATGAATTCTATCTTATCCCTTGAGTTGGCCACTCTCATTCTTTGTCATTACTTAATTAGGTGCTTTGTTACTTGGGAGAGCTTGCCTACTGTTTGCCTTGACGCCTTGCCTCCCACTTCAATGGCTGCCTCTGAAGCCAGCCTAGTTGTGGTTTCATTCATTGCCTCTATGTCATCTTCATCTCTCTGTTCTAAGGCTGCTTATTTGTTTGCAAGTACCAGCCTAAATTTGTCTGCTTTTACCCTTACTGCCTCTTAGTTGACCTGTTTCTTCTTGAACAATTTTACTCTTTCTCTGTTCAAATTGAGGTGAATCCTAGCTCTCACTAACATATGATCACTACACTTTACCTTACCTATCATTTCTACATCCTGCACCATGCTGGGATTGGCAGAAAGTATGAAATCAATTTCATTTCTTATTTCACCATTGGGGCTTTTCCAGATCCACTTTCTGTTGCTACACATCCTGAAAAAGATGTTCATTATTCTCAGCCTATTCCTTTCTACGAATTCTACCAGCATCTCTCCTCTCGCGTTCCTAGAATCGACGCCGTAGTTGCCAATTGCTTGTTCACCAGCCTGCTTTTTCCTCACTTTGGATTGAAGTCGCCCATTACTACAGTGTATTGAGTTTGCAATTTTCTCATCGTTAATTCACCATCTTCATAAAACTTATCTACTTCATCGTTATCGTAATGGCATGTTGGAGTGTAGGCTTGTACTACCTTTAATCTATACCTCTTATTAAGTTTGATTACGACTACAGCTACCCTCTCAGTAATGCTGTAGAATTCGTCAATGTCGCCTGCTATGTCTTATGGATTAGGAATCCTTCTCCATATTGCTTCTTATCTGGGAGCCCTCTATAGCAGAGGACATGTCCGTTATTCAGCAGTGTATAAGCCTCATCAGTTCTAATCTCACCAAGGCCCATGATATCCCAAACAATATCTGATAGTTCCTCAAAAAGACCTGCTAAGGTAGCTTCACTCGACAGAGTTCGGCAGTTAAAGGTTGACAGGGTCAGTTTCCATTGGCGGCCTGTCCGGACCCAGAGATTCATAGCACCCTCTGCTGCGTTACAGGTCTGACCGCCGCCTTGGTCAGGTGCTCCGCAGCTGCTGGGGACTGAGGGTCATGGGTGAATTGTAGGGATCATTTGGGAGGATATTTCAGAACACATAATCTCTTTAATACGACTGTCACAGAAAATATGCATGCTCTCTTTTACTGTTGCTTAGGCCTCCTTAGGGTTACATAAATGAAAATTCTGAACTTGGAAGCCATCTTAATCTTATTTAAAAACATGAGATCATAATGCTGTTTTTCAATTTTTATTCATTTTATAGGAACATGTTTTCTGTATAGATTGAATGGCTTGTAAATTTACGCCATACCTGTGTGTGCCATTTGTGCCACTAATGTGTGAAATACTTTAGTCAAACTAGTTTGGGGGCTGTGCAGGCATCTGAAGAAGATCTGACCAGTGAGTACATTGAGGAGCGCAATGCACTTATGAAGAAGCTGCACGAGGTGTTGGTGCCCAAAACAAAGAATGGTATGAGCTGTCTTTCATGTGTTTTTGTGCATTGCATCTGCTGGACTTGGCCCTAATCTCTTAAGAATGTGATAGCCTGAAATTTAAATTATTTAAAGTTCTGAATTCACAGTGGTGCAGCTGGTACACTGAAAATTTGCTTATCTCGAAACTCGGGTTTTATAAATTTTCCCTCAGTTTTATGAATTTCATTTAGCAATTGTTTACAGTGAAAGAAGCCTACTTTAAAGGTCCTGAGTCCTCAGTTGCTTTTCTAAGTAAATTTTGGCCTATAGAAAGCCTGAATAGGTAAGCAAACTGTGTAGTACGAAAAGTATAGTTATACTATGCCAGATGTTTTTTCTCACGTAGAATACTTAAAAAAAAACAATAAAAAACTAATGTCAAGGATTCTGCTGTTTCTTTAATAGGCTAAGTAGCTAGGCGGACATTAGTAGCAAGAAAAATGTTTCCAGATTCCACTTTTTTTTTTTTTTTTTGGCTACACACCATTGCCACTGCACACAGTGTAAAACATGTTATGTGACATGAAATAAGTCGATTGTGCACAGCAAGCAAGCAAGACGACAAGGAAGAGCGGGTGAGTGACTACATGGCAAAGACATGCTAGCTGACAGGTTAGAACTGACATCCCGTGCAGATGGACCAATCGACAGCTTTTACGCTGGTGAGATCATGTGCACAACCCTGTAGACGTTACAAGAAGAGACTGGAAAAGTTGGAGAGGAGCATGTGATTAGCTTCCTTTTTTTTTTTTTGTAGCTTCCCCTCAGTGTATAGCGCTGCCATGTTTACTAAAGGTTGTTGTGATGGCATTCCCTACACAATGCATGTATTTACCTAAACATGTTCTAACATGTCAGAGGTGGTTTAGGGGGACATCGCCAGTGCTGTTTAGGGGCCAATCAGTTTTAAATGTTTAAAAATTCTTTAAAAATTCTTAAATGTTTAAAAATTCTTGGATATATTTTTTCTCTCTCTTTCTCCACTGCTGTAGGTTGCTTCTTCCTGAATGCATCAAGCAGCCATCACAAAACATGACGCTACTGTCGTATGACATTAGTTAGCAGGAAACACATACTGCATGTGCTTTCCAGCCACCTAGTTTTTGGTCAGGATGATAGCAGTGCTGTTCAAACTGCTAAGATTTATTTGTTCTAGTACTTGTAAATAAATATTGCCTTCCTTATCAGGTACTTTAATGGGTTGGGAACTGCAGGTAACAGCTTGAAACTGGCTTCAATATCTGTGTTAGTAGATTTGATTAACCAACCACTCTTGGGAAAAAGTAATAACACAGTAGTTTTTCGAGCAAAACAGTGTGAACTGTAATATTGCGTTGTCATATGTTTTCATAACGTGATCAAGAAGGAGAAGCTCACTGTTTATGATTTCAGTTTCATAGTAATTATCCTTGCATAGTGGTGTTGCCGTGTCCACACACGCTTGTAAATTGCAAGAGTGAATGTTTCTCACTAGCATGCCTACTTCTAAAACTATCAGGAAATGTTGAAGAGAATCCTGGGCCTCTTGAGGATATGGTGAAAGAGATGCTAAACACACAGAAAGAAATCCTTGCTAAAATTTCTGAAATTCAGGTAAAGCAGTTAACCTCAGAGACAGCCATTTCGGTTGTCCAGGAAAGACTGGAAACAATCGAATCTAAACTACAGTATGTAGACGACGCCAACACCCGACTTGTTACTGTTGAAAGTTGTATGAAAAATCTTGATGATCAATTCCTTCAAATGTCAGAACGAATCGACGATCTCAAAAATCGTTCAAAGCGCACTACCATTATTGTTAGAGGAATAGAAGAAGCGAAACTTGAAACTGAGGAAGTACTCCTACGAAAGGTTAATGACGATATGTTTGAAAACATTTTAAAACAAAAACTTAGCTCTATCGAAAGAATTCATTGGTTGGGCAAGAAGGTCCCAGGAACAAGTCGACCAGTGATACTCCGAGTAGGGGACTTCAGGGAAAAATCTAAAATATTTGAAAACTGCTCAGAAATAAAGGGAATGTTAACAGTTGCCGATACACGTACCCGGCTCCTGCGGCCGCGCTTAGTTCGGCTTCGGGTTCCGGCTGACTCGACCAAAATAAATCTGCATGCTTTAAGATCATTAACCTGAATGCTAGGAGCGTACTTATCAAACAAGATAGCCTAGAAAGCATTGTAATAGAGCACAGTCCAGATGCAATGGTAATAACAGAAACATGGCTGCATCCGGATGTGACTGATGTCGTAGTAATGCCCCTCGGATATTCCATAATAAGAAAGGATCGGCACACTAGAGGGGGTGGGGTGACTATAGTTGTGAAAAGCGACATTGCATTTACGGTACCTAATGATCCAAGCAATCTCGAAACAGTCTGGATTTAGAACTACCTTGAATGACCGTAATTTGCTAATCAGTGGTGTGTACCGGCCTCCCAACTCCACTGTAGAAGTACTAGAAAACTTGGAAACCTTTATGAACTTGCACGTGCATCCAGATGACAACATATGCCTTGCGGGCGACTTCAATTTGGCTGGAATTGATTGGGCGTCAAATTCTTCGGGAGGAACCGAAGTACGGAGTTGTGATCAGTTATTAAATATTGCATTTAATAATAACCTGACTCAAATTGTGTCTGGCTTCATAAGAGTGGGCACGGAAACTTCAGCGCTTTTAGATCTTGTTTTCGTTTCAAATCGGCTATGTTGTTTTATTATGAGCTGTGACATTGATGATGGTATTTCGGACCATAAAATGGTAGTGACGTCTTTAAATTTGTCTGTGTGTAAACTCCTCCATGCATCAAAAATACCGGTCTTGAATTTTACATTAGCCGAAGATGTATCTATTTTAGATTACCTTGAAGTCTCATTAGATAAGTTCCTAGTTCATATAAGTTCAGATAAGTTCACCCTGGCGCAAGCGTGGACGACCTATGGAATTTCTTTTCAAACATGGTTGAGCACTGTGTGGAAAGCTTTGTCCCAAAATGTTTAAAAACAACAAAATGAAAAAATCCCTGGATAACCAGAGAGATAATTCATGCAAAAAGAAAGCTAAAACACGGAAGCAAAAGGCATCTTCAAAAAATTGCCGGCCAATCGGCAAAAGCTGTATTTCTAGTATGAGTCGAGAAGTAAAAGAGCTAATCAAAGAATCTAAAAATAGGTTCTATAATGTCACATTACAATCTTTTCTGAAAAATGCCCCCGGAAAATTTGGGTGATATATTAACCCCCCAACTGCGTCTCGTTCGCATGAAGCTGGAGGTAGCACTCTAAAGAAGACACAGGATTTCAACTCTTTCTTCTCGTCAGTCTTCACACGTGATAACAGCTTCCTGCCCCATTTTACAGATGAATCTGGAAGGCCGCCTTTTCAAGATATAAAAATTGACGAACAGGCTGTATTTAACCTCTTACTCAACATGAATACTAAAAAAAAGTACGGGGCCTGACGGAATTCCTAATGAATTTTTACAAAGGTATGCAGAATGGTTTTCTAAATTTCTAACTAATTTTTCAAGCATCTATTAACCAATGTTCCTTTCCCAGCGCATGGAAGCGTGCTAAAGTTATCCCAATTCATAAAAGTGGCAGCAAATCAGACGTTAAAAATTATAGGCCAATCTCCCTCACTAGCACTTGTTCGAAACTACTTGAACATACAATATCTAAGCAACTATTTGTCTACCTTGACAACTACCATATCCTAAACAAATACCAACACGGGTTCCGTCAAGGACTCTCTACAGTGACTCAACTAATAGAGACTGTTCATGATCTCTCATATACAATAAATAACCGAGGCCAAACAGACATAATATTCTTAGATCTGGCCAAGGCTTTCGATAAGGTGTTGCACCCAAAGTTGCTATTAAAAATGAAAACTATATTCAAAAACCCTCGCTTATCCAAATGGTTTTCGTCCTACCTAAGCCATAAAAACCAATTTCGCGCATGTGAGGGATACCGGTCTTCCTTTTCACCTGTAGAGTCTGAGTACCCCAGGGAAGTGTATTGGGCCCCCTGTTATTTTTATTATTTATCAATGACATGCCGCAAGACATTACAGTTCCCATCAGACTCTTCGCAGATGATTGCATATTATATAACTGTATTGAATCACCTGCCGATCAGACCGATTTAAATTCAAATTTGCAAAAGGTAAAAAATTGGTGTGACAGCTGGCAAATAGTTTTGAACTCTGAAAAAACTGTTTACATGTCTTATCACTAGAAAACAAAGTATTATTGATTACACTTATTCTCTTGAAGGTGTCGCGTTAGAGTATCAACATTTAAGTACTTGGGTTTAAAGCTTACCTCGGATTTACGTTGGAATGAACATGTTGATTATGTATCTACTAAGGCCCAGAAAGCCTTGTGGTCACTTAGAAGAAATGTGTATAATGCTTCCCCCGAAGTAAAATGCCTGGCATATAAAGCTTTGATTCGACCAGTTATGGAGTATGCAAAAATTGTGTGGGACCCATACACTTCATCTAATCAGTCTAAGCTGGACAAAATTCAGCGGCTTGCTGCACGACTTATTTTTAACAAATATCGTCGTTCCCACTCTCCTACCCAGTTATGTGAAATTGCTGAACTTCCCTCTCTAGAGTCTAGAATTGAGTATGACCGTTTGAAGTTTCTTTTTCTTATAATTCATGGCCATGTTAAAATTGATAAAGATGACTATTTTCACTTCTCTCCTAGTAACTATTTTCGTCATCGCGACAGCATGTATATCCCTCCTCCTACTACTTACAATGATTGTTTTAAATACAGCTTCTTTCCGAGAGCAATAAAACAATGGAATCTATTAGACTCAATAGTGAAGACGTCATCTATACGCGACTTTCTCGAAAATGTCAAAAGCACATGTGTACACATACCATAACTCGGCCAAATGTTAATACTGTAATCACCTGGGTATTGTATTACATGCTGTATTTCCCATGGTATTACTATCAGTGCATTCCCCAAAATGTACTTTTATTTTCTTTATCCTATAAATATATTGTTGCTTTGTATTGTCACCTACCACTCCTGTAATAGCCCAAAGTTGGGCTGACAGTATCAATAAATGAAATGAATAATATTGGGAGTAATGAGTTTCTTTACTAGAGGTGGTAATGAGTTAATTATACTCCATATCATGCTTTGAAGGCAACACAGTGTAAGCTGTACAAGTACTAGTGCAATCATAAGTCTGACTCTACATGTTTCGCCATGCAGTTGTTTTCTATATGTGAAGCTTTCTACAGAATAGCTACTGTCAGAAATAATGTGCGGAAGACCCAGCTCTAGCAGCATTGTGTTTTAAGCTGTTCTTTTTTATTTTTATATTGCGTTGCACCCGCTTCATGGCCTGGTGCTAACTTCCTCCTCCTTGACTGGCGCTGCACATGGAAAGAGTTGTGGCCTGAAGCCCGGGCCTGAGGCAAGGGGCACTATACAGAGCTCCCCACCATAGAGCAGAAGCCAGAGGAGCCGTCTAGTAAACATGCTTAGATGCTACCGCCCAGAGTGATGAAGGGATGGAAGCCAGGTTGAGTGGAGGGACCGCGGATGCAAGAGCAGCGACCTAGGAAGGTTTGAGTCTGTCATTAACGTGGTCTCCAGCCGCCAGGCTCTTTTTTTGGCACTATGTGGAGTGGCGATGCCCAGTTGCTTGAGGAAGGTCGCACAATACCGAGTTCAAGCCTGTGCTCAAACTTGTGGCTAGCGATGGTGAGGCGGTCGTTCTCCAGACAGTCGGTGGGGCTGAGTAAAGACTGAAGGTCCAGTGGTCACGAAGTGGTGAGTGATGGAGTGCTTCACTGGTGACTGTCCGGTGTGCGGCTTCGTAAGATTGGGAAAATCAGCGAGGATTTTTGCATACAGTGAAGCAGCTGCGAGAACTGAAAGCCCCATCGGCGAGGCAGTGCTGAGTACGCCGTTGATGGAGAGGCGCATGTTGAGGTCGATGGGGTGATGAGCATGCACGTCTACCGCAAGGCTGAAGAAACTGAGGAAGTCAGCGCTGAGAACAGCTTGCGAGACATCAGCAAGGATGAAAATTCAATAAAACATACAGCGCAATACAAGGTTGAGTGTGAGACCGTTGGCCTTGTGTGTGGATGGCGTAGTTCATCGCTTGGAGCGGGCAGGTCTGTTTGTTGCGACAGTGATCTGCACAAGAGGCGGGTGTGACGCTAACCTGGGCTCCTGTGTCGACAAGGAAGCAAGCGCCACTGATCTTGTCCGAAACGTAGAATAGGCGGCACGTCGTTCAACCGGCACCACTTGCCGCTGTCAGTTGCTGGTCGCAACATTTCTCGACCAGGAGCACGGACGGGTGCACTTGCGAGCAGAGGTGCCGAATACGCGGTGGTACCAGCACACAGCCGAAGATGAGCTGTCACATCACGAGTTTGATGGTTGAAGCTGCGGAGAGCACGGGGGCACCGGGAAGCGACTGCGAGACCAGAACCTCAACGGAGATTGGCTTGTGAAGGGTGTGAGGTCATCGAGACGTCTGACAAGGGCGTGCAGACAGCCCTCTATGTTCACAAGCGTAGGGGCTGAGGCAGTAGCTGGAGGCGGAGTTGTAACGGTGCTGAGGCTAGGGGCCCGCGAGTAGTCCACCACTCGGTCAGCCAGTTCAGCGAGTTTGTCTAATGGTGCATCACCTGCAGCCGTGAGAAATGGGACCATGTTCTGCTGGAGGTGCTGGAGGAACTACTCACACAGCAGCTTGTCCTGTTGAAAGGCGGGAGACTTCGCCAAGAAGCTGGCGCATGTTTCAAAGGAGCTGTGAAGAGTGACTTTCACCAAGCTCTGTAGCTGCGAGGAGTTGCTGGAGTCTGCTGTGCTTGGACCCTGACTTGCAGGAAATGATAGCAGCCGTCAACGTGTCGAAGACATGGATAGAGTCCTGCATCGTGATAACATCCACTAAGTCCTTGGTGACGTCCAGAGGTAAGGAGGACACCAGATGTAAGAACTTAGTCTGTTGTCTTGTGATATGCCGGAGATGGTAGTGTGCCTCGACCTGCAGGAGCCAGGTGTTCGGGCTGTTGGGCCAAAATGATGGCAGGTTGATGTGTTGGAACGCGGCCACTGCAGCGCTGCCAGGTCGGGCGACTTCCTGGCCATCGTCACTGGCAGGAAGAGCAGAAGAGCCGGCAGGATCCATGCCGGAGGGTTGGAGCTGCATGTTCTTTACCGGGTTTCCAAATCTGTCGGAGCTAGTCGACGAAAACCCAGCTTCGGCAGCGTTGGGTTTTGAACTTTTTTTCTTTTTTTTTTATCGCGATGCACTCGCTGCACGGCCGGGAGCTAACTTCCTCCTTCTTGTTGGGCGCTGCACGCGGAGCGAGTTGTAGCCTACGACGTGGGCCCGAGGCAAGGGGTGCTACACTACCTTATATCTTATAACTACAACATGTGGATGTAAGGCGACATTAAATAACTTATTACTTGCATACTTTCGTGCTTCCAGCATGCGGCATACTACGTTTTGGTTGGAAGCTTCGGCAGTATGCTGTAGCCACTGGGTGTAGTAACATGTCACTCTGCTTGTGTGTTGGTAAATAGCTTCACATCTGCAATGCCTTCCATATAATAATTCCGTCATATTTTGCGACATAAAAGTATGAGACAATGTTACATTGAAGTACGTGGCTTGTACCTCTTTCTTTTATAGTATGACACTATTCTTTGGTTGCAAATGCAAGCAGTCAGAGAAGTATTTGTATGCTTCATAACGTAGCCTGCTATGTATGAAATGGAGTGTAGTTCACATATGACATTACCATTATTAACTTCCACAGGGGATGCATAATTAGCTTGAATTATCTGAAGTTAAAAGGTACCATAGAAATTTGTATGAAACTAGACCTTTATTTTCTTTAATAATATAGCTAATTGGACAAAATTTATGCACAATGTAGAGTTCATTCTCCAGTTTTCAAATATGGTTTAATTTCTCAATATCCTATCTAGGTATTTTTCTGTGCTCCCTATAAGTAAGAAGAGTAGTGTCCCTTGCACAAGGTTTTGGCTTCATATCAGGCCAAGAATGTTATAAAATTGCCTGTATTGCTCCTTATGAACAAATAATTACAAATAAGCTCAAAAATGTTCTAGGTTTTTAAAGAAATTTTTTTTTTTAATTTCTGCTGCAGTTATCAAGAACATTGGTGACTGGTTTCATAAAATAGCATCACCAAAATTGTTGGAAAATTATAATAAGGTCCAGATCCTTCTGTCTTATATATCCTTGTGCATGTCCAAGAAAAATTTGGCCAAGATTGAATCATATTAAGTAGAATTTTTGTGCATAAGTAGTAAAAACAGCAAAGATTGAAAACAAAGAAAAACGAAATTGAAGGTTTAAATGCGTGCTTATTGCATTTGAAGGTGACTGATTTGAATGAAATATTTCCAAAATGCAGACCAGTCACTCCAGAAGAAACAATGTAAAACTTCAAAATTCTACTGTTGCATAGGTGGTACCATGAAAATCCTTGCAAGCTTCCTCCTCTAGCCGGGCTTCCTTTTCTACAATGCAATGATGAGATTTATATTCGACTGTCTATTTTCCAGAGATTCATTAGATTCTTGTCAGGTCTCTCTGGTTGCCCAGAGTGATCAACTCCCGAGTTGAAAGAATGCCCAACTTCTGTAGAAGCTTCTGAAAGTATTTGTGGCCTTTGTTGCACCAAAATATCTCTATATAAGTGGTCAGCTCTGCAACAGTGTATGAAGCAAATCTTGTTTTGTAGCACAGCAATCAAATCTTGCTGTTTAGAGACTCAGCCACATTTTGCGGTTTGCCCTGAATACAGCGAAACAGTAGCTTTTTGCTTGTCAGCCTCTCATAAATAGGTAGCATAGCCTTCACTTGAGCACTGGTCAAAAATGAAGACTGAACTTGTGCTGACTCAGCCAAGGCTAGTGCTCGGTTGTCATTACACCAGAGAAGCTCATCATCTGGGCAAAACATTGTGAGCCTCAACAGTAGAGCGTGAATGGAAAAATGAAGCATCTACAGCTACCATGTCTCATTAATTTTTTGCAGTATTCTGGTTGGAGAAATGTCTTGATTTTTTTCACGGATGAAAATATAATGTTGAAGTGTCATTTTGCAATAGAAATCTGAAAAATATTTTTTTAAAAGAAGAATGTGGCTTTTCAACCGACAATTTCCTTCAGATAACTTGTAATAATGTTTTGTTTTTGCTTTTGGAAATATATATACTGCACTAATGACCCTGCAAAGTTGATATACAATAAACTACCCTGCAATAAATTGCCATGTTTGAGCTTCAACTTTTGATGTCAATGCAAATAAACACACAAGTAGATGTTTCGTCCGGAAGGCGTCGCACGATATGGTTTAATTCCTAATTGGAGTTTTGCAGTTTGTGTGACTAATGATCTCTGGATGTTGGAGCAACCCACATGCAGCAAACATGTCTTCTCCATTAGATTATTTAACAAGAAATGGTACTAGAGATTTTCACTTGTTCTTTTGTTGTTTGAGTTTACAAATTGTAAGTTAAAACTATTAGCTTTTTTTATTTGGCCCTCAGTTGGGCCAGTGTGCTTCTAAGGCTAGTGCACAATACCCATTATGATGGTAGCAACTAAAAAGGTAGTAGATGCAAAGCGCCCAGCTCCTAGTGTTTGCCAAAGGTATAGTATAGTGCTATGTTGGCTAGCCATTCAGCTGAACTTGGTTTTTGCCTGAATGTTTTCTAAAAGCAATCTGCTTGTGAGCAGGCTTCACTTTATCTATGCAGTATGGCATGTCTTTTGTTCAACTATAAATGTGTCCATTGTATCAAAACTTAGTCTTGTTGTGATTCCACCCTCAGGAAAGCCAATCACTGGTGCTGAGCTCGCTGGCTTGCTTCAAGTGCTTGTAGATGCTGCCAATGAAGGGTCTCTTGCTGATGTAAGTATATTGCTAGTTTCAGTCTTTTTAATACAATGTCACAGCAACTTCGATCACGCTAATAATGAAGCTGGAAATCTAGAGGAGGGATTTTGCACTGATTACTTTAGCTAATACCCAGTGTCCAGCAGGCAGTTTCAAATGGCAGTAAAGCATTTCCACGACAATGCATTGGTTTACCTTACCCAAAAATGTGACCTAGGGGACCATCTTGGTTACATTTTTCACTCAGCCAAGCACCTATTCATTTCTTCTTCATTGCATAAAAACCCAGAAGCATCAGAACAGCTTCTATTCAAAAGGTGAACATTTCTTTGAATTGGAACAATTCCTAAACTCCTAATATGTGACAGTCTACAGAAATGCTCTTGACCAGCTCATGCCATTGGTGGCATGAGTGTGTGACACTGTGTAGAAAAAATGCAGAAATATGTGGTGTGTGTGTGTGTTTTATATTTCAAGTGTTCTTATGCATAGCTATCTGCCTTTGTTGCTGCTTTTTTGTGCTCCCATTTCTTTTTCTCTGCAACACCTTTATTGTAGCTTTTCTGTCCCTTCTCCCGTTTGCTTCAGTTATCTTCTATCTAGCGTTGCAGCTGCATTAGAGAAAGCAGTCATCTCGTTGATTACGACATTGTGAGAAATATTTCGCTGTTCTTTAGCCTTGGCTTACCCAGTGGTAAGTCGGTGCAATCCTGTGTCAACTGAAAAGTGAGACAGTTACAGTGCTCGTGGTTTCCTTTCCTTTCTCTTCCTATTTGCCATCAATTACTGCTATAGCTAGAGTAAACATTCTGTTAATTCTTTCCGTACTTTAAGGGTCCCCTGACATAATTTTGACAGTAAATTGCTTCACTTAAAAGGATTGTTTCTATGGTCCCAAGGCAAATTCAAAGAGAATTATGCAAATTGACACATGCAAACGAAAGTCTTGTTCAACCTTGAAACTTAAAAGAAAAACATTCTCTTCGACGTTTTATTGATCCAGTGACACCTTATGCTGCTATCAGTGGGAGCAGCGCTTTCATGAATGTGTACTGGAACGTTACATATTGTTACGGTGAAGGGAACAAAGAAGTTGGATTGGACTAGACGAAGACGAAGTCTGGCAGTTGCCTGAACGCCATATACACCAGTTGTAAATATATGTTATTTTACACTCGTGGGCCTGCTTTCTTCCTGCAACATTTTGGTGGAAGGTGCGGGGTACAATCACGGAACTTCGCAGCAGACGTCATCTACCTTCCGCCACAATGGCAAATCAACCGACACAAGCGACAACGCCTCAGCAGCCCGTGCCAACGGTCATCCTCACTCATCCACGGGACCCAGGGACATTTTGTGGCACGGACAACGCCGACGTCGAGGACTGGCTTACGATGTACGAACGAGTGTGTGACAACAACAGCTGGGATCCAACAATGATGCTAGCAAACGTGATATTTTACCTAAGAGGAACTGCGAGGCAATGGTACGACACACACGAAGCTGACCTAACGAGCTGGGATGTCTGCAAAGAAAGAATGCGAGACCTGTTTGGCAGACCTGTCGGTCGTCAGCTGGCGGCAAAAAAGTAACTTGCGTGTCGCACTCAAACGTCCACAGAATCCTATGTCGTCTACATACAGGATGTGCTGGCCCTCTGTCGCAAGGCTGATAACAACATGACCGAGGCAGACAAGATTGGTCACATATGGAAATGTATTGCAGACGATGCCTTCAATCTCCTGATGTGCAAGGATTGTGCCACTATAGATGCAATTATAAAGGAGTGCCGGCGCTTCGAACAAGCGAAGGGCCGCCGCGTCGCTCAGACTTTCGACCGATTGCCCAATACAGTGGAACCCCGCTCATACGTTTTTCACCGGACCGAGGAAAAAAAACGTAACAGCCGGGAAAATGCAACAGTGAGGAAAGCTCCGAAAATGAATGAAAAAAGTGCAGCTTCAACTATAGACAATTTATTTCCACAAAGTGCGCTTAGAACTTAAGAATAAATCTAGAATGGTGGCTTGCCGTTTCTTTCACTCGCTAGAAATCACCACACGTTTCTCAATAGCCTGGAAGGCCGCATTGCTGTCAGCGTCGCTGTGAGGTGCGACGTACTTGCGGAGGAGGTCCAGAGCCGCGACGGCTTCTCCAAAGCTAGGATTTGGAGAAGCGACGTAGCAGCCGGGAAAACGCAGCAGTGAGGAATGTAACAGTGGGGTTCTACTGTACCGCCGCGACATCTTCTTGCGAAGACCCGCCGCGCTTCGTTCAGCCCACGGGACCGGAAGAAATCACGCGCATCGTTCACCGTGAGCTTGAGGCCATGGCTCCGGCTCCAGTCCGTTCTGACTGTCGGGAAAGCGTGCCCGCTGTCTCCCTTATACAAGCGGTCGTTCGGGAGGAAATAGCAAGTTTGGGCATTCCATCTCTCTGCTCGGTCCGCCATACAAACACCTACCAGATTTCTCCAGCCACTCGCTCCCAGACGCAAAGCTTTCCGCCCCCCTCGTCGCAACCCAGCCGACTGGCGCACAGCGGATGATAAACCTATCTGTTCTAATTGTTCCGGTATTGGACACATCGCCGGTCATTGCTGCAACCATTGGTCGTCGCCTCCTCGGTGGTCGTCTCCGAGTCACTACCGCCAAGTACCAGACAATCGTACTTTCTCGCCCTATACGCCGACTAGGAACGTCAACGCCGACAGTGCTCCACCAAGAGCCAGCCGCTCCCCGTCTCCGCAAGGTCGTAGGTCCCGTTCGCCTCTCCTTCACCGCTCTTCGTCCCCTTCTGCAACTGGTCGCTTCGCTTCGGGAAACTAGGCGGTGCAGCTCCCGGAGGTGAAACTGCAACTCCGACCCGGCCCACAAATCCTCTGTTGACCCTGCCTACATGTGGAAACCTACTGGACATTGAAGTTGAAGGCGTTCCTGTTAGATCTCTCGTCGATACAGGAGCGCAGCTTTCAGTTATGAGCGCTGCTCTCCGCCGAAGGCTCAAAAAGGTTCTGACCCCCGCCGTACCGTGCACCGTGCGAGTCGCCGATGGGAGTACGTCACCTGTCCTTGGAATGTGCACAGCACGTGTGACCATTGGGGACCATTATACTGTCGTTCTATTTGTCGTCCTTGAACACTGTCCACACGACCTGATTCTCGGCCTCGACTTCCTTTCGAAACACTCTGCCCAAATTGACTGCTCCGCAGGTGTTGTACAGTTGGATCTGCCGCTTCCTGCCGACGCAACAACTTGTATTTCACACCGCTTATGTTCTGCTGAGTTTGCAAGGCTGCCTCCACAAGCGGCTACAAATGTCCTCCTGACGTCCTGTCCACCCGTACCTGATGGCGAGTACGTCGTGTCGGCGCTTACTGACGTGGTTTTGTCGTGCAATATTGCCCTACCGAGCACCTTAATCCGGATCCGCGAAAACTGCGCTCGCGTGCCCATCCTCAATTTTGGATTTTCGTCTCATGTGCTGCCACACGGTATTGCCATAGCGCATATCACTCCTTTGGAAGAAATTGAGATTTCTTCTTTGACCTCTGAATCCTTCGTCAGTACCAATGAACCTTTGTCATCACTCCTCCGTACTCGACGCCTGCGGACGATGTTTCTAGGATGATCGCCCCTGACCTTCCTTCCGAGCAAACAACAGCTCTTCGTCACCTCCTGTCATCTTTTCGGGACATCTTTAATTTGGACGACCGTCCACTTGGCCAGACATCTGTTGTCACGCATCGCATCAACACCGGTGATGCCAGCCCCATTCATAGGCGGCCATATCGTGTCTCCGCAACAGAAAGGGCCATCATACAGAAAGAAGTAGACAGGATGATGGACAAGGACATCATTGAACCTTCCAGTAGCCCGTGGGCGTCACCGGTTGTCTTAGTAAAGAAAAAAGACAACTTGTGGTGCTTCTGCGTTGACTACCGTCACTTCAACAGGATAACAAAGAAGGATGTTTATCCCCTGCCACGCATTGATGAGGCTCTTGACTGCCTTCACGGATCCCAATACTTCTCATTAATTGACCTCCGCTCCGGCTATTGGCAGATTAACGTCGATGAGATGGACCGCGAGAAAACAGCCTTTGTCACACCGGACGGTCTGTACCAATTTAAAGTCATGCCGTTTGGATTATGCAACGCGCCAGCTACATTCGAGCACATGATGGACTCTCTCTTGCGCGGATTGAAGTGGTCTACATGCCTCTGTTACCTCGACGATGTGATTGTGTTTTCGCCGAACTTTGAGAGCCACCTGCGGCGCCTCACAACCATACTCTCCATGTTTCGCAGGGCTGGCCTTCAGCTAAACTCCTCCAAGTGCCATTTCGGTCGCCGTGAAATTAAAATGCTCGGCCATCTCGTAAACGCCGCCGGAATCCAACCTGATCCACAGAAAGTTCACGCCGTGCGACATTTTCCTGTACCTTGTTCAACAAACGATGTCCGTAGTTTTCTGGGCTTATGCTCTTATTTCCGGCGATTTGTGAAAAATTTTGCCGACATCGCTCACCCCCTCACTGACCTTCTTAAGAAAGATGTCTCTTTCTCTTGGGGACCTCTGCAGGAGAAAGCCTTTTCTACCCTGATTGAGCGGCTTACAACTTCCCCAATTCTGTCACACTTTGACCCTTCTGCACCCACTGAAGTACGAACTGACGCGAGTGGTCATGGCATCGGCGCTGTCCTCGCTCAGCGTCAACAGGGCCAAGACCGTGTCATCGCTTCCGCTAGCCGCCTTCTTTCCACGCCCGAGCGAAATTACTCCATTACCGAGAGAGAATGTCTCGCACTCGTATGGGCGGTCGCGAAATTCCGGCCGTACCTTTTCAGTCGGAGCTTCTGCGTCGTAACCGATCATCACGCCCTCTGCTGGCTTTCCTCTTTGAAGGACCCAACTGGACGACTTGCACGTTGGGCATTGCGTCTACAGGAATATACATTTTCTATTATGTATAAGTCAGGGCGCCTGCATAAAGACGCTGACTGCCTGTCCCGCAATCCCGTGGATCAACCGGATGATACCGATGCAGACTCGGACATCAGTGTTCTATCCATATCCGACTTCCTCCATATTGGCGATGAGCAGCGCAAAGATCCTGTTATTCGAACACTTATGGAACGCCTAAGCTCCTCGCCCAATGACCCGTCCCTCTGCATGTTCACCTTACGCGATGGAACTTTATACCGTCGTAGCGTTCATCCTGACGGCCCGAGCTCCTCCTAGTCGTTCCCAAGCACCTTCGACTGGCCGTGCTCCAGCAACTTCACGATGCTCCTACTGCTGGACATCTGGGCATCGCTCGGTACTTACGACTACCTGCGGCGCCGCTTCTTCTGGCCCGGCATTTATCACTCTGTGCGCCGTTATGTCACTTCTTGCGACCTGTGTCAGCGCCGGAAGACGCCTGCTACGCCTCCCGCTGGTTTGCTTCAACCAATCGATATCCCCACAGAGCCTTTCTTTCGTGTGGGCCTAGACCTCCTGGGCCCCTTTCCAATTTCTATCAAAGGCAACAAATGGATTGCTGTAGCAATCGATTATGCCGCGAGATATGCCATCGCGCGAGCGCTACCAACCAGCTGCGCTACAGATGTCGCAGACTTCTTACTATACGACGTCATCCTGCACCACGGCGCCCCTCGCCAGTTGCTGACGGATCGCGGCCGCTACTTTTTATCGAAGGTCGTCGATGACCTGCTCCGCTCCTGCGCAGCAGAACACCAGATTGCTACCGCGTACCACCCTCAAACGAACGGCCTCACTGAGCGACTCAACCGCACGCTAACTGAAATGCTGGCCATGTACGTTTCCGACGATCACCATGACTGGTACGTCGCTTTACCATACATCACTTTCGCATACAACTCGTCCCGTCACGACACTGCCGGATTTTCACCATTTTACCTTTTGTATGGCCGCGGCTCCACCTTGCCCTTTGACACGTTGCTACCTTCCGCAGTACAATCACCCAGCACTGGTTACGCTCGCGATGCTATTGACTTAGCCGCCCAGGCCCGAGATGTCGCCCGTCATCGCCTCACAGTCTCGCAAGCTTCTCAAAAGTGATGCTACGACCTTCAGCACCGAGAGTACCATTTTTCACCTGGTTCCCTTGTCCTTCTCTGGACGCCTTCACGTCACGTTGGCTTGTCGGAAAAACTACTTTCCCGGTATTCTGGTCCGTACCAGATCTTACGCCAACTGTCCGACGTGACATACGAGATCGCCCCAGTCGGTCAGCCTTCAGTGCATCGCAACGTCACCAGCGATGTTGTTCACGTCGCCAGCCTTAAGCCCTACGTCCCCCCATTAGGTGAGGCTCTATAATTTGCACCGGGACGGAGCTACTCCACCGGGAGGGTGATGTTACGGTGAAGGGAACGAAGGAGTTGGATTGGACTAGACGAAGACGAAGTCTGGCAGTTGCCTGAACGCCATTACGCCAGTTGTAAATATACGTTATTTTACACTCGTGGGACTGCTTTCTTCCTGCAACAATATTATTATGCAAACTATGGATTTGAACACTAAAGACTATTGACAAAGTATATTTACAAAAACAACTGCAGTGCTGGCCAGTTCAGCTGACAGCTCAAGACTCGGGAGCAGTTCATTTTCTTCTTCGGGGTACCCGCACGCATTGTCCAAAAGAAACACGCAGCATGCATGTAGCATTATCCCTGGCAGCAGAACCACAGTCCCGGTGCATCGAACGATCACATTGACAGGAGAGTAATAGGGTTTGAGACATGCGACATGCACAACATCAGTAGAATGCGAGGTAGATGAGGCACTGGCACTGACTTGAGCAATTTTATACGTAACTGAAGTCACGGCATGCAGCACTTGGTATGGGCCTGTGTGCCGAGACAGGAGTTTTTCATGACAGGTCGGGGACGACAGCAGTACCAGAGATCCAGGCAAAAAGTGCACGTCTCTGTGTTGTCGATTATAGAAACGCCATTGGTTCTCTTGGGAGGTCAGGAGGCGAGCATGGGCAACTGTTCATAGCATTGAAATGACAGCATTCACTACGTTATAGGGGCCGAGGTTAGGTCCACTACAACAATGTGTGAGTCAGCGAGCAAAAGACCTGAGAACCGTTCGGACTGATGGCAGGAGCCAAAGAACCTCTTTTTTTTTATTCTTCCATTTTCTTCTAATCTCGCAATTCGCAGCATGAGGCACAAGACACACGTGCCGAAGCGCGCATTGTTGAAGATGAGGCCGAGGAGGATGATGATGGCTGCTAGAGGCATCAAGTGCATATTCACTGGCCTCTGTTGTGGCGGATTAAGGAATGTGTCCAGTGGCAAGGTTGTTTCTCAGTCGAACAACCGCAAAAAACTTCGAATAACTGGCAGTGTCGGGGCGCGAAGAATTATATGCAGATGTGACATAGGGTAGAGCAAGGCCCCAATCAGTATCGTCGGACGAGACATACTTTGCAAGCATGTCTTTCAGGGTTCGATTCAGACACTCCGTGAGACCATCAATTTGCGGATGGTAAGGTGTGTCGGCTTGTGCCTGGTTGAGCAGGACTGCAGGATGACAGCGATGACTTTTGAAAGGAATGTCCGGCCACAGTCAGTGAGCAGTTGGCGTGGTGCTCCATGTAGCAAAATCCTATCCGCGCAAGAGAAAATCAGCGACATCTGTGGCGCAGCTTGTTGGGAGCGCTCTGGTAATTGTGTAGCGCGGGGCATAATCTGTAGCCACAGTGACCCACTTGTTGCCAGATGTTGATAGAGAGAAAGTGTCAAGTAAGTCCAAGCCAACGCGAAAGAACGGCTCCGACGGGATATCAAGCTGTTGAAGGCACCTGGCAGGGAGCGTCGATGGTGTTCTTCAGAGCTGGCATTTCTGACACGCCGCAATGTATTTCCATGCGGAGTGGACAAGGTCTGGCCAAAAGAAGCACCGGCGAACCCGGCCGTAAGTGCAGGAGGCGCTGAGGTGACCGGCAATAGGTAAGTCATGAAGAGTTCGTGGAGAACTACTGATCGGGGGTGCTTAGGAATGACGAGGAGTAGGGCAGAACCATCAGGGTGAACATTGCGGCGGTATAATACACCATCCTAGAGGACAAACAAGGGAAGGGACTTTTTTAGGCTTGTAGCGCAGCTCAGAACGAGCAAAAAGGAAGGTGGAAGGGGTAATGAAAAGGAATGGAGGACAGAGTGAGCGCGTGAGGGATGAATCAGAAGGCAAAGATTACAAGCTATCAATGATGGTATAGAATAAATGGTCACGGCCTATGATGAAACACAACTGTATTTACATTATTTACAGTAATTAGATTGAATGCAGTCCATGACGTACGCTGTCTCTTATTCTACTTTTTTGTCTTCTCCGTGCGTCCGCGTGCCAGACAGTTGGCTTCCTTTCTCTAACTTTTCGAAGAAAGGTAAGTATTCAATATCCTCCGCACCCCTGAAAGGCGCACAGTTAGAGTCTGTTAAAGCGAAGAAAGTTCAATTAGGTACAGAAGCTGGACGGGTCGGCATATTACAGAGCCGTTTGGAAGCTTCACCGAACAGGTTCTGATATTTTGATCCTGTCTTCTATAGTTGTCGTGGGGCATTTTCTTCATAAAGAAGCATAAGATCACCAGCTTTCAGATTGTTCGAAACTTGAACATTGGCATAGTGCACTGAACGCCGGCTAAGAAGATATTTTCTCCTCCATCTTCTCCAAAAGTGCTCCAGTAACTGATTACGATGAAGCCACTTTCTTGTGACCATAGATCTTGGCCCTGAAGTATCGACATCTTCGTTGTGGTAAGGAAGGCTTGTAGGTCGTTTACTGGTTAAGAAATGAGCCGGAGTAAGTATTTCCATTTTTGCTGGTGACGTTGACAAGTAAGTGAGAGGCCTGGAGTTTACTACTGCATCTACCTGATACGATACCATCGTTAATGCTTCTGGCGTAAGCTTTGTCTTGCCAAGGATCTTCCGGAGGCTGGTTTTCACAGTTATTATCAATCTCTCCCAGAAGCCACCCTACCATGCAGCTCTTTCTACGATGGACTTCCATTCTATTCTTCTTTCAGAGCAGTAGTCTCATAGCTCTCCACTGAACAGTATACTCTTACCAAGGTGGCAATTTCCTTTGACGCTTTCTTGAAAGCCTGCGTGTTGTCTGTGTATATTACGTCAGGCAATCCATGACACGATACAAATTGACGAAACGTGAGCAGAAAACTTTCTGCTGACAGTCCGGTGGTTAATTCAAGGTGTACTGCTCTTGTGACAGCACAAGTAAATGACACAATGTAACCCTTCAACATACTGTCTTTCATGTTGAGAGGTCCACCAAAATTGATTCCAACCGCTTGAAAGGGATCAGATCGGTGTACTCGTTCACTTGGTAATGGTGCAACAGGTGCGCTGCTGGGGTTTAACCGTGTCTTGATGCAAGCGTTGCATCCTCGGATGACTTTCTTTACAGTTTGTCTTCCGCGGGGTACCCAAAATTTCTCTCTAAGCTCGGTAAGGGTATCTTGCAGACCACCGTGGAGTGTACGCTTATGGCACTCTCTTATGACAAGTTTTGTCAGATGATGAAGCGGAGGCAACAAAATCGGATGTTTAACTTCTGCTTTCTGTGAGAATTGCAGTCGCCCACTTACATGCAACCGTCCTTCCCTGTCGAGAAAAGGATGAAGCTGTAGTTCCTTTTCAAGATGATTGATTTCTTCTGCATAGACATCCTCTTGAGCCACCTTGATCCAATAATTTTCAGCGCAGCTAATGTCTTTGGCTGTGAGCTGTGGTTGGTCCCTGATGCATGTTATTTTGCAGTTTTTGATGAAAGGAAATACCCACGCTGTTATTCATAATACTCTTGTGAGGCTTGAGTAACGTTCAAGGTCCATAATAGGCAACAACGTTCTTGCATGTAAAACTTGTAGAACGACTTTTGCTTCCGTTAAGTCTATATCATTACTATGTAATTCTGCCTCAAGGGTTTGCATGTGCCATGCATCTTCCATTTCTGTCAACCATGCTGGTCCTTTCCACCACACTGCGTTTGTCTTGAGAAACTGCAGCTGAACTCCATGTGTAAGGCAATCCGCAGGATTATCAGTCCCAGGACAATGTCACCATTGGCTCTTGTCGGAACAGCCTTGAATTTCAGCCACCCTATTCTCGACGAATGGCTTCCATTTCTTTGGAGACCCTTTTATCCAATGCAGTGGGACCTTGGAATCCATCCAAAAGAATGTTTCTAACATGCACTACTCAAGGGCACTGTTCAGAAATTTCACTAACCTTGCTCCGAGCAAAGCGCCAAGTAGCTCCAGTCTTGGCAAAGTCACTTTCTGAATAGGCGCCACTCATGACTTCGCCATTCAGAGGTGGCTATGAGCACAACTCTCTTGGTCAAGGAATTTCAAATATGCACAAGTTCCATATGCCTTCGGACTTGCATCACAAAATATATGAAGCTGCATGGAGTGACTTTCGAGCCCAGTCTTGACCCAACGTGGGATAGTCGAAGTAAGGTGCTGCAGATTTGAGCACCAATTTTGCCACTGTAAAGCAAGGTCCGAAGGCAAATCTGCGTCCCAATCTGCCTGTCTCTGCCACAACTCCTGAAACAATATCTTGGCTTGAATGCTGAAGGCTGCAATCATTCCGAGCAGGTCAAATATCATTGACGCAGCTTGTAGAACATATATCTTACTTGGCTTTTGATCTTTTTCCAAGAAGCATAACGCTGACTTTGCAGCTACTGTCATCCTGTCCGTTAGAGGATCCCACAGGAGTCTCAATATCTTGATAGCTCCTGATGGGGCGCTATCTCCTTCAGCTGTGGAAATATTTCTCAGCAGTTTTGAATTTGATGACCATTTTCTTAGTCGCATTCCAGCGTCTTCAGTTATAGCATTTGATTCTCTGTATACTTTTTGCGCTGAATCCTCACTATCGGCTGCTATAAGAAGGTCATCAACGTAGAAAGAAGCAGCAAGCAACTTGGCCGTTTCTTCTGTTTGATCCTTTACTCCCTTCAGGAGGTGGTGGAGTATGGCATTGAGTAGGAAGGGGCTTGCTACTGTTCCAAAAGGCACCCTTGTCATGCGCCATTTCTCTATTTTAGGATCGGGTTTTCTCTTAGAGAGTATATCCTTGAACCATAGGAATCTCAACGCATCTTTGTCTTCCATTTTTATGCTAATCTGAAGAAAGGCTTTCTCAATGTCAACCGTCAGAGCAATATGGTTCTTACGAAAACGTATGAGAAGAGCAACCAAGTCGGTTAGCAGCTTAGGTTCTTTCTCGAGACGGTCATTGAGGGACGATGAATCAGGATCGTGAGCGGATGCGTCAAAAACTACTCGTACTCGAGTCGTTGTCGCGTTGCTTCGCACAACAGCGTGATGCGGCATGTAGTAGAGCTTAGAGGGTTGCGCATCAATTTTGCTAGGTACTCTCTCGACGTGACCCAGATTGTTCATTTTCTTTCCGAAACACATCAGTCGCTTCCCTGCTTGCAATCGGTTATCTTCTAGTTGTCCACAGCTTTCTTTGGTAGCGACCGTTGACGAAGGCGATATCGTGTTCAAATTTTTCTAGCACCATATTAGGTTCTTTATTTTCCAGTGCTATCGACTGGCACAATCCTGATGTTCCTAACTCCCAGAACCTCCGAAGAAGATTGTCGATAGAGTCGGTAGAGTCACTTACTCGCAATACGCATGCGTTGGGTACTGCTTCCAAAGAGGTGTTAAACGATAGTGGTCCTTGTAACGTCCATCCAAATGCAGAACTCAGCTTCACCAAGTCTGCCTGGCCATGGTATCGTTTCATTTCTCCAGACATGAATTGCCATAGCTGGTCAGCACCAATTAAAAGGCTAATACCAGGAACAGCAGCCATGCCCGGTAACAAGAGCTTATCTGCAAGAAGGTGTCCTTCGCTTTCAGCGGTTCTTACAAAGTCATGCTCGAGTGGTACTTGAACAGCATCCTTACAGACGAACGGTACTTCAATGACCTGTACCAGGTACTCCTGATTGTCATACTGACTGCGAAGCTTTAGTTCGACAAGGCGATGTTGTACGGTAACCGAGCTTGTCTGTCTAAAAATATTTAGCTGTAAATTGACAGATCCAAGTTCTTTCAAGCCAAGTGTTTTAGATATGTCTTCATGAATGAAATTGCGCTGACTTCCGCTCTCCACATTTCCACGAATGTAGGCCCTTTGCTTTTTTCCGATGATCCATGCCCGAAATGTCTGCAATAAAACTTCAACATCCACGTACGAACGAGAGTTGGTATGAAGACTGTTCACATTTACGGGACTTTCTTGTTCTGTCTTCTTAGGTTTCCACTTGGTATCGCACATTGAGGAGACGTGTCTTCCTCTGCATGTTCCACACTTGACATTTCGATAACAGTCTTTGGCAAGATGTCCTCTCACAATGCATCGATAACATCGGTTCTCTGTAGCCAATTTCTTCAGCTTTTCTTCGTGGTTGATGCTGCTGTCACATACTGAAGTTGAGTGCTTCGAAGACCCACGGAAGAGAAAGTCCTTATCTCTAACTTTCGAGGAAGACTGCAGGACAGCTGCTGTTGGTAAAGTGCCGTGCAAGTTTCTTCTATCTCGGCGTTAAGCTTGTCCAAGTCTATATTATTGGCTTGTAGTCGTTCGATCAAAGATGAAATCTTTGCACTGTCAGCGTTTTCAATCACGGCTTTTGCTTCATTAATGAGACGCGTATTCATCTGGCGTTGCACCGTTTGCTTGTCTTTGAGGACTTTGAGGCGGTTCATCTTGTGTTTCAACAATGTGTGGCCTCGCTCACCTTCTCGGATGGACGCTGAGTAGGTGTCTTAGCACAGCGAAGGGTAACGGCGGATGGTCCAGTCAGGTCGTACCGTCTGGCTTTCGGAGGAGGTTTCTGCTGTCCTTACGACGTGCTGTCTTCGCTTTCAAAGTTCCCTATGAGCACTCCAGGCGTGTAGAGTCCCGGCGAGTACTACCGGCAGGTTTCGGCACCAGATTATAGAATAAATGGTCACGGCCTATGATGAAACACAACTGTATTTACGTTATTTGCAGTAATTTGATCGAATGCAGTCCATGACGGACTGTCTTTTCTTCTACCCTTTTGTCTTCTCCATGCGTCCGTGCTGTCGCATGCCATGCAGTTGGCTTCTTTTTCTCTAGCTCTTCGAAGAAAGGTAAATATTCAATAGATGGTGCGCAAGGTGGCATCACAGCATTGCTCATTGGAGATGTTGAGCAGTTGTGAAACAGCAAACGCAAGCGTCAGTGTAGGTGTTTGTAATGGCGGGTGTTTAATCCACTGGATAACATGAAAAACAGTCTGCGTATTCATGTAGGTGGCCCGACTTGTACACTTCTGTATAGGAATATTCTTATAGCCACAGAGCCCTGCGACCAAGCCATCCGGTAGGATTCTTGAGTGAAGAAAGTCAGCAGAGTGCGTGATGGTTCGTGATTACTGAGAAGTGCGTGCGTGCCATACAAATACGGGCAGAATTTAGAAACTGCCCAGACGAGAGCCAGGCATTCGAGTTCTGTAATTGAACAGTTGCGTTCCACTGCTGTGAGGAGGCAGCTAACGTAGGCGATAACGTGATCTTGTCCTCGTTGATGTTGGGCTAAGATGGCTCCAATCCCGTGACCACTGGCATTGGTAGAGACTTCTGTAGAAAAGGACAGGTCAAACTGGGCCAGTATAGGTGGCGTGGTGAGAATGGTGGTGAAGTGGGCAAAAGTGGCAACTTGAGTGGGACCGAGTGTAAACACTACATTCTTCTTCAGAAGATCAGTAAGTGGTCGGGCAATTGCTACGAAATCTTTTATGAACCTTCGAAAGTAGGAGCGCAGTCCTGCAAAATTTTGGAGGTCTTTGACAGACTGAGGTACAGGAAAAGACATGACAGGCACAAATTTTCTTCGGGTCTGGTTGAATACCAGAAGCGTTGACAAGGTGGCCCAGAACTGTAATCTGCCACGCTATAATCTGCCAGCGACCAAAGTGCACTTCGATGAATTCAGTTGGAGTCGAACCTTGCAGAAGACTTGAAGAATAGCTGATAAGCGCTCAAGGTGTGTCTCAAAAATGTACTGGAAAGTACGAGAACATCATCTAGGTAGTAAAAGCATGTTGACCATTTGAACCCTTGAAGCAAAGAGTCTTGCTTTGGGGTATGCCTTGCGGCAGAACTTCCTTAGTCAGTCCAAATTTGACAATGGGGTGGCATGTCCGGTTATCAGCAACAATTACAATGAAGTGGGGCACAGTGATATGCACATCAAAAGGACATCAGGAACAGGCATGACGACGTAATCACCATCGAGCACAGGGAAAGGTGATCGCAAGTCAACGAAAGTCAAGGCTTTAGGCGGCAGGCAAAGGAAAGTGGTCCTACTAAAGTTGTTCGGGAGTTCGGTATGAACATGCGGGAGAAGAGGAAGTTCGAGGCAAAGGGTACCGGCAGATCAGTCGATCAGAGTGTCATCCGCAGAAACATCAGAGGTAGAAGACAGATGACAAGGTTAGTAGCGACGAGAAACAGCATATGGTTGAGGAGAGGGGCTAAAGTACATAGTTCAAATGTGGGGACGTTCAGGAGGTGCAGCAGTAGCAAGCTACATGGCCAATTCGGTGGCAACAAAAACAGATCGGCTTGTCGTCAGGAGTTCTCCGCCCAGCAGGGTTGCGAAATCTGAGAGGAGAATACAGGTCAGTGCGAGGCACAGCTGTCGGTGCTGGTCTGGCATCGGATCGGGAGACAGAGCAAGCAGCAGGAAAACCGAAATTGGCAAATTCTTGCCGCACAACTACATGAATGAGGGAGATCGCTGGTGCTGATTGGTCAGTGGTGGGGTCAAGTGGGCATGGATGGAACGGGGCTGGACTTGCAGCTTCGAGCTCACGGTGAGTGATATGCGTCACATTGTCTTTGAAGGGGGGTGCAGTGGCAAGGTCAATGCAGGATGACGTCGCAGCCGTGTTTGGGAGACAGGAGAACGGTGGAATGATGCAGCAGCATTCCTTGACAATGATGTCAATGGTGAAAACATTGTTGTCGGTCAGCAAGTTGAAAGTGTTGCCCGCGATCCTTTTTAGGATGTGGCCTACTTCGTCAACCTCAGCCATTTTCTCATCAATTTTCCTACGAGGACAGAGCACATGTCATATGTACGAGACATACGATTCAGTGGCAGACTACACTATGATAGCAAGTTCTTTTGTTGGAGCCAGTTGGCGACTGGTTGGGTTTCCAAAGAGGTCACAGAGCTTGTCCTTGAAGGCATCCTGGCATGACAGCTCATCCTCATGAGTCCGGAACCAGAGATGCGGTGTTCCGCCCAAGTAGAATGTTACATTTACAAGCCCCACAGGGACGTCTTTGTCAGCAGGCGTTTGGTGTGTTGCGACACCACAGACCTGAGCACATGAGGGTTGGACCCTCCCGCGTTTAGCCGTATGCGGCTTATACCCCTGTCACATTGGGCGTTTTAATGTCATTCGAATCGAATGGCATTAACATCGAATGACATTATTCGGCTGCTACACAGCGATAGTTAATGTCATTAGCACCGAATGACTTCCGCAATTGAATGAGTTCGAGAAACTCATTCGGCTTCGCACTCGGAGCGAATGTGTACTCTCAACCCCAGAAACAAAGCAAAACAGGACAGAGCGTTTGCAAATTGAAAGCCGTATTCGTAAAGAAATAACTTTTGCGTATTTTAATGGACTTGTTACTTTTAAGAGACAAAATCTGTACTGCAGGCTGTTGCAAAATGTTGTTACTCTCCACCTCAACAGCGTCTGGCCGCTGCCCATGCCACCGCCACTCTGCTTGTCTGCAATATTGTAAACACTCGGGCGCCTGGTGGCACATTCTGGTTAATCAGGCGTCGGCAAGCACTTTATATGCACTTATGCAAGCACTTTAACCTACCTTGTTCTACTTTAGTCGCCACATTTTTTCGGAATGATCGCCATTGATATCGCCACCGAATAACATTAATTTTTCAAGTGTAGCACCTCCGCAGGTGAACGACACTCGTTGCACCAAATGGCATTCGATTCGAATGACATTAAAACGCCCAGTGTGACAGAGGTATTAGCCATGTCTGGGGAAAAGGGGATTCTGGGGGTTGAGCCGATACCGGGTGTGTGGACCTTTAAGGCCCCCTGATGGAGGCAACACACCTCTTTGGCCTCTGCTTCACATAGACGGCACCTCCAGACTGACCCAGCTGGAGGAAATAGCATTCGCCTTTTACTGTCTTCCTCTTCAGTCTTCATCTTTCTCTCTCGCTTTCAACCTTTCCTGCCTCCACTTCTTCTCTCTTCAGAGTTTCCTGACGGCAAGGGTTAACCTGTGTAGTTATCCAACCTTGGGTTACATTATACTAGGTTATAGCGGAAATGCATGGCTGGCATTTTCAGGTATTCTTCTAACTAGTAGCGTTCCCCTGTGGCCACCATCACCATCGAATTTAACAAGATTTACATGGCAAACGCTTTTCCCCACTTCCAAGATCGCCCCCTAAAACGAGGCCGCACCGAAGCAGGTTTCCAGTTCTTTTTGAAACCAAAAGAAGACACCTTTCCAAAGTGCCATGTTCTTCACAGTGAAGGCAACGCAACTGTAAGAAAACTGTCACCATTCCTAGTATCTAAACGCGTAGCAAACACGATTGGACCTGGCTACCAAGCCTCAAAGATAGCTAGCGGACACCTTCTCCTCGAACTCACCAGTATTGGTGACATTAAAGTGACAATCTCTCCACATCGCTCACTCAACACAAACAGGGGAGTTATATCAGAAGAAGACTTCCTGAACCTGAGTGAAGAAGAGCTCCTCGAAGGATTCCAGGATCAAAATGTAATTAAGGCACAAAGAATAACACTGCGACGAAACGACCAACAAATCCCCACAAAACATGTGATACATTTGGCACCAGTACTGTGCCCAGTTCACTTGACACAACATATTTAAAATCGATGTCGAACCATACATGCCGAACCCAAGGTGGTGTTTCAAGTGCCGGAGGCTGGGACATGCATCACAATCATGCAGAGGCAAAAAACATGCGTGAAGTGTAGTGCCAATGACTGCTAATAATAACTGCAATGCTCCTGCACGATGTGTCCATTGCAACGGAAACCATCCAGCTTGCTCACGGAGCTGCCTTTGCTGGAAGAGAGAAAAAGAAATCATCGCAATCACTGTAAAAGAAACGATATCATTTTATGAAGTGAGGAAAAGGCTAGAGCACTTACCTCAAGTAAGCTATGCCAGTGCAGCGCAGCAGGGGGCACACCAGTTTCCGGAGTCTACAGAGTCCGCGCATGGTGTCCCTGTAGAAACTCCATCGGCCCCCTTGGTGGCAGCAGCCAGTGCTGCTCCATCAACATTGAAGACGGGCCGGCAGACTGCAGTGTCACAGGGCCCAAAGTTGAACAGAACTCTACGACCCGAGACATGCCTCCTGGTTCCTGGTTCTCGGTCGTCCAGTGCCTTAGAGAAGGCGATGAAGGTCGACCCAAAAACCCCGGCGTCATCAATGCCGAAAGATCCGCACTGCCTGGAGTGCGCCAAGGACAAACTTCTTGTAACTTTGCCGAAAAAGGGACAGGTAACCTGAACGGTTACTGCCCTTGATAAGAGTAACCATTTTCTAATGCATGTCACCTACAACTTAAGCTCACACTTAAGTAAATATTTTCAATTCTATTAAAGTGGGTTTCATCATTCATTGGAGTTGAATACATTATTGCCAGTAGTATTTTGCCTTCAAGGAATAAACTTAGGCACCAAAAATACATATTTCTTAAAGGTTTTACTGTTGCACAAAAGGACCGTGAACACTCCAGCCATCTATCTGGAGGAGTCGCTATTGTTGTGCAAGACGGCATCCCCACACGGAATGTTCTGTTAAATACCCCATACGAGGTGGTAGCCGTCACCGTTTTATGATATAAATAAAACTGTCACCATCTGTTCACTGTACATTCCACCTCATACCCATTTCACTACCCGAGACCTGGAAATTTTAACAGATGGCTTGCCGGAGCTTTTTGTTTTAGTAGGTGATTTTAATGCTCATTGCACTGTCATGAGTCACCAGTAAGACCTGTATGATAATGTGAAAAAGACAAAGATGCAAGTCGACGAAACAAACAAGGGACCCACAAGTGAGAAGCACGTGAAGTGCGAGAAAAAAGAAGAAATGAAGAAAAAGGAGACGCAGGCGGAGATGAGCTGGCATTGTTGACGGGGTCGAGAAGCAAGACAGTGGCATCTACAGCTGTGCTCTGGAAACGGGAGGCAGCAGGTTCGGGGACCACAGACTGGAGAGGGGACGTTCGTGAGTTGGCCCACGACAACTCCAGCTCCTGAGCCTCGACTGCATCATTGTGGCTGTGTTCCGCGGCTCTGGTCCAACCCCACACTGCCGTAACCGGTTGCTATCCCGTGCTACGAAGGCAATCACCTGGCCACGTCAGCGGCACAACGGCCAACTGGCCCAGACTGCGTCCTGTGCCACGCGGGTCTCTGCGGAAGACCACAACCTCATTGCTCTCTTCAGAGGTCGACGTCCACACTGCGTCGGAACCACGCCCTTTGCCATGCTAGGCCGGAGTCCGGCACGACTGACGACGGTCAGAACATTCGTTTGCTCGGGACGTCGCATTCGTTAGTCGAGCGGAGGAACAATATGTAGTTGAGGGCTTGTTTGTTTTTATGTGTATAGCTAGTGTTTGGAGTGTCTCGTGGGTGTATAGTGTTTATAGTGTGTTAGGGTAGTTTGCTGTTGGTTTGTCTATTTTTTTGAGAGAAATGTTTTTTAACATATTTTAATTGTGTCTCTGTCTATTTCTGGAGCACTGAAATTCGTGACCATTGGCGAGCCTGCCAGGATTGATTTTTCCTGCCCCGTCACTAATATTTTTGGGGATCCGGAAATGGATGGGGGCAAGACTCTATCCTCAGTGAAAGAGTTGGATTTTTCGAAGGATAAAGCCTCGAAATTTATTGAGAAAAAGAGAGAGATCTTCTAAAAAGAATGCAAGGCCGAATGTGCAAATGCGCGGGAAGTGCATGCTAGGGATAAGGAAATTTTAGAACTCAAACTGAGATTGGCACAAGTGATGGAGTGTCACCGCCATGACGAGAGTTTGGCGTCAGTGTCCTCGGCTACAGTCTCCAAAAGCCAACAAAATCTGTCCGTGTAAGCTAATGGCACCATACGATGAAAAGTGTGACGACTTCGATGCATACTTGCACCGGTTCGAAAGGATAGCCCTCGGACAAGGCTGGAACCGGAGCGAATGGGCCACAGCCCTAAGTCTTTGCCTGGTAGGCAAGGCACTGAGTGTCTTTAGGAGGATGACTGCCTCCGACTCCCTAGACTATGGCAAGGTTGAGAAGGCACTGCTACAAAGATTACAACTTAAAGCGGAAGGTTTTTGCGAGCGGCTGCGAAAATGCAAGCCAGAAGACGCAGAAACGGGAAAGCAATTTGCGTGCCGCCTGTCAAATTATTTTGACCGGTGGGTGGAAACGGTCGATGTCGCGAAGACTTATGCGGGGGTTCGTGATTGCATGGTCAGTGAGCAATTCTTAGCTTGCTGTAGCCATAATCTGGGTGTATTCCTAAAAGAGAGAAAGTTGGATTCACTCAATGGTCTAGCCGAACATGCTGATTAATTTTTTGTGGCACAGGTGCTGAGGAACCTAGGAAGAGTTAAAGAGGACGTAGCCAGAGAGAAACTAGACGAGGCAAAATACGAGCCCCAGGGAACCGTGTGCCCCCACCCCAGTTAAGGTGTTTCCTCTGTAATTGTACTGGGCAAAGCGCCGGTAACTGTCACGTAGGGAACAGCCGCTCCCACTAACAAATAGTGTGTCAATTATGCAATAGAAAGGGACACCGTGCGAATGAGTGTAGGTCTGGCATATCACAAAAAATAGCATGCGTAATAGGCAAGTGTGGAGAAACTGACTCGCAACCGAACTGTGTAGAGGTGAACCAGGCTCAAGAGAGCCAACAGGTACTGGGAGAAAAGCGGTAAGAGGGAGACCCTAAGGAACAAGCTCTACCTGTCGTAGAGGGAGAGGTTCTTGGACAATGGGTAACGGTGCTGAGAAGTAGTGGCACAAATACAGTTTTAGTAACGAGGAGCCTGATACGTGACGAAGATCCGACAGGAGTGCTAATGCAAGTTACCTTGGCTGACAACACAGTGATGTACCTATGTGAAGCCTGTATCCAAGTCTCCACGCCATATTATACCGGGTGGCTTAAGGCAAAATGCCTTGAAGAGCCATTATACGATCTAATTCTAGGAAATTTATCTGGAGTATGGAGAGTGGATGATTCAGATTGGAGCTGGAAGAGAAGTACAGCTATCGCAGTAAGAGAGATGAATGACCAGTGAACAGCCACGTCAAGAAGTGAGCAAGCAACAGCTGTACATTAGTAATTCACGGGAAGCAGCAACTGGGGTATGCCGTCCAGTTGTATCATAAGCTGTATGAACTAGAGCCCAAACTTAGAGCAAGGCACCCATGTCAGCCCTGAAGGTACCTGCAATTCAGTGGTTAAGGATCACACCAGCTGATTTCATGGAGGAACAAGACAAGGACGAGTCGGTCAGATTGTGCCACAAGAAGATAGGAGAATTAGTGAAAAGGAAAAGAAGCCGCACTACGTTTGAGTTTGTTATGCACAATGGTCTTTTATATAGAATGAATGAATGAATGTGTGGTGTTTGTTGGTGCAAGGGCCAGGTATGGCCAAAGGGAGCCATGTCCATGGTGATGAGTTCGCAGTGTCGACGTCCACGCTGCGTTGAAACCAGGGGCAGGTACAGCTAAAGCCCCTCAATCTCCCAAAGTAGCGCCATTCACTTCCCTCCACCTCCGCTCGGCGCGGCCTCGACGGTGGCGCCACCGGTGCTGGGCCTGCTGTAGCAGACGACGGCTAACACGCTACGGGAGGAAATCCGCGGAAAAGCTTGTTCGAGCCCTGCGGAGCAGTTTTTTCAATAGAGATCTTGCTTTGTCAGTCATTAACTGGCCTTAAAAATGTCGTGTTGGAATTGTGGAAGAAATAGAGAAAAGGACTATTATTCAAGGCGTATTTAAGGCGTAAAGTGCGCGCACGTTGAGAATTCGTGTTGCTGAAACACGTCGCAAGCACGCGGTGTGCTCAAACAGGCGCGTAATTACCAAACCTTCAGGTTTTGACAGCATGAAAGTGTGTGTACGTGGTTTCGTAGCTTCATTTACGTACCTGCAGGATACTTCTGTTCAGCCGGCGCGTGAGAGATTCTGGCTGTCTGCGGTCAGCAATGCCTGGCAACAGGGCCGCTTTTTTCATTGCGGGTTGCTTTGGTAATCGTGACGATAGATTGTTTTTTTTTTTACAAGTACTGCTCCAGGAGGGCACATGTAACGGCTAACGGAGGCCTCTGAAGAGCACGTGACATTACAATAAAGCAGACGGCGCAGGGAGTCTTTGCATACAAAATTGGCTTGTACTCCCTTGTACTCCCTTAGCATGCACAGGTTTCGGCGAGCCCCATCCAGCCCTGGTTCTAGCTTTGGTGCTCCCGTTGCAGCTTTGGTGCCCTGGGGGCGCCGTCAATAGTACGAAATAATGACACGTTGTTACAACTAGTAAATAAAATATATTGAAGAAATACAATCGCGCCAAGGCGCCAACTTCTAAAGCAGCGCTAGCGCGCCCGCGCGAGCATTGTGAAACGCCAACGAGGAATTTACCGGCCCGCGTACGACTCTACGATCAAAGTGCACGTTAAACATCCCCTGGCGATCTAGATAAAGTTATCCGGAGCCATCCACTACGACCTCCATCATAGCTTTAGTCGCTTCGGGACGTTAAAAACGTTAATCACCACAAACCAAATCAATGCATGCGGGCGTACATTCGAAGGTAAAAGACTGCATCCACAAGTCATGGGAGCCTTGCAAAAGCGTCGAGAATGTGCTAACTTCTGGTGGAGCTCAAAACACACCCAGAATAAAGTCGCTTCTATGTCACAGGCCAGCTGCAGATGTGTGCACTTTCACCGCAAGACGAAACTACATAAAACAAAAAGCACATTCGAAAAAAAAGTCAACTTCAACGCGCTAAAAACCACGCAGAGCATGAACACATACACTTTTTCGAAGTGGAAGTTGTCAACTAGGCTCAAAAGAAGAGCTTGTGAGGAGCCGTGGCACTTACTTCACGAAGCTGTGCGTTCTTTGCCACTTCCTCGAAGTCTACCCGCCCGATCCTGTGAATCTACACTTTTCTTTTTGCGTTGCGCCCGCCAGATGGCAAAGCAAAAAGCTTTTTGCCCTCGCTGTGTCTGCTGCGGCAACCGAAGGCGCAGCAGCACGGCATCGCAATTAAGTTCTTGGCCCTAACACATTCTATTACGCTAACGCATTCTGTCAGTCCACCTGCTGTACTTTCATCGCGCAGGCCCAATAATGGAAGTCGGAGCGCGCTGGAAAGAAAAAATATACAAAACCGCGGCGCCTGCTTCCACGTGACACAGATTGGTCAATGGGGGAGCGGAGGAGGCTGGGGAGACAGGAGGCGTGGAGGAGGAAGCGCCAGGGTGAGCGGGTGGCGGAAAGATCTAAGAATGGCGCTAATTTTGAAAAATTGAGGGGCTTTAGGTACAGCAGGAGCAGGTACAGAATGAATAATACAATGTAACAAAACATTTTTCCGTTTTGTTACGTTGTTACAGCAATGAAATAGCAACACCAGCAACACTTACGAAAAAATATGACTAGGTAGGACAAATAAATAAAATTATAGGTTGTGAAATATCAAGTACCCCTCCCCCCCAAGGTTAGATAACTGAAGTACAACAGCGAAGCAGCAACATAGCAATGGTCACATGAAATATGGCTAGGTAGCTCTTTAGTGTGCTTCATTTGGCAATTTGCACAGAGCACTGTCAAGGCTGTTGCATAGCTCCGTGGTTTGAGGAAAAATTGAATACTTGAAACAATCCAGGTGGCATCTAAACGATACAATGTTTAAGGGGTTAGTGCATTGAGTTTGATGGTAAAAATTTCTAATCAGAGTGATAGGTGCTCGAATTTGTGAAGATGCGTGAACAGTCTTGTGCAGTGTGAGAAGCTACTCACACGTCTGTCTCTGCTGCAATAATTCAAGCAACAAATGGTGAGTGCACAACGAAGGGGAAAAGTTACGGTCATTGCAATTATACATGAGTGTAATGGCCATTTTTTTTTGGATGGATTCAAGCTTAGCAATATTGCCTGCATGGTGGGGAGACCATACCGTAGAAGCATATTATGGAACGGGTCAAGCTAGAGCCTTACACGCTGTTAAGAACGGCCAGCTGCAGTGTAAGTTTGCCACCCAGTTGCGACTATGGCGGCAACATTCCGGGAGCATCGCCGCCAACCTCTAGCCACAGCGTGACTAAATCGACTTTGTGTCGGGGAACAATACGCACATCCTCCACTCTCCGTCGCTTCAGCTAGGATGCGTTCGATGAAGCAGGCTTTGTGCTGAAACTGCCGCCAACCTCTAGCCTCATCGCCGTTGTGACGGAATGAGTTCGGCGGGCCAACTATTGTTACCAAACTCCCCAACGCGGACCTGATCTGCTACGGGTGCACGAGTTGCCGCGGGAATGCCGTTTTGCGCTCCTTCCCACGCACCGACCAAGACGCAAGACAACGCGCTACCCGGAACGGCTCCCGAGTTCTACGAAGCCCCTCTGACGTCGGCTCCAGACCATCGCCCCTGTGTGTATGTGTGTGTGCGTGTGTGTGTGTAAACCGTGCCGCAGAGAGGCGGCTAGTTTGCGATGACTAAACGAACGTTCGCATCACCTTGTATCGGGAGAGGACCGAGTGTTTAAAAACCGCTGTTGTGCGGCTGCTCAGGACACTCTCTCAAGCAGTCATGTTAGACTGATGTACTTTCTCAAACAGTCATGTTAGACTGATATAAATACTGTAAATAAACCCATATTCCTCGTTCTCGATGAGAAGCAGTCCTTCCCTTCATCAACGTCCTCAGCGTGGATAAGTTGGACGACGGCATGGGCCAGCTACCTTCTAATTCATGCCGGACTCCAATCTTGACAACGGATCACGAGCGATGGGATTGAGCCCCCGATCATAACAACGCCGTTAACTTGCGTTCTTTAGTTGTATCTTTCAGGGTGCGCTTTAAATATTTGAACTTTTGTAGCACTTTCCCACATATATCAATATGTTTGTGCCATCTAAAATTATACACGAAAGTAACACTCAGATATGTGAACTCATTAACACTTTTTAATTTGCATGCATTACCATAAGTGAATTTGATAGGCACCGCAGTGACTTACCACTGGGTAAGCCATGACCAAAGAACAACGAAATATTTTTTTGCAACATCGTCATTATGCTTTCTCTAATGCTTATTGCTCTCTCTAATGCAGCTGACAACACTAATCGTCTCATGGCTCCAGCAAATCTGTTACTGCTGTGGCAGTAGCAGCTCATGGGATGCGACACTTTGTTCATGGAGAGGTCACTTAACAAGCTCCAGAGACACTCATTTGTATGCATTTTATAGAACGTCAGACAAAATACTCCTGCCTGGAATTTTACACTGCATCAAAATCATATGCTGGCGTGTCTTATGCAGCAATCAGTCCATCCTTTTCAGAATACCACATTCTACATCCTGAAGCAAGCATCTGCACGGCAGAGGCCTATGCAATATTGTCGGCTGTGAAACGCGTCAGAAAATTAAATCTACAAAAGGCAGTTGTATTCACAGGCTCCTTAAGTGTTGGGAAATATTTAATATCGCTGCAAGAACACAAAAATTCTGTAATCGATTATATTTATTTGCTTCTATGTGCTACTTATGCATCTAACCAACTTGTTATAAGCTGGGTGCCTGGGCACAGAGACCTCGAAGGCAATGTGCTTGCCGATGAAATTTCCATCTCTATAGCAACGAAAGCTATCAACAATTCCCGACCTGTTCCTGCCATGGACCTGAAGTAATTTTTGCTCAATAAAGTAAGAAGTTGTTGGCCATGAATGTGAGACATTGAAACATCAAATGAGCTGCATTTAATTAAGCCTCATCTGGGAAATTGGCTACCAGTAACGAAAATACGACAAACCCAGGTAACTTTCTGTGGATTTAGAATAGGTCACACACATGACACATGCTCTTACCTTTTAACCAGTTATGAACCTCCTATTGTAAATGCAGCAAGACGCAGATCGTCCTCCATGTTTTGCTGGAGTTTCGTGAAGCAGAAACTGAAAAAAAGAAAGCAGTTTCCTTAAGTCTACCGACCGCATATCCAACTACTGCCGGCAAAGCTTCTTGGCAAAGAATAATTTTTTTACAGTAAGGCCATTTTAAACTTTTTACATGATGTAGCACATCCCCTCACTGCAAGATACTGCTGCAATAGTATTCCTTTTGCAGAGCATGTGCCTCCCAGCCCTCTTGTCAAGGGTCCTGGTAAGGCAGTAGTGCTACTGACAATAAAGCCTTTTTATATATTGTAAGGAATTGTTGCATATCTTTCATGTTCATAGCATGTCTTGCACCTTATGTGTCATTATCATAATTATATGACATATATATTTTATGCACTTTGCAGCGGATATTTTTCAAGGCCTCTGTACAGCCATGTTACATCTACCCATATAAATCCACAGTTCATGTACCATCGACATCCTATTACCGTGGCCTTGGAGCTCTTTGGCCACGTCTGGCCCTTCTGCCAATAAACGCCATTAATCATTATCAATCCATCATTGCCCACAGAAATCGCAGCCCAATAAGCTTTATCAGCATTTCATGAGCGTGCCAGGGAAGCATTGCAAGCATTTGAGTTCATCCAACGCTCATCGCTGTACATGAGTGAACACAATAACATTTCTTTACACAATTTCGTCCAGCAACAAGCGTTCCAGAAGTCCTCTGGTGCATTCACAGGGTTTGTAAATCTCCTTGAAATCCTCAAAAATTCTTGAATTAGGAAAAGCAGATTCAAGGGCCCTTAAACCTCTTTGAAAATAAATGTGCTCCTTGAATTCCTTGAGAACATGGAGTTGAGGGTGACTTTCGAACATTAAGAAAAGCAAACTCCGCATATTGGCTAAGCTATTTACCCTGTCTATTGGGAAACAATCCTAGATATTTGCTTTTGAGATTGCCACTAAATGATTGCAGTGTGGTGTGTCCACAGCCACCAATGACAGGCCTATGTAAATCGACATTGCCATTGTAGAAGTAAAAAAATCCACCTCGAGTGACCAAGCTGTGTCACGATTTTGTTGTTTCGCGAGTTGGTTCACATTGCAGCCATCATGGCTCTATTTCCGAACGCTCTAGGCTCTAGAAATGCCTGGTCGAAAGTAAGTTTCAGCCATTTGGCTTTAACATAACGAGTATCTTTGGCTGAAGCCAGACACTATATTAACCATCATGCCAGAAGGTAGTTGACGTCATTGCAAGGGGACAGTGTTAGGAATGACTGGCCGAGGTGGCAACGTGCCAGCTATTTCAGCCCGCTGCACGTGCTTTGACCAACCCGCGGTGGCGGCGCCCTTCAGAGAACGAGCGAGGACGACAACGCTAACCGACCATGCGCCGCGTTTGGAGGATCGATGACGACAGCAGGGTTGGCCACGTTTGGCGCCCCGTGCATTGTTGGTTAATTTGCCGGGTCGTCATGGTCTCTCTGCGGCAGGGGGAGCCACCCTGGCAAAAGGGTGCTTTGCGTTACGGGGGCCCCAGGATTCGTCACAGTCTGCTGACACACGTGGCGACTACAGGAAAAAGGCAGCTCTGGAATTTAGCGGCGCTGGCTGGGGTCAGACGTGACCACCTGGCTATGGGGACGCAAGACAATGGATACCACGACGACTGTGCTGCAAAGGTCGCGTACCCTCGGAGAGAGCACTGAAACCTGTGTGGCACGTGTGTGTGAGCCCTCCTCCTCCAAAAGGGCGGGTAGTTTACGATGACGTCGAACGGAGTGCTTATAAGCAGCGGTTTTCGGCTGCTAGAGTGTGCTCGTCGTCGTGCTCTGTGCTCGTCAATGTACTCGTGAGCTGTGTGCTCGTTTGCTGTATGCGTCGTCTTGCGGGCTCCATTTGGGAGTCACGCTAGACTGTGTAAATGTATCCCATGTTCAAATGTAAATAATTAAATTAGACCCTGTTCACCTAGTTCCTCCCAAGTTCCTCTCTACGACCTTCAACTCCTATAAATGGTGGCTGCAGCGAGATTGTCCGACAACTCCTACAACTGTATGCCAGCGGTGGGATCGTCCGACGACTCTAATAACAGTCAACGTTGAAAAGCCACCTGAAGAGCTTGAAGCCAACTCTAACTCAGCAGCTAAAGGAGCTTTCATTATTTTTCAGTGTGTATACAAATAAGGTTTGTTTCCCTCTCCTTGAATTTTGCCCTTCAGCACCCTTGAAATCCTTTAATTGTGCTTGAATTTGAAGCTGAATGTTAGCTACAAATATTGCATTCATAAAGCACTGCTAAGCAGAGCAATAGCCAAGGACATTAGAGCAGGGGGTGCATTTTGTAAAGATCCATTTCATTTTACATTCCTTCATTTGTCGTGCTGAGAGGACTTTCTTGATGAAAACTGTGATGTAGCTTTATCTGAGCCAATGTCAAAGAATGCAAAGCGTGGAAAACAAACGAATCATCATAAAATATGGTCCCAGGCTGCAAAAAAACTCTTTGAGATATCAAAGGGAAGACTTGATGTCGCCTTTTTACGACAGAGCGAACCTGCCTTTAGGGAAATTAGAAAGGAAACAGCAAAGGATGAGTCTCTTTTACCGCATCATAATTGAACTTGTACTAGTAAACAAGCATTGCTTTACAGTTAAACCTCAATATAAAACGAAATTGGTAAAATCTGCAATTCGCTTCGTGATGTCAAAATTTCATTATATTGAAATTTGACCTTTTATACAAATAATTACAGTCACTGGTAGATTTTTCTTGCACTGAAGGGGCTACAAAATGTTCCAAATGTTTGGACAATTGGGAAAAGCAAATTTCAATGATAAAAAAAAATCATTTTATTGAATTTGAGACTCTGCAATGAAAGGTACGGTTTCAGATGATATCTTCACATAGGCAATCAAAGTGAAGCCATCTACGGCGCTCATTCTGCCCCCACGGCTGATACGGTCCTTCATAGTGGGACGACCTTATCGTGAAAAATCCTGGCAGCTGGGAGTGAATGCTTCATCTGCCTCTCGCTTCAATGGGTCTCTTAAACTCAAAATTATGCAACCTCCAGTACCAAACATGTGGAAAGACGGCACACATTGATGCTACACCATCTCTGCATGACCACTCTTTGCATGTGCGGCAGATTTTCTCTAAAACCATTAACTGGCTGCGTGTGCGCTCAGTCGCGCTGACAGTCATCCGCAATAGAAAAAAGAGACACGTGCCAACCTGGCCCCAGTTTCTCCCGCGCACTTTATCACGTTACTGTGAGCTCGCTCCCCTCCTCCCATTTCCTCTTGCTCATGCAGGAAGACAGTGCTCCTCAAGCCACCATCCTTCTCGGTTGATCCTCACACACTGTCACTTGCACCCGAAGCATGCAGCACACGAAGCAGAATAGGTTCTTATTCCTCTTGGACTCTATACGGAACATGATGCTGCTCCACTTCGGCAGTCACTCTTGTTTGCCCGGCGCACGATTTGAGAGGTGCATTTGCAAGCAGCCACTTCTAATTCAGCCATTTAACCATCTGCATTTGCGGAAGTTTTCTTTTCTTTCCTCTCTATTCTTTCGCAGTGGTCATGAAATTTCGTTATATTGGAAATCATGCATAAACATAGTTTGTATATTGAGGCTCTAAATACATGAACAAGAAGTTATAAGAAAGTTGAATACTTTGTTATATAGAGGATTTCGTTATATTGAAGTTTGTTATATTGAGGTTTAACTGTATAATTGAAGCACAATCGCGGGTGACCGACAAGGAGTATACATATTGCGTATATCAAAACGATAGGTCACGATTCTCACAGATCTTGCGATTTTGCTGCGGTCTTGTGATTTTATCGATGGTTCAAGCAACAGCGAGTCAGAGGATGCTGCCTTTTCATCTTTCATTCAGAGAGCGACGACGGCGGGAATAAATCTGGAACTTAAGGATGCACGGCTAGTTCATGCTCCTCCACTAACTGAAGCCATTCAGCACTAGCCAGCAACATGGGGACATACTGAAACTGCAAGAAATGTTACGACAGCAAAACACAGCAGAAAGCAAGAGTTTACTGCAAGACTTCCAACATTCTCCTAAGTTTCACATTGAGGAGCTGCTTTTCTGCATGGCACTGCCAACTGTACAGCTTAGTTGAATTTTTATAGCACAAGTAGTTTCTAAGGAAAAGTTTTTATTTCTTTGCAGATACTGGCTATTAATAGCAACATTCTGTACCGTATTTTCCAGTCTACAAGTCACACCTTTGTATAAGTTGCACCCCCTTAAAAATAGTTTTTCCGAAAAATAACATGTATGAGTTGCACCGGGGTATAAGACGCACCTGTTCATTTGGTAAGCGATTAAAAAAAAAATACAGTGACGTTTCACTTCATGAACACGGATCAAATGCAAGCATATCGGTGCCATTCCTATAGAATTGCGATAGCAATGATACGGACACTCCAGGCACATATCTGCCGTCGTGGTCACCGTGATGTTCCATATAAAGTCCAAGGGCGATAACATCGTCCCCATGTGCCATATGATGTATGTGCGACGGTGAGCCGACTCGCGCACAAGGGAGGAAAGCGGGAAGGCAGCACAGGAGAGGAGGCGGGGTGGCGGCTTGTACTTTGGTAGCAACTGTGTGATTTGTGCAGCAGCGCGCACCGTATTTTGAAAGCAGTCTGCAGATGCGAAGACTTCAGAAGAGTCGGTCAACTCGCGGTTGGCCTGCTGCCGCTTGTGTTGTTGCTCCGTTCTTCTCGCACAGCGCTAGGCAACTTGATCACAAGAAGAACCCATTGCCTCCGTAGTGCACTCACAACCCGTAGCGACTACCAGAGAAGGTCAACCCAGCGCGCTTCGCGTGTCCATAGCATCCAATCCGATTTTGATGGCAGCTTTCTTTTTTTCAGGGGAAAAATACGTATATAAGTCACACCATCCTAAAAGATGCACCAACGAAAAATTCATTAAAAAAAGAGACTGTGACTTATACACCAGAAAATGTAGTATATACCAAAATTTTTTCCTTTTTTTTCTTCTTTTTTAGATACTCTTGTACTTTACAATCTTGTTTTTGACAATTTTTATATATATATATATATATATATATGTACACACACACACAGGTTGTTTCAGCGGACACTTTCAAAACTTTTTAAAGGTTGCCTGTGGCAGATAGCTCAATTCTAGTTTATGAGCCGGTCTACTCGAAGCGGTGGACACTACTTGCTCAAAAAATTGAAATGCAAAATCGACTAATTAACAAGAATTCACAAATTAATTTTTAGCTAATTATCGTATGACCCATTTCAGTGCATGAAACAACGTTTTTTTAACAAATTAACTGGAACGCCAATGCATTTCTCCACAAAGTTCCGGAATTTGTATCTCGAAACTGGTGTCATCTAGAAAATTCGTTCCAAGTTGATGCGCCTTGCGAAATCTGCGGCTTGAATTTGTAAGTTGCAATATGGGCCATAATGTAATTAGTTTACAACTTAATTAGTGAGTTTTTATTAATTAGTTGATTTTTCATCTAAATTCTTGTGCAAGTGTTGTCCGCCGCTTCGAGTAGACCAGCTCATCAGCTAGAATTGTGATATCTGCCACAGGCAACATTTCAAGATTTTTGAAAGTGTTTGCTGAAACACCCTGTGTGTGTGTGTGTGTGTGTGTGTGTGTGTGTGTGTGTGTGTGTGTGTGTGTGTGTGTGTGTGTGTGTGCGCGTGCGTGCGTGCGTGTGTTTATACATATATATATATATATATGTTTTTTAGGACATAAATCTTGTTAATAAAAGTTGTATGCCTGAAAAGCGAATTCATTCTGCCTTGCTTTCATGTATTGCATAAAATTTTGAGTGCAATAGCTTCTTCAGAAAGAAAAAAAAACATCTAGTGCAACCTATGAAAACCAGCCATTTTCTCCGCAGTAGGAAAAAAAAGCTAACATACAGGCAACACCTGCTATCACCTGTAGGTCAAGCAATTTGTCTATAATAAAGTGTAGTATAAAACATGGCATTGGTCTAGTTGGTGATCACCAAACTGAATATATTAGACATGCAAAGACAGCACAGAGACAGACAACAGTGCACTTCATTTTTGTCTGGCTTCTTTGCAGTGTCTCTTTTGCAACCAATACGTTCTTTTGCAACCAACCAATGAATTCTGAATTCATTGGATGCGTTAGGTATTCTGAATAGAAAAATTAACAAGGATTTATTTTTCTCAATGGTCTCAGTGTCCACACACAACATTCAGATGGGTTTTTCTCACATTGCAACATGGATCATTCAGTCATTTGCCAACTTAAATTTGTCATATCAAAATAAAGCTTTGCATACACAGTCTTCATTGTATATAGACTGCAATTATTGTATTGTGTTTAACGTATCTTGGATATATATTTGTAGGGAAATATCTGAAAGTTTTGAAACGCATTTGTAATGATCAAACTTTATAATACCATGATTTTATTGCACATTAAAACTTGTTAGTTGCACTGTAAAGTGATTAAGAAGAGAAATAAGTTATTTCATTATAATTATTGAAGATATTAACATGTGAAAAGTATGAACATAACAGCAGTATTTTGATCTTGTAAGCCACACAAGAAGTGCAAAACTTCATAATTTAGTAAGAAAAATTGTCTTCTGATGTCATCATCATCATCAGCCTATTTTATGTCCACTGCAGGACGAAGGCCTCTCCCTGCGATCTCCAATTACCCCTGTCCTGTGCCATCTGATTCCAACCAGCACCGGCAAATTTCCTAATTTCGTCGCGCGACCTAGTCTTCTGTTTTCCTCCACAGCACTTCCCTTCTCTTCGTATCCATTCTGTCACCCTAATGGTCCAACGGTTATCTAATCTGCGTATTACATGACCTGCCCAGCTCCATTTTTTTCTCCTAATGTCCATTAGAATATTGTCTATACCCGTTTGCTCTCTGATCCAAACTGCTCTCTTTCTGTCTCTTAAAGTTATTCCTAGCATTCTTTGTTTCATCGCTCTTTGTGCGGTCCTTAACTTGTTCTCAAGTTTTTTTTGTCAGTCTACAAGTCTCTGCCCCATATGCCAACACCAAAAATGCACTGATTGTATACCTTCCTTTTCAATGATAACGGTCGCTTACACGCCTTAGTACCGTGTATGGTCCAAAGTACTTGCTCAGCAGTTTCTCGCTGAGGACTCGCCGCCTAATGGGTGTCCAAACCCAAACTTGGTCACCAGGCTCATAGGTAACTTGTCGAAGGTGGAGATTGTACCTTATTGCATCTGTACACTGCTGTTGTCTTATGTGCACACGGGCCAGTTGACGAGCTTCCTCGGCGCGCTGAATGTACTCCTCAACGTCAGGAGCCAACTGGTCGAGCTGATCTATGTCTTCATATGGAATCATGGCGTCTATAATAGTTTGAACATCTTGACCATAAACGAGGTGAAACGGCGTGAATCGTGTAGTTTCCTGCGTGGCAGTGTTGTATGCAAACATTACGTACAATAGGATTTTGTCCCACGTTTTGTGCTGCACATCCACGTACATAGAGGTCATGTCTGCCAGTGTTTTGTTTAGCCTTTCTGTCAAGCCGTTAGTCTGAGGGTGGTATGCAGTGGCCTTTCGATGACTCGTGTAACTCAACTTGAAGATGTCGTCCAGAAGCTTTGCCGTAAATGCCGTCCCTCGGTCAGTGATGATGTATGACGGTGCGCCGTGCCGAAGCACAATGTGATGCATAAAAAACTGGGCAACTTCATATTCTGTCCTGCGTGATAGTGCCTTCATCTCAGCGTAATGCGTCAACTAATCAGTTGCAACAATGATCCACTTGTTGCCGGAGGAAGACAAGGGAAATGGTCCAAGAAGGTCCATTCCAACTTGATCAAACGGCGTACGCGGAGGGTCGATGGGTTGTAGAAGGCCTGCAGGCTTGAAGGGTGGTGACTTACGTAGCATTTGACGCAAGCAGTCACTCTAGGCCAGTAGTACAGTTGCCGTACCCTGTCCAGAGTCCTTGAGTAGCCCAAGTGACCAGATGTCGGCTCGTCGTGGCAGGCTAATAGGATCTCGTCGCGAAGGGCTTGAGGCACTACTAGAAGATGTGGTTTGTCGCCGGTACCTCTGTTTCTTTTGTATAAGATGCCCTCTCGTAGGCAAAATGACGACAGCCGTCGACAGCCTTCTAAGTGACCGATGATGGGCCTTAACTCAGCGTCCGATCGCTGTTTAGCGAGCAGATCCGGCATGCTGAGGGCTCCCAGGAAGGTGCTGTCATCGTCTTCGTCGGGATTCTGAGATTCAACAGGTGCTCGTGATAGAGAGTAAGCATCTTCATGTTTTCTGCCTGACTTGTATACGATCGTGATGTTAAATTCCTTGAGTCACAGACTCCAACGTGCCGATCGTCCAGAAGGGTCTCAGGGGTTGGTCAACCAGCACAAAGTGTGATGATCGGTCACAACTTTAAATGGCCGCCCATAGAGATACGTCCTAAACTTTGTAGTAGCCCAAATAACCGCGAGTCACTCCTTCTCTGTGGTGGAATAATTGGACTCAACACATGACAGAGTGCGGCTCGCGTAGGCGATAACTCGTTCAGTCCCGTAGTTCAGTCACCAGGATAGCTTCGAGACCGATATTGCTGGCGTCAGTGCGTACTTCTGTGTCAGCATCCTCATCAAAATGACCAAGCACGGGAGGAGAAGACAATCACCATTGTAGCTCCGCAAAGGCGGTCTGTTCTTCATCAGTCCAGAGAAATGGCGCGTCGTCACGCTTAAGGCGAAATGGTGGCTCTGCAATCTTCGAAAAATTTTCAATGAAGCGTCAATAATATGCACACAAGCCCAAAAATCATCGGACAATTTTCTTGTAGGTTGGAGCGGGAAAAGCAGCTACGGCAGCAGTCTTCTCGGGATTGGGCCGAACACCTGCCGCGCTCACGATTTGACCAAGGAACTTCAGTTCCTCGTAACTGAAATGGCATTTCTCTGGCTTGAGTGTAAGGTCAGCTGATCGAATGGTTTCGAGTACATTCCGAAGGCGTCAAAGTTGCTCGTCAAAAGTTTCCAAAAAGACAACGACATCATCGAGATAGACGAGGCAGCTTTTCCATTTGAGGTCAGCAAGAACGGCATCCATCATTCACTGGAATTTGGCTGGAGCAGAACAGACGCCGAAAGGGAGTACTCTAAATTCGTAAAGGCTGTCCGGAGTAACGAAAGCAGTTGTCTCGCGGTCCCGCTCATCTACTTCAATTTGCCAGTAGCCAGTTTTCAGATCGATGGAGGAGAAATACTTCACACGCCTCAGCCTGTCCAGGGAATCGTCGACACGAGGCAACGGGTATATGTCTTTCTTTGTGACAATGGTTAGCTTTCGGTAGTCAACACAAAACCAAAGCGTGCCATCTTTCTTTTTAACAAGAACGACTGGCGATGCCCAGGGAGTGCATGAAGGCTGTATTACGCCATCTTGAAGCATTTCCTTCACCTGCATTTGAATCGCATGTCGTTCGGCCGGGGAAACACGATAAGGCTGTTGCCCTATGGGGGGCACGTCGTCGTAAGTGATGATGCGGTGTTTCGTAATCGATGTTTTACGTATCTTCAATGACCATGCAAAGCAAGAGTGGAACTCGAGCAACAGCTCGCGCAGGGGTTGTTTGTTCTCTTCAGGAAGCAATGGACTAATGTTGACGTTGCGTAGAGGGGCTTCAGCAGTGCCGATAGCCTCAGAAACAAAACACTCAGTGTCATCGGCGATCGGGTCGGCGTAGGCAGTGACAGTACCGGGGAAAAGGTGCTGGTGTTCATAGCTGAAGTTCGTGACAAGAACCTCACAGTGGCGATCATGGAGATCAATAAGGCTTCTTGCTACGCAAACACTTTGAGAAAGCAGCGATTGCTTTTTGCGACCGCTTCACCGTGTAAGAGTCTGTCACGTGCCACTTGAACCACGACACTTGCACGCGGTGGTAACGTGACAGCGTCGTCTATGACACGAAGAGATGCTCGAGGGTGGATGGTGTTGGTCATCGCTGCAGCACTCTTTGTCGAGAAAGTGACGAGGCATTGTCGAATGTCAATGATGGCTCCGTGCTACCTGAGAAAGTCCATGCCGATGATTAGGTCTCGAGAACACTGAGGGAGAATGCTCAAGCTGGCAACAAACGTAGAGCCGCGAATCTGTATTCGTGCCGGGCACATACCGAGTGGTGTGACGATGTGCCCGCCAGCTGTACGAACTGGCGTTTGATTCCAAGGCGTCGTCACTTTCTTCAGAAGGGTGTCCATTTTTTGCTGATTATAGAATAATCCGCTCCAGTGTCCACTAAAGCAGTCAATTCATGACCGTCAAGCAGTACAGGAATGTCCAAGGAAATTCTTCTTCCGTAATCAGCAGGTACTGCCATTATGTATCGTTGGTACGCATCAGTAGGGGTCCTTGAGCACATCCAGACTGAGCGGCCTCGCCCCCGAAGGCCGCTGTGATTAGTTTTCCCGGCGCGGGCTGGGCGACTGATCCTGCACCACTCGAATACGTACGGCAAGTTGGAGAAAACCACTGCAGAGAAGGGGAGCGTGACTGGTGTCGAGCTGATGGGGATCCACGCTGCTGGGCAACATATTCTTCAATTTCAGGAGGACGCTGGCCGAACCTAGGTCACGGCGAGTTTGCCGAGAATCCTCGCAGTCCAAGCTCTCGATAGGAGTGCTGTCGGTAGACATGCCCAGCTTCGCCACAGTGAAAGCAAAGGGGACGACGATCAGGTGCCCTCCACACGTCTGATTTCCTTGGGGCCTGTCGGGGGATCTGGTAATACGAGGCCGCTTGGACGGGCTGTAGCATGGCCGGGCACGCGGTGCGAAGCAGGGAGGGAGGTGGGGCAGGTTGCCTCAAAGCTTGTGAATATGACATACAGGGGCCATCAGTTCTTAGTGGTCGCACTTCTGTGTTGAAGTGTGCTTCTCTTAGCGCATGCTGGGCTTCGTCACGGAGTATGCTGGACAAGGAGCTGAGCATCGGCTGTGAGGGTACCGACAGTTTCTGGAGTTCTTTGTGGATTACGGAATGAATGAGCTCTCAAAAGAAATCGACGTGGCCCCCGAGAGCTCCGAAGAAGTCTGTAGGTGAGGCAGCGTTCACATGGCGTTCATATGATGGTGCCTTCTGCCGAAGAATCTGTTCCATGGTGACGGCCTCGGAAAAAAATTCTGACACAGTCTTGGGAGGACTGCACACGAGACCGCCGAACAGCTGCTCTTCACCCCGCGCATCAGGTATCGCACCTTCTTTTCTTCCGACATGCTGGGGTTGGCTCGTCGAAAGGGACGCGTCATGTCCTCGGCATACATTGCGACACCTTTGTTCGGCATTTGTGTACGGGACTGGAAATTACGCTCAGCTCGCTCTCTGTGATCAGGGCTTGTGTACGTCTCAAGAATCCAGCGTTTGAATTCTGCCCATGAAGTTAGGGCATCTGCGCGGTTCTCATACCAAACACGTGTGTCATCGTTAAGGCTAAAATATACATTTTTCAGTTTGTCTGCGTCATCCCACTTGTTGAACGTGGCAACACGTTCATAGTGCACCAGCCAATCTTCAACATCCTCATGTATGGCGCCGTGGAAGGGATTCGGTGTTCGCGGATTGAGTAGCGTACAATGAATCGGCGTTGTGCTTTCCATACCGGGTGGGGTGGTCGGAGCTGCCATTTTCTCTGGGAGGAGTCCAAACTCAGGGGCTTGTCCACGGATCCTTCTGCTGGCGCGGCGTACAGGCGTAACCACTGGTACGGGGCTGGAGCTCCTGCTCGGAGGGGTTTGGTGCATAGATTAGATTACCCCACACCTCCAGCAGTTTGTCACGCGCTAAAGCAAGAGTAAGGAACAGTACCAGCAGCCAGATACGAAAAATGCCAGACACGAAGGGACGGTTTTCCAGCTGGCACGGGAGCTTAGACTTCGTCTTCTTCTTCGCCGTTTTTGCTGGGCACGCAATGCTGACTGTTTGCTGGCTCAAAACACCAGGTGGCTATATTAATCTTCAACCCCACTCTTACACTCTCCCTGTTAAAATCCTCAATCTTTTGTTGTAACACGTCTGCAGTGTTGCTGAATAGAACAATATCATCGGCAAACCGAAGGTTGCTGAGGTATTCGTCGTTGATCATTACTCCTAAGCCTTCCCAGTTTAATAGCTTGAATACTTCTTCCAAGCAAGCAGGGAATAGCATTGGAGAGATTGTGTCTCCGTGTCTGACTCCTTTCTTTATAAGTATCTTCCTACTCTTCTTGTGTAGAATAACGGTGGCTGTGGAATCTCTGTAGATATTTTCCAAGGTATTTACATAAGCGGTCTGTACTCCTCGATTACGCAGTGCCTCTATGAGAGCTGGTATCTCTACTGAATCGAATGTCTTTTCGTAATCTATGAAAGCGATACAGAGAGGCTGATTGAACTCTGTGAATTTCTCTATTACCTGATTGATGACATGGATGGGATCCATTTTAGAGTATCCCTTCCTGAAACCTGCCTGTTCCCTTGGTTGACTAAAGTCCAGTGTTGCCGTTGTTCTATTGGAGATTATCTTGGTGAATATTTTATATAGTACTGGGAGTAATCTAATGGGCCTATAATTTTTCAATTCTTTAACGTCCCCCTTTTTGTGGATTAGTATAATGTTTGCATTCTTCCAGCTTTCTGGGACCCCTGCAGTCGATAGACACTTCGTATAAAGAGCCACCGGTTTTCCAAGCATTATGTCTCCTCCATCTTTGATTAAATCGACTCTTATTCCATCTTCTCCTGCCGCTTTTCGCCGTTTCATGTCTTGCAAGGCCCTTCTGACCTTATCTCTGGTTATAGGAGGAGTTTCTGTATCCTGTTCATTATTGTTTCGAATGGAGTTCTCCTGAGTCCTCTGGGTACTGTACAGGTCAGTATAGAATTCTTCTGCTGCCTTTACTATACCTTCAAGATTGCTGATGATATTACCCTGCTTATCTTTCAGTGCATACATCTTGGTTTGTCCTATGCCAAGTTTCCTTCTTACTGATTTCAGGATGCGTCCGTTTTTTACGGCTTCTTCGGTCTTTCTCGCGTTATAATTTCGTATATCACCTATTTTCGCCCTGTTGATCAGTTTTGACAGCTCCGCAAATTCTTTCTTAACTCTTTAGTTGGACACTTTAATTCTTTGTCGTTTCTTTATTAGGTCCTTTGTTACTTGGGAGAGCTTGCCTACTGGTTGCCTTCGTGCCTTGCCTCCCACTTCAATTGCTACCTCTGAAGCCAGCCTCGTTACAGTTTCATTCATTACCTCTATGTCATCATCATCATCATCTCTCTGTTCTAAGGCTGCATATTTGTTTGCAAGTACCAGCCTAAATTTGTCTGCTTTTACCTTTACTGCCTCTTAGTTGACCTGTTTATTCTTGACCAATTTTACTCTTTCTCTGTTTCAATTGAGGTGAATCCTAGCCCTCACTAACCTATGATCACTACACTTTACCTTACCTATCATTTCTACATCCTGCACCATGCTGGGATTGGAAGAAAGTATGAAATCAATTTCATTTCTTATTTCACCATTGGGGCTTTTCCAGGTCCACTTGCTGTTGCTACACATCCTGAAAAAGATGTTGATTATTCTCAGCTTATTCCTTTCTACGAATTCTACCAGCATCTCTCCTCTAGCGTTTCTAGAATTGACGCCGTAGTTGCCAATTGCCTGTTCACCCGCCTGCTCTTTCCCCACTTTTGCATTGAAGTCACCCATTACTACTGTATATTGAGTTTGCACTTTTCTCATCGCTAATTCAACATATTCATAAAACTGATCTACTTCCTCATCATCGTGACTAGATGTTGGAGCTTAGGCTTTTACTACCTTTAATCTATACCTCTTGTTAAGTTTGATTACGACTGCCTCTACCCTCTCATTAATGCTGTAGAATTCGTCAATGTCCCTGCTATGTCCTTATGGATTAGGAATCCTAACCCGTATTGCTTCTTATCAGCGAGACCTTTATAGCAGAGGACATATCCGTTATCCAGCAACGTATAAGCCTCACCAGTTCTTCTAATATCACTAAGGCTGATGATATCCCAAACAATGTCTTATAATTCCTCAAAGAGTCCTGCCAAGCTAGCGTCACTCAAGAGGGTTCGGGTGTTAGATGTTGCAAGGGTCTGTTTCCATACTCTGCAGTGCTAAAGTAAGGCCAATGGAGGCATGCAGGATATTGTGGCTGTAAAATTAAACTATGTGGTTTTACGTGTCAAAACCACTTTCTGATTATGAGACACGCCGTAGTGGAGGACTCCGGAAATTTCAGCCACCTGGGGTTCTTTAACGTGACCTAAATCTAAGTACACGGGTGTTTTCGCATTTCGCCTCCATCGAAATGCGGGTGCCATGGCCGGGATTCGATCCCGTGACCTCGTGCTCAGCAGCCCAACACCATAACCACTGAGCAACCACGGCGGGTGATATTGTGGCTGTACATTTTTCAGCTGTATAATGCATATTTCTCAGCTCTTTGTTTTTGGGATATTTTATTTGTTTAGAATTTAAGTCAACTATGCTCTAAGAATATTTTTGAGGAACCTTCCTTCCTTTTTCTTTTTTCCAGGTTCCAAGCCGATGGAGTGCATTTGTTGACCGCCTCATGAACTCCGCTGCAGAAGACTGTTTCCAGATTTACACTAGTGAAATGAATTCTCTGCTTGAAAAACATAATAATGGTCCCATTCATGATGACCTATTTATGGTATGTGCTAAATTGTGACCCATTGAGTGCTTTCCACGATGAACATACACCCTCTCACGATAAAGTGAAGGCCAGCCGGCCATGACTGAGAAAAGTAGGCTGGCCATTACTTTTTTGTAATAGGCTGTATATTCTGACCTCTAAAATTTACATTAATATCAATAGAAGTATTACGTTAAAAGGCTTGATGTAGCTGCATGACAGGCTTTCGCACAAGAGCTTGTAACAAAAGGCTATTTGTAAGGGAAGACTATTTTTTAATGAAGTGCTAGTGGGTCCGAGTGCTTTCCTTCCTAAACTGTGTTAACGTTCTAATTACGATACATTTTTGTGTGAGGGCTACACCCTTCTAAGTGCCGTGCCCCTAAATTTGGGCCTAAATAGCTTGAGGAAACAAATGAAGATTAGCCATGCCCGTTTGGTAGTTTCCACAGTTGATAATTTGTTGACAGGAAGCTCGTTGACATATTGTTGGAATCATATCCTGCCACCTCTCAGCTTGTCCTGTGACTCTTTCTCCCTGTACAGCATAGGCGGCGACTACAGGGGGGCTCCGGGCCCGAGCGTCCTCCACCCCCCCCCCCCCCCCCCCCCACACACACACACACACACCTAAAATGGTATTATCAGAGTTTTCTCACCCACATCATTTGAGGTTTCTTTTGACTTGCCTCGACCTTTTCACTTCAAATTTTATTGTTGCTAATAGCTTACTGCATCATTGTTGGCGTGGACGTGCACAGCTTGTAATTCATACTTTCGCTTTATTTCTGCAAATCCTGACAAAGGAGGACAAGCGCATTAGAAGCACTAGCGGTGGCTGCCTCATCCGTATTTTCTTACTTCAATGTTGTTTTAAATTTCCACTGTAGATACCATACACATACACAATATATTTAAATGTACACACAGGACAAAGTTTATTATATTTTTGAAAGAGCAAGAGGTAGCCAATTAAAAATTATTTTTAACGGTATGGATAGCCTATGCCTAGAGAATAAATATGTTGCGGTATGTTCACCTCAGTTCAAATTGCCTTGCGCGCTTTTTTGAACCTGAAGAAAGCCGGCAGACTTCAGTGACCCCTTCGGCAGAGTTATCGACGGCGTGTGAGACACATGTGAATGATATGTGTCTCATTAATGCTTCTCTTTCCAGTAAGCAATGCTAACGACTCATGGGGAAAAAAACTCTTCTAATAATTTACAACATTTATTGCTGATGGAAACATTGTAACTTGCATGTAGAGGTCATAAATACACACAGGGTGTCCCAATTAACAATCGCGCACCCATGTTTTAAAAAAATAGCAATTGCGTTACTCGAAGAAAACCTAATGCATATAGTTTCCGGTACAGTGGAGTAGCTTCCAGTCATTTTTTCATTACTGAGACTTAATTAGGTAATTGTAATGAATTATCTAACTCGAAACATTCTGTGACGTGGTAGTGACGTATAAAGAACACAGTAGAAATACTGTGGAAGAGGAAACTAGCTTTTGTTGGGCGAACCTGTGCCCACAAAAACAGCCTACACTTAAAGAACGGCGACAGCGGCGAACACAGTCGGCGATCGTCAAAATCTGATGAGCGGGTCAAGTGCGTCGGCTTTTATACTTCAGTGGTCGAATGTTCCAGAGTAATCGCTGGGACCCGTGTGTCTTCCACAAAGTTCTACACCATTCACGTCGCGCATACATGCAATCAGATTACACAAGGTTCACTGACAGACAGTGGATGGAACCATCGATAACATTCCAGAAACTTCCTATACATGTAGGCGCGTGCTGTGCTGTGCGGTAACGATGATTAGGCGGTGAAACGTGGTCACCCGATAAAGATAAACATGTACACGTGTCAATACCCCCCTCTTAAAAAGCATCGACCTGATGCTGCAAACAAACGAGAGTAATAAACAAAAACACCCGTAGTAAAGAAACAACAAACTAAGGAAGTTCGTCAGCGTGCGTAAAAGGGCTTAAGATGCACCACATGGACCACTTCAGATCGTGCGCGGCGCCGCTGTGAATGCGAAATGCCTTCTGGCACGAGCTCGTAGTCCAGTTCGCCAACACGTCGGATGATCTTGTAGGGTCCGAAATAGCGTCGAAATAGTTTCTCACCGAGTCCTCGTAGACTTATTGGGGTCCAAACACGGCTGCCAGGCTGGTACTGGATGTAGCGTCATCGGAGGTTGTAGTGTTGCCTGTCGGTTTGCTGCTGGTTCTTGATCCGTAGGTGGGCGAGCTGTAGGGCTTCTTCGGCACGCTGGAGATAGGTAGCGACGTCAAGATCCTCTTCGTCGGTGACGTGTGGCAGCATGGCGTCGAGAGTCGTCGTCGGGTTCTTGCCTTAAACCAGCTTGAACAGCGTGATCTGTGTTGTTTCCTGCACCGCCGTGTTATAAGCAAAGGTTACGTACGGCAGGACTGCGACCCACGTCTTGTGCTCGACGTCGACATACATTGCTAGCATGTCGGCGAGGGTCTTGTTCAGGTGCTCCGTGAGACCATTCGTCTGCGGGTGGTAGGCAGTTGTCCTCCTGTGGCTTGTCTGGCTGTATTGCAGAATGGCTTGGGTGAACTCTGCTGTAAAGGCCGTTCCTCTGTTGGTGATGAGGACTTCTGGGGCACCATGTCGCAGCAGGATGTTCTCGACGAAAAATTTCGTCACTTCGGCTGCGCTGCCTTTCGGTAGAGCTTTAGTTTCAGCAAAGCGGGTGAGATAGTCTGTCGCCACAACGATCCACTTATTTCCGGATGTTGATGTCGGAAACGGTCCCAACAAATCCATCCCCATCTGCTGAAATGGTCAGCAAGGAGGTTCAATTGGCTGTAGTAATCCTGCTTGCCTTGTCGGTGGTGTCTTGCATCGCTGACAGTCTAGGCATGTCTTGACGTAACCGGCGACGTCGGCGGTCAGATGCGGCCAGTAATACCTTTCCTGTATCCTCAACGGCGTCCGGGAGAATCCGAGGTGCCCAGCATTTGGATTGTCATGTAGGGCCTGCAGTACTTCTGGGCGCACCACTGATGGAACAAAAAGGTAGTTGGTGCGGACTGGTGAGCAGTTCTTCACGATCAGATTGTTTTGTAATGTGATCAAAGACAATCCGTGCTTAAATGGCCTAGGGACAACATTGGTGTTCCCTTCCAAATACTCGATGAGGCCCTTTAGCTCCAGGTCTGCTCGTAGCTATTTAGTGAAGTCTTCCGCGCTTATTATTCTAAGGAAGGCATCGTCGTCCTCGTCGTCTTGCAGCAGGGAATCGATGGGGGCGCGTGATAGGCAGTCGGCATGAGAGTGTTTTCGTCCGGACTTGTAGATTACCGTGACATCATATTTTTGCAGTCTGAGGCTCCACAGCGCCAGCCGTCTTGAAGGGTCCTTTAAGTTAGCTAGCCAATACAACGCGTGATGGTCGCTGACCACTTTGAATGGCCTGCCATATAGGTAAGGGCGAAATCTTGCTGTAGCCCAAATGATGACAAGGCATTCCTTTTCAGTCGTAGAATAATTGCCTTCCGCTTTTGACAGCGACCGGCTAGCATAAGATATCACCCGTTCAAGTCCGCCTTTCCTCTAGACTAGGACGGCACCGAGGCCTAGGCTACTGGCGTCAGTGTGGATTTCAGTGTCGGCGTCCTCGTCGAAGTGTGCAAGTACCGGTGGTGACTGCATGCGTCGTTTGAGTTCATGAAATGCGTCGGCCTGCGGCGTTTCCCACTTGAACTCCACATCACATTTGGTTAGATGTGTTAGCGGCTCCGCGATGCGGGAAAAGACCTTGACAAAGCGCCTATAGTAGGCACGCATGCCAAGGAATCTACGCACTGCCTTCTTGTCGAAGGACTGCGGGAACTTTGCGATGGCAGCTGTCTTCTGCAGGTCGGGGCGGACTCCAGATTTGCTGATGACGTGGCCTAGAAACAAAAGCTCATTGTAAGCAAAGCAGCACTTTTCCAGCTTCAGAGTAAGCCCTGATGACTTGATGGCCTCTAGTACTGTCGCAAGCCGCATAAGGTGATCGTGGAAATTTCCGGCGAAGACGATGACGTCATCCAAGTAAACAAGACAGGTTTGCCACTTCAGTCCTGCTAAAACCGTGTCCATCACGCGCTGAAACGTTGCAGGCGCCGAGCGCAGTCCAAATGGCCTAACCTTGAACTCATAGAGGCCGTCTGGCGTGATGAAGGCGGTCTTTTCACGATCCCTTTCATTGACTTCTCTTTGTCAGTAGCCAGACTTGAGGTCCATCGACAAGAAGTATTTAGCGTTGCAGAGACGATCCAATGCGTCGTCTATCCGTTGGAGGGGGTATACGTCCTTCTCCGTGATCTTGTTCAGTCGACGATAATCAACGCAGAAACGTAGGGTTCCGTCCTTTTTCTTCACTAAGACTACAGAAGATGCCCACGGGCTTTTCGACAGCTGGATGATGTCGTCGCGCAGCATTTCGTCTACTTGTTGCCTAATAGCGTCACATTCTCTACTAGAACACACACTGCTCTTGGTATTCAGCAAATTGATGGTAATGTCACCTGCTATGAAGACATATTTAATCTCAATATATAACTTGAGAAAAACAGAATCAAGAGCTATTAAAAGTTTTACAACAGACAATGACAAATAGCAATAACTGCAGCCTAGAATGATGTCTTTGTTGCCCTCAGGAATGGAAATGTTTAAAAAATTCGATCCATGCAAATTCACTATGTGAGACATTTAAAAACATATCATGTCACTGAGTGTATGATATGTAAGGGAGATAAAAATTGCTGAGGCTCCATAGCTGCCTGATACGATAGGATACCAAATAGGTTATCAAGGAAGCAGAGCCATGTTTCCGAGATGCAAATTACCAAAAATTTGACTAACTGAAGTAAGGTATAATTTATATGGTATAAATTCTTGCGAAGACTTCAAGCTTTCTCAGATTTAATGCTTCAGTGGTCTCCAGGCCAGGCCAGGGACTGCTTGTACATGGAAACCAGGCCAGGGACTGCTTGTACCTGTCTCATGAACCAGTGGATGTCTGGCAGTGAGAATCAAACCGCACACCTCTTGCAACCAAACCGGGGGCTGCGCATATTTAAGATATTCGTTCTATCCCAAGATGAAAGGGTCACTTATGTATGATGCTATTTAATTTTTTTCATCTGGTGAAGTATGATGTAAGATGCTGCCACACATGAAAATGTATAGTACTGGCAGGATAATAATGGTGAGCATTTCAGATGAATAGGTTCACCCATAGTTATTTAGTCGCATAATATACTTCCAGTGCCGTGCAATAGACTGCTGACTTAAATGTTGCTTTAAGAGAACCTGCTGTTGGCTGAGCCATACTAAAGATATTGTTACGTAGGAAGACGCAGACGAAAAGCTATGTACAAATATATTTACAAGGAAAATACGCTGCGCTTGGCCAAGAGGCAACAGCCCGCGCTAGCTTCTAATCGTCGTCGTCGTCTTCACACTGCTGGCCTTTCGTGATCGCGCATATTGTGCCGTAGCACTACCCCCGGCTGCAAAAGCGCCGTCCCGGAGCGACTAAAGATCGGACTCGGAAGCAGTGTAGTAGGCCTTGAGCCTACTGACGTGTACGACATCACTAGATGCCACAGGAGAGGACGAGGTTGAGGCCACAGGAGCAATTTCGTAAGTCACAGGCGTCACCTGGCGCAGCACGCGGTAGGGCCCTGTGTATCGCGAAAGGAGCTTCTCTGAAAGTCCGACGTGACGAGAGGGCGACCACTGGAGCACGAGCGCACCAGGTGAAAACTGTACGTCACGATGGCGGGCGTTGTACTGACACTGCTGAGTGGTCTGTGAGGCCGTCAGTCGAGCACGGGCAAGCTGGCGTGCATGGTCAGCGAGGGCGATGGCGTCGCGCGCATACTCGCTTGTTGAGACCGCAGCAGGAGGAAGTGCCGTGTCTAGGGGCAAGGTAGGTTCGCGACCGTACAGTAGATAAAAGGGAGAAAATCCGGCGGTGTCGTGCCGGGAAGAATTGTACGCAAATGTTACGTAAGGAAGGGCAATGTCCCAGTCGTGGTGGTCCTTGGAAACGTACTTGGCCAGCATATCGGTAAGAGTACGGTTTAACCGCTCTGTCAGGCCATTGGTTTGAGGATGGTATGAAGTAGTCAGTTTGTGTTGAATGGAGCAGGAACGCACAATGTCAGCGATAACTTTCGAGAGGAAGTTTCGACCACGGTCAGTAAGCAGCTGTCGCGGGGCGCCATGAAGCAAGATAATGTCACGCAAGAGAAAGTCCGCGACGTCAGTGGCGCAGCTGGTAGGGAGAGCCCGAGTGATAGCGTATCGGGTGGCGTAATCAGTCGCGACGGCTACCCATTTGTTCCCAGAAGATGACGTGGGAAAGGGACCGAGCAGGTCTAATCCAACACGAAAGAACGGTTCCACAGGGACGGTGATCGGCTGGAGATGACCGGCAGGTAGCACCTGAGGTGTCTTCCGACGCTGGCAGGGATCACAGGCAGCAACATAGCGTCGAACGGAGCGAGCGAGACCAGGCCAATAGAAGCGGCGGCGGACGCGGTCGTACGTGCGGGTTACCCCAAGATGTCCTGAAGTGGGTGCGTCATGCATCTCAAAGAGCACAGTCTGTCGTAGCTGTTTTGGCACGACAAGAAGAAGGTCAGAGCCGTCAGGGAGGAAGTTCCTTCGATACAGAATGCCACCCTGGAGGACATATCGGCGAACGGATGCGTCGGTAGGTGTAGAGCGCAGACGCTCGATAAGTGCTCGCAGCGATAGGTCTCGGTACTGCTCATCGGCGATGTTACCGAAGGCAGAGACAGAGAAAATGCCGTTGGCGCTACTACTGTCGGCGTCATCAGGCTCGTCGACCGGGTAGCGAGACAGGCAGTCAGCGTCCTTGTGTAGTCGGCCAGATTTATAGGTGACAGTACACGAATATTCTTGGAGGCGTAAGGCCCAGCGACCAAGTCTTCCTGTAGGATCTTTCAGTGAGCATAACCAGCAAAGCGCGTGATGGTCTGTGACAACGGAAAAGGATCGGCCATATAAGTATGGGCGGAATTTCGCAACCGCCCAAACTAGGGCCAGACACTCACGCTCAGTGATGGAATAGTTGCGCTCCGCGGGTGAGAGGAGCCTGCTGGCGTAAGCGATAACACGGTCGTGGCCACGCTGGCGTTGTGCCAGTACTGCTCCAATTCCGTGACCGCTGGCATCAGTACGGACTTCGGTAGGCGCAGAAGGATCGAAATGGGCCAAAACGGGAGGCGTTGTGAGAATGTCGATTAGATGAGAGAATGCAGAGGCCTCGTTATCGCCCCACTGGAAAGGAGCGTCTTTTTTCAAAAGGTCGGTTAGTGGTCGTGCTATGGCGGCGAAATTTCTCACGAAACGGCGGAAGTACGAACAAAGGCCGATGAAGCTGCGCACATCCTTGACACACTTCGGAACAGGGAAGTGCGTAACAGCATGGATCTTGCCTGGGTCCGGTTGCACTCCGTTCGCGTCAACGAGATGTCCAAGGACGGTAATCTGGCGACGGCCGAATTGGCACTTCGATGCGTTGAGTTGCAGACCGGCTCGCCGAAAAACGTCCAGGACTGCTGAGAGGCGCTCGAGGTGCGTAGCGAACGTTGGGGAGAATACGATAACGTCGTCCAAGTAGCACAGGCACGTGGACCATTTGAAACCGTGAAGAAGGGAGTCCATCATGCGTTCAAAAGTGGCAGGGGCGTTACATAGACCGAACGGCATCACTTTGAATTGATAAAGACCGTCGGGTGTGACAAAAGCAGTCTTCTCGCGGTCGAGATCGTCCACGGCAATCTGCCAGTAGCCGGAGCGAAGGTCAATAGAAGAGAAATAGCGAGCACCGTGGAGGCAGTCAAGGGCGTCATCAATCCGAGGTAGGGGATACACGTCCTTTTTGGTAACCCTGTTAAGGTGCCGATAATCCACGCAAAAGCGCCATGAGCCATCCTTCTTTTTGACCAGTACTACAGGTGACGCCCATGGACTATATGATGGTTCAATAATGTTCTTGGCAAGCATTTTGCGAACTTCTGCGTGAATAACTTGACGCTCAGCTGGTGACACTCGATACGGGCGGCGATGAATAGGAGGGGCATCGCCGGTATTAATGCGATGTTTGACAGCTGTAGTTTGGGCTAAAGGACGATCGTTAAAGTCAAAAATATCGTGGTAGGAAAACAGAACGCGGTAGAGTTCACGAGCGTGCTCGGAGGGCAAGTCGGGGGCAATCATTTTCCGTAAGTCAGCGATGGTACAATTTACCCCCTTACTGAATGCACACATATGATGAAAGCATGAATAACTCGAGCAGTACTTCATAAGCAGGCTGTTACATGCTTGTGTTGGTGTGTGGGTGTTTGTGTCGCATGCACAGGTCATAACAAGCTGGAGTAGCAGAGGTAATAAGTTGCGAGAGAAGGGCTTTGCTGATGTGTATGCATTGTCATATTGTCTATCTGCTATTTTTTAGACAAAGTGGTATAGGCTGTGCAAGAGAAGTTTGAGTGTCAAGCCATGAAGCCTTAAAGACCATAACTGTTTTGAAGTGCTGCATTTTAATGGGCAAGAAAAGCTTGCTGCTTGCATCTCTTGGTTTGGACTATTGTCGCTGCTTGAGTGCAAATACTAAAGGCTGTTTGTTTTTGGTCACAAGAAAGGAAAGGTGTCTGTTTGCTGCCTGTTTCATATCTTTTCCTCCTGCTGCTTTCTTTCTTTTCCATCTCTTTTCCTTTTTTCTTTTTGCTTGGGTTTTGACCACTTTGCAATGTTTTTGTTTGCTTGTACTTTTAGGCCCGGCATACAGAAGCGAAACAGATGTCATTCACACTACTTGAACAGTTACTGCATGGGTAAAGCTTTCTTTATTTTTTGCGTTTGTCACTTCCTATGTACTGTTGTGGCGTTATTTGTGTGCCTTTCTTTGCAAGCTGCTGTATACTTTCTACAGTTGTAATTGTTGATGTGAGTTTACAGTTTTTGTTCCCAATTATTTTGTTTGCCCCCTCCCCTTCCCCAACTCCTTCCTTCTTTTCTTTAACTTATTGGAAGTTGTTTTTTGCCTAAACTGCTGGACTTTTATATGTAAAGCATTGTGAACAATAAAACTTGAATGTATTATTTTTCTCTTAGTCTTCCTGATGCCTTGAGCACTGCTAGCAGCCAGTTGACAAAAAAGTTGGACAGTGAATTTGCTTTACGAAGAGAGATGAACTTCAAAAGGATTAAACTTTTCTGTGGAACTATGCAAGATAAGTATCTGGTAAGAAAGGGCCTTCAGCGTTATCTTGAATGTTTTTTGGGTGTTGCTCAGGTAGACCTTTGATAATCAATATTGGTTCATTCAGAATTCCTAGTAACTCATAAGGATTGACTGTCGGGCTAGTTATAGTTAGTTTGTGATATGAAAACAGCACTACCAGACGGCGCAAGAAGTGTCTGTGCTCCTTGTTTAGTCCTGTATGGCAGTGCTCTTTTCCTCTAATCCTGATAATGCATAGAATTTTCTAGCTTGTATAATTGTTTTATGTAAACTATATGGTGTGATGTGGATGGCTATGGTGAATATGCCTGTCGAATATGTAGAATTAGTTATGGACCCCATTGAATTAATGTTTGCTGCAGGGATTGCTTCCTAGCTCTGCTCTATAAACCATGCTGGGGAAGTCCTTACAGTTATGAAGGCCATATACTAATTCTATGATGCAACTTTGAACAATGACACAACTTGCCTCTCTTTTAGACCATAACATAGCTTTATTATGCCTGTTTACAACGTTGTGCGGTAAATTGGCACATGTGAAAACATCGCCATGAGTTAAGAGTTTTACTGAGTAGCAGATTAGACTTTGTTCCCAAACACATGTCTGACGCTTGAGATTACACAACCTCCAACATTAGGCACATGGTAGGACAGGGCACGTAGAGCGACCAGCCATCTTGGCTCCAGGCTTTGCACCCGCTGCACATTGTCTCCAAGAAAGGGTGCAGGGCCCACGTATGTGATCATCCACACGGACAACCATGCCGAGGCAGAGGAGGAGGCTTGTGCCGACCTGGGGAGGTATTCTGTAAGAGTCCACCTAGTGGACATGTCCATTTCATCTGCCACTGAAGTTCTGATCGCTTGGGCTGGGCTGTGCGTCCACAGCAGCCAGGTGCCACAGCCAATCAGAACTTCAACAGCAGACGAAATGGACATGTCCACTATGTTGACTCTTACAGGATACCTCCCCCGCCCTCCCTCTCTCACCTGCACTCACCTGTGTCCATATATTTGCATCCATGTAATTGGAGTGTCTTATATGGAGTGTCCGTATGCAGTCGAACGCCTCTACAGCAATATGACATGTATAACAAAGGGTTGATTATGTCCCGGCTGAATTCCTATCTTTCATACGTATTGTGTATTCCAGAAAGTGGATGGGAAAATGGCGCTGTGGTAGCTTAAGTGGTAAGAGCAATGCACATGTAATGCAAAGACATAAGATCGTTACCCACCTGCGGCCAGTTGTTTATTCATCCATTTTCATTTCAATTAATGTAGCATTTCTTTAATTCAATTAGTAAATACAAGTAACTTCCCCTATGTTGTCCTTGCTGTCTTTGTTTGTTGGCTTCTTATGATATGATTAAAAACCATGTAGGACGTATGAGCGACGCCATCATGTATGGCAAAAACCCTCATAGGGTTAAAGCAACAATAATGCTATGCAAATAGAACCAATTGCTCAATGCCATATTTGCCACACATATCAAATTACGAGGGATGTTCCGAAAGTAAGTTTCATTATTTTTTTTAAAGAGAAGATGGTACACCAGGTGAAACAAACAATCGCCATAAGAATCCATGCCCTTTGTTGGTTCAGCAATGGAAGGAGTGTTAGCGGAGGAGGAATGACGCATGCGCAGAGCGCCGAAGAAGAGAGAGTAGCAGCAGACCAGCATGTCCAAGGTTATTCAAGTACAAATCGCGATGGCAGACAGACGTGTGCTGACAACGTGGTTGCCAATGGAATGCGTGCTGTTATCCCGTATGAATGGGCACCTGTTCCCTGCATTGAAAGCCGCACACTCGGGGCGTCACTTCCAAAGCAATGCTGAGGTTGAGCAGGCTATGGAACAATTCCTTGCATCGCTAAGCACCGCGTCCAGAGTGGTTTCTTCAAACTGATTGCACGCTATGACAAATGTCTCGGTGTCAATGGCGACTGTGGAAATATAGTGCAAGGTGTATAGGTCATGATGCCACGGTGTGTGTGTGTTTTCTTCTTTTTTTTTTTTTGGCAGTAAACATTCCGTGTGTAAATAAATGACGAAACTTGCTTTTGGAATGTCCCTTGTATGAGCAATGGGAATTAATAGTTTATATGGTCCATTCTTTTCCTGTTTTTGTTTAGAGCATTCTTTTATGGATTTTCTTTGCAGCATAATGCACTGAACTGTATTCAGTTACAGTTGGACGTACAGCTGCCAATCAACTGCTCTCCTGCTGCTACCTTTGAGCATGTTGGATGCATGCATGGCAGCAGATTTTGTATAATAACTGTGCCCAAGCATGCAGATGAAGCAGCCGTAAAGAGTTTTGGGAGTCCTTTACGTGTTCTAATTGCATGGTCCCCAACTTTGGGTGGTGTGACGCTCCACACTGCCCCATCTTGAGGGACACGGTGAACTACCTTGTGGTGGACAGTCTGAAAAATATGTGATGCTGCAAGAATCCACTATAGCAAAGTGAATTGAAAGCCATGTGAAAATTCTTGGTACACAACAGCACTGGGGAATGCGCACACCTCTGCTTTTGATGGGCCTTAATAACTTTGCGAGCTTGCACCTTTGCATTTGTATTATCCGAAAATAGGTTTTTTTGCAAACTTGCATATTTGGCACCCAGAAATTATGCTGTATGACTGAGAATTATCAAAATGTTACAAACATGGACCATATTTACTGAATGTCCAGTATTCTTTACTGCATGAATGTCATGTTTTGCATCTTGGCTGTAGTTCTCAATCGTATTGTTTGAAGTGGGCCATCATGTGCTGGAAGCTGAATCAAAACAGATAGCACTTCTTGCTGACAGCAGTCTTGTATCCAGTGTCAACAGCCGTGCCAATTACCTGGTTTGTGTTTCACAGTGCAGTCATCTCTTGCCGATATAGTCCACAACTTTTGACATAATTTGACCACATAATGACCACATAATTTGAATTGGGCGGATTTGGTGGTGTAAACTTCAGAAACTTGCCATTTTAAATGAAGTTTTTTCAGAAATGATCAAACCCTTTTTTTTTTCATTTAAAACAAGCACCAATATAATTTGAAGAAAACCAGGCTATCTGGTTACACAAAGCCATGAACTGCATTGACTTAGGTTTACAGACCTTTGATTACATTTCATTACTTCATTTGTGTGTGACCCACGAGTGTTCAAAATTATGCGTTAAAGCTATGGTGCTTTTACATTATTCGTAAACCAATGTTTTTTTCCTGCAGCTTGATGCTGAGGGCTACATGAAAAGTATCCCTTTACCAACCACAAGCACCAGTCTTGAAGCAGCCATGAGTGGTTACATCAACCACCTGCTGGAAGCATTCACTACACAGCTAATTTCAGTTTTACCTGAAAAAGACATTGCCAAGTACAAGAACTTACTGAAGGTATGTGTCTATACATGTGTGAGCTTTTACTGGGTTGACGTGAATAATTTAATGCAGAAACCTTCTTTGTGAAAGTATTTGACGATTGTATGTTTGCTTCCAAATTTTTTACTTCGTGCCATCTCTGAAATGATGTGAATAGTGCACTATTGTAAAATCTGTGTCTGCAGAACGCTGTTCTAACCAAACCCTGTTATTTACAGACTGCATTTCTAGCACAATTGTTGAGTGTGATGGCTAGTGTCGTACCTCAACAATCTGCTCATTATATTTATTATATTTGATTATTTCACCACTTAACGGGTGCACCTCACACACTCGTGATGCTGGCTCGCACTTTCTGGCTTGGGCCTCAACGGAGCAGAACAGGTGAAAGAGAACACCTGCGGCTGCGGTATTGGTTGAGGGGAGAGAGCATCGCCGCATCACTCTCGCTCTCGGGAACCTGTATTATTCACAGGCTCCTTGTCCGCGAATGCTCTTGCCTGTGTTTTGTGTTTGGTAAGGCCACATCAAAACGAGCCAAGCATCTCAATGCTCTCGCTTACCCGCAAAGAGTTCATAGCTCGAAGGACTGCTCAGCGGCGTTCAGTTGGACATTAATGCTTTCACATTCACAACTCATAAGTGCTTAGGTGTCCTCATATTTTATCCAGTACTATTTAATATTGCTAATATGCTCTCATTTGGCATGGCTTAGCTCACGGCCATGGTGGACAACCATGGAGACGCATGTACTATCCGCTGTAACACTTATTACCGTCCTGTGGCTGGTACAGCAGGACTCACAAAGGGCTTCCCATTGTCACTTCCCTTTGTCAGAGGTGTGCCATGGCGACAGAAAACTGGGACCGTACACTCTAAGATTTTCGTACTTGTTGCCACTCGCAGAGGGAAGAGCTCCGGAAACTTGGTGAATTGGTCAATAATGACCTGCAAGTATTTGTGGCCACGAGGTTTAGATGACAAGGGCTTGGTAATATCAACACTAAACTCTTCCATGGAGCTGTAGCCCACTGACTGTTCATGAGGCCCTCAAGCTTCTGACATCGAGCTTTTGTGCGCTGACAGGCAGCACAGCATGGCACATACTGCATTTTCTGGTCTATTAGTCACGCTTTTGTGTAAGTCGCACCCTCCTCAAAACAGCGTTGTAAAAAAAAAAATACAGTTATGTATATAAGTCGCACCGGTGTATAAGACGCACCTATTCATTCGGTAAGCGATATGAAAAAATACAGTGACGTTTCACTTTGTGAACGTGGGTCTTACGCAAGCAATGATATGGACACTCCAGGCACATATCTGCCATCGTTGTCACCGTAATGTTCCGTATAAAGACCAAGTGCGATAACATCGTCCCCGCACGCCGTATGATGTATGTACAACGATGAGCCATCTTGCGCGCGAGGGAGGAAAGCGGGAAGGCAGCACTGGAGGGGGGCTTGTACTCTGGTAGTAATTGCATAGTTTGAGCAGCAGCACGCACTGTATATTGAAAGCGATGTGCAAATATGACGAATTTAGAGTCACTTGACTCGTGGTCAGCCTGCCGCCGCTTGTGTTTCTGCTCCAACCTCCCACTGCGGTCAGCAACTCGATCACTCAAGAAGAACCCCGTACCGCCATAGCGTGCACAAACTCGTAGCAACTGCCAGAGCAAGTCAACCCAATGCGGTTCACATGGCCATAGCATCCAATCAAATTTTGATGGCAGTTTTTTTTTTCCAGGGAAAAAAATGCATATATATGTCACACCGTCCTATAAGGCTCACCGACGAAAAATTCAGAAAAAGACCTCGACTTATACGCTGGAAAATACAGTACTGTGATATGTCAGCCCACATGTTCAGCCAGACTAACCATGCTGAGACACATCTCGCATTTTTGAAGAATCCGGCATGGCCTGCAGTGGGGTAGTTGTGTGCCATCTTCAATGCCCGATGTCAGAGGTGATCAGGTAACCATGGTACCTTCTTGTTGCCTTTTTTCTGAACCAGCAGTCCATTTGTCCAATTCTGTTGTCTGACAGGTCCGGGCTTGGGAGCCTAGTCCTTTGGACCACAGTCTTCATTTTTGAGAGATGGCCACTTCTTGAATGAGCCATCCTGTGTCACTTAAGAGTGCGGCATCTTCCTCCAAGGCTACTGCGACTTGCTCAAATCTAATTTTCACTTCAGGATCTAGAGCAGCAATGGGAAACAGTGGCTCATGCAGGCTGTCACTTGCGTGGTCTCCACACTAGAGATGGGCTGTGCTCAAGGCATCTGTGGGTATATTTGCCAGTACCCATCTGTGCTTGATTTGGCAATTCAAGTCCTTCAGCTGTAGGACCCAATGTTTGACCCTGGGCGAAGCTTGCTCGGTGCTAAACATCCATGACAAGGACAAGTGGTCACAGCGAATCTCAAACTTGGTAAATTCAAGTTGGTCCCTGAACTTGTCCGCTGCCCATACTACTGCAAGGCACTTCCACTCCTAGACAGCATAATGGCTTTCTGCGGGTGTAAGAACACTGCTAATGAAGGAACAGGCTGAAAGGTCCGTGAGTGGATGCGCTGTCAGTTAAAAGTGGGGTATGAAGTTCTATATACAGTAGAACCTGGTTGGTACGTTCCCGTTAAGTATGTTTTGCCGGCGCCAACATTCACAATCGAGAACACAAAAAATGACCCAATAGAGTTATGCTAATTTTTTACTGGTTTATACGTTCCCGGAAAACATGATTTTTCAGCACCAAAGTTCAGTACGCCGCCAAACTGTGATCATATGATACGTTTTCCAGCGGCTAGATCCCATGTAAACAAGAAAATGCGCGAAGCGTGTGCGATCGAGAACAGTATATAACTGCCCACCGCGACAGCTTCACCGCAAAACTCGCTTGCCCATCTCACATGAAAACACTGGCATGTGCTCAGTTTTTCATTTCGGTACCAGCAAATCTCCGTGGTCGTCGCATGCAGCATTCACAGCTATCACCGCCAATCCTGTTGCGATAAGCATCTTCACCTATCTTTTTCACAGCACGTGGCACCATTTGAAGCGTAGCGCACGCTTTTCAGATTCAAATGGTTTATTTTTCTTAAATTTTTTTTCTTGAACAGATGATAACCGAAACACAACACTGTTCCCTGCTGCAGACTGCGATTGTACACATTTGCCGTCCTCTAAATCCCATCTGAACAAGAAAAGGCGTAAGGCACGCACGGTTAAGCGCAGTATATAGCCGCTTGTCTCACATGAAAACAATGGCATGCACAGTTTCTTATTCCAGCACCAGCAAATCTCCACCTGGGTCATCGCTCACCGCATTCATAGCTTTCACCACCAAACCTATTGCGATAAGCTTCTTCACCTATCTGTTTTACAGCATGTGGTGTGTAGTTTCATTGGTAGCGTACTGCATGCTTTTAGTAGACGATAATCCAAATGCATCGCTGTTCCCTGCTGCAGGCGGCACGATGTGGGCATCACGTGTCGCTTCTGCAGCATCCGGCGTTGCCCACCAGCTGGACTTTCTTTCGGTTTACCATCCCTCTCCTAAAATACCACGCAACAGGAAAACAACAAAACGCGTCTCGTGCCACAACGATCCACGTGACGCTTCACGTTACGTAGATGTCAACAATAGTTGAGTCTGTCAAACTTTTTTAGTTACTTCGGATTGTACATTTTCCCGGTTAGTACGTTTTTTCTCTGTTCTTTTTTTCAAGAACGGATGAATGAGGTTCTACTGTAATAGCCAGCAAGCTCCAGGAAGGCTTGCAACTGCTTAATTGTGCTGGGTCTTGGGTAATCTAGCTCTGCACGCACGTTTTGTTCATATAGTCTGTACTGCCCAAGTGAGACGATGTGACCCAAAAACTTAAGGGACTGACGGCACACCTGTATTTTGTCCAGATTAATTATAAGACCAGCACCTTTAATACGTTGCAGTACTTTCCTCACCTGCACAATGTGACTCTCAAGCGTCTCCGAGTAGACTAGAACATCATCTAAAAATGCCATAGTGAAGTGGTGAGTGATTCCCTGTAGCACTCAGTCCTTCAAGGTTTGAAAAGTTGCCGGGCCACCTGCCACACCAAAAGGCATCCCGGCACATTCAAACATACCCTGATGGCAAATGAAGGCCGTTTTCATAATATTGGCATTGCAAACAGGAATCTGGAAGAACCCTTGGGAGAGATTGAAGCTTGAAAACCACTGAGTTTGGGCAAGTTGTGCTAGCAGTCAGTCCGTTGGAGGCATCGGGTAGGCAGGCACCTCAGTTCATGCATTCAGTGGTGCAAGTGCAAGAGGTAGCCTTATAGCACGAGTGTTCAGTCTGTGCAGCTGGTCTCGATGGTAGGATGGCTGTATCACCGCTGGGTGCAACGGCCAGTAGGATGCCACCGGTAGAGCCTGAAACGGGATGATAGCCGCAGCCGTCAACACTCGGGGCTGCACTCCAAGCAGGCCAGTCACGTTCACAGCTGACTGGAAGGCAAGGTCCCTCATCACTTGTTCTGTCAGAGGCGGAGGCACCTTGTACTGCAACCACCTCCAAGCACGCTCCATGAGGCCGTCAGCTGCCTTAGCCAACTCCGCGATATTGGCAAACTGTTTGCTCTTTCAGCACCCTGTGGTCCACCGATCTGGTCATAATAGGCTGCAATTGCGTAAATTCTTTTAAATTTTCTTCTGGGTGCTGCGTACAGAGCTCAAGTTTGTTTCAAGTGTTGCATCACGTCAGTTGTGAATTCCACAATGAAGGCCACAGTAAGTTATTCCCACTTCGCAAACGTGGTCACGAAGCGCCACCACAACTTCGCACTGCCCTACAGAGCGGCAGGCACAATGTGGGTGAGCCTTTTGTCAGCGGCGAAACCAGTGACCAAACAGAGCTTCTCCAGCCTGTCCAAAATCTCCTCGGTGGACTAGATGTCATTGAATCCTCTGAATTTTGGGAGCTGACCTCCACCAGAACGGCGTCACCTGATAGTGGAACCGCCGCCGCTGCTGTCACAGAACCTGCTGGCACCAATCAAGGAACATTTCAGCCATAGCTGGCCGCCCATTGTCATTGCTGCAGCAGTCGTCATCTTCATCCTCACTGCTCAAAACATCAGGCTGTGGTGTGGAAACTTCCTCCACAATGTCCTCCACAGTACACAAACTGCAGGTCACAAGATCGTTGGCTGCGGTGACAAAATCGTCCTCGGTAAATTCAACCCTGAGCTCGTTCCAATCTTCAGTTGCTACTACTGGCTCCTGCAGATTCTCTTCTGGTGGCTTGCCAAAGCCACGTTTCGTAGAATGATTATCTATGGTCGTCGGTGAGCCAAGGTCCCAGCTAATTGCGATAAAATGTATCGTCTCTAGGGTGCTGATGTTCAGTTCCTTGTCTTTCCATTCCAACTTAGCCAATAAACGACACACCAAGAGACTTGCAAAATAATACTTGACATTCCGAATAATATCCGCGTCCAGCGGTTGTAAATGGCTTGTCGTATGTGGGGGCAAAAAAAGCATCGTGTTTTGTAGGGTGGCATCTTTTTGGTGGATGGCACATGGATCCAAGACCATTTTACTGCCCATTTTGCAGTCAAGGTAGGTAAAAGAATCTGTGGACAAGGCAGAGGTCATCCAGGACTTGGCTAACCTTGTAAACGCAAGGCAAATGGCCTGTCAGTTTGAAGCAGCATTGACTTTTCTGATCCGTCATGATGGCCGCAATCAAAAATGTAACCCATTGCCTACTTTTTTGGAGCCTTGGCACATTTCACCTTTAAAACAGAGCCTCTTCTCTGGCTACAGTTTGTAGAATAGACCGGCTTCATTCACGTTAAGCATGACATGGGTGGTATCCAGTGATGAGTGAAGGCAGGGTTGTCCCCATCCAGTCATTCATGGCGGCCTCGTCCTCTTTTTTTTCTTCGCAGCTTACATTCTTGTAAATGACCCACCATAGTTACTTAGTGATTTTGGCGTTGTATTGCTAAGCACTAGTTTGCGGGATCAAATCTCGGCCGCGGCAGCCGAATTTTGTTGTGGGTGAAATGCAAAAACGGCTGTGTACCGTGCATTGGGTGCACCTCAAAGAAGCCCAGGTGGTCAAAATTAATTCGGAGTTCCCCACTACAGCATGCCTCACAGTCAGATTGTGGTTTTGGCACGTAACACCCCGCGGTTTGATTTTCTTGTAAACGAGTCCATGACTCACTGTCATTTTTGGATCCAACCCCCGTTCTTCACGTCAAGCGACAGTACGATGTTGTCGGCTGTCTCACAGAGCACCTTGCCATCAGCGTTCACTCCAGCAGCCACGATCTCCATGAACCAGCAGCTCCTAGGGAGTCCAAAATATTGGATGATGACTGTACAACTGACCAAGAGGATGTTTCAAATGGTCTGTTGGGCGAACACGCATCGGAAGGAGAACAAGAACAGAAAGGACCTATGCACTAAGAAATGAACAGGAAAGGAAGCGTGCCGCCGCTTCTTAGGAGCTTGAGCTCAAAAAACAGTGTTGACTAACCCAGAGATGCAGGTGTCCCTAATAAAAACCAAAATAAACTTTTTAGAGGGCCCCTCACCAGGTCTGGCCATTTTGAGCTGACAAGCGCAGAGCATACAATGCGCACTAACGATCATGTTTACAATAAATGACAACACTACGCGCCACGGAAAGGTTTGAAATTTCAATCCGAACGCTGTTTTCTCTATCCCTCGTGGCAACTGCGCTCCAAGCCGGATAGTGATGTAGCCATGTCCCTGCGCCTACGTACTTGGGTCTGCAGTGTGACATCGCTCGTGGTGACACACGACTTCGAGTATTATTCAAGACAACATCTGTGATTTGTGTAATCTGTTGCTTGAATTGACGAATGGAAGTTTAGAGAAATAATAAAACTCACAAACAGAATGTCTGTGTGTTTTTTGTTTTACTTCGCACCGAAGCAAGAGGGATGTACTTCCGCTTCGTCTGCTCGTTCCCATGGTCATGCAGTCATGTGCGCAGGTACCGAAACTATGCCATTTTCTACCATGTTCCAGCGCATGATCATGCTCTGCGATCCGCGTGTTCTGTTTCAGTATTTGTGTAGCGCTGAATTATACCACTAGTCATGTGTTCTTGTGGCTCACAAAATCGTGCACTGTGCAAAACCAGACAATCACAAAAGCTCACACGCGACGCCGTCAGCGGAAGTGCGCCGCACCGCAAGAAAAGTGAGGAAAAAAAATGAAAGCAGGGCCCGTGACGTATGCGTCATGCAATCCTTGAGCTCCGGTATGGGAGAACACAGGAAAGGAGTTTAACTTGTGAACGCTAGACGGGGCAAGTGGAGAGAGTGTCTATGTTTGCGATGAAGCTTGCCTCCTGAAGTCATGGGTTTGCGGCACTGAAATATTTCTATCTTGGCTATTAAGGAGCCGATTTGAAAATTTTTTGCGGCAGAACTCTTTAGTTCTGCCGCAGTTCTCCTTAGAGAACTCCTTAGAACAGTTCTCCTTAGAGAACATGTAACAACTTTCAGCATATAACCAAAATTTGCTATGGGGCCTGGTGAGGGGCCCTTTAAAGCAGTAAAACTCAACACTGAGGCATTGTGCACTGGCTGTGAGAATATGTCAGGACAGTTCCGGTTACCAGCCGTTGAGAGAGATTCTCAATTGTGACAAAGTTCGGGTCTCACACCAATGAGCTTGCTATCAGTTGATAGAAATAGCTCATCTTCCAAAATATTTGCTTCTGTATGCATCTCCTTTTTGTTCCTATTTGGAGAATTTTCGGCAATGAGTTTTTTTTTTTTTTTTTTTTCGGTGATATATTTTTTGCTGTGCATTTTATTAACCCCCCTCCGCTCCCTTCTGTTTTCATTTTGAATAAAATGAGCACTACTTTTTACCATTCAAACTGAATTAAGTCATTTTTTGTGTTTTAACATGCTTACCAGAGAGTGACACCATCAGGCGACATGGTGTCAGCTCGTCTTGACATAAAACAAAGTTTTGTGTCACTCAGGGAATTTTGCAAAGGCACTCAGGGAATTTGGAAATGTCAACTTGGTGGACACCCTGTTTTTGCCTCTTTAACATTGACACTGACGCATTTGACATTTTTATTACTTGGTCATGTTGACCGACTATCGTAGGTGGGGTGGACAATGCCAAGCCTAAATCCTTCCTTGACAAGGTTAGTCCATTTCCTCTTCGGACCTTTGTCTATTTTCTGCAGAATTTTTTGCTTCTCCTTGAATGACAGAGGCTCTTGCTTTTGTGACATGATGGGGATGAACAATTGAAATGGCTCCTTCCGATTACTGGGCAAACCAAATTACGAAAAAAAAATGTGGTTCGCTAGATGAATGAACAGCATTCAAAAGCGTGATGTGGGCTACAGAAGGGGAGCGAATAGCGAGCCAAATGAGGTAAAAAAAAAAATTTAAACCGAGGTCAGCCCAACAACGCATGTACAGAAGCGCACACCTGTGCTCACCCCACAGAGAACAAACCGGCGGGCCATCGAAGGCTGGCTGGCTGGCTGACATCGTGCTCTTTCATGCTTCCTACCTTCCAACCCTCTGTGCGCTCCGAGCATGGTCTTTTCTGCTGAACAGTGGGACCACTGAGGGTTTGCGCAACCACGTGACATAGCTGGTTATATGGCAAATACGCCTGATTGGCATCCCACTGCGCCAGATGCTCTGCTGGCTCTGCTGCCACTGTGACTGGCTTGAAGGTTCATGTGATCCACAGCAGTGCAGCAACATGTTTGGAACAGCCTTTGTTTTGCACATTGTATGCAATGTATTTCAACCAGGGGATATTACGGATTCATACCACACCGACAGTTGTACCAGCTGTTATCTCCCAAAATATATTTTTTGCTTAGGGCTTGCTCAGACTCGTACTCGCCATAATTCTACTCAGCCGGGCTCAATCAGACTCAGACTCACGTAGTTGCAAAAAAAATTATGCAGATCGTGCAGGAATCCTGAAAATATGTGAAGCAAAGCTTTGTTGAGGCAGGGAGAGAGAGTCTTACGAGTCAGTAAGACGAGCAACTATTTACAGGTTATATTTACAACAGCGGTTGCAGTGCTGACCAGTTAGATTCACAGCGCGAGCCCAGTTCGTTCTTCCTCCTCTTTTCTCGAGTGATGGCACCCACGCGCCTCGTTCAAACAATTAAATACCACACGCATGTAGCAATATATTGAGGAAACCACAGGGTTTGCACAGGTCCTTGAAATTGAAATTTGCGTTTTCAAGGCCTTGAAAGTCCTGGAATTTCTTTTCCGTCATTGAAAACCCTTGAATTCTTTGAGTTTTCACGGGGCCCAATTGTGCTACTCGCATTTTATGTTGGCTGAGCGCACTCCCAGCAAACTTCATTGCTTACCGCTTTACGCAAGCGCACGTCCACCACCCAATATTATTTTTTCATCTGGCTTGCTTCGACTTCATGGTTGGCCAAAAGACACAAGTTGCTCGCCACAATGAGGCTAGAGCATCTCGACCTCTTCAAAGGAAAGAGAAGTTGTGCCACCATGCTTATTTGTAACGAAAATGCAGTTACCTGAATCAAACATGAATATTAAAGGCTGACCCACATGGTGCAAACTTTCCTGACAAAATTTCAGCAGCAAGCACTGGCATGGCGACACGGCAGCGGGCCTTTGTCATGCTACACACATGCAAGGAAAAGAAAAGCAGGCGGCCGCCGCCACCACCATAATTTCAACCGGAAGTCTGATGCAATCGAACCCTGATTGATCCGCACTGCCCGCCTGCGTTCGCCGCTTCTGCCAGCAGCAATATCAAGCCCGGCTTGACCGGCGGCACACAGCTATATTTTCGCCGCCGGCCTCTGGGAGGACACTGCCAGGCGACCGGCCGCCACTTTCTTGCTGGAATATCGCTCCATGTGGGTAGGCCTTAACTGTTGAATTTAGTACGAGGGCGAATCAGAAGGTGTTTGTCTCTATTTTTTTTAGCCAAATTACAGCTGTAAATGTGAAGTCAACATATCCATTCCCAGCTGTGCACCTTTATTAGACTGGCCTGGCCTTATCTGCCGGCCGCTCCGCAGCACGGTGCAGCTGTCAATTGTTGAAGATGGTAGTTGTGCTTCACACGTCCACTGTATCAAGTATCAGTATTTGAATTTCGTGCCGAAAGCCCAGCGCCGGTATGCGGCGTGACGTCAGGGATTTCAAAGTATGTTTTCGCATTTGGGCCGCGTTGGCTGATTAAAGGTTCCCAAAACTTGCCATGTTTAATATTGGGTTCCTTTAGAACACAATGTAGTCAATCTGTACCGCTATGTATAATTAGTAGGCCCTAGAAGATGCCATCAAAATCCAAGACGTCACAGCCCCCAGGTGGGGGCACTTAAGTAGACGTCGCCACCCGTATTTCGTTCTTGCGCTTTTTCTGGCTTACCAAACGTCTTATCGTTGTAAGAGTGGTGTTTTTGGTGTTGTAGAACGGTAATTTACTGATGCAGAAGAAATAATTTTTCACTTTAGTGTTCCTTTAAGCAAGAGACTGAGACTGCCTCCTCTTCTGGGGATGCAACGACCTCGATGCTGCTCGAGGCCGATGCAGGCTTTGCCGACTACGATTTCGAGGGTTTAAACCTCACCACGACCTTCGCCGAGTACGTGGAGGCCGACAACAACGTTGCGATCTGCGGCGAGGTGTCGCTGGATGACGCCATCGAGGAGGTTTTTTGCCTAGTGCCGACACCGCTGCGACATCAGACAAGGACAGCGATGACGCCACAGATGTCGTGCCTGTGCCTACCACGTTCGCTGAGGTGCTACGGCACATAGACTGCATCCGGAACTTCCTCTGTTCATGCGAAGCTGCGGAGGACCTCCTTTTGGACATTGCCCAACTCGAGTGAAAGCTCTTAATTCACGGATCAAACAAGGTCCAAAAGAAGCTTACCGACTTTCTTTAAAGTTCGCGCTGGCTGGCGGGAATCACGGCAGTGGGCAGTGGAGTGCCGTAAAGGTTCGTTTTAATAAAGCATGGTTGGTACCTGTACTGCAGCATTAATTCTTATAGCATCTACTTTTTTGGTAATTTGGGTTTCCAAGCCCTGCAGAGTATGTTAGTAGTTTACATTGAAGTTTCTCTTAAATCCGTCGTGCGAAATAAGTTATATTTTTATAGGCATAATTTATGTTCTGATTTTACAACGCTTTTTTGTGGTCCAGAGAAAGTCGTATAATCGGGGTTCCACTGTACAGTTTTTGTCGCGGCCCCTTGACACTGGCAAAACTGAACATCGCTCTCAGTGTTGCATTCTTCAGACACTCTTGAAAGACTATCAGTCCGATAAGCCAATGATCTTCTTTCTTGGTAGAGACCTTGAAAGTGTTGTGCAGAATGTCCTTGCAAAATTCATGAAGGCTTCAGCGTTGTCTTCATTAGCAGGGGTTGGTGGTTTGCTCGGGGTAGATATTGATCATGTTTGAACCACACTCCGCTTGAAAAAGTGGATTTCGGCCCCAAATTTGGACAAGCACTGAAAGATTCAAGAGCAAGTGCAAAAGATACATTTCAATTCAGAATGGAGTGCAAACTTTTTGTGGCAGCTGTGACCAAGAAAATACTGGAACAAAATTCCCTGAAGTAGTCCATGGTTAGAAACCTGTCCTCTCTAGACCCCCGGCTCTTGTGCTCGAAGCCAGATCAGCCTGTTGGACCTAAGGAAGGTGTTGGATATCTTGACCATGGCAGGAAGACTGAGTGACTCCCAACAGGAGTGTGTACTGGCAGAATACACTGAACTACTGCAAGAGTTAAAGCATGAGCTTCACATTTTTTAGAAGAGCCTTAGCAGGCTAGATGAGTTTTTCGTAACCTCTTGAGCTTCAATCCCTCATAAAGAGAGCTGTGGAAAGCAGTCGGGCTGTTGCTTGTTTAGAGCCATGGGCAAGCAAGTGTCAAGGTTCAACGTCAACCGCCAGATCTCTGTAGAGAACCTGAAAGGTTTGTCGTACATTTCGCAGCGTATGATATGTGATGCAGTGGACAGCGCAGGTGGCATTTTTAACGTTCCTGTCACAAAAGAACTCAGAATGGCCGTGTCCGGAGTGAGGCTGCAGTATGGTGCTCTCTTGGAATCGGAAAACAGTATAAAGAAAACTCAAAGCAGACAAAAAGCCGCATAATCATGAATGAAGTTGAAGGCATGCAGATGAAGGAAAAGAAGCTTGAGGCAGTTGTTGTCGATGCAACAGCCTCTGCAGATGGAAATGCAGAAAAGGCGGAAACAACTAGGGACATCACACACGTGGTGAAATAAACAGCCTGAGAAAGACCACAAAAGCTAAGGCTGAAGAACTCAGCAGCATTAAGACACAAATAGAAAACAAACTGAAAGACCTGCCCTGAGCTTCAGAATTTCATCTACATAGTCGAATAAAGCTGTGCATGCGATAAGTGAAATCACTTTCCTTTGTTCTGTGTAACGTGTGTAAACTACCGTAGTATTCTTTCGATTTTTTTAAAGGTCCTTGAAAGCTCCTTGGAATTTTTTTCTGGGAAACCTGTTTGAACCCTGGGAAGCACAGAGTGCCCTCTGGTGTGCTATTCTGCTCAGGGAGGAAGGAAAAAGGAGAAAAATAAAGGACTGAGGAGTAATGACGCGGATAGGCATTAGGATGCAATCATAGTAGAATCTCCGTGATAAGATCACACCTGTTACAAGTTCTCCAAAATTCCCAGCACAAGTCCATTAACCTGCAGCATGCTAAATTTTGTATGTTGCAAACCGCTTTTCACGCTGCGGTGAATGACACAAACAATTGAGCCGCTGCACCATCCCTGGCAAAGCCAGCCCCGATGGGCCAGTTGTGCCAGGTACTGGATGTTGTCAGGCTAGCAGAGCGGCCTCACCAATGCATCCGTCACATTACTGTTGCCAAGGCGACCTACGTCACTCTGCCTGGACTCTGACCCCTCCCCCCCGTTTCCTCAAATAAAAAAAAAAAAAGAAAGAAAAAAAAACTTTTGCTTGCTGCAGGACCAGGCAACTTGTCGGCCATTCTCAAACACCTTGCAACTTTGTCAGGAGCCTGCAATTGCACACGACAGAGTCTTGCTGCGTCAGCAGGATCGGCGGCATGTGCTTCCATGGGCAGCCTTATCTCTGTATTCCATGCCTTCTGTTGTTTTCGGCACTTGATGACAATTCAAAACTTTTCTACCTTTGCACCCACATTACTACATCAAAGATACTTTGTATCACATGATACAAAGTAGCTTTGCCACTGCAAAGAAAACAAATTTGCTTATCTATTATAAATTACCTTAAAAATCATGTCCTTATCACCATCAGGCAGCAGCTAGGATGCAGCAATGAAAGGAACTTGAGATAACCAGGCACATCTTAATATGGCGGCCTCAGAACACGCAAACTGCACAGCTTGCTGCTGCCGAAATGTGCACAAAACAAGTACTCCAGTGATTCAAATTCCCTTTAGCCAATAGGAGTGCTCTCTGCGCACCAGGTGACTGCCGCAATGAATTGTGATGCTAATTTTCCCTCTTCGTGCTCGCTTTTGTTACTTTTATTTCTGCATGGAGAAACAAAGCACCGCGGCTATCTGAATCTGATCTCTCATGTTTACGGTGTTACCAAGATAGCGGTGTTCCGTCAACAGACGGAAAGCCATGCTCGCACGATCAGCAGTGTGATAGTGCCTCCTGAAGCCCTATTTTCTTCCTGATTTCGAAGACAACACACTAATCAAATACAATTTTCTCAACTTCTGCAGCGAATTTCTTCCAAATATTTTGTCATGAGATAAAGAAAGGTCTTATGATTGCGGGGGAAAAAATTAAAAATGCAGAAATTTTGATCAAGTTGACCATTTCATTGCTGTGTTTCCCCTAATCTTTCTATATGATTTTTCAGTGATATAATTTTTTGCCTGTGTCAACTAAATATTCTAAGAGAGCCTTGATGGCACACTTCATTGATATATTTGGCCAAGGGCTCAGTAACACTTCACTGAACTGCCTGTTGTTAATGGGCACAAATGAAGGGATCAGTGCCTGCCATTCACAATCGTACTGTGGACAAGCAACAAGTATATCTGATCCACTGTCTCAGGTACTTTGAAATTACCACAGTCTGGTGAGTCCGCTCATCAGATGCTATGCAAATATTGTCTTGTTAATGCAACACCTATTCTGCCCCCTCTTTCTCCTTTCAGATGTAGTACGCTGAAAACCGTACTAACAATGCTGCTACATCTAAAATGCATGAATGCAGAGCTCCAGAAAAAGTGGCCAACCTAAATCCAAAACTGTTTTTTTCTTTCAGTTTTGCTCTGGAGTGAAAAAAATTGTAATGTTGCGGTTCAGTTCCGTTACGAGCAAAAACAATCTTTACGGTTTTCGGTCCAGTTTCTGTTTAATACCTTGCTTTTTAGCTCTTGATATGGCACTGCGCCTGTGGATTCTTGGTGGGGAGGCATTTCTTTTTCATTTAAAGCAGTCAGTGACTGCTGCTGATTGTGCATTACAAGTTTGGGAGCCATATTTTTGTTGGAACATACCTACTGTAAGTGCATGTAGCAGCATTCTGAATTACTTTGATTTTGCTGGCTTTCTTATGTGTAATATTTTCTGACCAGCAAGATGCATTCATGGCTGTTCCTGCATCACCACAACAAAGTAGTACAGTGGGGGAGAAAAAAGCAACAGTGGAAAGAAGACAAGTAGTATTACGTGCTGGCGTGCAAATCACTGTACCCTTTCCTTCAGTTTGCATGCACCACAGGGTGTGCAAGTGCTGTACTGCATTCAATAAGTTGTGTGGCACCGTGCATGTCATCGTCAAGAACTAGCACAGAAAAATTTAGTCTGATCAAGCTTCAACTGCTTAAGGAAATGAAAGTTGGGTCAGTTTATGGTAGCTCTTGGTGAGTACAATATAGGGTAACATCATTTAAGAACCATTTAGCGTGGTTTTGAGTGATAATAATGTTTATATGAAATAAAAACTGCCCATAGTAAATGTTTGACTGCACTAATGTAAACACTACTTTTCCTTTCATAAAAAGAAACACTTGAAGCATTTGGTGGACTCAATAGAACTGAAGAATCAAAAAGCTGTGGATAGTCTCTTTGAGAACTGCATTGCCTCAGCCAAAGGTAAATATCCTATAATTTAACACACACAATTACGAAGTATTGCCTATTGGATTCAACATTCCATTTCACACTATTCTGGACACGAGCCCAAAGCTGTTGAACAAAAATTTTCTATGCAGATTGCAGAGAGATTTTGGCAAAGGTATTGATGGTGCTGCTACCACTGTGTTTTAGCTCTTTTTGACTGCTGCCTTGATATTTCACAAATAGATGCTTGAGAATGTTTATTACTCCTGTGTTACACTCACTCAAAGACCAGTTAATAAGGTATCATTTGATATATTGCAATACATGTTTTAGTAATTCCTTAAATAAAAAATTAAGGCTGCTGAAAATGCTGAACAGTGTTAGAGCTAACAGAGCACTAACAAAATCCTCTTATCATTTGATAGAACCTAGTTTCAGTTCGCAGATTGCTCGGTTGAGGGCGGCAGGGTACCCGAGCAACCTTCTTATCTCAGTCTCGAGGAACTTGCGTAGTAAGTTAAGCACCGATCCTCACAGTATTGAGCCTCAGGTACATGTTCGAAAAAACAAAACAGCTGTTATCCCGTACATTCATGGGATCTCCCACATACTTAAAAACATAGGACAAAAAGCAGGTATCTATGTTGTTTTTCTGCTCCAAACAAACTTGCCCAGCTTTGTGTCAGAACTAATCCTGCTGCTAAGGAACGTAGGATTTGCAGTATTAATCATAGAAAAAAGTATACAGTTTGTTCGAAAGGTGTTGTGTACAAGATACCCCTGAAATGCAGTCGGTCTTATAATAGGGCAGACAGGTAGATGTCTCAATGTTAGGTTACAAGAACACAGCAATAAAGTGCACAAAGGGCGGGAAGGGTTTCTAGGTGTTCATAGCGCACAATGCGGCTGTATCCCGCTTTTTGAAGAAACCACTATCTTAGCCAGGCATTCTAATGAATGCACCAGACTTATTGAAGCAGCAGCGATTGCCGAAGGTGACTCAGTTAGTAAGCCGTCAATTGCATTAACAGATAAAGAACTGGTTTTTCTGAGGTCGCACATGCGCTCTCGTTCGTCTTAGGTGGCGGTCATGGTTCCTTTGAATGTTCAATGCATACTCATGTCGGTTTGATGCCTTGTGGGGGGCGCTTTTGTCTTGGTGTCTCAGTATATATGAGTGTTACTCAATATGAAAATCAGTTGGAAGTCAGCGCTTGTCTTCGTCGTTCTATTGGTCCCTTGTCCTTGTATGAGCTGTAAGTGATGTTTGAAACAATGGAATACCAACTAGCCCGTACCCAAACCTTGCTCCCCTTAAGAGACAGGAAGATGGAAGTGTGGATTAGAGAGTAAATTCATGTAGCTGATAATGTCATTGAAATTAAGAGGAAAAGGAGCAGGGCTGGTCATGTTGTGCAAACCAGATAACTGTTAGTTTTTCGGAGTAGCATAATGGGATGCCAGGGGAAGGGAAAAGCAGTCGATAGTGGTGTGATGAGATTATTCGTTTGGAAGCATAGGATGGAATCAGCTGGTGCAAGTCAGCTCTAATGGAAATTATTAGGAGAGGCCTTCGTCCTGCACTAGGCATAAATAGGCTAGAAGTGTCTGCTGCTGGGCCTCTTGGTACATAGCTTGAAAAACAACAAAACCCAGCCTTTGAAGACGTGCAGCAAGAGGAGAGAAATTACTCAACCGCACGCGGCTGAAACTAGAAACAGAGTTTAATGAAACAAATGGATCGAAAGGAAACCAAAGCGTGCATGCGCTGTACATAAATATGGTGATGTTGAAATGTGTCTTTGGAACATTTCTGTTAATGCTGGTTAATAGCTGCTTCATTGAAATTAGGTTCACTAATTTAAGCAATTAAACAAAATTTAAAAGTACCAACTTCTAGGTTGCACTACTTTTGGCAACATAAATTTGGTTGCAATCTTGTAGAGCTTTCCGCATTTCTTTTGTTATTTGTGTGGACCTGCACAGTAGCTAAATAGTGTGCATCTTTAAACAAAGGTGTCAAAAAAATACAAAAAAATAGAGATACCAAAGCAAGGACAATAGGACCTGGTATTTGAAGTCCACAACTTGAAGACATCTTTTTTGGCTCAGCCACTGGTTTAATAAAGAAATGTACCTGTAACAAAATCAGTAAAATGACACGCAAAAGTAGAAAACCACATTTTGCATGTGCTAACACCTCATCATCATCAGAATTATCCCAGTTTGCTGTCCCTGTCTTGTGCTTTTCTTTCAACATAAACACGTTCTAATTCGCCCAGCTTGCATTTATATGGTATAATGTGCACAGACAGAACACTGGCATGCTTTTCTCTATGGACCTATGAAAGCTGACAATATGTGCAATATTCTGCATTCCTTCTCCTGTTCCAGATGCTTTATCTTCTAAGGTAATTCTCACACATGTTCTGAGTGATGCACAGTTTGAACGACTCAGGAAGGTTGGAGTTGATGCAGCCTTTGAGGCAAGTTATTAGTTTTCACTGTTGTTTGCTGTATTTGCCATAGTGCTGTGCTGGCCACTGTGTTTGCCACACAGTGGCCCAGCAGCTGTCAATCCTGCTACTGAGCACAAATTCATATGATCAGTTCCCAGCCATAGTGGCCCCAACCTGCTTGGGGCTTAAGGCAAAACTGCCATGTACTAAGACTTCAGTGTGCCTTGAAGAACCCTGAGTGATTAAAATGAACCTTGAGCCTACCATAGGGGTGTCTCATAGCCTGTACACCTATCGAGCATAGAGCCCCATCAGTTATTAATGCTGTTTGCAACAATGTACTGTTGGGCTAGTAACCTTTGCACTGAAAAACAGCATTACTAATTCTACATGTTGTACTTTTGCAGTTGGTTACTGAAGCAGGCATTGGCATAGCTGGCGGGGCGGAGGGGTGTCGAACCCCCGCACCCCCCCAAAATTTTTCTGGTGAAAACCCCCTTCCCCTCTTTCCTACAGAACGAAAAGTTTCAGGAGGTGGGCTCCGAAAGAGCAACATAGATGAAAGGGCAAGCTTGAATCTGAAAGCAAGGCGAGGGCTAGAGTGGTCCGAAATGAGGGGGGGATGTCATGGGGGCGATCATCTCTCCGATGCACAGAAACGAGGAGGGGGGAAGTGACGTGCATAAGAGGTGTCAAGAACGAAGTTGGCGGATAATTATGGACATAGAGTGTCTCGTCACTGCCCGATCGCTCAACATCAGACTGTCGTGGCCAGTCGGCCAGGCCGTCTAGCTGAGGCTCATCTACGCAGTCGTAACAGGTGCTGCTTATCCAACAGCAGCCCATCCTAACTAAAGGTCTCGGCAATTTTGAGAATAGACTGGCGTCAGGAGACACGACGCTTTATAAACTCTCGGAGCTACCAGCTGGCCTTTACTGCGAACTACAGATGCTTTAATTTTCACAAAGGCTTCTAAACAGGAAGCAGCCCTGCTTCGGACTGTCTGCCTCATCAATTACCAAGTGAGATCAATTAACAATATAGCATCGCGTGATGCCTACAATACCATGATCGCAAGTTACTTCAAGGCACCTCTTCAAACAAGTCATACAGCAGGTCATTGAAAGTGAGTGAAACTTGCATCATATGATACTACTATCGAAGTTCTAGCACAAAGCTTCGTTCCTGTATTTTTAAATCTAGAATAAGGTTGCATGCCCACAAGCACGATATAGTGGTAGGCGACTTGCAAGCAAATCTGGCCTGCACACAAGACACACGATAGTGCTGTGTCTAATTTTTGATTAGCCCCGTTTTTAGCGCTGTTCGTTTTTCCAAATCATCCAAGTCAACTCGGTTATCGACGTACATTACATAAGTGCATCAATTCTTAAATGATTTTTTTAATATCATAATATTTAAATATACCATAAGGATGATAGCATAATTTGATGTGAAGTGGCTGCACGCCTTAACAATGAAAAAATTTTGTCAGAAGTTAGGCAAAGTGTTGTTTCGGCAACACAAAAACGTGCATCCTCTTTCTTAAAGCATTCTTGTCCAGGGAGTGCTAGGAGTTTGTCTTTGCATGGTGTACAGCCTGCATATATATATATAGGGTGTCCCAGCTAACTTGGACAAAGATTTTGAAAAAACCTTTGCGTTCTTCAGAACAGAAATCACGTGGATGTTGTTAGCGTTTATCTAAACTTGCAGTACCATTTTTTTTCTCATCTTTTTTTACTAATAACCGAAATAAATTAATTTTTTAAATATACCTTGAAACGTTCAGGCGTCAATAGAAAAAGTTGTGGAGCTTCACAAATATTGCCCAATTTTTTTCCTAGTGTCCAAGTCAATGCGGAATAGAAAAAGTACACACAAAATATGCATCATACATCTGGAACCTGTGCGACAGAGAGCATCATTTGTTACAACGGCGCTTTTTTTCCAAGCTGTGCCAGCGGCTAGATGCATGTGAGCTCGACTGTCTATTACTGTCGGGCTGTGCAGCCGTTCCGAAGAATTTGTTTGCAATGCCTAAAGCATGCCATACTCAAGCGAGCAGAAGGCGAACATGGTCTTAGCCTTGGGAGCGGCACGAGGTGGCAAGGGGAAAGCTGCCAAGGTATACTGAAATTGGCAATGTGAGGGAAGACTCAAGAAGCTTCAAGAAGATGTGGCACAGAAAAGGGACCATCAGTGAAGAGGCTGAAGGAGACATTTTGGCTTTCATGATTCCAAACCCTGATTCCGGCGTTCCTGATGTGAGTGGTGAAGTCGGCATTTCAGTCTTCAGTGTCAAGAGTTCTTAGGAAGGCTGAAATGCATCCATATCACCTCCAACTGCATCAAAAACTGCAAGAAAGAGACTTTCAATGGCGGCTTGATTTCTCAAATTGTATCCTTGTGAACAATGACGAAATACCGGATTTTGTTGACAAAGTGCTCTGGACAGATGAGGCAACCTTCTCCAGAAATTCTCAAGTCAGCATCCATAATACGCATTACTTGAGCGATATAAACCCGCACTGGGTGGTGCAGACCAGACACCAGTACCAATAGTCATTCAGTGTGTAATGCGGTATTTTTGACGGAAGAATAATTGGCCCCATATATTTTGACCACATGCTCACTGCTCAGTGGAACGTGAACGACATCTTGGAAGGCCCAGTTGAAGATTTTCGCTGTGATCTTCTTCTTGCGTTTTTAAAGCGAACTTGGTATCAACACGACAGTGCACCAGCTCACAGCAGCAGCCTTGCCTGAGCCTGGCTTGACGAAGCCTTCAAACGCCAGTAGGTTGGGCAGCGTGGACCAATGGCATGGCCTGCAAGGTCACCGAACTTGACACCTATTGACTTCTTCTTGTGGGGACATGTGAAAGACCGAGTGTACCGCAAACCTACAACTACACCAGAAGCGCTAAAGGCAGAGATTACCGAGGCCTGCAGCAAGATAGCGTCTTGCGTCATCAAAAAAGCTACATCGGACGTGCTGAAAAGGTGCCAATACTGCATTATGGCAGAGGGCGACTTGTTTGAACACATTCTTTAGACCGACATCACAACGAATAAATCTCTACAACCGTTATCCATGAAAAAAGCCATCTGTGTGGAACTTTTCTACGACGTGGAAAAGGCACATAAGTAATATGAAATTACAAATTCTCTGCCGACAAGGAATGGGCAGGAAGCTAAAAAGCAACCTTCCGTGTCAGTTTACAATTCTTCCATTTGTGACAACCAGCGTAATTCACGTGACGTTATCAAGCTTGTTATAATGCGTGTTTGCTTGTTGGGGTCTTGCTCCCAAATTCGAACTCATGAGCTTGTCATTTTTCCTCCGCATGCATTCTGCTAGCGTGAGAGTGCAATTATCGCCGCCGAAACAGGAGCCGCGCTGTATTTCAACTGCCGCCCGAACCCACTGGCGTTTATCTCAGAAGCAAGCACAGCACGAAGCTCTGTCGTGGGCAGCACGAAAGACGCGAAGCGAGCAATGTTTTTTATGAAGCACGGTTGAGAGTGCTGTAATCATGGCGCATTTGGGCGCACAGAGCGCGCTGTCATGTGGTATTTTTCAAACTCCGCGGGCTTTCGTTTTTCCCAAATAAAAACGGCTGCGCTAAGTCTGTCTCGTTGGAAGTACCTAGGTTGGGAAATATTTGTGGAGCTCCACAACTTTCCTATTGACGCCTGAACGTTTCAAGCTATATTTAAAAAGTTAATTAATTTATCTCCTCTAATTACTCAAAAAAGGACGAGCAAAATAATGGTACTGTAAGTTTAGATAAACGCTAGCAACATCCACGCGATTTCTGTTCTGAAGAACACAGGTTTTCTCAAAATCTTGGTCCAAGTTAGCTGGAACACCCTGTATGTGTATATATATATATATATATATATATATATATATATATATATATATATATATATATATATATATATATATATATATATATATATATATATATATATATAGAGAGAGAGAGAGAGAGAGAGAGAGAGAGATAGATGAAAGAGGGAAGGAGTGGTAGTTGTCAGCAGAGACCCCCCCTCAAATAAATTTCTGGCTACGCCACTAGAAGCAGCGAATGTGTTAGCACGTTTCCAAGTATTGGCATGACTTCTTTCGTCAAAAAAATTTTTTTTTACCAAAACCAAGACGTCGTGCAACCAAGACTTGTTGTGAGACATCATGATCCCTCCGATTGTGTGATGCCCCTGATTGTGTGTTGTCAGTGATGATGCTCACTAAGCTGGCTCTGACGGTAGGCTGTTGGAAACACAGTTTTGATTTTGTATCCGATTGTACCGCATAGGCATATTTCGGACCAATTTTCTTTGCAAAAAAAAAAGAATGGGGGGGGGGGGGGGGGGAACATGTTAGAATCAGGTAAATATGACAACCATTTATTGTGACCTGCCATTTTCCCTTGAAAACCTTCCTGTGGCAGGCTGAAAAGAGTTGTTTTAGGCAGGAGATATTTTTTAACATGTCCTGATGCATTCACTGTCCCCTAGCATCGCCAAGGCAGACACTGCAGTATTTGGGGTCACTATTGCACTATTAGGGTCAAGTGCATTTGTGCCAACCAGTCAAGTTTAATTATCTGGTGAAGGCCAATTTCATGATCAAAACATAGAAAGTTGTGTGTGTGACGGATGGGACCTTTGGTTGGAATTAAGCAAAAAGTTAAATTTGCAGGAATCAAATTAATAAATGTTCACTGTATTGACATTATTCTGTGAATTAACTGCAAGAAATGCATTCTTATAAAAGCAACAGCCTGTTATGCTCAAGGCATATTATGGCTCGAGATAGCTTCTGGCATCATATATGCTCTGGTCACTCTTCGTAATTTGGTATATTGTGTTGCCAGTTGGTACATGTCTCAGGATCAAAAACAAAAACATTGAAAAGTATACTGAGGCAAACAAAATGGAACGACTGAGCTTAAATGTCAGCTGTATCGTTTGCAAAGGTTTGATGTTGCAGGAAATTAACCTATAGAGGAAAAAAATTAATTTTGGGTACTCACACGGGTCATGCATTCATGCATACATCCTTGGGTATGGACTTCAGTTGTCGGCATTCCTCTGGCTTTCATGTAATATGTGATTGCGGTAAAAATGAAGTAATTGCAGATGAACTAAAGGAACTTTCATAATTACTTCATGGACCTCGGGCATCGCGCATGGGATTTCTGCACAGTTAGTAAAGCACTTCATTAATACCTACACCTGACTGCTCAGGATTTTAGGGCATGGAAGTTGTGAAAAGGGCATTTTCCTATGGATTTGCCCCTCAGCCTGTAATTCTGGAATGCAAGGTGGTTATCTGAAAAGGAAGTACGTATACAGTACATCCTTCAGTTTTGAAGCGGCTGTGTTGGCAATAAAAAAAAAAAGTGATGTCGTCACAAATCTTATGTTCTGAAAACTTTTTCAGCATGTTTTTTGTGCCGTGATGTCCTCATATTGGTCTTGGGCAAAGTCCCTGGTTGCATGGGTCTCATTTCAAGACTAAAAAGCAGAAATGCCTTTGTCCCTAACTTTTTGTGGCATGATAAATAACTGCAACAGTAGACTAAAGAAATTCAGAGTTCTCACCCCATCATTTATCATAGCCCAACTGCCATTATTAAATATGAACTGCCACATGATGTTCCGTTTTCAAAATAGTGTAACCATGAGTATGACATGATTACCTTTTGCAAGAAGTTAAGTTTGCACACAAGTGCAAACTGTTAACCGAAATGTTGATGTGGCCTTGTTCACAGTGTATAAGTATGAATTTAAACCTTCATTTGGCAGTTTACGCTTGTGTAGTCTCCCCATTTTTTCATGCAACAAGGGATCATAGATCGCCACCAACTAACCCGAATCCACTGATTGTCGAATATGATGTTTTGAGGTCACTGTTGTGATGCACAGAGCTGAATGAGACTAACGTGTGCGCCACTGCTGTGCGGTAATGTGCCAAATAGTTGCTTACTGTTCCTTATGCATTCTTTTTAGGTGTTTGATTTGGAATGCAGAAACTTCTCAAGTGAAAAGGTATACGGACTCCACGAAGCTAAGCTTAAGGTAATTTTTCACGTTCTTACCGTTATAGTTGTGGGTGTTCAAGCTGACGGGCCAGGTGCCGGCCAGGTAAGGTCTAAAAGTCTATGTAGGTCCCAACGCCTTAGCCGAAACGCGTTTTCAAAATTCAGCTAGTAAGAGCCTATGAAATTTCGCAGCGCCTGATTTAGAAAGTCACCCGCTGTGGTTGCTCAGTGGCTATAGTGTTGGGCTGCTGAGCACGAGGTCGCGGGATCGAATCCCGGCCATGGCGGCCGCATTTCAATGGGGGCGAAATGTGAAAACACCCGTGTGCTTAGATTTAGGTGCACGTTAAAGAACCCCAGGTGGTCGAAATTTCCGGAGTCCTCCACTACGGCGTGCCTCATAATCTGAAAGTGGTTTTGGCACGTAAAACCCCATAATTTAATTTAATTTAGAAAGTCAGTCATAACTGGTGAGGGTGGTGTCGGCGCAGTGCATCATGCATTTGTATGATGCATTCTGCGCCACGTATTGCCGAGTGTGTGCTCCGCCCGACTTGGTTTTTTTTTTTTTTTTTTTTTTGGCTGGTTCTCTTTGCCTTGTGTGGCCATAACAGTGATAAACATGAGTAGTGGTATAGTACAAAACACAAGACCCTATCATTGTCTATATATAAAGTCCAAGTGCGATAAGATAATGCGGAGGCTGCTGTGGGTGCAAGAATGACCCAAGAAAGATGGTGTCTTGATGTATGTGGTCTTCCTGTGCGTGCAAGGGGAGGGTGGGGGTTTGCCATTACCTGAGTAGTCCACTGATAGTGTCATCCCTCAGTGGGCAACACTATCAGCTGCCACGGCGGCATGGATGCAAATGTTTCGCAGGCTTCATCCGTACCACTAATGTGAATGTATTGTTGAGATGGCATGAAACCTTATCTAATTTGGACGCCGGCTCTCAAATTCAACAAAACAAAACATTTTTTATTGTTGAAATTCACTTTTTTCAATTGCCCAGTGCTAATTCCGAAACCTTTGTGACCAGTTTTGTCTAAAAAAAAAATTCCATCAGTGACATTACTTATTTGCATAAAAGGTCAAATTCCACTATTTATTCATTTATTTATTTATTTATTGTACCCTCAGGGCCGAAGCATTACAGAGGGGAGTGGCAAAAAAAAGAAAACATTTCTGTGAAAAGATACACTTATACATGGAGATATATAATGTACGAATACAAATACAGTACTCTAATTAACAAATCAAATCAATACAAATCACCAAACTATAAAACAATGTAAAATGACTAGATGATATAGGTAAGCACAAGCAAACAAGAAGAAACAACGAAAAAATAACATGAGGTAAAGAACTAATTAGTTACTGTTAGTTAAAGCATTCTTGAAACGTTGATGGTCTGTAATTTCTGCAGTAGTGGTTGGAAGATGGTTCCACTCCTCACAAGTCCTGGGGAAAAAATGAACACTGAAAAGTAGAAGTCCTACAAAAAGAAACGGCTACTTTATGTCGGTGGTCAGTGCGTGATGATACATACTGGGGAGGAAAGATGAAATCATCGTGTAGTGAACGATGGTGAAATATGCAGTGAAAAAGACACAAGCGATGAATCTTACGGCGAGATGCTAGTGATGGTAGTTCAAGGCTCGATTTCATATTAGTCACACTCGCGGTTCGAGCATAATTAGACATAATAAAACGTGCAGAGTTATTTTGAACCATTTCGAGTGAGTAGATTAGATTGTCATGGAAAGGGTCCCAAACAGAGGTGGCGTATTCCACCTTCGAACGAATTAGTGTTTTATAAAGTAAAAATTTAAGAGCCTGAGGAGCGCATGAGAAATTCCGGCGAAGATATGCAAGTGTTTTGTTGGCGCTGGCGATTATGGATCCAATGTGATCATTCCAGGTTAGTTTTGAGGATATAGTGATGCCAAGATATCTATATGACAATACTACTTCCAAAGGAACTTTATCAAGATGATATGAAACATTTGCATTAGTAGATCTAGTTACACGCATGACTTTGCATTTTTTAGTGTTTAATTCCATGCACCAAGTCTTACACCAATCGGACACGGCATCAAGATCAAACTGTAGAATAGTAGTATCGTTAGAACTAGTTATTTCTCGAAATATTACGCAGTCATCTGCAAAAAAGTTGATATGTGAAGAGACGCAGGAAGGCTGTAAGACATTTACAAACTGTTTTACCGCATGAAAAGTTCACCACAAGAGTGTAATGGGCCTTCCTGTGCATGATACGTTGTGCTTCCCTCTTGAGGCTTGGAAGTTCAGAACACATGGAAATCATAATGCCACATGTTGTTAGCTCTTACCTGACAGCAAGTCTTCATTTTTTGTCAAAGGGCTGAAAAAAGCAAACTTGCACCCAGGCAAACATGAACACATCTCACTCGATGACCGTTGACACTCACTTTCAGAACACTGGCGTGAAGAAGAGTGGCAGCAGCAGCGAGTGAATTACCCTTTTTTCTGCCTCTCATTTCAGCACAAACTAAGCTGCGAGAACACAGTGCACACGAAGCCATCAGCCCTTGGCGTGCCTAGACTACCCACAGCAGGTGGCTTTCAAAATAGGGTCTGTGCGGCCGTGCTCAGCCACACCATACGCAGCCAGAGTAGAACACTCTCCCCTCCCCCCCCCCCCCTATTGCCTTGTGCGCAGTGGAAGGCACCACACTTCCTCTCTTGTGCAAGCAAGATTGAGCCAACAGCCCTCACTGCTCACCTTCGCATGCTTTCGCTCTCACCTACAGCATACAGTGCATGAAGATTTACAAAGATTGCATTTTCTCATACCAGTCTAGTACATTGCTAATATCCTGTTGAAAGGTTTGATTCTCTACTTTATATTCGTACACCTTGAGGGAAAGTGCTCTGTCATCTGCATATTGAAACAGCTTCGACTTTGTTTTTAATAGACCGAGATCATATATATGTATATATATTGTAGTCAAGAAGACAGTCGGGTGCTTCAGGCACATCGTCAACGCCTCGCTCGGGAGCAGAGCTCGTGTGCTCGGTGCCGGACACTCGATCAACAAACCTGCCTGTGTATCGTTCTTGCTTGTTAATGAAACCATGTTACATATTTGGTGGAGGTTGCTTTCCTGAACCCTGGAACTCCACAGTCGGAAGTTGCCACCCATCATGCTTGATGACACAAGCCAAACACCACCACCGGCCTCACCCAGCCATCTATGTTCCGGCTCGTTGCATCAATGGGATCCAGCAATCTTCAGCGGCTCTAACGAAAACAACATTGAAGATTTACTCTCATCCTACAAACGCATGAGTGCCCACAACAAATGGGACGATGCTTATAAGTTGAACCATGCAGTCATTTACTTCATGGGCATCACAAATGTGTGGTTCTGCAACCACGAATCTGACCTTCGCACCTGGTCCGACTTGAAGATGAGCTTCAAGCAAGTTTTCGGTCGCCCTGCGGTGCGAAAGCTTTGTGCCAAAGAGTGCTTGTGCAACCGTTGCGAACAGCCCGGTGAGAACTTCAGCAACTACATAGAAAACGACCTTTGCAAACGCATCAATGCATCAATGACCAAATTCGATAAGATATGCAGGAAAACGACCTTTGCAAGCACATCAATGCATCAATGGCCGTATCTGATAAGATCCGGTCGTATCTTATCAGGGTCACCGAAGTTAATGCCTTTCAAATGCTCCTATAAAAAAACCTGCAAATCGTTGTCGAAGTTGCTGACCACTGTCAGAGTTATGATGAACTCCACAGACTTCTCCTGGCCTGGTGTTCTTCCACGCAAGATGCCTTGGTTTCAAGCTTAACTCTTTCGTTACCGCAAGAAAATGGTAGTTTTTTATAGATCTCAGAAAAAAATTATCTACCACTACAAATAATATTCCAGCATACATTGCAGCATAGCATATTGTGCATAATGAAATGTTCTTTCCAAAAACATACGTTGCCAAAAAAAAATTATTAGGTAAAACATACAAATTCTGGAAAGCGCCATTTTTGCTGCCAGTTGATAAAAACACAAAAAGAAACATGATACAGTAAAACCTCGTTAAACCGTACCCGCTTAAACAGTAGTTTCGTTTTAAATGTAGTAAAGTCAAATCCCCGACTCAGCGGCCATTGAACATAATGTGTTTTGTATCCGCATAAACCGTACCAGCTTATTGCGTATGTATTGGTTAACACGTAGTGTTCCACTTTTCGGTGTGCAATAACGGCGGTGCGTCGTCTCCATCGGGCGGCCCGGCAGAACAACAAGCCTCAGAGATCAGAACAACAGCCTCCAAGCGCCCTGTGCGTTCGCGCATGAAGCCACATCATCATTTCGGCGGCGTGCCAGAGTGTGTTGTGGCGTCGCGTACGAGGACTCGTGTTATGCTGAAGCTCGGCTAAAAAAGACACTGGATGCTCAGCATAGAAGAAAAATTAGACATTCTTCGTGCTATCGAACATGACACGAAGAAGTCGGCGCTGGCATGCGACAGGGATCTGCTGTTGACTACGGTGTGTGGCATTTGGAATGCGAAGAAGTTGCTCGGCAGCGCTGCTGCAACCGCGAAGAGATGTCAGCTGCGAGGTTTGACTTTTCGCCATCGTTGCCTCTGTTCTTGCCAAAGTGTCAGCTAGCAAAAGTGATGAGGACGACACGGAAAGCGACAGCACGGGCGATTCAGCGCCGACAGTGGCAGAAGCTGCGCGTTACATCAGCCTCATGAATGCAATCGTCGCGACGAGAACAGCACCCCGCAATGAAAAAGGCGCCCCGGCACTTCTGCAGCGCTACCACGCGCATGCATGGAGAAAACGTAACACCGACGAGGAATCTGCCATGCGAGTGTTTGCCAAGAAGAGGGGGGCTGGCTGAAAAGCTGCCTCGCAGCTTCAGTAAGTTTGAGGCCGCTGTCGTCGCTGCTATGCCGCCGCGGCATCAAACGAAAATAACACTTTAGTCGCGCGAAGTGAATAAATACTGCATGTTCTTTTCCTCTTTCATCGCACTCTCTCTGAGTTCCGTTTTTGACAGGTAAGTGGTCGATCTCATGCTATTTCGGTTAAACAGTACTACCGTTTAGCACGTACTTTTTCCGAGCTTCGGCCAACTACGGTTTAACGAGGTTTCACTGTATCTACAAAGGTAGTGATTACAGTGACAGGGCCCGGCACTTTAACATATGCACTACAGTGACGTGGCCTGGCACTTTAACATTTGTACTGCAGTGGCGGGGCCCGGCTGCATTGAAGTTCATTCTGTTATGCTCCATTTTGTTATGCAAAAGCGGGCATTAAGAATCGTGATGCACTCGATAACCGATACACCCAGCAGGCCACTGTTCAATCAACTAAACATATTGTCATTCGATCTTATGCGTGAGCACAAAACAGCTAGCTACGTAAACAGTGTTGTGAAACGTGATCATCCTTTCCCTGTGTCCATATTTTTTTCATCATCACATGCTACCAGAAGTACTGCCGCCGGAAATTTCAATCTGCCTCCTGTACATAATGTATATGGCAAAAGACTACATGAATTTGTTGGAGTTTAGACATGGTACAACATACCCTCCGAAATAAGAAACACAAAATTTTGGCAAAGCACTATTCGTTAGCTATAAACTACTGGTTTTGTGCCTGTACTCTTGCTTGGCATTCTGCTGTTTGCAGTTTGATAATTTATGCAACTGGTTATCACTTCTATGCATGCCATAAAAAAAAAAGATCCTTTTTTTTTTTCTGTTTGTAATGTGCTAATGTGTTGCATTTATCCCCTGTATTGATCCCCCTATGCTTGTACTGAATGTCTATTATATTTCGCATATCCGGACCCATCCACTAGCCTGCGGCTATTGGGTCCAACAGTCTTTTGCGTATTCACTGTAACACCTATGATGATAATAATAAAGAAAGAGAGAAGGAAAGTTCACTAGAATGGAAAGGGAACGGTAAAAAGCAATTTAAAAAAAAAGGCATGGCATATGTTCATGCTAGTGTAGCACAAGACAATGAATATTGTACTGGATTAAGAAAAAGAAGCAGCTGGTAATTGCTCACTTAGAAGACCGATAAACATACAGTGTGATGCAACTTGAGAAATAATTATTGAAACTTCCAAGACTTTAGAAGAAAAGAAAAGGGAAAGACTGAATCGTCGCGACGGCACATCACAAAATCGCCGTAGGCGTCGAAGCCTAGCTATAACGAAATTATTTTTTAACAGCTCTGATAGTGTCTATGTAACAACGGTTGCTTGCGTACTGTCAAATGCTCATATACTGCGGCATAAAGCTCATGGCACGGTGCGAAAACGCGCTCGCAGCAAAAGCGAAACATTGTGCGCGGACATGCATGCAGACGCGCATTCGGTCACCGCGAGTCAGTGTGATCGCTGCATTGAAGCTTCATTCTGCTTTGCTCCATTTGGTTACGCAGACAGCTCACTATAAGAACATATTTCGCATAGTTTTCTCTCAGCGATTGCCTACCTTTCACGCAAGAAACCGGTTCGGGGGAATCGATTGCGGTGACCGCGCACAGTGTCCCAGCTTACTGCACATAGTAGGTAAAGAGGTAGCGTCTGTAAACCATTCTGTGCTTTCTGTTTGTCCAAGATTATTATTTTAAAGGTACAATACTTCTGTCATTTCAAGAGTGCTTGCAAAAATGTCCAGGAGGGCTCCCGCGTAGTATCTTTATTTAGCGTTGATAGCCAAACCTATGCGGAGCGCGCCCCGTTATTCCTCAGGCCATGCAAGTGAGGCGCTTCTGACAGATGGCGACTCTGTAAGTCCTTGCTCCCATAGTTGTATGAAACTCTATGCCACGGTGCTTTATGCACGCTCCCAATACCGACATCGTTGTAGTGACGGCCTCATCGCTACAGTGTTGCTGTTAAAGTGCCAGGCCCCGTCACTGTTGTGCTGATGTTAAAGTGCCGGGCCCCGTCACTCTAGTGCTGATATTAAAGTGCCGGGCCCCGTCACTCTTGTCACTACCATCTACAAAAATATTAATATAAAAAAAATTCAGAATATACATTTCAAAGATAAATAACCCGGGAATAGTGTGAAAAAAAAATGCTCAGTACAGCGCTGTTCTTCGGATACAAAAAAAAAGAAACTAAGACTAGTTCATCGCTTATGCCATGCGGTGAAGCAGTTTGTGGATTTTGTTAGTTAGTTAGTTAGTTAATTCGGGTTTTATGGCGCAAAAGCAACTAAGGCCATGCTGCGCCAGCCACAAGATATTAAGGATTCAAATTTTAAACAGTGGAAGCAGCGTTATTTTAGAGTCTGTGTAAAAAACCGGTTTCTTCTAGAAAGCTGAACAAGTCAGCGAAAGGTACTAGCGGTTCATCTCCGACTATTGAGGCTGGGTGTAAAGGTATGTGTAAGTTATAGAGATTCTGTAAAAGCTTGTGTCTCTGTGTTTCAATATTTGGACATGTCATAATAATGTGCATAACGGTGAGTGGTTCATGGCACTTCTCGCAAGTTGGCGGGTTTTCGTTTTGAAGTAGAAAATTGTGGGTCAGGTGCGTATGCCCGATTCGGAGTCTACATAGGATCACCTCATAGAAGCGTTGCTGGTGACAGCACGACTTCCATTCTCTAAGCACGGGTTTTATTGTGTGTAACTTGTTATTTGTGCATGTGTCCCACTCTAGTTGCCACTTTAATGTCAGGGCCTTATGAATAGCTCGGATACTGTCTTGGTATGGAAGTGTTGTTTGCGTTATACCTTTGTGTGCTGCCATGAACGCGCATCTATCTGCTGCTTCATTCCCTGGTATCCCGACATGGCTTGGGACCCAGCATAATCGTATTGTTCTTCCATATTCGTTATAAGCCAACATGTTTAGGATGTCACCAAGTAGGGGTTCGGACGCGGAGTTAAGGTTTAGAGCTCTGAGTGCGCTTAACGAATCGGTATATATGATAGCATTCGTCTGCTTGTCACTGGTAATTTTTTTTACTGCCGTCCATATTGCGAAAACTTCGGCGGTAAACACTGAAGAAAAATTATTTATCCGAATGCTATTTTGCCAATTTTTCGTAATTATTCCGACACCTACGCATTCTTGTGTTTTGGAGCCGTCGGTGTAAAATTCCGTGTAATGTTTATATTTTTCTTGTATAGCTCGAAACTCTCGTATTATGTGTTCTTGTGGGATGTCTTTTTTCTTTAGATGTGTTAGTGTCCAGTCACATAGCTGTGAAAAGTTGTATTTTGTGAAGCATAGGTGCATTCCTCAATTCTCCCACAAAACGTATGGTTTTTGTTCAAATTTGTGGTCCTCATAACAAATTTTGCAGTTCCGGCTTTTTGGCATCTTCTGAGGATGGTCTGATGAGAAGTCCAAGGAATGTACTTCACCAGTTCGTCTAGAGTCATGTACCTCTTCCAGGATCAATTGCTTTCATTGTAGCTTGGCAACTACAAGATTATGCATCCAAGCATATCTATTTGCATTTTTGCACATTGTCTTTATCACCTCTGCAAAGAATAACAGTAGAAAGAAATCTCAAGTCGTTGTAAACTGTCTTGCACTGATCCGTAGTGCTGGGCCGAGATGTGCTACGGGCAGCCCTCTTGGCGTGAACAGAAGTTTCTTTGCTGCTGATGGCAGCACATCATAACCAAGTGAAGTATGCACCCTGAAGATAATCAGCAGAGCTCTCAGGTCGTGAAAAAAAGATCGGCAGATAAGCGTGCACAAGGAAGGAGACCTCTCAAGGCCGTAAAGGAAACTCTCGTGTGAACAGCTGTGGATGTCCGATGCTGACTCAAACGACCTTTGCCGTCAAAGCTTGAATCTGCTTTGCTGTCATCTTCGGAATCATAACTGGAGTCCTCATCACTAAATTCAAGTGCAGGTGCAGCATAGTTTCGAGCAGGATGCTTTTCTTGTGACGCAGCCATGCGGGACGACGCCATGGGAGCGACTTTCGATAACTGCGCAGTGACATCGGCAGCGCCCCTTGCCAGGATTTTACAAGAAAAGTGTTACCAGAACTCTTGGAAACTGGTTGCAAAAGCCGGGTCCACATGTTGGACATGCAACGGACCTTCAGAAATACACTTTAGTGCAATAAGAGCACTCAGACTCCAAACCAAAGCTCACTAGTGAACAGGTGGCATCGTTTTCAGTTAATTATCACCGCTAAGCCCTGTTGGACAGCATTGCCGGCAATATAATTTAATTTGTGACATGCTGGGAGTCATTTGATTACAAAATTTTGATGCTAGTGCGGCAGAAGGTGACAGCCACACCTCTTTTCGCTACAACATAAGCACATTAGTTTGTCAAAAGGTCCGTCAAAAATCACGACATCGCCGGATTGCAAAAATTTAAACTGATTTTGAAAGTGCAGTGCCTGTACTAACTACTGAATGGCCTTATATGGATAAGAAATGGCTCCAATAAGTCGTTATTGGCGATCTAAAGCATCATTCACCGGTGATCGATTTGAGTAGGCGTGGTTACGAAAGAGTTAACCGCAGTTCCTGACCACGGCCATCCGGTCTGCGAGATCAAAGAGTTCATTCGTGCTGAAGTCGCTTAGCAGCTGTCTCTACTCACTGCCATTCCAAGCTCTACGCCTTCTTTGACTTTAAACCTGTGACAGATGACACAGGAGCAAGTATCTGAAGCAACTCCTTCCCCCCCGTGCTCCGCTGCCAGTGCCTGCACCTATCACATAACCGAAGTTGTAGCATGGATTCTGCCGCTGATGTCGCCACCACTGCCCGCTGTACCATCATGTCTGCTACCTCCCGCGTTGGTCACGAGGTTACCAGTTAACACTGGATCATGGCGAATGCCCGACAATCGCCAAATATGCTTCTATTGTGGTCTCTCTGGTCATGTGGCACGGTTCTGTTGACATCACTTATGGCTTCCCCAAGCTGACCAACCTGAACTGTCTTACGTCTCTCCAGTTCAGCTCTTCTCATTGCCTCCTGAATCGCATCTGACTTCTCGACTCCCCGCCAGTCCTTCTGCCCATTATCGCCACTTGCCAATTTGTAGGTGGAATTGTTGTACTTGCACTACAGTGCAGTCCACTTATAACGATACCAGATATAACAATTTATTGGTTATAACGATGAGTCGACTTAAGGGAAGATCCTGCTCTATGGAGCCGAAAATGGGCGCAAATATCTTTATGCATCCCAGTGCTCCATATTGGTGTAGAGCATTTATTCTTGCTTGATTGGATCCCTGTATCATCCATGATTGATTTAGCCCCTGCTGTAATCATCGTAAGCAGATTGTGTAATGTTTTTCCTCGTTTTCTCAAGACAGCATTTTTGTCAGTGTCACTGTTTTGGAGTGATCTCTTTCTTTTATTTATCCTATCACAATAATTATTTCTTTATCAGAAAGGTAGAAAAATAGATATTGTTGTGGGCATATAATATAGGCAAATATTATGACAGAAATATTAAAGAAAGATAATTTGCCCTAGATGTTACTATGGGTCCATACTTTAAACAGTTTGACATGCTGTCTTTAGTTCAAATCAGTCTAGAGAATTCATTCTTGTACCACTGCATACTCTTATTACTCAAGATAATTTTTATATGTTGATATACAGTAGAACCTCGTTGATACATTCCTGTTATGTACGTTTTCCCAGCGCCAACATTCGCAATCGAGAACACAAGAAATGGCCGAATAGAGTTACTCATTTTTTACCGGTTCATAAGTTCCTGGAAAACAAAATTTTTTGGCACCAACGTTCAGTATGTTGCCAAACTGCGATCATATGATACGCTTTATGGCCACTAGATCCCATGTAAACAAGAAAATGTGCTAGGCGCGTGCGATCAAGCCCTGGGGTGAAACCGAACGTCGGCTTTTCGAACGCGTAATAGATCGCGGCCCAGTGTATAGCTACCCGCCACCGCCGCGGCAGCTTGACTGCAATACTCGCCCGCCCATCTCATGTGAAAACGCCGGCGCGCTCTCAGTTTCTCATTTCGGTACCAGCAAATGTTCTCCGGTGTCGTCGCATGTGGCATTCACAGCTATCACCACCAATCCTGTTGCGATAAGCATCTTCGCCTATCTATTTCACAGCGCGTGGTACTGTCGGAAGCGTAGCGCACGCTTTTAACAGGTGATAACCGAAATGCGCCGCCGTTCCCTGCTGTTAGCTTCGATCATATGCGTTTTCTGGCCACTAGATCCCGTGTGAACAAGAAAAGGCGCAAGGTGCGCACAATCGAGAATGGTATATAGCTGCCCGTCTCACGTGAAAACAACGACGCGCACATTTTCTTACTGTGGTAACAGCAAATCTCCGCCCAGGTCGTCGCACGCCGCATTCACAGCTATCGCCGCCTAACCTATTGTGATAAGCTTCTTCACCTATCTGTTTTGCAGTGCGTGGTGTCATTGGTAGCGTACTGCATGCTTTTAGTAGGTCATAATACAAACATGCCGCCGTTCCCTGCTGCAGGCATGGCGTGATGTGAGCATCACGTTTCGCTTTGGCAGCATCGGGCGTCGCCCACCAGCTCAATTTCGTTTCGGTTTCCCATCGCCCTCTTAAAACACTACGCAATATGAAAATAATAAAACGCATCTTGGGCCACCAGAACAACACCAGCTCCACGCGCGCGTTGGCGTCTCATGCCACAACAATCTGTGCGACGCTTCACACTACGTTGATGTCAACAATAGTTGAGTCTCAAATTTTCAGTTACTTCGGATCGTACATTTTCCCAGTTAGGGCATTTTTTCTTGCTGCTTTTTCCAAAATGTATGAATGCGGTTCTACATATATTACACCATATATAGTTTAGTAAATACCACTTCAATGCAGGTTGTTAATTTGTTTAATTTCTAGAAAGATATTTACTGTGCAAGAAAACTGAATGTACATCTTAAATAAGCACATGGAAATACATCAACTATGCAAGTTGCATCAAAATCTACTCAGAAATAAAAAAAAATTTATTGATGCAGTGTCTCCCTTAAGAGTATCGACTTTTGCACTTAGGGCTATGAGAATACAAGCATATGTAATGATATTTTATTCACTGCATATTGGATATAACAATCAAAATTTTGCCTTCTGGACAGTGTTTTTCATGCACAATAATTGTGACATTTGCGTTGCTAAGTTCACCTTAAACGAACGATGCTGAGAGTCCCGCCCACGTGTCAATTGGGAAAGTTACGGAGAGCATCGCGAGTTGGCACAACATGCCACAGTTGGCGCCAGCCGCTTCGCGTCTGTAAGCTCCACGTTGCCCACAATCGTGCTCCATTATGCTGTGGAACTATGCTCCACGCATGAAGATAGAAAGGGAAAAAGAGCAAAAAACGAATCGGTGCCCGGCCTTTCTACACTTGCTCAACGAGCACGGAAGCAGCCCACAAGCAGCGGGCAGCCCAGTAGAAGATGGTGCTGACAAAGCACAAAGCTGTGTTGCTTGAGACAAAGCTGCAAATTTTGCAAGACTCAAAGAAGTATGAGCCCATGCAGGAGTGCTGCAATCATGATGGCTGCAACCAGGGGCCATGCCGATCAATGAAAAAGGCGGCTTTGTATGCCAGGAAGGGGAAACCCTCAAGGTAGTGAAACCAACACGGTGGAAGCCACTGACGTTACCAAGCTCTGGGAGCACGTCACTACTGATGATGAAACAGGTGGTGCTTCGATGTAGGAGTTTTTGAATGCAGGTCATGCTGCCTCGTTCTGCGAAGAGATATCCGACGGGGCAATCTTTGTCGCGACATACAGCAGCATTGTGCAACAGAAGCGATGACAGCCGCGACAGTGACAATGAGATTGACAATGGCCCGTCTTTGACAATGACCCTGATGGAGTCGCTCATTGGTTTCCTGCACGCTAAATTATTGCCAGTGGTGTTTGTGCAGAAGCAGGCTGCAATGCACACTGCGGTGATGAACCTGAAACTCCCACAAAAGCAAGTGCAGATTTCTTACCTCTTGATTGCACCTGATCCGAGATCAGCTCATTGGCTTGTTGCCCTACTTGCTCCCTGTCTACACCGGACATCTTCAACAGCTCTATGGATGCCCTCCTGCACCCCACACAGTGTTACCAGCCCCTCAAACTGCTTCGCAAGTACTGCTCCACATTCGATTGTCAACAAGCAACTTTGGGTGGCACATCAACGGTGTATCACGAGATCGATACAGGCGTCCACGCTTTGCCACTGTGCCAGCAACCTTACCACATATCAACGACAGAGCGCCGTGTTATTGAAGACCAAGTCAGTGATATGCTTCACCACGAAGTTGTTCAACCTTCTTACAGTCTCTGAGCACCCCCTGTAGTCCTTGTAAAGAAAAAAGATAGATCCGTCTGGTTTTGTGTGGACTACCGCTGTCTTAATAAGATAATGCGTAGAGGCATGTATCCTTTGCCGTGCATCGACGATGGTCTCAATTTGTTGCAAGACACGGAGTACTTTTCCTTACTGGACTTGCATCTCGGCTACTGGCACGTGCCCATGGCTCCAGCTGATCCCCCCAAAACAGCTTTTGTTACACCAGACGGCCTGTATGAATTTCATGTTATGCCATTTGGGCTTTGCAATGTCCCTGCTACTTTTGAACGAATGATGGACAATCTCCTCCGTGGTCTAAAATGGAAGACGTGCTTATGTTGCCTTTATGGCATGGTTGTCTTTTCTTCTGACTTCACCTCTCATCTGTGCCATCTCGAGCAGGTCTTGCAGTGCTCAAAGGGACACTAAAGGAAAACACTAATTCAAGCTAAAGTGATGGATTACTGCTCGAGAATCTCTAAGGAATCAATATTATCGTGAACAGAGCCTTAATAATCAAGAAATTGAGGTAAATGCAGAACATAATCAGAGACACCTCCAGGACATTCAAGCAGTTGCCCGATGACGAAAGCACTCCTCAGTTAAATTCTGTCACTAGTACTCAACTACTTGTTGCAAAAAAGATCCTCGTATTGTATTACAAGATGACAAAAAATGCTACTTGTCCAGTTCCATTTCATGCTCAGAAAAAAGAACTCATTGAAATTACCGTTGACAACGACGCTGGCGGTTGAAAAGTTTCGTTTTCACTCGACTCTGCGTCGCCCACGCTTTCGCATTTCAGTACTTTCCTGATCGCGTAGTGCTGTGCTGGTTTTGCTGGCTTGCGAAACTTGCACAAACTGCAAGTAGCAGAGAATTCAACTTGCATGTGATGTCGCGGGATGCCCAAACAGTCTATGCCACTTGACCAATAAGCAGCTGCGGCGGCAAATCCGCCGCTCTGTCTTGGTTCGGTGCCACCGTCTGTTGGGCACCGTTTTACTCACTGACAGCAGCAAAGGGCGGTAATGGTGTTTGCAACGTCACCACTCCCTGGTTGAGTGGCAGGAGATATGAATTTCGGAAAAGGTATTTGAACCCTTTAGATACAATTTTCACGTAAACTACGCCTTTTCTTGGCACAAAATAAGTGTTGCGAGGTTTCAGGACAAGTATTTAAACAGTCCACGTCGACTTAGTATTTGCCTTTAGTGCCCCTTTAACCCTTTGAGGGTCAATGACGTAAATATACGGCACAGCGAACAAGTCCAAAAATGGTGGATGCCGTATATTTACGGCGCCGTCTGTACGTTTAAAAAGCGCTCCAATTTCCTAACTTCTTCTTTTCTATCATGTGCTGCCACTATGTGGGAATACAGGGAATGTTTTTTGCGTGCCTCCCTCTCTCGGTTTTCGTTGATTGGTTTGCTTTAGAGCTAGTTTGCTCCCGCGCGTTTATATACTACCGCTCGCGCATTGGCGCACGCGCAGGCGGGCGGTGGTTGAGGTTTTGTTCCGCGGGCAGTTTCGGCTTCTTGCGCTTGCGAAACTGCTGGCTATCTCGTTACTAATTGCTCAAAGGGCGACCGCTTGTTTCTAACTTGTTTAGTGCTCACAAGAGGGCGCATAGGAAGGATGCTGCCGTGCATGCGTTTCCGTTGCTTGTTTGCTTGCTTGCTTCTTCTTTTTCTTTTCTTTCTTTTTTTTTTTTTTTTTTTTTTTGACACTCGCGAAAATTATTTGCCTCTGGTTGGCGATAAGATGAAGATTAGCAAAAGTTTGTCGCACGTTTTGCTTTTTTAACCACACAGTTTTCTTGAGTGCGCGCACCTATGCAGTTCGATTACGTAATGGGCATAAATATTAGTTTAAGAGCAGGAACAGGTAAGAGTTGCGAAATATCCTCATGTGCGCATTTTCGAAGCCTTTAACTATGTGTATAACAATGCATCAAATTTTTAATTCTTATAAGTTTATTTCCTTTTTTATTGTTGTTATTCATGAATGAAGAGTACATATATACCAACGCAAAATATTTTTTCCCTATTTTATGGTCACCCAAAAAAAATTACGGTAAATCTTTTTTCGAAATAAGTCCCTAAGAAGAATTAGAATCTGCAATAAAAAAATCGACCCTGGGCGATCGTATATGGCGAAAAAAATCGACCCTCAAAGGGTTAACTAATGCATGCCTCCAACTCGCTATGAGAAAGTCGCCAAGTGACTACCGATACTTGGACACGTGGTTTCCAAAGAGAATTTTACCCAACGCTTCAAAACTTCACGCTGTCACCAATTTCCCGAAGCCTGCAACCCTAAAAGAACATTGAAGCTTCATCGGGCTCTGCTCATACCTTCAGCATTTTCTTAGAAATTTTACTTCCATCATTGTTCCATTGACCCAATTCCTGCGAGGCAACACTGGCCTTTCTACCTGTACTCCAGATATTGATGAAGATTTACGACATTGCACCATCTGCTCATATCATTGCCCATACTGTGCCATTTCGGCCATATGGCTCCCACAGAAGTCCCCATGGATGCCAGCGGCATAGTGCATGGTGCTATTCTCGCTTACCGCAAAAGTGGATACGGCGAATACGTAGTAGCTTATGTGAGCAGTACAGTAACCAAGACCAAATCTAATTACTTCGTCAAAGAAAAGGAGTGCTTAGCTATCATTTGGGCTCTTATAAAATTTCACCCATACCTATGCCTCTGTCCCTTTAATGTTGTTACCGACCATCATGCCCTATGTTGGCTGTTGACCTTGCCAACTGGGCGCTCCTGTTGGAGGACTTCGACATGCACATTTTCTATCGGTCTGGCCGTAAACACATTGACGTTGATGCTCCCTCTCGCTCGCCTAAATCAAGTGACACGACTTCCCTTTTCGTCATCGACTCATTGTTTTTGCAGCAGCGCCTGTCAACTTGGCTGCGGAACAGCGCAAAGATCCGTGGATTGCGTCTCTTTTGGACTGCCTTTCTAACCCCACGACGACTCGCCCTTCCCGTGCTCTCTGCCGACAAGCTTCTCACTTTGCGGTATGGATGGACTGCTCTATCAGCGCAACTACGTTTCCAACAGTCGCAAGTGGTTGTTCATTGTCCCTCGCCACCTCCGCACAGATTTATGCTCCGCTTTCCACAGCAAGCTCACAATGCGCCCGCACTGGCCTCTTCAAAACTTACACCAGGCTCCGCCTGCGCTTTTATTGGCGTGGGACATACACCTTTATTTTCCAGAAGTACATCCACTCATGTTCAGCATGCCAGTGCCACAAGTCTCCTGCTCACTGTGCTTGTGGTTCCTTGCAGCCAATCCCATGCCCCTCTCGACCATTTGACTGCGTCGGCATCGACCTCTACAGCCCTCTATCCTGCAGACCTGCTGGGAATCGTTGAATTGTTGTTGCCGTAGATCACCCGATGCGTTATACAAAAACAGCGGCCCCACCAACCGCGACAGCTCACGACGTTGTGTCCTTCCTCTTGCAGCATTTTGTACTTTGCCATGGTGCACCCCAGTAACTTCTGAGTGATCGAGGACATGTCTTTTTTTCCCTGGTACTTAACACACTCCTTACTGTATGCTGTACTGTCCATCACACCACTATGGCCTATCACCCGCAGGCTAACAGCATCACTGAGCGATTTAATCGCACTTTTGGCGACATGCTATCCATGTACATTGCATCCGACAACACCAACTTGGATCTCGTTTTACCATATGTGACTTACACCTACGACACTGCCTCACGGACCATGATGGGCTTTTCCCCATTCTTCCTCATATATGGCCGTAAGCCTTCCTGTACACTACACGATACTCCCTTACCGACCTGTCCCATCCGAGTGCACGCCGCTGCCTGAAGCTTTCCAGATACGCCGAGGAATGCTGTCAGCTCGGCTGCTCTTTTACGACTGAAGACCAACGGCAGCAAAAGTTCCATTGCAATGATGACTCACCCACCTGCACATATCAGCCGGACTCTTTAGTCTGGCTCTGAATATCTTCAACCACTCCCAGTGTTTCCTCTAAACTGCTCGCTTAGTACCACTCTCCCTACCGCTTCGTGCAACAGACATCCGCTGACTTAAGGCGCCGCGGGCGCAAGACAGTGCATGTGCAGCTACTCGAACCTTACTATGACCCAATCGTCCTCTCCTCCTCTTGACTTGCCAGGATGGCGCTCTGTTCTCCAGAGGGAAGTTGTAGCAAAGAAGACAGGCATGTGCTTAAGGTGCATCGTCAACACCTCGCTCAAGAACGGAGCTCGCGTGCTCTGCTTCGATCAGCAGACCTGCCTGTCTATTGCTCCGACTTGTTAATTAAACCACGTTACAATATATATATACATTGAAAAGCAATGGTCCGAGTGTGCTTCTGTGTGGTACTTCATACTTTCAGAATCAAATTTTATTACCATATTCAAAGTTGTTACAAAATGCAATATACAGGAGGAGGTCCCGGAGTTGGAGACTGAATTGAGATCTCCTGTAGATGGTATACACAAATGAAAAAGTAGACTTAGTTATAGCAACAACAGTAAAAAATACAAAACTCTATAAACAAATTAGAAAGGCGGTAAGTATCAAAACAGTAGAACACCTAGTTTAACAACACCTGCAGACGGGCTAGATGGTGCATTGCAGATCGGCGGAAAATAAGTGCACTGTCTTTTTCTCGGTGGTTCATGTGTGTCTTCCTGTGCGCTTATTTTCCATTGATCTACAGTAGAACGTGAATTAAAACAAGCAACATATGAAATATGAACGAATTTAAAAAAAATTGGGCATGTTTAAACAGTTTCATACATGATTAGTAAGCATGATGTAGTAAACTGTGGTATTTACCAAAGAAAACGAAAATGCAACATTATGTGACATATACAAAAAAAAATGTTATGCAAGACTGGGTTGTTTAAAATGAAACATTTTGAATTTTGTAATAAAGGAGTGTAGCATCATTAATTTTAAAACAAATGGTAGCAAATTCCATAATAAATAAGCACTGAAATGAACAGTTTGCTTGCCGCAGTTAGTTCGGACTTCGGGCAAGATGAGGTTCTTGTTAAGAGCAAATCTTGTACTGTTAGTGTTGTCTAGTGAAGAACATGGGATGAATAAAAGGGGGAATGGATTGTTGATATGCTTACATAACCAGATACCTAGATTATATTTAATTATGCCAGAAACTGTGAGGATATTATTGGCTCGTAATAATTGTTTGGCATTGGTGTGGTATAAGCTAACAGTTATTATTTTGATTGCTCTTTTCTGCATGATTTGTAGTGGCACAAGATGAGTACTGTATATATTACCGCATGTAGTTATACAGTAGTTAATATGTAAATTAATGAATGCACAATACAATGATAAGAGAATAGAACATGAAAAAAATGACGAGCTCGAATGAGGATGCATACACCATAGGACATCTTTTTTACGTTTGAAATGTGGTGATAGAATTTTAAGTTTCTATCTAGTCTGACGCCCAAATACATGCAGTCATCGCTAGCCTGGATCGAGTACTGTGGCATACAAATAGAAGGAACAGAACTAATGATCGTTGATGCGACACAAAGACGATTAATTTAGTTTTAGCTGGATTAAATTGTAATCTGTTTAATTTTCACCAGTGTAATGTGTTGAGAAGGTCCACTCTAAGTTTATCTATTTATTATTTATTTACCTATGTATCATACACACAAGGTCTTACACACTATACTAAATTTTAAAGTAATTGCTAAAGATTGTAAAATTCATTTCAAAAGCCCAAACAGTTTAACTTTTCAATCAATGTATTGTGATCTATTGTATCAAATGCTTTGGCCAGGCCTAAAAACAGTACCAGTACTACATAATTACTTTTTAATGCATTGTTGATAAGATATGCAAATTCTTCAAGTAGTGTAATCAAGTTTTGTTCTTTGTGAATTCGAACTGTGCTATTATTTAAAGAAATCTTGTCCAGAATTGGTAGATGCAATGTGTTTTTCCATGATATGGGATAACAACAATAAAATTGCGATTGGCCTGTAGTTAGCACACTGACTTTTTGCCATTCTTACATAATGGTCTTATTACACACACCTTTAGTTCATTCGGTCACCCATTTCATATATTCCATTTATTATCTTGAGAATAACTTCCTTTAGCTTATTAAAGTTGTAGAACAGATCAATACAGTGAATTTTATCAAACCCAGGTGGCTTGTGCTTTTTCATCTGGCACCTTATAGCATATAGGTCAGATTCAGAAACAGGCAGCAAATATGCAGAATGCATGCAATGACATTTTGGACGATATGTGGTACCTTTATCAGAGTTCATACGTCTCAGTTCCTCTGCTACGCTTGGGAAGGTTGCAGTGAATTTATGGTACAAGGTGGATTTCTTTTTTTTTTTCGTCTTTAATAGACATCTTCTTTGATCTGCCCATCATTTCATTGACCATTTCCCAACTTTTCCTGCTATCATTATTTTTTTAAAGTAAACTTATGCATGAGGTACATTCGTTTTATTTAGTGAATCTTTGCAGTTACTAGGTTACTTAATGATCTATATTCATCTCTCTGTGAGAGATTTTCTAGGTTTATTAGCACTTTTTCCAAGTTTTATTTGTAAGATAGCATAAACGAACTAGCTAATCTGCCATTCATTTATCGTTAGCATTCCTTGTTTTATTTACTAGTTTCCTCGACTGTAGATGTATATTTTGAAATATTCTTGTTACTTTCTTGTACAAACATATGTAATCAACTCGTAACAGGGGGATCCAATCAGTATTTTGAATATATCAATCTACTACTTTGTTATCTAATACTTTTTTGTAATAATGCAGCCATTACAAATTTTAGTATGTTAATCTGTAATTACACAATCAACACAAAGCAATCAGCTAATTTTTGTTTTATACCTGATATGTAGCACTCGTTTGCAAAATGAACAATAATGCTTATCTATGCAGGATTTTGACATTTTCAAACCAAGATATTCCTCTCGATTGTAGTCTTTAATTACATCCTCTAGGCCAAATTCTGTTAATAAATCTAGGTAATCCATTACAACTCGACTAGATTAAGTCATTGTCTCTATGTTAATGTCTCCAATTAAAACTAACCATGCTTCATTCATGTATTTTTGAAAAAATATGTGTAGTTCGTCTATAAGAACATTGGCAAACAAATTAGGGGGCCTGTATATTGCGCATAACGTATAATCCATATTTTATTTATAGACAGTTTCACCACCTCTGCACACTCAGACTCCTGCAAACGAACTCCCACCCAAATCCGGCGTCCCTTAACAGCATATATCCCGAGATTTATCCGAATTGTTCTTGCGTGGCCTGTGGTGAGGTTGCTACTTTGCCTCATATGCTCTGGGAGTGCGGGTCGCTGGGCCCAAAGTTCGCCAAGGAAGAGTGGGACGCACTCCTGCGAAGTCCCGTCTTTGAGGACCAAATCCTGGCCGTCCAGCGTGCCCGCGATCGGGCCGGCAGTCTAGATCTGCCAGTCCCGTCATGGGATTAGCCGGATGCGCGTTTTATCGCATTTTGCTGGTCCAAATAAAAGTTTATTCACTCACTCACTCACCACCTCTGCATGGTTAAAGGTTACTTGAGTATTATTCGATATCCAGTCATTATGGACGAATACAATTACACCTCTATCTTTTCTATTTTCCCCGCACCATGCATACCTCCTTATATTCTGGAGGTATGCATGATGCAGGGAAACATTCAGGTTATACATGTTTACGAAAGGCATGTCTATGCTACTAACTTCAGTTAAAACATTAACATCAGTCGGAATAACTGCTCCTTTCAAACATAAGCATAATTCATCCCAATTCTTTTTAAACTGCGTTTATTTATGTGTAGCAGGTTTAGATTCATATGCAACCTTTCATCCTCTGTCTTAGCATTTGCATGAGCGTTCCAATCACTGGAATTGTGAAATGTAGCCGTTACATTATGAAAGCAAGGTCCCCTTTTGTCCTGATGTGTTTTTTCAGTGTGCCTTCAGCTTCCTTCATTAGTATTCTTCCGTTCTGTGGCCAGACATACTGATAGCCTTTCTGCTTGGCAAGCTGTCGTCATTGCCAAAGTAGCTGCTTCTGGTTTCTTGTCATATTTTCATTGATGAAAATGTTATCGTGCTTCAGCGCTTTTCTTTTTGACAGCCACATGTCCGTAGTCTTCTGGTCCCTGAAGCGAACAATTATTGACACAATAATGTTATGCCGTGCTCGTAGTTGATGCATTGCTTCAGCTTCCTCATGTTTCGGTATTGGCAACTGTAGCCTCGAGCTAAGTTCTGTCAATGCACAATATAAATTTTTGTTAGGCACCTCACAAATTCCATGAATTTTAATATTCCTATACTTGCATAGCTTCCGCAGTGTATTTCAACTGAGCTATATTCTGTTCACTGTTCCATCTAGTTTTTCTGTTAACTCCTCTGATGTTTTTGTCAGCTTCTTTATATGTGTGTCATAATCATATTGCCAAAAGCTCCTCGTTCTTAGCACAAAACATTTCAACTGCCTTGTTCATAGCTTCAGTCAAATTGCATTGCTTATGAAGTTTCTTTCCAATCTGCCTAAAACTGCACCAAGCTTCTGACTTAAGGCATCAATCTGTGTGCTTAGCATTCACACATTTGCAGTTTCCTTAACCGTTTCATGCCCATCAGATTCAGCATCGCGCTCTTGGAATTCTTTTCACTTGCATTCATCACATTTTCATGTTGACAAAAAGCTATATGGTACTTGCTACAGCACTCACTACATGTCACACTCTGTTGATCTTTGCCAAAATTCTTTTGACACCATAGTAGCAAAGCAAGACAGAATGCAGTACAGTGTACTGTGATGCATGATGCCAGTCAGTCATACATCTGTGGAACATCCCTTTATTCCACATTGGCTCAGAACCTGCTCAAACCCAGGATCGCTCATAGGCCGAGCCAAGCAAGGTCTGCTTCTTGCTGGTGATGATGATACCACACAGTGGAGCACAGAACACTAATATGGAAACTGCGTCTCTCCTAAGATCAAGAAAAATCATGGTTACAGAATCATTCAGTGTTCCACTGGACTGCATGTGAACAATCCGTGCATAAAAATTTTTTGTGAATACAGGCCCAGATTATTTTGGTTAGAAGAGATGCTCTTGCTAAATTGTGGCGATCCGTAACTTTTTTGAGCAAGCCTTGTAGTTTCCTCATATACAGTTTAACCTTCATATATTGAAGTCAAGAAAATCAGCACTGCACTTCGTTATATTGAAATTTGACCTTTTATGTAGTTAAGTACAGTCACTGATGGATTTTTCGTATACGGAAGGGGTCACAAAATTTGCTGAATTGTCGGGCAATTGGAAAAAAAGAATTTAATTTTGTTGAATTTGAGAGTCGGCGACCAAAGATGCAGCTTCTCATGCCATATCGACGATATCTTCACATCGGTGGTACGAAGTGAAGCCTGTGACGCTTCCACGTACACTTCGCTACTGCGGCTGATAGCGTTGCCTGCAGTGGGGCAACACAATCATGCAGAATGCAGGTTGAGGGGAGTGAATGCTTTGTTTGCCCCTCACTTCAATGCGTATCCAAAACCCAAGATTATGTGGCCTTCAACAATAAATGCATGGGAAGACACAGTACCTCAAAGATAGAACTTTCTGGCCATGTATGCACTCAGCTGTGCTGACAGCCATACGCAGCCACAGCTGGGCACCCCCCCCCCCCCTCTCTTCCCTTGCTCGTGCGGGAAAACAGTGCGCATTAAGCTACCATCTTTCTCAGCTCACCCTTGCACGTTTTTCCTCACACACAGCATATCGTTTTTCCTCACACACAGCCTCACACACAGCATAGAAAGCATGATAGTGAGAGGGCCTTGCTGCTACACTGCTCCACTTCAGCGGCCGCTCTCTGTAGCATGGTGCATGATTGGAGTGGTGATCACACACATCAATGTGGTGCATCTTTAAAATTTACCAACTGTACCACCACCACCACTGGCAACATAAAACCTGTTAGGTAGAGAGGCACAGTTGCACCACTTGAAACCTTCTGGCTCACTCTAACCTAGTGCACATGTGACAATGTTGTGAGCACTGCGACTCAGTGTTATTGTATGGTGGACAAGATAAAGCTCAGCAGAACATAGTTGGCATTTGTCACTACCTAACACAAGTAATTTTTTTTGCTTCTGCAAAGCGGCCATGGTGTAGTAGTTGGAACACTCGGCTTGAAAGGGCAAGATTGTTTGTCCAATTCCAGGTATCTCTGCTCAGATATCCTTTTTCTTTTAGTTGCCTTGTGCAATGCACGAACCGAAATGTAATGTGCAAGCAGAATTAGCCCATTTCCTAGCTCATAACTGCTGTTTGCAGTAACATTAATTAATAACCAACTGTTAACTGTTAATAACCAAATAACTGTTTCTACTACTGATGAAAATAAATTCAACTTCAACCTCTCCCTTTAAAATTAACGTAACTCATATACTTGTCATATACACAGCGCTTACATTCATTTTAACAGAAATTGCGATACAGTTGAACATCGCAATGACGAAATCAGTGGGGAATGCGAAAAAAAAAATTTGCTTTCCCGAGAATTTTGTTGTTGCGAAAAGAGACGGCACAGATAGGTAATGCATCGCAGAACAAAACTTTACTGTCAAAATTCTGTTAACCCACTTTGGCAAGCTTTGCTCGAGGATATAGAACCGCATTGCCGACAGTACAAAGTGCGGTGCATGCATCAACGAGCAGTGGCAGTACTGTCATGGAGCAGTATTCTCGGTCAGTTGCTTTAGGAGATAAGATTACTTTTGCAAAAGAGAACGTATTTGGGCTGGTTGGTTCATGATTACGAGCAGTAAAACAGCGCTAAACAACAGGACGAGGAGAGGGACACAGTTGTCTGTGTCCCTCTCCTTGTCCTGTTGTTTAGCGCTGTTTTACTGCTCGCACTCTTGCAAGATTTTGTGGAACTCGACGCCGGATGCAGAGCAGCGGCGCATGCAGCAGCATTTCTCCAGTGCACACTGTCGCACACAGGCACCGACGCATCCAGTGCTGAGCGCAAAAGTGATCGTATCTCATGTACCCAAAGACAAACGATTGAGATTAAGGCCCCTTCACGGAAATCTACATCCGGCGCCGAATACGCACGCAATGCTTGTCGGGTGGCACCAGGACCAGCTTTCTTGAAGCAAGGGATATGTATTCCCGGACAATCGCTCAATCATGGCCCATTGCATGGCACTCCATGCTGCGACCGTCATCTCAAGCGCCAAAAACAATTCCATGTTGGTGGAACGTAGATTTCCTTGTTTTTTCTGCATTTTTCTCGCTGAGGCGTACTTTACGCAGTGCACTGCCACAATCGTTGTTCGAAACGCACGTTCAATTTGCGTTCAGTTTCGCCTCATGCGATTGGCCTAGGCCGCGCGGAGTCATCAGCCACGGGGAATGCTGACTGAACGCGCGTTTCGAACAACGATCTACGATCGCCCCTAGTAAGTGTGCAAAAACCGTCATCACATGTCGGTAGCAACATGCGGGCCACTTCAAACGGGTGATCAACAACCAAGATGGCGGCCGTGACGTGTTTCCAGCGCACGGGATCGCTTCCGACGCTTGGTTGTTTTTGTAAACAAAAATGATGGCACCCACGCAAGTGTAATATGTTGGCATTTTACATAATTTTAGTGCAAAACAATCGCATTTTAGCACATTTTGGAGCCTGCTAGCTCTACGCGAGTAGGTAATATGCGGGGTTACGTTCCGGTAAATTTCGTTGATGCAGGATTCTAGTACAGCAACATTTCATTGCCGAGAGGTACGAAATGCATTGAATCCTATGGGCGTTCACCGGGAATACGAAAATATTTTGTTGCCGCGAGAATTTCATTGTTGCGGGATTTCGTTATCGCAGGTTTCGACTGTTATATACTTTCAAAGGCAGATGGCATTGCTGGTACAATTTCTTTGTGTAATCTATTCCATTCATGTACTGTCTTGATAAAAAAGAGTGCTCATAAATGTTGATGCAACACCGATATCCTCCTGGGATGTGGTCTAACTCTGGATGACGTGTAACTTGGTTTTTCACGTTTATGTCCCAAACTCGAAGCATTTGTTTGTGTTGATAATTGCAAAACAATAAGTCATATGTAATTAGTGGCTTCTTTAGTAGTTCTATGTTCTTCAGAATCTGTGTGGATGTTTCATGATAGACTGGAAGGCAGCTCCAGGAGGTATATGCAGTATGAACAGCACCCATAACGACCATCTTGTTAGGCACTTCCACCACCTAGCCAACATCACTGGCTCCTCTGTTACATTCAGCTGAAGTTGCTCCCAGGAATTGTCACTGTGAGAATTATAGAAAAATCTGGCAGTGTCAGCTGTGAAAAACTCATCTGCACATTGCCCTACTTGTCTCTAGGTCTGCGACATCTCGGGACATCTGCATGTGATAGTGCAAACTGTTCAGAGCTCATCAGCGCTCATTCACGTCCTTGGTCTTACACCTCTGCCACATCTCATGTGTGCAGGCGATTATCAGTAATAGCCACAGATAGACTAGGTGCATTAAGGTGGAACTTTGCACGAACCAAGGAGACTTTGTGTAGATACTGGGAGAAAGCCTTGCAGAGCGTATCGTAAAGTCCTAAGGCGTGTGAGTGCCACCTCAGTTGATGGAACGCCTTTTTAGTGTGACTGTCTACCACTCAGAACTTGTTCTAAGATTGTGGTGGGAATGAGAAGATCTCATGTCACATTGACAGAAACGAGCATGCTTCTATTTTATAAACAAGGAATTATATTTTTAATTTGGCTCTGAAAGGGCCTCAAAATAAAAAGTGGGAGGTTGTAACTCATGGGAGGTTGCAAAACCTTCAGAGCGATGCTAGGCAGTGCTCCACTCTGAAAAGGTGCTTTTTTCCCGAATGTTTGGTTACCACTGTATATGCACGGCCGGAACTACTTGGGATCTGGTTCCGCCACCATACATGTACGATGGTGACCCTCAAAGGGTTAAGAACAGACTACACAGATAAAATAATTGTTTTTGAAATTTGCACATCTTTTTCAAAATAGCCACTGCATGTTTAGACACTTCAAATGGTAAGCTACAAATAGTATTATGCTATGAACTAGGAGGTGTTTGAAAAATAGTACACTGTCCCTTGAAGGCTTCTGTGTGGACTCCAGAATCTGCTCAAGATTGCATTTAAATATTCTTGTGGGCCTTGGGTAAGCTCTCAGCTTATTCTGTTCTTCATATGGGCCTACTAAGTGTTAGCTTAGATCTGCTTAAGTATTATGAAATGGGATATATTAGTTGTGAAAACTGATGTTCATGCAGGCAGGAATCGCTTATAGACTCAACTACTTCATCACCACTTTTCCTGAATTTAGTTGGCCTCACCATAAAATAAAAACGTCCATGTTTAACGAAATGTCTTGTCAGTTGTAAGTCCTATACCATTGACTTTATCTAGACACCACATATGCCAACAACTATCCATTCCACTTCAGACAAACCACCAGCCTCTATTGTAAAAATGGTGGCTCAGTAGAAACAATAAAGCATATTTTATTGGTATGCCCAGCTTATAGAGCTGAAATAGCTCCTTGCAGGAGTAAAACGGACTGAATTTCTCTGGCACCACTAGTGCTGAAAGACTATAGATGCCATGCCTTGACCTTCTGGACAGCATCAGGCTTTGAACTTCTTATCTTCACAACATTGGATACCTAATGTTAGTCTCTCCTATCTAAATACTTCAATTTTCTTTTTTGTTTCTTGCACTGCCTTTCTATCCCCTATCCCTTCCTATGCTGAGTAGTATGTACACAGTTGCACACATATTGGTGAAAACTTACTTTTCAGTAGTTTTCTTGAACTTCTGTCAAAGTATCAGAAAGGAAAATTTCTCTCCTATCTATTAGCTGTTGTGGTAGAGCAGTCGGTGATATGTTAAGTGGAAACATTCAAAGATTGTAAAACATTGGGGACATTTTTAGTGAGAACTGCAAGGGTATTTTCAGGGAAAATACTCAAATACTATTGCAAAACTACAAGGACACGACGACTTTATAACTGAGGGTTCAACCCGAACCATTGGATTTCCACTGTCTGCTGAAGTTAGAAGTTATAATATCTGCTCTGCAGTCATACTGTGCTTCAGCTTCATTTTATTATTATTATTATTATTATTATTATTATTATTATTATTATTGTTGTTGTTGTTGTTGTTGTTGTTGTTGTTGTTGTTGTTGTTGTTGTTGTTGTTGTTGTTGTTGTTGTTGTTGTTGTTGTTGTTGTTTGGCAAAGTGTGATTGGTATAATGTAATTATTCGGTCCTAGTTTCGTTTCCGTGCTTTGTCATTGGCACAAGCTGTGCTAACCTGCATTTCAACAGAACCAGCTGGTCCAGAGCAGTGAATGATTATAAAATATAATCAGATGAAAAGAATTATGTTATCCTTGTCTGTGATATGTTTACACATTTCGCTATACTGGTACTCATCTATGTTATTTACTTTTTAATAGATGGCCCTCTCCGAGTTCATTGAGCAGATCAAAAATGAAAATGATCTTCTTGTGCAGAAGCACATGGCTAAAACTGTAAGTTAGTTTGACTAACTCATTGTTGATCCTAAAATGTTGAGTTTCTGAATATGTGTATATATAGACAGAACTGTGACTGCTTTTAAATCGCTCAATAATTAACCCTTTCAGGTCGAGACATTGCTTAGTCAATTTGAACAGAAAACTGGACCTGACCATATGCCATTACCCATGAACACTTCTGAGCTTGACCTCAGGTATAACTGCACTTTATTTCTCCATGGTGCTTATAAGCATTTCGTGGAAAACATCAATGCATTTTGCAACATAGTCTGAAAATATATTTCTCGAAACTAGTGCTGAATGGGATATATAATAAATAAATATGACTTCATTACTGCTTGACTTCAAATATGCAGTTGTGCCTTAGAATAAATTATTAGAGTAATTAGTGTTTTGCTAAATAGCTATCACAGTGCAATTTTTAGTGCAAGTAATGTCTGCCTCTTCAGGTGATTCAGATGAAGTGACAGAAGTGCACTATGTGGCATAGGAGATTTTTAATAAGTCTGTTTCCAGTAAGAAAGTCGCATGGTATATATGTTGTCCATATTGTAGAAGGCATAGCTATATGTACTAGATGTTTCAACGACTACTGTCTCTAATTATTAATAAGAGGTAATTCAAGACACATTGATAGTTTTGCTGGCCAAAGATTCACGTCAGGGGCAGAAAAAAAAAAACTCCTGCTGGATCATTTATGCTAAGTAACATACAATTTCCAGTGTTAGTCTGTCAGTGGGACTTGGATGTTTGGCAAGCTGCATGTTTGAAATTTGTTAAGCTCATAGTAACTGAAGTACTATAGCGCCAAACAGACGACACAAGCAGAAGAGACACGGACGAGCGCTTTCCGTGTCTCTTCTGCTTGTGTCGTCTCTTTGGCGCTATAGTACTTCAGTAAATATGCACCAACTAGCCCAACAAAAAGTTCTGCTGGAAGCTCATAGTAAATTGGCTTTTAAAACAAATAAATAAGTCTTATTAAGGCACACTGGCATGAAGAGTTGTGCCCCATTTTGCTCATGAAACCAAAACCCAGCACATCAGCAGTAGACCATGTATTTACTATTCTGTATCTGCTAACACAAAATCTAAGCTAAACCTGCATCTGAACTGTTATCTTTCTTGTCAACTTGGAACCAAACCCAAACTAGAACATTTTGAAAGAACCATTCCAAATAAGTTCAACCATTGATTCAGAATAGTTGAGACCAGTATTTGTTCTTCTCAGTGTTGTATTGTAAACAAGAACCAACACGGGAATAGGTTCGCTTTTTCTAGCACTTGGTTGTTGACTTTGCCATGAAACACACCAGAACCCCGTAAGCAATTTCTTATACTACAAAAAGAGGCACGCTGATAAAGCAATGCATTGGTGTTCAGTGTCACATAGAAACAGAAGGCAAGGAAGCAAAATAACACTTTCTGGTAGTTGCTGATGCTTGAAGCAAGCCAAGGAAGTTGCCACTCACTGACGTACTTTGGCATACTGAGTACAAATGAATCACTGAAATGTCTCACCTGGTCTATTTTTAGGCATTTTGAGATACCTCAGCTGAAAGGTGCTGTGTACTTTTTTTTGGGGGGGTTTAGAAAAAACAGTTTAGACCTGCCACAGTGGCTCAATGGCTATGACATTCTGCTGCTGAGCATAAGGCAGTGGGTTTGATGTCCAGCCACAGCAGCCATAATCAATGGGGGCAGAATATAAAAATGCTCATGACTGTGCTTTGCGTGCACATGTATTTGAGAATCCGAGGTAATCAAAATTCGAAGCTTTCCACTATGGCTCAAATGAATCATTACATTTGCTTTTAAGAGCTAAACACCAACTGAAACCAAAGAAATTTCTTTACGACACCCTGTTAACAATATCATCTACTGACATCTCATCCCTAATCTGCACTATTGTCTTCCTATCATTCAATGTTCTTGCCTATCATTTTGCTTCCACTGCTTATTGTGTCGTCCCCAACTTTGTTTCAAGGTTCTTTGTTAAGCCTCTGAGGTTCAGCCCCATAGGTGAGAAGTGGCAGAATATAGTGATTATATACTTTTTTCTCAAGAATATGGAATAAGCCGCTGTTCATGATTAAAGAATCCATTTTTATTCTCCTAAGCCAATATATATACCGTAAAATCCTGAGAGATAGCCCACCTAAAAGTCAAGAGGAAATAAGAGGTGGGCTAATTTTTTGTGTGGTGGGTAACTTTGAGGTGGGTAACTTTTCGTTTCTTTGAGCTGGGAGCTTAGTCAGGTATGGGTTATCTTTCAGTGGTGGGTCTTCTCTTGGGATTTTATGGTAGGCAGGTTACACTTGCAGCGCCTGGGGACAGGACACCATTTATGAAAATATTTCTTTCATTATTTATGAGTACATATCTTGTCTACCTTCTTGAACAAGAAGGGCAACCGCATGCCACTTGAACAAAAAAATATGTGTGTACTCGCCTACCTGTCCTCTCCTGACTTTTGCATTGAAGTCGTTCATTGCTATAATGCCATGGTGTAGTGGCAGTGAAGAAGTAGACAGATTACTGGAAAGAGGGAACAAAGCATCTTAATTCTTTATTGGGAGAGCTGTTGTGCCCACAAAAAAAAGTAATGCTAATATGACAACAATAGTGACGAGCACAATCATGAAATCTGAACTCACGGGCCAAGTCCATCTGCTATTTATAATTGTTGCTATATATTCCTGAGCAATTGCTGGTGCTTGCATAGATTCAAGATTGCGTAACGCATTTACATCGATCATACAATCTGATCAGATTCACTTCTCTCACTGTAGAATTGGCAACAAAATTCATGAAATTTCATATACAGCAAGTGCATCCTGCTCTGAGGGATAACGGGATAAGAGTAATAATTTAGGGAAAGCGGATTTGGACAAAAAGCAAAACAGCACACGTGTGGCAATGGTATAGTGAGTTTCGACACTCTTCATTACACTTTTCTATCTCTTCATTGCTGTGAGCATAGAGCTGTACCTGTCTGAATGAATATTCCCTGTTAAACTTTGTTACAATTACTGTTACCCAGAGAATCCGCCATGTTCCCTGCTATGCCATAATTGATTAAACGTCCTACTGTACTTTCTCCTATTAGAAAGGCCTTTGTAGTAGAAGACGTGCACATTACTTAATACTGAAAGTGCCTCAACCGCCCTCTGATGCCTGATAGTTCCTCAAGGATCACAGTTTAACTAGTGTCGCTCAATAGAACTATAGCGGTGAATGTTGCTTGGTGTCCAATGACAGTCTGTCTGGAAACAGATATTCTTGGTACACTCTGCTATGCAGCAGGCCTGACCATTGCCTTGGTCAAGTACTCTGCAAGGCACTCTATACTGAAGACCAAGGGCTAATTACGGGATTCATGTGAAAGGTAGTGGCAAACTGCTATGCTAAAGTGGCTAAGTCTTCTTCTAGCAGTGAGGTGTATTTTATCAACTCAGCAATTTGTTTTTAGTAGAGGTCTGGATGTGGAAGCATCTTTGTGGACAATATAGGTGTCTGTATTATTAAGTATGCTTTTTCTTTTGCACCTAGCCTGACGCGAGAAAAGTCAAACACAGAATCACAGTTTTCAGTGGCTTTAGAAGATTTTCGTACTTCACCTCACTATTCACAGTTCTCCAAGAAGCTCATGGTAAGATTGAAAGTTACTGTGCACCTGATATCTACTCTCCCTCTCTCTCTCTCCCTCTCTCTCTCTTTGAGCATTAAAGGCAAATATTAAGGGGCCCTGCAACATGTTTCTTTCTAAAATTGAAAATATACTGGGGTGAGTGCAATGTCTTTCAATTAATATAAAAAATTTTGAAAAGAAACCATAATAATAATAGATGTATAAAGAGCACAACGTTTCCTTCCCCATTCCTCCTCAATTGTTCCCACTCAGCTAGGGCAATGCCGATCGCATGCACTTACGGTAATCCTTCAAGTTTTGCATCTGATAAATGTGCCAGAAAGCAACAAAGGAGTGGTGAGAGCATGGGTGGGACACCTTAACAGCCTCTCTTTTCCTATTTGCTAGAAGAGAGGAGGTGTGTGCTTGTGTTTGCTAACTTTCGCTCAGAGGTCATTCCACGCCAGACGCACCAGTAGAAAACTTGGCCCTGTCAGATTTCTTTTTTAAAAATTGTGCACATTATTGGGTCTAAAAATATGCATTCGCAAAATATTGTGTGTGAAAAAAAAAAGTTTTTGTATACCTTAGCACCATTTGAATTCTACCCTTAATTCAGATCAAAACAGGATGTATAATAAAAAAATTATTTTAAAAATTAATTCAGCGAAAGCAAAAATTTTGTCTCACTAACGTAGAAACATTGTGCTTTACTAGGCACTCTCCTTTATAGCCTTTGCGTTATTTTTAATATAGTAATATACTGTGTGAAAAAGCCAATGTGGGGCATTTCTTAGATACTTTATAAGCTTTAGATTTATCTGTAGTTGTTTTGTTAAATATTCCTGGTATTCGTGTGTCCAAATAGTAGGCTAAAATATTTTTCCATGCAACAACCACGGAATATTAAAGAGAAATGACACCAAAGTTACAAAAATTGCATTTGTGCTACATTTTAGTTGTAAATTCTGCACTGAAATAGTCCACCTAAATATATGAAAGGTTGCGTGTTTTGTAGAAGGGCACCTAACAATTTGTTTTCAAAAGTTTAACTAGAGTAATTTTTGTTTTAGGTGAGAAAAAAAGAAGTTAGGTCCCTACTCCAGACACCACTGCTGATCAGCAGAGCATCTTCACTGCAATATGGGGAAGAATGGTTGGTTGATACCTTATGCACTGATCACGTGTTTCTCAGGAGGGCATTGCAGAAGTGCTTGAGTCTGCTGTGGCACCGTTTATTTAGCCACTTCCAACTCCTGTGTCAATAGATAGAAAGTCAGCTCTGCACAGATCACAGATAGTGACGATGGATAAAAGTGGTGGTGCAGTCATGTACCAATGACTGATACAGCTCTTTGAAAGCCTGGCAATAGTTTGATTTTTTTTTTTTTCTACAGTGTGTTTCAGTATCCACAAGTCTGTCATTTCTTTCACCCATTCGAAGATCTGGTAGGGGGTTATGATGTAGTCTCTGTAAGGCCTTTGAAGACTTCATCTAGTCACTAGAAGCTTGACAGTGCCGCCAATGTCATTGCAAACGCTTTTAACATGCAAAATGGTGAAAAGTTCTATTTCGCAAAGATGCTGTTCATGTTCACGATAGCAGAGATTTAAAAGTTTTTTGTAATGTTTTCTATTGGGACAAAACTCCATCGAAAGGTGGTGTCGTTTTCAAATTCCACGAAACTCCTTTTTTGAAAATCTTGATAAATTCATCTTGGAACGCTGACACAGATTCTATTATGTGTTCTGCACAGTCTGATGACAGACAATTAATTTAACAGAGATGTCATCGCTGCTTTCATCCGAATTGAACTAGACAACTATTTTATGGAGAGTGGTTTGTTCATTCATCCAATTAAAAAGTGAGGGGTATCCTGAACATTGAAGTGTTAATTTTCTACAAGATCCGTAATCACAATGGCCTCTCCTGTCTTGATAGCTTTTTGCTCCCGAAACTATTTTGCTATTTTCGCATGGCATCTCAAGCACTTCTGCAATGACCTCCTGAGTGAAATGTGGTTAGTACAGCACAGTATGCCCGTGCCGTCTATTGTTGTGAAGTTGCACTTTTGGTCAACGGCGTCGTATAAAGTAGGGACCACACTTCAAAAATTATTTTCTTGCATAAAACAAAAATTACTCCAATTAAGCTTACTGTAACAAATTGTTAGGTGTCCTACTGTGAAGCACTCAACCTTTCATGTTATAGATGGACCACCTCAATGCAGAACTGAGAGCTGAAAACATGATACAAATGCAATTTTTGCAACCTTGGGATCATTTTTGTATTTTGTGGTTGTTGCGTGCCAAAATATTTTAGTCAAGTATTTGGACACAAGACTACCAGGAATAGCTAGCAAAAGTTTTTATATCTCTAAAATGACCCAAATTGGCCTTTTTGCCCACATTATAAATATATTAAAAATAAAGTCAGGGCCTACATAAGAGAGTGCATTTTAAAGCACAGTCTTTAATATATCGAGATGAAATTTTCACTTTCATTGAATTAAAATTAATTTCTAATTATTTTTTCTTGTGCATCATGTTTTGCTTTTAAAGGGGCCCTATATGCCTGTGCCGCTTGTTGAGTGGCACCGATGGTATCGTCTCGATGTGGCAATTTTGTGCACTTCATAGACAAAATGTGACACCAAAGAATGACGCTGTAATCATTCAACACATGTGCTTTCCCCGTGGTGTGTAATTTACAAAAAGAAAAAAAAAACTTTACTTTGCAAACCTTTATGCTTGCTGTTACAACGCCCCAAAACATTTGTGCGCCATTGTCTACATGAAATAAGAAATGCCAGGAAAGACCCCCAAGTTTGTTACTGTGAATTCCTATGCTACACATAATGCCAGGCCATGTTGCTCAGCTGCAGCTCCACAATATAAAGACCCGGCTGCATGGACTAATTAAAGGGGCCCTGTACTACCCCTCGGGCTTGGTGAAAAACATACTCCACCGATAGCATATGCTGCTGTGAACGTGTCAGCCAAATTTTGCAGTCGGGTGTGGCGTGTGGATCTTGCAAATGGGGAGCAAAGTCACATTTCTCTCAAACGCTCTCTTTTCAAGAGAAGTCTGCTCCTCACTCTTTTCTGGATGCTTTATCTTGTAATATAGCAGATTCGCATACATGGCTGCTATTGGACATGACCAACTTGCCCAACATAGTGTCCTTTTAGATCTAAGTGTTTCTGCCTTCATTGTATATTTGGAAGTTTGGAAAAGGACTTTTTTGGCCCTAAACAGTTGTGTGCATTTCTGGGGGCCCCCTGTTCCAGAAAATGTAAGAAACATACAGCATAGATATAATCTAATTGTACTTGTCTTGCTATCGTGTTGTGTTCGAAACATTTATAGTATTGTTATTTCTTGCAGCTGCAGTTGACCAAGAAGTCATATGAGCGGCAAAAGGAGAATGTAAAAGCATTTGCTCAGGTTGTTGATGGGCCACTGAGTAAAGCCCGCCAAATCGTTCTTCTGTCTGCACACAACTACAGAACAGAGTTTGGTCTTCGCTCTTATGTAAGCCCCTTATTTTAATTTTGCCTGTACCTCTCCCCATCTCTCTCTCTCTCTCTCTCTCTCTCTCTCTCTCTCTCTCTCTCTCTCTCTCTCTCTCTCTCTCTCTCTCTCTCTCTCTTTCTCTCTGCTTCTGTCATTCTTTACAGTTGTGAATACACTGGAGTAGAGAAGATCAAGGAACTTGATTGTCCACTTTTATCAAGCAAGGGGCAGTGTAACTTGCCTGTGTAGGCGCTATTAAATATGTGGGAATTTTTATTTTTATGTGTTGATGTTCAGTTTAACATAAGCTTATATCGAGCCCATTAAATGCAAGGGAAATCGTGGAAGAGCAGCAGCCCCTACATAAAAAAGGTAGAGGGAGGGGCGGGATTGAGAGGGGATCGCATGATAAGCTTGGTGCCTAACAAATAATTCATTGCTTCTTTACATTCTCTTGCAAAGGAAACACGATAACTTTCCTGTGCACTTTCACCACATGTAACATAGATAGCCAAATTAGTTGCATAAAATTTCAATTATGTGTAGTGCAAATGTAACCCAGCATATTTCCAGCAGCAGTCATATGCAAATAAGTGCATTCTGTTTTATGCACATTTATCTCACAGAAAGCGGTGCAAACTAATGTCATCACTGGATGCAAGTGTAAAAACTACCTTTTCTCTCTCTCTCTCTCTTGTTTAAAGCATCCATTGTATGAAACCGAAGGTTTGCCGTGCTCTGTCATCTTGCTCGTGAAATGTTGATAAGCCAAGCAATTTTTGAGAACATAAGAGCAGGATGCAAAAGATGCAAGCCTGTTGCCTTTATTGAGTGTGTGTAGCAGTTCAACGTAGCCATGCTAAGACAGTATGGCATATACTGCAGTCTGAAAAAATAAGTTGTCTATGCTGAAAGAATGAATTAACACATGTGCGCTCATATTTAATTTCTTTCACTGTCCTTATGCAGTGCCAGAGCCTTTCAACACTTTCCTTCTGGTTAGAAACTTCCCCTGAAGTTTCATATAGGGGACACAAGGTGCCACCAGAATCACCAACATTAGTAGAAGGGGGTTGGCCACACTCGATTGGCCAGGGCCACATGTACTGATGTGAATCTGTCCAGCAAGAGTGCCTTACACATTTCTTTTTTCACATTGTTTGCGTACTAAACATACAACAGCAAGTCTAGACAAGCTAATTGGTGGTAACTCAGAGCTGCTACTGCACCTGCACCTTGGAAGACAGCGAAGCTGAGCCACATTGGGAATTCCTAATTCGAGGACAGGGAAGAATGGAGGCATGGAATGGCAGCACGCAATGGTGACTGTATAGCATTTATAAATGCTCGAAAGTTAACTGTTTTTATGAATATTTACAAAATTTTGCATGAGATTCATTTCATAGGCCAATTCATTGATGGAGCTTTGATGGAGTTCTGGTGTGGCGCGTAGATTGCCGCGGCTGCCGGTTGTCGCCGCACAAGCCCTCTTGTGGCTTCGGCGCTTCCGTTTTGTGTACTGTTGTAACTATAGTGAATAAAGATTATTATTATTATTATTATTATTATTGAGTAGCAGTGGCAGGAACATAGGCTGCCAGTTTGGCAAGAATTCGCATTTACACACTTATGCTTGCCTGCATTTTATGCTTACTGTGTAGTTGCTTAAGATCGTGCTTATGTTGGCATAGGGTTATGTGATATACCTGGGCCGCCAAAATTGCAGTGCTATCCCAGAAATTTTTCATCAACCCTATCGCACCATAGCTGTTCGCCATGCCTTTCCACCAACTGCCTCATTATCACAGCGCATCATTGACTTTCCAGAGAGGGGAAAGCCAACTACAGTCAAACTTTGTTATAACAAAGTTGCAACTGCCACTAAAATTACTTCACTATATCTGATATTGGTTATAAAAATACACAATAATGAAAAAAAATCTAGAGTTGCATCTATGTGAGAGAAGTGCAAGTGTGATGCCATGTGTCAGTATCTCAAGCCACTCAGCAAGGATGATATTCTTGGTCATTTATTTTCAGAGATAAAATCGTTTTTCGCAACATTTCGCATGACTAGAAACTGGACTCGTTAGTATCGATGGGCGAAAGCATCCTCCTGGCACTGTGCCAAGCACACTGTCTGACATGACTGGCAAGCTGCCACACTGCCGTTATCACCTAAATCAGCCGCTTGGTGACACATAGCTGATCCCAGCGATAACGGCTGTGTGAAAATGACGTACTTGCAGTCGTTGGCTATTTAAGATGCATCTAGGTGAAGCGCGTCATGTGGTGAAATATGGTTTGCTAGACACATTCAATTGTGAGTGATGACAACGCCACCACTGTGAGCACCACTTCACTTAATGAAATGCAGTACACATCAGTCGATGCACTGCCTATATATCCTAGTTCACTGTACCCAGAGGCCATATTCTCGGCCACTTCCTGTCGGCGATACAATCACTTTTGCAAGATTTCACGTGACTCGGCACCTGAAGCGTCGGTGTCTATGGGCGATAGCACTTCTCTCATAGTGCCACGCATTCTATCTTGGTGTGGTATTCTGTACATTGTCAAATCCTGCCAGATTGTCAAATTTCGTAATGGCAGTGTTTTGAGCCTATCAGAAAGGCCGCAGCAGCGCTCTGGGATCAATTCATTGGTAGTGTTCAAAGGGGCCCTGAACCACTTTTTATTGAAATCGAGAAATGCATTTGAAGTTAAAATAGACTATATCAGAAATACTTTGCCGCAAGAAATACTTCAGTGCTTTCAAAAGAAGCCGAGTTATTGGCAGTCAAAAGTCAAGTATGATCCTGTTCTCTGTGCTCCTGTTCCTTCTTCAGTGCCTTGCACTGCAAAGGCTACGCCGAAGCGGGGTGTGCTTACAACGCTCCACCTACTGTACGTCACCGTGACGCGCAGTTCAAATTTGATTTTGGATGTTCACGTAGATGCCACTACTTCCAATTTTGGCACCTACCACGCGCCAAACATAGCCGAATGCGGTTGTCCCCAGTGCAATGTGTTGAGCCAACGGACCCATTGCGGCACCCCACGGTGGCCGAGGTATCTACACTACGTAGAAGACCGCAGCTACATGCAACTGTTCTGCATATGCACAGCGTTTGCTTAGTACATGACAGGGCTTGAGTGCATGCTCGCGCTCATATGCTCCAGTCTGGCCGTGCTACGTGGTGCAGACCAGCTTTGTCCTGCACCAGCTTAACCGAGGGATAGTAGCCACATCCAACTTGCGCATGTTAAAGCATAATAAATAGCTCATTACGAAGCGAAGTCTGCCAAGATGTCTAACCAGGAGCGGTCATAATTGAGCGCGAGCTGGCAAATGTGCGTGTGGTCTGACCTCAAGTTTCGTGTGGTTTGAGGCTAGTTGAGTGTTTAAAACTAGCTGAAATTAGCGAGACCCCACGGCTATGACACCTATAAGCAGGGTGGCCGAAGTTTTAATTCCAACGCGGGCAGCCACAGCCAAGCATGAGCAGACAATAGTCGGCTTCTTCCTGAAGTACGTAATTATTAACAAAATTCAAAAGTAGAGTTACGCCTACTTCAGTCTGTTTATTAATCTGCGTCAATAAATGTACACAGTAACAGTAGGAAGAAGCACACTGATCCAAACACCCTTCATTAATGTCAGCTATTGGCCAATGGCAGCCGTGTATGGGAATCTGCTATATTACTAGATAAAGCGTCCACAAAAGAGTGAGGGGCAGACGTCTGTTGAAAAGCGAGGGTTCGAGAAAAAGGCAAGCTCGCGCTCCGCTTGTGAGCTCCACGCGCTGCACACAGCTGCAAAATTTGGCTGAGATGTTCACAGCAGCGTATGCTATCCATGGACTGCGTTTTTTCACCAAGCCCGTGGGGTAGTTTAGGACCTCGTTAACATACCAAAATAAAGCTGTCAGAGACTGCCATAGTGAAGGGCTTCAGAGCCCGCGACCAGAGTGCTGTGCTAGAGTGTCCTAGAATACTTGGAGAGTGGCCAAAGTAGCACACCAATACCTGGGCCAATGTGAGCCTCTTGCAGTGAGCAGCCACCAGAGGTGCTTGTGTGCTAAACTCGTGGGCATCTCCGCTTGAGAAGTGGTGGGTGTCTGCTATATGCTGGGTAACGCACACTCTGTTGAAGTATACGTCACTGCAAAATTATACTAATTTGCAGCGACTTGTTGCACAAGGCAAAGCAAGCATTTGGGTATTGCCCTACTTGCTCCATATTTACATTTACCTCTGCACTTGCAGGCTTACCACTGCTATGTTTGGCACATAGGCAGCTGTTGCAGTCACTGTTTTTGTGCAAGGGACTGTGCAAGCGCAGTATGCTCTAAAGTGGTTAGGTATGGCATGCTCAACAAAGACAATGACGTACTGTAGCACAGAAAAGAGTAGGACAAAGCGGACAGTCAGAACAATGTAGAGAGCATATATATTCTGACGTGCTCCTGATGACGCTGTGCCCTGCATCTCTTCTAATTCTTTCATGTTTTTTTTTTTTTTTTCTAAACTCCACCTTCGATGGCTCCCGCGTCTTTGATGTCTTTTCTTTTTTTGCATAACTACATTAAAATATTTACAGTGGACTTGCAGATGTTTGAGGTTTAGTAGAAGATAAATAGATTTGCTGGTAATTTATTTTGGGCAGAAGGGGCAGCGTGATGCGTAATGAGGCATTGATTTGCATTTACGTCAACCTTCTTGAAAACTGCACTTTTATTGCGTTGTCTAAATATTCTTATTTTATTACATACTACTTATCGTATTTACTCGATTCTGACGCACCTTCGATTGTAACGCGCACTCGTTTGCCGTTGCGAGAAATAGAAAAAGTCACAGTTTCGCACGAAAGGTGAAGCATCGATTGCGATTGCAAATTAGCAGAAAGCTATACGAAAAGTAAGGATAGTATTTTTATCGGCCGTATAAACTTATAAACATTGGCAAACTAACTAAATTAACAAGCATGATGTCACGCGGGCACAAGCAAGCATGAACACGTCTCATTCAATGACCGCGGAAACTCTTTATCAAAACGCTGGAGTGAGGAAGTCTGGTAGCAGGAGCCAGCAAGTTGACCTTTGTGCGGCCTCTTGCTTCAACGCGAACTAAGCGACGAGAGCACATCACGGTGCGCCTAGATGCGTAGACTCCATCGCAGATTGCTTTCAAGATAGGGTCCACGTGGCCAGGCCGTACGCAGCAGTTACCGGAGTAGAATGCCTCTCCTGTTTGCGCCAGTCCCAGACGTAAGTTTCAGGAACTCCGAACACCCGTGGAGCGGTCCGATTTCTGTCCGTCTCTGCACACCTGATCACTTTGCTTTTAATTGCGGCATCGCATGTCTTTGCAGTCAGCACTTCCATGCTAATGGAACAAATGCAGAAAATGGGAAGACAGACGGTTTACTACTACAGCACTATGGAGGTTTTAATTGCGGCATCGCATGCCTTCGCAGTCAGCACTTCCATGCCAATAGAGCAAACGCAGAAAAGGGGAAGATAGACGGTGTACTATTACAGCACCATAGAGGAAGCTATGGTAGGTAGGCTCGAAGCATGTACAAGGCAGCCATTTTGAAATGCCGATGGCGATATGGTAACACAGATTTATGGTCGTACTCGGTTCTAACGCGCACGCAATTTTTGGACCCGTGTTATTGGAAAAAAGTGTGCCTTAGGTTCGAGTAAATACGGTAACTGACAAGGGCACCAACTTTAGGGGTTCAAATGACCCTGCAGGTATCAACCATGTAGTTTGGTATTTCTTTTCTACAGATATGCAAAAGAAGGGTATAGGAATGTTAGAATTCTAATAACTGTTAGTTTCATATAATTGTTAAATTGTAGCCAGTATTTCTCGTATTTTACTGCATAGCAAGAAAGTTTATTTTGAAGGCAACTATAGTGCCACAACCTTTTATTAAGAACATCCAAACGTCAGAGGTAGCTAACTACACGCAGCTGCACAGAACAAAGGGGTGGCTTGCTGTACCTGTTAGGCCACCTATTCAGGTTTATTCAAGATTTGTAAATTATGTTAACGAGCTGCTTCGGCACTCCGAATATTTATCATGAGAGCTATAGGCATGATTGTGCTAATAAGAAGCGGGAAGCTATATGTCTGTGTGCTCCATTCACTCCCAGTTACTTTCTGCTGAAATGGTAATCTTATACATTATCACTTGTTTGCACTTTTTTAAAGAGAACAACGGCCCAAAGGCTAAGTGCCATGAAACAGTGAAATATCTCAATGTGAGCTATTGCACATGAAATTCAGATATTGTTGTAGAATTTAACACCTTATATGTTAGTCTTTATGGTGAAGGGGTGCCGTGCACTTGATATTTTGGTGTACTTCAGCTTTTAATTTAAAAAAAAAAATGGAGCCACTTCGTGAATGGCCACACCTGACTCTGGGACATGTAATCATAATTCTTTTGTATATTCGCTAGACTCGAAATTGCTGGAGAGGGAGGCAAACATTCACTGGAACATTAACGCGCACAAAACTAACATTTATTGCACTTCACTCAGAGCCATCGAAGGCCTTGTTCTCCAATGCAGTCAAAAAGTTCAGCCATTTTAGCTGGCAGCATGACTGGGTCACCGTCGTCGGACTCTGAATAACTTTTATGAAACGTAGACACGTTGCTGGCATTGCCTCTGCAGTGTTTGCATGCTCCGGATGAACATGCAAACAATCGGGACACGCCTGCCTGAATATGAAGGCATGCATACTAAAGTGAAATGTCGACCATAAGCCCTGTGACTTCTCGCACGAGTGACTGATATGGTGATTATAAGCAAGTAATGCTTTTTATAATGGGTATATCTCTGGTTACACAATGTACAATAAAAAAATGAGGCATCCCTTTCTTATTCATTACGTCATTTCTGTGGGTTCAACTTTGTCTTTAAGAAAAACTAAACTATGAACTAAACAAAACAGTGAACTAGTACATGTGACCTCGAATCACAGAGGCACCCAATCAAGAACAACTTGGCTGCCACTGCGCTGCCTATACGGCGAGCCCTCAGGATGTTGCCATGCACGGTTTCTCGTAATCGCAGAAAAAAACTCTCATATTGGTCATTCCAGCTTGCATGGATTTATGCATAATAAGTCACCGTTTTACAAGATGCACTGACAAAATTTTTAGGGGGAAAATGCAACCTACAATTCAGAAAGTACAGCATGTTTATCATTTACATGCTGGGCTTCGACAATTTCCTGACATGCTCAAAATTTAAAATGCCATAGTAGAGTCAATTTCCCTAATGTATGTCATTTGCTGTTTTGATGGTTTATTATGATAGAATGCATCTGTCTAATAAACTTAGCAAACAGTGCTGGACACTTAGTGCTGCTATACTATACATATGCTGTCACATACATTTCTATATCTAATTACTTATCATTTGATTTGGATGTCTCTAATGAATCTTGTTTCTATTGCTGGCTCTGGAGTTACTACACTTGAAGGTACGGAAGTGTGCTGAAACAAAGTTTCGTGCCTTGAATGTTGCTTCCTTTCTGCACAACATCCGAGCTGGGCACGGCGAAGCTCACTGCTGCGCGCTCTCATTGATGTAAAGTCAGCTGAAGGTAATTATGGCACAATGGGGAGAGGGGGAGTTTAGCTAATAAATCTAGTTGTGCAGGTTAGGTGCTGCCTCTGTCATAAGCTACTAGCTGAGCTAAATTGTCTTCGAATAAAATCATGCTCCGCATTTCAGTGAATGCTGCCTTGCTGCAACCCAATAACAACTATTTCGTATAAATGGAAAAAGAAAACATGTATTACCTAGCGGCTTGATGTTTCGATGTGCATGCCACATTTTTAAGTGCTTGTCATGTTATTGCATAGTTAATCTTTTGTTAGTAAATCGAAACGGATCCAAAAAATTCACCGATGATTGTGATACTCCCTAATGCGAAACTTGAGCGCAGCTTTATACGCGTTTTCATTTCGTGATATATTGGCTGGTGCAGGCAGTCTGTCTCATGCAGCACGTTGTAAACGGAGCAATATGTGGCACGACTGCCTCGCTAATCGGGAGATTGCAAGAGGCTGTGCATGGGTGACGCGTGGGCGCCATTCACAGCAGCTGCTGCAGCTAGACCTCCACTCATGCAGCTCTTTGTTTTCATACAGACAATACACGCTACTCTGGCGCCATCTTGTATCCATTTTCGCCGCAAAGTCTGTCCTGCGCCGCACTACGCTTTTCTTCTCACGCTTTCACCATACCCTCCACCTCCGCCTTCCTCCTTGCGGCCTCTTTGCTATTGCCATCTTTCATCTGCCGCTGCACTCCACATTGGCTTTCGTGCTTCGCTGTGTTCATTCGCTCGGTTACGAGAGACAGTGCTGATGCTCGCTGCAGGGATGGTTACATGAGAGTTGCGCTCTAAAATAAAACAGTTCACAGAGGCGTGGTCGCCCCTGACTGCAGCATGTAACAGCAAACCACTAATGACAGTGCCCAAAAAACTATTAGTTTAATGGTGAGCTATCACTGTACATAATTATTTAGTTATTGAAAGCAAAAGATTGTGAATAACCCCTTCAGTCACGGCGTACACGTTTGTGGATGCGACTTATTTTTGCCATTACTGTGCCGTGGTTGCAAGGAATAGACAACGAACATTAAGCATTGAGTAAATTGAACATTCTGCTTTCTTAAAGTACACCCACTTCACTTCTGAGAGAAATTTATCGCTTTCGACGACTGCTTTGGTGAAGGCACTACCGTGTTTGATGGGGCATTTGAAGTGGGGCGTTTCGGTAGTAATTTCAAAAGATATTTTTCCCTTTTTGCAATGCTTCTGCCAAATAATTAACCTGTGCATGTAATTTGAGCGGGTGATTCAATATTTTTAATGAAGAGACATAGCATTACTGACTGTACAATAAAGGTATATATAATTACCGTGTAATTATGGTAGCTCTCTATAAAATGCACAATCATTCTCATCCCACCTTGACTTGCTTTCTATGGAGCCTCCAGCACCTTGGCATAAAATTATGTAAATTTTACTCATTTATCGACAGTCAAACATAATTCGTGACTGAAGGGGATAATTTTATTCTTGGTCTCGCCTTCTATGTGTGACTTTTTGCACACTTTGCCATATGGTACACTCGTACATATGGCACCTGTGCTCTAAGAACGCGTGGGTAAGTTCATGCATGCTGCCCTTTAGAACCTGGTCCTTGCACTATCTTGCTGCGCTAGCACTAACGCAATGTGTAAAATAGTGTAATTAAAATGTCGTGACACAACATCAAAAGGGAAAAAAGCTGCCAAGTGGCTTGTGTATCACGTGAAAGCGAAAAATTAGAGCATGTAGCAGACTCACTGCTTCTCGCATGCTACCAGAGTCAAGCAGCCCATTGGTTTGGCACAGCGTTGCTGTGCCAAACCGCTGTGCTGCAGCTGCTCACCACAAACACCTCACGCATAGGCCGCTACTTTGGCCACTCTCCCAATATTTCTAGTACACTCTACTTGTGCTCAGCAGCAAAATAGTGTAGGCACTGAGCCAACACAGCAGATGAAGAATTTTGTAGAAGTAAGCCAGATATAGCCGACGGCTGTCACAGTAGGGATTCCGAAGCCAAATTCACAAAGCTTTTCATTCTTAAATGCATTGGCCAGCCTTCTTTGCTAATATATCTGGCATAGTGATTGGCTGTCTTCTGCACTTGCAATTTTAGCATAAGAACTTTCTTGTGAATATGGGCCCCAATTTGTACTAGCTACGTAATCAGGTTCATAACAGTATGTTTGCATAACAAGAAGGAAGAATGGTTGTCATTATAAAATATGCTAGATTAAGGAGTGTTGCCGAAGCCAACCTTTTGATAATGTGACTTGTCTTCTTCAGGGTAGCGACTGCTGATGAAGACAAGTCCCCTTGTCAAAACTTTGGCTTAAAGCAACATTCTTTGTTGTATCACTTTTAATCACTTCAAGCCTCCATCTTCCTGTGAACTTTGCTCTTGTTTTGGATTGCCGTTATAAAGCACTTATTAGGCGGTAACTACAAACAGCTGTCATATCAGTGGACAATACTATATCACTGGACAAGACTGCTGTTTCAGCTTGGGGAAGTAAGCCGGCAGGCCTTCAGAAGTCTTCATAATGACAACTACTTTGAGCTTAGGCCATTCACGTTGCAGAGACACATTTCCATTCACTGTGCATGCATCTACACAAAAAAAACGTCTGTGGCATAAAAACTTCTTCACACACACAAACATGTTTTGCCGATAGCCTCTCACCGCTTAATGGCTCACTTCCACTTTTCTCATAGGTCCCCATCAGTGGGGAAACAAACAAGTATACATTGCCGTGTTGCCCTTATAACGTACAACATTAGGCGTTGTCATTACCACGAAGCATCACCATCACCACACGGGAAGAGTTGTACACAAACAGAGCGGTAAATTGCTTGTTGCACAGGCAATATTCACACATCACTAATGGCAGTCTGCCCTTGCGCTGTAGTTTGCATACACACAGAATGCCTATGGCATCCGTCCAATGCCTACTTCACTGCCTTTCTATCTGCACTAGCACCGCAGCATGTCTACTAGGCGCTATATGAAATGCTCCTCTAGCGCTATGCAGGAGTTTAGTGACCTGAAGAAAGGTACTAAAGGACCCTAGCATTGCCCTGTGAGCTGCTGCATCGGCTGCTAGCCTCCTAGTTGGTTCAGGTGGTAGAGCAGCCACCCCGAAAAGCCGTTGGTCCGGGGTTCAATCCCTGGACCAGGATCATTTTTTCTTCAACTATGAAGCTTGCCTTGTGAGAAAGCCATATGGTTTCATTTGTAGCTTCATGCTGCAGTCAGGTGGATGACAATTTTACCTTTCATGAACCTTCTCCACCATTGCATGATTCTGCAGAACTGGTTTGCCATCAACTTACCCTGTGGTAACTATCATTCCCATGTGGGCAGTGTTGGCTATGAGTACAACCGCTGCATAAGATAACTAAATTGAATTCTGGGGCATTACGTGCTAAAATCACAATCTGGTTATGAGGCATGCCGTAGAGGGGCAGTCTGGATTAATCTTGACTGGCTGGAGTTCTTTAATCTGCACCTAAATCTAAGTAGGTGATGGAGGCAGCACAGCTACCTGTACATCTTATTGCAAAAAGCAAAGGCCAGTCAGATGCCAGCAATGGATAGCTGGTGTTTACTTTTTGTGATAGTATATACAGTGCTCATCAATGCAAACATTGCAAAAGCACAGGGCTGCTGGAACTTTTTACACCACCAGTGGGCGCTGAGGACACCAAGCTGTTGCATAATGGTATACAATAACAGCAAGAGTCTTTTTGACCCATTGTGACTGCATTTAACCCCCCAACGATATGATCACCCAGCATGCCAACCACCATGCAATCTGAACCACTGAGCACTGTATATATATGTATAGTAGGTGAAAAATAAAATGCAGTTGCTGCAATTTGTGGTAACTCGTAAAGCATACATAATTAGTGTCACTCCATGGGCAGTCCAGGCCACGGCGGCCACATTTTGATGGGGGCGAAATGTGAAAACAGCCGTGTGAAAACAGCCGTGTACTTAGATTTAGGTGCACGTTAAAGAACCCCAGGTGGTCGAAACTTCCGGAGTCCTCCACTATGGCGTGCCTCATAATCAGAAAGTGGTTTTGGCACGTAAAACCCCAAAATTTAATTTTTTGGGCAGTCCAAAGGTTGCACGGACAGTGCAATTGGTCACTTCCAGTTTTACTTATGCTTGTTTTCTGCTGGACTGCACATCCTTGGCAAGGATTGACTAGTGGGCTATTTGGTTTATGATTACAGTAAAAATCAGCACCACAAGAAGGCATGATACATGAAAAGGAGCACTTAGACACTACTTGTGTCTGTTGTGTTCACAGGCACTGTGTTGTGTTGTGTGCTCCTTTTCTTGCGTCATCCTGCCCTGTAGCACTGCTTCTTCCTTCACTTTCTTCAAGCATGGATTGAAGTCCCAAAAACTAATATTCTTGAGCAAACAGGCTGATTATTACTAGTCATTTCCTCACTTCTTTTTGTAGTTTAATTATAATTTATTATTCATCATATTTACCATACCTGGTAAGCCTCTGTTAGTGTGGCATGCTCCACACACCTGTTAAGAGGAAGCTTTAGCTCGGGCCCAACTCCGACGCGGCCTATTCAAATACATGTAAAACGCAAAAGCGTTTTTCTGAGATAACCCTTGGACCGATTTTAATTAAATTTGTTGCATTTGAGAGGGAAAGTTAAATTCTAGTGACTGTTTGAAGCGGAATTTTGTTTTAGGGCTTGAATCTTGTTATCAAGATTTTCAAATATTCGACCACTTGAAAAAAATAGAAGCACGAAGTTTACAAATTCATAGCTCAGCATCAAGAACAGATATCGCGGTTGTGTAAACAGCATCCATTAGATCATTCAAAGCGGACAAATTCGATATGTCATTTTAAATCTTACGGGAATTTGTTACGTTGGTTACAAGGGTTTTGCAAAAGCTGTATTTTCATATTACTAATCAAAAATAACGTACAGCGCGAAGGACAAGGACAGCAATAGACGACATACACAGCATTATTTTTTATCATGAATTACCAACTAGCCCAAGCAACCACCCTAGTTCATATTACTAAAGTTTTTTATCTTCATGTATAACATATCAATTTTGTCCGCTTTAGATGTACTATTAGATGCAATTCACAGAATTGTATTATAATTTTTCGTTGTTGAGTTACAGAGTTGTAAACTTGATTGTTTCGTTTTTTGAACATTTGCGATTTTGGCCAATATTTAATAAAAAATTTACGACCTAACTCAAAAATTTGAAACCAACAGTCACTAGATTTTAAGTTTTTCTTTTAAATGCAACAAACCACGTCATATTCGGTGCAGTGGTTGCCGAGAAAAACGAATTCTCCTTTTACATGTATTTAGATAGGAGCACCCGAGCTAAAGCTTCCTCTTAACTGTGAAAATGATGCACAACAGGGTACACAACCTGTCGTGGTAGCCCAGTGGTTATTATGTTAGGCTGCTGAGCTCAAGATAATGGGTTTAATCCTGACCACGGTGGCAGCATTCTGATGAAAGCAGAATGAAAAAACACATACCGTACATTGGGTACACGGTAAAAAACCCCAGTTGATCAAAATTAATCAGGAGCACCCCCATTATGTCATGACTCATAATCAAATTGTTGTTTCAGCAACGTAAAACCTCAGCATTTAATTTTAGTGGATTTGCCTAGAACATGCAGTGACCAAGACTTTGCATTAATTTGATTGTGCTAATTAGCCACTGCAGCTACAAAGCTTGCTGAATCATTTTTCTCAATTTCCACAGCAAGACAAAGGCTTTTACCAGTGCTTTTGATTACCCCCGGTCTTCTCTTAGTCATATCTACCCTATATCTGTAAATTTATTCATTTTATTACTTTATTGGATTATCTGCTGCATCTAATCAAGCTTGTTCCCATTTTGAGCTTCTTTCAAAAAGAGTTTTCTGTTACTGACATAATTTTAACAGCCGTGCTTTGCTGGCACAACCCCGTTTATCATATTTGCTGATGGCCTGAAATATGACAGAGCATGGTAAATGTCCCTGGTAATTGTGTTATTGGCAGAAAGAAGTGAGTCATAACTATTTTGCTTGTGGGTCTGTGCTTGGAGCAATTCACAACTTTTATACTATGTACACCTGTTTATGTGTGTGTTCAACTACTTCAATTTCCATTAAATTCAATCCATAGTTTGCTGAACAGTTTTCTCTCATGGGGCAAACGTCTGGTCACTGTTGCAATTCAGATGGTGTCACATTTTCATGCAGATTATGCAAGTGTGCCTTGTACAGTTAGAAGATGGAAAGGCGAAATATTGGCATGAAGACCTCAAGCGAAGCATCGTTGTGGACTTCATGAATGCAGACCCAGACCTTGCCAAGGCTTTGACCAATGTCAAGGGAATGTGGTCAAGCATCTTGGGCTTCTTCGTTTGGTTATTTTGGATGTTAGGTATTAATATGTAGAACTTATTAATTATACCTACAGGATGTGCTGTCATGGTGTTTCAATATATAGTCATCACAAAAAGATATGCTATTACAGTGCACTGTACAATATTTAGTGCCGAAGTTGTGCTGTACTAAATACAAGTGAAAATTTTGGATGGCTCAGAATTGTAAAAGCACTCCGTGGGCTTTGTTTTTATGTTATACAGAGAATTAATTTATTATGGGGCACAGATGAAAGCCCTTTAGGTGCCTATCAAATTGTTGCTTCCAGCAACATATCTGTACAATATGTAATCATTTGTTTCGTGCAAAGCTTGAATAAACCTCCCCTTTACTCATTATGGGTGTTAGTTTCCTATTCCTTTCACTGTTCAAAGCACCTGTGAAGTTTGTGCAACTGTGTGTACTTCATTATGGTATCAAATGTTCACCTTCCAATAGTTTGGGTACACACTGGAGGCAGTTCTCCCAAAGGTCATGAAAGATAATGTTTGAAGACATTTTTAAATGATCGGGCATAGCTGTAATGCAAATAATGCACCCACTTGACCCTGCTGAAACCACAGTAGTATTCACAGCAGAGGAGCTTTCTTCAGCTGCTGTTGGGCTAACTGCTGCTGTTGGGCGGCCTAGTGTACTTAATTCTGCTGTTTTTAGGATGTGTTGTAACCTATACAAGTGTGGTATGCAGAAAAATTACTTTACCTGCTTATATGTTTGAAAGTTTCTGCCTTGCAAAGCAACTTTGTGGTTGATTACTAGCTAATTAAGTGCCAAAATGGAAAGCTGAGTACTGGTGCTTCTTATAATTAAAACACATACAGCACATTTGTTCCCATTGACATGGTACTGACAGTTGCTTATGTACAGGGTGTCTACCAACCAGGAAAACCGGGAATTCTCAGGGATTTTGAATTGTCTGGAAAAACTCGGGGAATTTGTGCTTCAATCGGAAAATTAGCTGTCATTTTAGTGAAAGGGAACGAAAGTTGCTCTACTGCTGGCTCGAGTAAAAGAGATGAATCGTAACGGATTGTCTTTGACGCTGTGTCGTTGTCTGGTGGAGTTGCCAGTATACAGTCAACGACCGCTTTTCCGGACGCCCAATTTTTTGGAAATGCCCGATAATGGGGACGGCTTCGCGGCACCACCACGTGCCCCATAGAGTCAATGCATATGAACGTCTGCAATTTAATGCAGACGCTATATAGAACCCTTCTGTGTCCGATTTTCCTTACTCTTTGCCGCGACCGCAGCTCCGAAACGACATTAATCAAAGCTAACGCCGCCGTTTTGATTATCTTGCTGCCTCAAACAACGCTCTTGCACGCAGATCCGCTGGCAACGGTAGCCGCCACCACGGCAACGCGAGGCTTAGCTGCTTCGACGTTCGCTATTAAGCCATGTTTTTCATTGAAAAAATTCCTAATGCCGGTTCCCGAATGGCAGCTTCGCCTCAGCACAGGAATGCTACGCGGTGAAGCGTACGTGAAGTATTGCTGTGAAGCTTAACAAGCGTGGGAAAGGGCAATGATCACGGGACACAGTAAGTATTACACAATTATAGACGCGTGCATCCGCCGTCTCTTGTCACAGTACGAGCACCGATATGCCTAGTAAGCGTACTGGCAGGCCTTCAGAGCTTTTTCTTACGTGCCTGTGACGATTTGAGCCTTTAAGGGCAGTAAAAGACATGCGTTCATTTTTACGGACTACCCGAATTGATTTTTCGGACGTTTTCGTCGACCCTAGGGAGTACAAAAAATCGGACGTTGACTGTACAAATGACCAAGAGGATGCTTCAAATGGTCCGTGGGGCGAACGAGCGGCGGAACGAGGACAAGAGAATGGCCATCACATTAAGGAATGATCGGGAAAGGAACTGTGCCGCCTCTTCTTTGAAGGAGCTTGAGCTCAAAAAGCAGTGTTTGCTGACGCAAAGATGCAGGTGACCCTCATACAAACCAAAATAAACTTGAAAGCAGTGAAACACAAAACGGATGCAGTGTGCGTAGGCTGAGAGTATGTGAGGACAGTTGAGGTTGACTTTCCAGCTGCTGAGAAAATCTCACTTACGATAAAGTTCGGGCCTAATACTAATCTTGCTATCACATTATAGAAATAGCTCATTTTCGAAAATATTTGCAGCTGTATGCCTCTCCTCTTTTTATTCGTATTTGAAAATGTTCGACTCGATTTACAATGGGCTTTATCATTTTTCTTGTTCGAAGATATTTTAGTTGCTATGCATTTTACTATCCCCTCCCTTCAATTTTCTATATTGAATAAAATAAACACTACTACTTACTATTCAAACTGGATTAAGTTGTTTTTTTAATTCTTTTTAAATGCTTATATATATACTTGAGCGTGACAGCACCGAGCGACGTGGTGTCAGCCTGTCTTAACATAAAATAAAGTTCTTTGTCGCTCAGGGAAAACCTGAAAAACTAAGGGAATTTGAAAATGTCATCTTTGTAGACACCCTGATGTAGTAATGTGGCTTTATTTTATTTTACATAGCTTTATTCTAGTACCTCCAAGCAAGCTCCTTAATTGTCATTCCCCAAAGAGTGCAAATAGCAAAAATTAAGGTGCACACGACAGCCAAGAAGATGCACTACAGAAGGCCAATTTAATCTCTCCACAGACATGAACAACCATCTCCATACGCCAGTGTGAGTAATTTCATGGTTTGGCAGCACACGAGCAACTTAAACACAAGGATGTGGATTACAAAGAAGACTCGGACATGGCAATTCGATCATTACTACACGTAGACATTTTCTGCTTGATGGGCATTTGCCGCTGCGTTTTTGGAAAAAAAAAAAACACGAGGAAAAACGTATTAACCGGGAAAACGCCCGATCCGAAGTAATTAAAAACATTGACAGACTCAACTATTCTTGATATATATGTAACGCGAAGCGTCGCGCGGATCGTTGCGCCCGGCACGAGACGCCGAAGCACGTCGAGCTGGTGTTACTCCGGCGGCCCGAGACGAGTTTTGTTGTTTTCCTATTGCATGGTGTTTTAAGGAGGCGATGGAAAACCGAAACGAAATCCAGCTTGTGGTCGACGCTGGATGCCGCTGAAGGGAAAGGTGATCCCCACATCGCGCCGCCTGCAGCAGGGAACGGCGGCGCGTTCGGGTTATCGCCTACTAAAGGCGTGCAGCGCGCTATCAATGGCACGCACCACGCGCTGTAAAACAGATAGGTGAAGATGCTTATCGCAACAGGTTTGGCGGCGATAGCTGTGAATGCGGCGTGCGACGACCTGGGCAATGATTTACTGGCACCAGAATAAGAAATTGCGCGCCGTGGTTTTCACGTGAGACGGTCGGCTATATACCGTTCTCGATTGCGCGAGCCTGGCGCCTTTTTTTGTTCACATATGGAATCTAGCGGCCGGAAAACGTGAACGATCGCAGTCTGCAGCAGGGAACGGCGGCGCGTTTCGGTTATCGCCTATTAAAAGCCTGCGCTGCGTGCTTCCGACGGCACCACACGCTGTGAAACAGATAGGCGATGATGCTTATCGCAATATGATTGACGGTGACAGCTGTGAATTCAGCGTGTGAAGACCCCAGAGAAGATTTGCTGGTACCTAAATGAAACGGAGAGCGCGCCGGCGTTTTCACGTGGGAAGGGCGGGCGAGTATTGCGGTGAAGCTGCCACGGTGGGCAGCTATATGCTGTTCTCGATCGCGCGCTCCTCGCGCTATTTCTTGTTTACATGTGATCTAGCGGCCGGAAAAGGTATCATATGATCGCAGTTTGACGATGTACTGAATGTTGGTGCCGAAAAATCGAGTTTTCTGGGAACGTATATATGAACTGGATTATAAATTAGCGTAACTCTTTTGGGTCATTTTTTGTGTTTTTGATTGCGAACGTTGGTGCCGGGAAAGCGTACGCGACGGGAACGTATCAGCGAGGTTCTACTGCATCTAGAGTGACAGTGGGTGAAGACGTACACAGCACAGCTAGTGACAAACAAGCTGCATTATGGAGGACTGATGGCGGAGCTATAAAGTGCATGCTACCCAGCTACAAGAGCATCAGCTTGTCAAGTAGAAATGTGGTCTTACTCATACTGCAGCAAAACACTGCCTTAGAGCCTGGCAAGACCATGTATGGTGCCCTGAAAAATGCACAAGATTGACCAAAAAGAACTCTAGAAGGGACACTAACAAAGCAACAGTAATTTAAGATACATTACTTTGGTAAAGTATTTATTTAATGTTTGATGTGCAGCATTCTGAAAGAATCCACTGACTGAAAACTTGATAATCATGTATGCATAAGCAGCTCGATCTGAATGGGTTTTTATAGTTTTAGGACATTCGAAAGACACCAACAGCAGGCAAAAATAAATACAAACACATGCTGCGTACCGTTGTGTCCCTTTTTTTGTTTAGATGGGATGCTGTACAACCATGATGAATGTATACGTTCACATTTGTCTCAGCAAAGCACAGAATAAGCTTTAAGCCATGGTCCGAAGATGCCAGTAATGACATGCAGTTACAGCTAACAATATACTGTAATACAGGGGATAAGATTAGTGCCCATAAAGAAACTAAACATTAAGAAAAACCAGGCAAAAAGAAAGACGCAGACAGGAAACATACAAGAGGACAGGAAAGGGGCTGTCTTCTTATATGTTTCCTGTGTGCATTTCTTTTTTGCTGGTTTTTCTTAATGCAATGCACCAACTATAGTCCAACGTGTCTTACTAGAAAACTCAATATTGTTGACTAAAATCTATCTTGGGTCAAGCCACCTTGCAAAGTCTGGGTTCAGCGTATGCCAGGCTTCCAACCGGTGCTACACCTCAGGCACACCACACGGCTACCACGTGACTACATTTCCATCATCAGGAAACTGCCATTTAGTAAGAATATGAACATTAACATTCAACAAAGCAAACAAGCCCATTCTAGTAAACTAGCCATAATCAACTGTGATGTCTACTACGCTGATACCACTCGCACCTTACAGGAGACCATTATGACAGACCTTGGGCAATAAATCAGACAACCTACACCCACAAAATTTTGTATTAAGCCAAAGGTGAAGTGTAATAAATAAAAGGTATTTAAACATGTATGCTCACTCTTTGCTTCTATGCCATCAGTGACTATGTGTATGTTTAAGGAGGCTTCCTTCTCCAAGCTGTATGGTGCAGTTCTGGGCCTGCTGGCACCTGACCAAACTACAACCACAAAGTGTGATCCCCCAACAAATGCAGGTAGACCATTACTGATGCCATTTGCCTACACACATGCAACACTGACATCATACCAATATGCATGGATATTTAGGAGGTGTTACAATGTTTTGTGCAAAATGCACTTCCCGTTCATACTCGCACAACACTTTAGATTAATGTATATATAGTGTACTTAGCTTATCCTGGAGTGGATCATTGGCAATAAAGCACAACAAAAGAAGGTGCCTCAGCTTGCATCATTTACCACTGAGTGACCCTATTAAGTCATAAAGTCTGTCCTAAGAGGTCACAGCCAAACATAGAAAGCTGTTGCAGATAGCTCAAAGAAACCTAAAACCAAAAGGCTGCTTATCCAATCTCCACCCCAAACCCGCTCGGTGGGGACACTGTATTAATCAATCCGGTATTCCACAGAGGTCCGTTCTTGGACCTCTTCTCTTTTAAGTTTTTATGAATGACTTGCATTATAATGTTGTTCAGTCATCTATTAGGTTATATGTCGATGACTGTGTAATTTACGATGTGATTACTTCTGGCTCAGGTACTTCTGTACTTCAATCTCACCTTCACATGATTACTAACTGGTGAGATGTCTGGCAAGTATGTCTCAATCTTAAAAAATGTCAATCAATGAGAATATCTTGCAAAGCATCTCCTAACCCTCCTCTTTATGACATTGGTGGTTCTGTGCTAGATGGAGTAACTTCATACAAATATCTAGGAGTACATGTAACCGCTAATCTTTCTTGGCCAGCTCACATTAAATTTGTAGTCAATAACGCTAATAGAATGATCAATTACTTATTTCGCAACTTTTCAAGAGCACCATCATCACTAAAGCTAAAAGCTAACACTATAAAACACTTGTACGCTCTAAGTTGGAATATGCATGTGTGGTGTGGGATTCAAGTCACAAGTATCTTATTAATCTAATTGAATCTGTGCAGAACCATAGTGCATGCTTTATGTTATGCAATTATTCACGCCTTGCAAGTGTGTCACCTATGAAAGCATCCTTACACCTTCCTAACCTCTGGTTGTGCAAGAAAAGCTCCCATTTATTATTATTTCATAAAATATTTTGTAATTCAGGACTGAGAGATGAACTACTAAGTGAGCCAACATTTGTTTCATGACATACAGACCACAGCAAGAAAGTAGGTGTTCCTTTTTGTAAAACTAAACTAACTCGTTTACTTGTTCATCCAGAAGACAGCGACCGATTAGAACTACCTGCCCATCTCCATCGTCAAAGCCATTAATATTTCTGCATTTAAACCTGCCATCGATGACTTTTGTATGCTGCAACTACTTCATCATGTAACTATGTACTTTTGATCTTTTGTCATCACTCTCTTCTGCAACACCTTTGGGTATTGAAGGTGCGTAATAAATAAATAAATAAATTCTGCTCAGACACTTTCACTATACGATGCCTAACGAAACTAACCTGAGAGCAGACAGAGCGAACTAGCATGCATAGCATGCCAGAGGCACAGCAGTTATCTAATGTATTTCACACTTCTTGAAAATGTCACAGAAGACTTCCCCAACATTCTATCTATTTCCATATCCCACCCTCCCTTCCCTGTTCCTGAAGAAGTCAGACTGCCTCACCCTGTAGTAGTGCACGGCAACCATATTGATGCAGCTCATGGTAATAAATTAACAAAGTGAGCAAAAGACTAGGACACAAAATGTGGCAAGATCGAGCTGTTTTCTGTACCGTCTTTTGCTCACGCTGTTAGTTTGTTACCATAGTTGTCAACTAGCCCAAACCCACACTTTACATGAGCATAGCGCACATTATGCATATCAAAGGCTTCAGCCTGGAGTGGCCCTTACACAACTGTGCTTGGGAAGAGCGAGAAAATTATAAATGAAAGGCAGGGAGGTTAACCAGGACTGGGCCCTGTTGGCTACCCTACACTGGGAAAGAAGGGAGGGAAAGATTAAGAGAAGAGAAAGTCCACTGTGGATATATCCACCTGTGCTTGGGAATTGACAAAAGATGACCAAGGAACATGCCCCAAGTGCTCGGCTCTTGTGACAATGTCAGATGCGTCCTGGAATGCAGGCAATCAGACTTAAGAATTTAGGAGAGGCTGGACTGAAGCCAGACCTACCTGAATACTATGACCATTGAGTTATGGACAAGTTTGCAAAGACACTGCTGCAGTTCTTGCACGATGCAGAGTTGGAAGCGATTATTTAACTTTCTTTTATTCTTTATGCTGCCTTGTGGGAAATCCTCCCCAATTAAAAAAAAATCCTGCCAATCAGACCCAGCACCACAGCCAGGGACTGAGCTGGATGCCCCCTTGCCACCACCATCTTATATTCAAGTGTTGAGGGGGAGTCCTTACAGTCAAACAAAACTTTATTAAGAGCTGCTTTATGATGCTGTGTCCCTCTCTGCAGTTTTCAATTATAAATGCATCTTTCACATACTTGTTCAACATGGCAAATTTAGTGCAGATGATGCAAACAGGACAAATGTGTCGACTATCAACTAACTTTTACTTGGAGTTGTACAGTACACAAGTTTTTTTTCTTTTTTTGCTAAATAAGCCAGATTCACAAACCGAACCTACGTGAAACAGCTGTAATGACAAGAAAAACCAGGCACCTTTCCTCTAGAAAACTATCAGAATGAAATGGGTCAAATTAGGCAAGCAAACTATGTGGACCATATTTTGGATCAATAACAAGTCGGATCCTGCTGGTACATTGATCAAAATGAGCCAAATCCACTCGCCCAATAGGAGAGCGCTTTTCAGACAATGTGATCAAATCAACATGGCAGTCTCATTGCAAGTTGTATTCCTTATTTGCACACAGCCTTCAATGCTGCTCAAGAAACACATCCTGTGAGAGATTAGAAAGGAGGCTCCATATGCTTTCAAGCAGATGAATTTGATCTCTCTAAGTATTATTCCCAGTGTTCATGAAGCATAGCAGTGCCTCTAATTGCGAATGTTCTAATGGCTTTTCCACTGAAATAACATTGGACCATTCTTGTAAGTAGTTCTCAACAAAGTTCTCGTGATAAAACAGCATCAGATTGAGTGTTTCAAATTGAAAAGAGTCAAATCCCAGCTTTTCATTATAATATTGGTCAAATGTGCTGCATACTTTTTCATAACTTGTTGCTGTGACACTACCCTAGCTGACATTAAAACATATCATATAATCGCTTGGATAGTGTTGTATTTCGGTCCGATAACAAACATTGGTGCTTTTCTCAAATTGTTTAAGTGAATTTGACTCATTTTGAAAAAAAATCTCCACGTGTATTAGACAGATGACAAGCTTGCAGGCACAAAAACACGATGCTAGGATGTTTGGCAAGCCAGCAAAGGAAAACACAGCCAAGTGTCAGTTTTGTCTCTTGATTATGTCTTCATTGCATCTTCCTTTGTCAGTTGGTTGAGCAACTCGCTTAGCGTTGTGCTTTAGCATTTACAAGTTTAACACCCGTGTCTGAAATATACTGTATGGCAATTGATAGTGAACCTATCCTGTTCATGTTTCTCATCCCATCGTCTGCACCGTCTGCCATGCTAAACGAAAACCAGGGGCGCGATCGGAGAGCGTTGTTCGAAACTGAACGCAAACTGAATGCACGTTTCGAACAACGCTCTCCGATCGCGCCCCAGCTAGCCCAGCTTTTAAGATACACGTCATGTGTGAGGCCATTTCTTAAAGAGGTCCTGCAAGCATTTTTGAACATTGTAAATAAGCCTGCACAGTAGTTTGACAATGCTGTCATGAATATCCGACTTGCCGATCTTCAATTTCCAGAAGGCGACACCACTTTCTGTGCCAGTTTATATGCAGCAATAAACGCGATGGCTACTTCCCAAATTACTTTAAATGTCACAGCTAATAAATGCTTCCAGCAAAAACAAGTGACGCCATCTGGTAGTGGACAATACCTCAATGACAATACTATGGTGTCCAAGGCTGGGCAAAGCAACAGACACATTTCAAAGCTTTGTGATAATGGGCTGAGCATGCGGGGCATTGTTCCACACAGACATAGCTTTGTGCATAGCAGGAGCAAGCAATAAAAAGGAGGGGAAGGCTGCAAGAGCTTCTAAAAGTGGTAATAGGTGGAAGAAACAAATCCCAAATAATCCACAGCGCCCAGTTCTAACAATGTTCACGCTGGCACCACCATTTTCAAAGGAGTTCTGACATGACATTTGTCATTTGTTTACATTAAACAAAGGACCAAGCCCTCTAAAACATTACAAAAGAATCTGCCTTGCATCAGAATGGTCCAAGTAAATCTCACTAATACTTGTTTCTACAAACCAGTTTCAGTACCCAGGGGTGGCTGCATCATGACAGACTGGCTCGCTCTGTTCCTGTAATCGCTGCAGCTGCCACGCAAATGCAACCAAAAGAAATGCACGAGCGCTCATTTTTATGAGCAGTGTCACCAAATCTAACTGTATATTGCTTCACAATGTTGGCAAATTATGTTCTGCATCATGACAATAACACCAAGTCTGGCATTTTGAGACCAACTAGTATATAACTACAATATCTTGTCCCACCCTTCATACCTGACAAGTGCCATCTTTTTGCATGCAAGTAGTGTGGTAGAGTTCCAGGGAACTTCGTCTGCTTGCATGCAAAAAGTCACAAGCTTTCTGAAGTGCGAGTGCCTTGCCAACTGCATAAGCTGCACCCCTTGCTACAGCTACCACCTAGTCTTTCCTGCGATGCTTGTGGCTGGCAGTTCATTAATGCGACTCCTGTAGGTGTGAGGAAACCATAGAGCAGCTATTTTGTATCTGTCCTTGCTATGACGTACAACGCCTCTCTCTTTGGACAACTTTAAACAGACTGGACTCGAGACCGTTCTCAGAGTCTAGGCGGACCGTGGCCACATCCATTACTGGCATAGAGATTCATGCACTAGTACAGTAGTTGAAGTGCACCAGTTTTAGAGACTGTTTATAGCGTCACTGTGCATCATCTCACATGCACTCGATGCTCACTCTCTACCTCTTTCTATTCCCCTTTCCCTTACCCCCAGTGTATGGTAGCAAACCGAATGTTCATCTGGTTGACCTTCTTGCCCTTCCTCTTCTTGATGGAAGTTGCAGGCACAGCTGTTAAGCCAGCATGGGAATCATGGTTAGCACATGGATTTGCCTAAACTTAGTCTTTCTGGCTCCAGATGGTTTTGAGACTTTGTGAACCAATAATTTTCAATAAAATATTGCATTACAAGTGCTACCATTCACTGCAATTGCATGTGGGCAAAGTATTTTTGCCTTCTGCGTTTGGAAAAGAAAGGACGTTCAGGCCTATAAGAGATAAAACAAACAAAGCCACAAGTATGAAGGAAAATCCATGAACAGAGCTCGGAGATTGAAATTCAATACTCTGTGTGTGGCTGATAGCACTTAATCAGCTGGTACCCAGCTGATGCATTCCGAGCTGAGCGATTACCTAGGGCTCTCCACTAGTGCATCAACTGCCGGCCACCATGCACTTTGACCATTGAATTTGTTAGCTTGTGCTGTACAAACTGTCATTCCCATGGCAGTGGAACATTACTATTGCCAGAGCTCTCTAGTAATTTCAGTAGAAAACTATGCACACAAATATGATTGTATCTGTTGCCATGGTGAAACAGCAAAGTGCATTATGTCCTTAATGGGTCAGTGCGAACAAATCAGATGAACCTACATTGGGCTCAAGATAAATGAACGCTATGGGTGGTTCAGGTTAATGCCAGAAAGCTGCACTTGTAGCATGGACAGCATTTTCCCACTAGGTTTAATCTACGCATCAGTTTAAACTGTGTTTTACTCAATCTAATAAGGAGGCACATCATGGTGGGGGGACTCCAGATTAATTTAAATCTAGGCAAGAGTGCTTTTACATTTCACCCTCACCTAAATGAGGCCACCACAGCAGAGATTGCACCCATGACCCGCATTTTAGACACCACTATTGTGCACTTGTTTGGTTGCAAGTTATTTTGGACCACTGAAGCACTGACTATTTCTTAAAAAGTTAGAATGGCGACATGCACTCCACAGACAACACGAGTGCACTCATTAATTAATGCAAGAAGACTTTCCTGGCAAAAATGCTCCAAAAACACTGCAAGCATATACACCAGATTAGTGCAGCACTTTTCCAAAGTGGAACGTAAGTTATGTACAAGTATTTATTTGACACCCCATGTAAAAAAACCCTTCAAACATAACTTAAGTTACAAGTTGAGTTTGTACACAGAATGAGGATGGCAAACAAGTCCAAGAGAACACATAACTAGCCAAAGGATAGGTGGAACTAGACAGTGCTGGCAAAATGATGAAGCTTGTGATCGTAAACAGATGAATTATGAGAGTCACAAGTTGCCATCCACCCTCTGGAAGTCCTAGTCTTTTCTACAGTTCATCCTTTGTAGAGTCATCCTTGTCCGTTGGTGGGGGAGTGCCACCAGAGTACAGTTTGGCCACAATGGGTTGAACAATTTCTTCGAGAGACTTCTTTTGTGCCTTGAGCTGTTCAGCATCAGCATCAGGATTCTGTTCCAAATACTTGATAGCCTCATCCACAGCCTCCTTGATCGTCGTTTTCTCCTTGGTATCCAACTTGGCACCAAGCTTCTCCTTGTCTTCCACCTGGTTTTTGAGTGAATAGGCATAGGACTCCAGTTCATTGCGGGCCTCCACTTTCTCTTTGACTTTCTTGTCTTCATCAGCAAACTTCTCTGCATCCTTGACCATCCTTTCAATGTCCTCAGGAGTAAGCCTGTTCTGGTCATTGCTGATGACTATCTTCTGCTTGTTGCCAGTGCCCTTGTCTTCAGCACTGACTTTCAGGATACCATTGACATCAATCTCAAAGGTGACTTCAATCTGCGGCACACCACGTGGTGCTGGAGGAATTCCAGTCAGGTCAAACCTGCCCAGCTGGTGATTATCCTTGGTCATGGGTCGCTCTCCTTCGTACACTTGAATGGTCACCGTCGATTGATCATCAGATGCCGTGGAGAATATCTGGGACTTCTTAGTGGGAATGACGGTGTTACGAGGGATCAGTTTCGTCATAACACCACCAACTGTCTCAATGCCAAGGGTCAATGGGTTAACATCAAGAAGTACAAGATCACCAGTGTCTTCCTCTCCTCCAAGGACACCAGCCTGGACAGCAGCACCGTAGGCCACAGCTTCATCTGGGTTGATGCCTCGGGTCGGTTCCTTGCCATTAAAGAACTCCTTGACCAGCTGCTGTACCTTAGGGATCCTGGTAGAGCCACCAACCAGCACAATTTCGTCAACGTCGCTTTTCTTCAAGTCACCATCCTCAAGTACCTTCTGGACTGGTTTCATGGTGGAACGGAAGAGGTCCATATTCAACTCTTCAAACTTAGCACGTGTCAGAGTCTCACTGAAGTCTTCTCCATCAAAGAAGGACTCTATTTCAATCCGAGCCTGGTGAGCAGTCGACAGTGTACGCTTCGCCTTTTCAACCTCACGACGAAGCTTCTGCACAGCACGATTGTCCTTGCGCACGTCCTTGCCAGTTTTCTTCTTGTAGAGCTTTATGAAATGCTCCATTACACGCTGGTCAAAGTCTTCTCCACCTGCAAATACAAATGAAGAAATGTTAATGTAAACAAAGTGCAACTTTCAAATAAATACTGATTGCAAGCCACTAACTCTGGAATGCATTTTGTGCAATGCCACATGGCCGATATAGCTGAATAACCCTACTTAGAAAGTGAAACAAGCGTATAGTTGGAATTCTTGTCGCCGAACAGATTAACCGATTCGGTTTAATGACCAAAGCAACACTCAGGCTATGAAAGACTGCGTAGTGGAGGGTTCTGGATTTAATGTACCTGCAGTTTAAGCACACTAGGGCGCCCCCAAATAAAATATGTGGCCAATAATCAAAACCGCGACCTCATGCTCAGATGCAATAGCCAAGCAAGTGCAGCAGATTTCCCAATGTCATTACAGCATCTAATCCTCTGCAGTGGCTACCTTAACATTTTCGTTTATTGCAATCTGCACTATCTACTGTCAAGTTTTGGCACTGCATGCCACCTTACTGTAACACTAACTAGGAATGAAGCCGAGTACTAGGATTCACAAAATAGCCAATACAAACCAAGGTGAGTGTCGCCATTGGTAGACACAACTTCGAAGACACCGTTGTCAATGGTCAGGAGAGAGACGTCAAAGGTTCCACCACCCAAGTCAAAGACCAAGATATTCTTCTCGCCCTCCTTCTTGTCAAGACCATATGCAATAGCAGCAGCAGTGGGTTCATTGATGATCCTCATCACATTGAGTCCTGCGATGGTTCCGGCATCCTTGGTTGCCTGGCGTTGGGCATCGTTGAAGTAGGCTGGCACAGTCACAACTGCATGGGTTACTTTCTTGCCAAGGTAAGCCTCAGCAGTTTCCTTCATTTTCGACAAAACCATGGCAGATATCTCCTCCGGGGCAAAAATTTTCTCATCTTTGCCTGAGGTCTTGACCTGAAAAATAGTATTTCAGGAAGAGCAAAAATTAATACAATTGAAGTGCATTTGAAAAATGCACAGGATTCAAGGTTGTGCACAGCCAAATTTTTAAACTCTGGACTCAGACCAAGGCCTCAAAAATCTGATCCATAGGCTCATGCAGATGAAAGAAGGAAATACTAACCACAATGTGAGGTTTGCCATTCTTTTCCTTCACAGCAAATGGGAAGTACTTGACATCATGCTGGACAGAGGGGTCAGTCCAGTCACGACCAATAAGGCGCTTAGCATCGAAAACGGTGTTCTCAGGATTGCTGGTCAACTGATTCTTAGCTGCATCACCAATCAAACGTTCTCCTTCAGCAGTGAAAGCAACATACGAGGGCGTAATACGGTTTCCCTGATCATTAGCAATAATTTCCACTCGGCCATTCTTGAAGACACCAACACTGCAAGAAAATTTTTTAATAAAATTTAGTACCCAAACGAAAGGACCTCACATAGGAGTCCCAACACAGCGTAACACTAAAGCGGGATGTGAAAGGTATTAATAACAATAACTGGGACATGTTACATGTTAAACGTGGCCTAAAACGCTTACCATGAATATGTTGTTCCCAGATCAATGCCAATGACAGTGCCGACGTTTTCTTTGTCTTTCGAAGCGTCACTGTCTTTCTTAGCAGAGGCAACGACAGCGATCAAGAGCGCTGCCGTGAGGCATAATGAAACTTTCTGCATCTTGTATGCACCTGCAAGTGGCAAGAGAAGCAATTACAACCTGGTGCTACCAAACCGGCTTCACATGTACAAGGTCACTAACGGTCAGGCACCCCGGACTAGTGCATACGTCGAGTTACAACATTGCGGCAAAATAAAATGACTAAATGCAGATTTTCAGTGCAATTGCGTAAATGTGCTGCGTATCAAATGAAAAGCCGAAGCACGTCCCACATGCTTGCGAAAACAGTAGTACTAGTCACACTTGCAACGAAGCCGGCAATATCGTTAAGCATGTCAGACTACCCATATTATAAATTCAGCATCTTTGTAAGAAGTATGAGTGGTGAGCAGAGTACCCCGATTGCGCATAAGCAGTACATATACACAAGGTGCGGAAAAGTAACCGAATAATGGCTTTCAGATTCAAGTCCACGTCAGCACAAGACGTGCACTTGAAACTGATACCGCCAGTAGCGGCGCGAGTACAAGCGAAGTCAATAATTACAGTATTTACAGAATATAAGCAGACAAGAGCACAATGTAGACTACGAATAAGCGATATATTCTCGGCAGTCTGGCACCGGTGCACGACGCACCTTACGATCTGCTGGGATAGCACTGAGCTCAACGACACAATATTATGTGTTCAGTATCTACACTAGTAAAATGCATATTAGTATGTAGAAGCACTAATACGTACAATTCGCTCTGGAAACTCCAGACGAGCACTGACAACAGAACGCTCAGACGCCCAGCACGACTCAACAACCGCTTACGAACAACTGGATTCACGCCGAGTAACTGACAGACACCAGTCGTATGGAAGGCATGGTATAAGAGGCGGCTTCTCGTCGTGGCGGCACCGCATTGGTCAGATAGGAACAAACTGAGCCTCATGATTGGTCAGATTGATGGCACGTGGTACTACCAACAAACGACACGTAGCTTTCTAGCTTTCGCATTCCTGATTACACTAGAAAACGCTAGAAAGGCGAGGGGTGTGGTGACACGTATTGTGTCACGCTGTTTTGGTTTTTTAAAGCCCGCTGAAAAAAATTTTAAAAGTTCATGTGGTGTTTGGAGAGCAATAAAAGAAAAATGCATGTCCATCAGAGCAATCTTGCAGTACAGTAGCGTTGTGACGACACTGCGAACTGCTAGCGTCATGGTTTTGACAAATTTAAAGTGTGAAAAGGGATTTTGTTCCCATGTTTGTTCATGTTATGACTGGGTTCATAATATTTTTGCAGCCGTGTTTGCACTAACAAGCATAAGCACACTGCTACAGAACAGGAACGGGATTGTTTCCTACAAGAAGAAGGAAGAAGGTAAAATAAAAGAAGGTACGGGAATGTTCTCGTAAGGTAAACGCGAACCAAAAACCGAAACTAACACCTTTTCGCGTGTACGTAAGTTCGTTATTATTTTTAAGGTTATGCAACAACAATACTTTATGCTAGTAAGATATGCAAAAACTTCTATCGTGTTGTAACAGCACATTGATGTTATTACGAGTGTTTAGAAGACATTTAGACCAGCGAAGCGTTCTTAGAATGAATCATAGCCGATCCAGGTTTGCAAATAGCCAGCAGAGTCGTCTGCCAGCATTTTTTGTTTGTTGTTTGCACGGAGGAAGGAAACTAAGGAGAGGCCCTACCCCCTCCGCGCGCTAGAAGAAAAGTGTGGCGGAAATGACGTATAGGTTCTCATTTCTTTTGCTGCTTTTTTATTTTTTTTGCTGCATGGCCACGCCTTTTGGGCCACAATGGCGGCGTTCTTCTGATTTTTTGAGCGCGCACACGTGTTGCTCTGGTAGGTTTCGTGCCGTGGCAAAGGCGCTGTGTGGGCGGGTTTGCGTTAGTCACCGTGTCTTGTTGCGCTGTGTTACCTGCACCGTGCTCTGCCGGATGTTGCGCGAGCGCGCGCGCTCCGCGTGCGAAACCACGCGCAGCGCGGCGTGGTTTCGCGAAAGATGTAAACAAGAGAGGAGGGTGGCACAAAAGGCGGGGCATCGCCATGAGCAACGCCAACTTCCGGCTTCACTTTTGCTTCACAAAGAGTGACGTCAGGGCCTCTCCTTAGTTTCCTTCCTCCGTGGTTGTTTGTATGTATGTATGTATGTATGTGTGCGTGTTGTTTGACCTGCGCCTCGTTTGCCATACATAAAGAGTAACCGCTTTCGCTTTGCAATGGAAGAACAAGATTTTTACTTGCGCAGTGAGTCTGTGAGGTCATGTCCACTGTGACGTGTGCCGTTGTGCGAATGGCAAAGTTCTGCTGTGTTGCAGAAGTCGCGAGGCGCGGTAGTGCTGAACTTAGCGTCACAAGTTGGCGGCTGGACGTAATTATATTTATTCAATCGTGTTTTTCACTAATTGTAACAACGTGTCATTATTTTGCATTATGAGATCCTGCGCCGCCTCCTTTATTATAATCTCAGGTGCTCTCCTGAGGCCTCCGTTTGACGGTTACATGTGCCCTCCTGGAGAAGTGCTTGTAAAAAATCCAATCTATTGCCACGACGAAAAAAGCGGCCCCCGACTTACACAACACCAGTCAGAACCTTGCCGCGCGCATTAGTAATTAAAAGTTCAGTTTGGTGCTAGATGACGAAAGTGGGGATTAAATTAACTGTGAATGATCGTAAATTGCATCAGCGCCTCAGCTAATGCGTTCGGCTGGGGTCCAAACCGGCGTGCTTACATGTAAACCGGCGTGCTGTAGCAAGTAAATGTATAGTTGATAATGAAATCTGCTGTAATGTGCATCTCGCGCTTTGATTTTCTAATAATACACTTTACTTTAAGTGACGAAGTGCTGGCTACGTAGGGTGATGGGCGTGTATCTCTGCTAATTAATATTATGACGAACGCTCACCAAAGAGGGTGACGTACGTACGCAATACACCCTTGGCTGGTAAATCTCTTTGCTTTCAGTAAGGTTCACAGCTTGTCGTTTTCACGGGTTGCTAGAATTAAGGTACATTATTTGACTTAAGCTTTGCGTACGTATGATTATTTCGGTGACGCAAGTGACGGAGTCCTCCATGGAGTGCATACGTGGGCAAAGATCTACCAGTGAACTCGTTGAATGTTAAAATGTGTGTATCATTTATGTTGCGTACTTTGATGTGTATATATATATATACACATAAGTTAGCATAGTACCTGCGAGGGAAATAAAATAGTGTTATCTGGTGAAGTGGTCCTAAAGGAAACCAAGTGGTTGCACAGAAAAAGGAATCCGTTCCTCCATCTTTCGAATTTCAGCAGAACTGATTTGCCATCGTGGTTAGAAGTATTTCGCTTAGTGCATATGTTGGTTGCATTAATTGTTTAGGAGAACCATCCACAAAAACCTTTAACGTTTTTTTGGCACTTTGCTGTTATGTAAGCACTTATTTTTTTTTTCTTGGCCCTTCCGAAGCAACCGCAAATATCTGAAAAAAATCAATCGAAATCGGAAATGCTTGTTGAAAGTATATATTCACGGAATATCCACTTATGGGCACCCACGTAAAATTTCTGATGGACCTTCAACAAGCGGGGGGGGGGGGGGGACGACATTTATTAATAGCTGATTAGGCATTTGTGCAAATGCAATGTGTAACATTACAAATTCTGTCCTTGCAAGATGAAACAATAAATACGAAATTATAGGTACATCATGATCAGTACCTCACTTCAATGCATGCTCAACACATATTTTACATGTGTTTTTCCATCCATTTGAGTGAGCACCACATGTATTCGCATGAAGCTGAAGCACATGAAGCATGAAGCAAAATTAAGATAAAAGTTATAAATTAAGAGATATGTGGACTCGGATTGTGTGAATCACATTCAGTATATGCATTCTTTATGGCGGTAGCTTTCTGTGACAACTTTCTGTGGTGTAGTAGACAACTTGTGTTACTGTGTATGTGCCTGAACAGACAAGATTGAAACTGTAGATGACACACACACACACGCACACTAATGGTGGGTTTCGAACCCAGTTCCCCCAGTACACAAGCCCCAATGCTGTAACCATTAGGCCACGGACGCATGCTTAAAAAGGCAGAATAAAACATTTTAAAAAATTTCTGTTGTGCAAGCCAGCACTTCGAGACACTTTTTGGTTGCCACATTAGCCGCGTGGCATATCAACAGAAAAGTTACAGGATGCATTCATCGCCAAAATTCACTGCGTGTCTTTCATCATACTGGGGCTATGTGGCACCTTTTCCACAAGGCCAAGCATGTCGTATCATGTGATTTCAAGGCCCACCATGGTGGCTGAGGGACACGTTTGTCACTAAAATCTGCAGCATGTGACTTGTGACTTGTCGTAATGCGCTGGCTATTGCTTACAAAGACATCTACCCAAGGTTGGTTCTGCTGAGATTTTTTTTATATAAGCTGGCAAGACACCAACACAAATGCGAAGCCCTAGTTTTGCTGGCATATAAATGTCGGCAAAGTAAAGCTGAGAATATTGCATGCATTTGACTGAATTTATTGCTGGTGTAATATAATGATGCCTGTCACATGTTCCAAAGAAACAGTGCAAAGATAAGACACAGAGGACAAGAAGCAGACACAATGAAGCACTGAACTAACAACCATTGCTTTATTGCTTGTTTGCTCCTGTTGTTCGATGTCTACCGCACGCACAAGAAAAAACGACCATAATGCTCCATCAAACACATGCCTAGAAACATTATCACGGTGAAAGATATACAAGCTGTTTCTCATGGAAGCTTACTGGTGGCACCTTTACACACTTGTCCCCTTTTTGCAAGATCATACTATACGCTTCCCAAAAATTTTTTTCCCTCTGTGCCTATTTAAGATACATAGTTTAAAGTCTGGTAAGGAGCCACAATCTCTGCCATGACCTGCTAATGACTTCCATGCTTGATGTTAAGCGAGTATGCATGCTCGTGCAGGTGCTCATTAATACATCTACCCATCTCTCCTACATAGCATTAGCTGCATGATGATGGAATTTCATACACTACCACACTCTTGCATTCAATGTACTTATTGGCGTGCTTTTTTTTTTCACATTTCAGATTCCTTTGCATTTTAATGTTTACTTTTGTGCAAAGAGCCCCTAGTTGGTTTGTACACTGAAAACAAGTTGCACTCCCGCTTTCACAACTACCTTCTGTAGATTGTGACACTTTATGAATGTGCAATATTTCTACAGTATCTTTCACCATGATAATGTTGCTAAGCATGGGTTTGATAGAGCATTAGGGTAATTTCTTTCTCATTGCAGGTGTGCTTCACTTTTTAAAGAAGCAGGGAGGAAACAATAAAGCAGTGGCTGTTAGTTCAGAACTTTGTTGTGTTGGCATCTTACCCTCTGTGATCCACCTTTGCACTGTTTCTTCAGAATAAGCCATGTACCAACCTGCTCTGCCAAACCCAATTCTTTCACTTGATTAATGTGGTGAATCGGGTGTGTTGTTGCATATTTGAAAAGGTGGCAGCACTAAAACGAAAGACAGGACGACAAGGATGAGCGCTGAACTTCCAGCAACATGATTGTGAATGGTTCACGAAAATATTGGCTGTCGGAGCCAGGGGTTATCATCTGCACATGCATAAACATGCGCGAGAAGGAAAGGATTTTGAAGGTTTGCTGGCAAGTCATTGTCTGACTTGCAAGGACTGTTCACCCAACCTTGAAAACACTTCCGTTATCAAGAGGAGTAAAACGCGTCTTACACAGGAAATGGCAGAATCTGAACGGATTATCAGGCTTGCGGAGGGATGTGTCAGCATGGCCTTCATCACCCTTGCAGACAAAGAGCTGACATATTTACGCATTCGCAGATGATAACCCCTGGCTCGGACAGCACATATATTGTCGTTAACCATTCACAGTCATGTTGTTGGAAGTTCAGCGCTTGTCCTTGTTGCCCTGTCTCCGTGTGCGTCTTTCTTTCTAGCGCTGCCGCCTTTTCACTTGATTGTTTCTCATCATCCACCACTTACAAGATGCTTATTCTGTTGGTTATGCAAGCAAAGCACTGCTTGGCCCACTGACAAAAATAAAGAAGAGAGATCTCAATTGATTGGGATAGATTTGTAATGTTATTCTGGCTTAACTTCACATCGTTAGAAATTGCAAGAAATTGGTTTTGTAGAGTATAGATTCAAAGTATATGAGAAGCATGGTTGCTTCTTTTTTTTCCGTGAACCAAATATCAACTTTGGACATTTGATGGACATGCAAGGCTTTACCTTATATTTGGACTTCTATTAGAAGCATCTTGGACATCTAGCACAGATGCTGGAATATTGTGCAGACATTTAGGATATCCGAAGCAGACATCCTCTGGCGGTCCAGTAGATACCTGTGATTATTTGGGTTGTTAAAGGGACACTAAAGGTTAATACAAAGTCAAGCTAAAGGGATATATTAGTGCTCGAGAATCTCTAAGGCGTCAATATTATAGCAAACAGAGCTTTAATCGGGAAATCGAGGTAAATGCAGGACATGATCAGAGACTCCCCCAGGACATTCAAGCACTTGCCCGATGATGAAAGCACTCCTCAGTTAAATTCTGTTACTAGTACTCAACTACTCATTGCAAAAAACATCCTCGTATTGTATTACAAGATGACATAAAATGCTACTTGTCCAGTTTCATTTCATGCTCAGAAAAAAAAAACTAATTGAAGTTACCGTTGACAACGACGCGGGCGGTCGAAAGGTTTCGTTTTCACTCGACTCTGCGCCGCTCACGCTTTCATGTTTCAGTACTTTCCTGATCGCGTAGTGCTGCGCCGGTTTTGCTGGCTCGCGAAACTTGCACAAACTGCAAGTAGCAGAGAATTCAACTTGCATGTGATGTCCCGGGATGCCCGAACGGTCTACGCCACTTGACCAAAAATAAGCTGCAGCGGCAAATCCGTCACTCTGTCTTGGCTTGGTGCCGCCGTCTGTCGGGTGCCGTTTAACTCACCGACGGCAGCAAAGAGCGGTAATGGCGTATGCAATGTCACCACTCCCCCGGTTAGGTGGCGGGAGATTTGAATTTCGAAAAAGGTATTCAGACCCTTCAGATACAATTTTCTCGTAAACTAAGTCTCTTCTTGGCACTAAACAAGCATTTTGAGGTTTCTGGAATGGTATTTAAACAGTCCACGTCGACTTAGTATTTGCCTTTAGTGCCCCTTTAATACGTTAACTAATGTGGCATCAAGACATTGCTGTCAATGACGAGTGAAATCATAATGATATTCTTAAATACTGTTTAACTGCATTATTGTTCTTCTAGACTAATATGACATTACAGTGCATTCAGGCTCCAACGCAAATCTTTCAATAAAATGCGCTACTGCTCTTCCCCAAAAAAGCCGGAACAGGATTCAACAATGGGAATTCAAATAATGAGATGAAAGCTTTCATACACAGTGCAACATATCCTACTCTTCTTTCCAACTGTGACAAAAAAGAATTTGTTGTATGCTCTGCTACAAAAGATGTAGACAGTAATCGACACAACAAGAAAAATGAGACATCACAATGGTGTTGAAGATATTCATGTTGTATTTGATTGCTTGTTTCTCACTGTACCACATAGAACATATGTAAACAAATTCACAAAAGCAGGCTAACAAGGTAAAAGCATCCAGCAAAGATTTAAAAAAACACTCTCAGGAGCCCTTCTCAGACTTGTAATTGTGCATGCTAAGTGATTGTATTTCCTTGCATATTCCAAAAAATGTAGGTACCTGGAGAATTCATTTTTCTCATTTGAGGGGTGCCAGGAAAGACTGCACAGGGCTTTGGTAATTGCTTTTCCATAAGTATACAAAATATTTTTCAAGATGCACTATTAGTGATATTGTCGTCGCTATAGTACAGAAGTTTGTGTTAAGCTTACCATTTCTTAGCAGGCGACAATATAATCTCAGTGGCTTCTGGAACTTGGTAGCTTCATTTCCAGTATTGGTGGCAGTTAACTTGAAGTGCACATAGTGCAAGCGTCGGCCATACTTTCAGGAGTACTAGTGTGTAATTTTTTTCTCGATCTTTTCAATAAAGTTTTTCTTCTTCTACTTGCTGTTTCTTTAGCAGTCGTGCTAAAGCGTTGGTGGAGTGGGGGGGGGGGGCAGATAGGGAGTGCTGCTTTCAAAGTGCGCAGCAGGCCAGAGGTGCAGAACATATGGCCTGCCAGCCAAATTCACAGTTTTTGCAACCTGCGGCTTGACTTTAGACTTCTGTGATGTACTGGTGCTTCAACCAGCGCATGACTGTATGACGAGATAAACAACAATTTTGTTGTCAAACATGGCACACACTATGAAACATTAGTAAAAAAAAAAAGAGAGAGAAAGAGAGAGAGAGATATGTGACTGTATGATCTTTCTTTTGGAACAGATAAGGTAGTCTTCAAGCTACCAGTGCCAAGATTTGCATTATTGGTGCAGTATCCATAACTGAATAGAACCCACTCTTTTGTAGTATATTTTGATTGAGTTGCTACAGACAGTAGTGCCTGTGAACCAATGCTTCTACTTCGTGTGTTTGCCTTACTTTTCAACTTTCACAAATAGTTGCTCACATAGCAGTGCATCAGGATTAAGCTTCAATCAAGGTTGTTTGGATCTAATAATATTGCTGGAAACTGTGCCAGTCGAGGCTTTGTAATAGGCCAGTTCAAGTAACATGCTATTCTTCATCAACACATCATGACGAGCTTTTAATGATGATATGATGTTAGCTTGCAATATTGGTATTCGAATGCAGACATAGCCATTTCTCACCCATTCTAACGGTGAAACCCCCAACATTGTTTTCGTCCATACTATACTGGAAAACTATGGGAGCGGTGCTTTTTTCCGCTAATTTCTGGCATCAAATAACATTTTTCAATTCAAAGATAAATCTTCATGCATGTGAACAAAGTGCAACAGCGTATCTTTCTTCAGAATTAACATGCCCAGTACATTTTTGCAGTGATGTCCTTCTAAGATGAGAAACAGAGTGACCATCTGTTTCTTGACCCTTCCTCTGCGATTTCGGAAAACTTGACTCCACAGTAAACCTAGCGCACATCAACCTGCAATGTTTGCTAGAGCTAAAAGGCATGTACATAAAGCAGCCTTTCATTCTATTTTGCAGGAAGAGGAAGGCCTTGAAACTGACCTCTCACTTCGGAACATCTATGTCTGTGAGCAGATATTCTATTTGATGTCTCTAAGCAAGAGCTCTTTTCTGTTTTCAGTGATCGATATAACATTACAAGATGTGCCAAGAACAGCAACAACAGTGATGACACCAAACATAGACTGCCTTTCCGCATGCAAAACATGGAACATTTCTCACTAAAGTATGGCCCAAGTGGCTCCCAGGCTAGTTGGTTTCGGCCCTCGCTAATTTTGAGTTGTGCAGTCGTGTACTATAGGCACACATTTTATAGTGTAAAAGCTGCAGTCCATTACTTCATTTGCTTAGTTGGGTGCCGTTACCCATAACCCAGCGTTCCAAATAAGCTTACTTCTGTAATACCTTGCTGTCCATTTTTCTATGCATTCTTCAACTGCTGTTAACAAACTAAAACAGTTTTTGTGGTTTTATAGCTGTCTAAATGTCTAAACATTATGGGGCAAGACGATAAGCTCCTGCATATTTCTGCATGTGTTGTGTAATAGAGGAGCTGGAAAAATGAATGTTACCATCTCAATCACACATATCTGACAAAGGCAGAAAATATTTGCAGCCATAATTTGTGTAATCCAAAAATAAGCTTGATACAATGAGCCAAGGCAGAAATATAGTTCATCATGATAAATTTCTGTCACCAGTGTGAATCTTCTGTGCATTTCGAATTAAAGGACAGCCTTCAAGCCAGCAGATGAACAAAGGACATATTCTCGGACAATCACTTTTGGGAGAATCAGCACTAGACGCATGTGCACAGGGGTGAAGCAAATGCGATAAAGTAGTTGTTGGATCTCATGGGCCGAGTCTCGCGAGAATGAAACTATCGCCGAATGTGATCGCCCGAGAATACCACCCCAGTAAGGTACAGGATTTTGCAGCACATGACTTCAATTTCTGAACTTTGATATTTTGGGCTATAACATGTGCACATATGTATGATGCAGAGATTGTATGTGTGTGCTAGTGTGTACGTGTGTAACCACCGCATTGAGACAGCATATCCTGCATTATATTTGGAACTTCGTGTTCCAAATATAATGCAAGGTTGCTTCGTCTGGTTTCATGGGACCAATTTTCAATAAAGACATATATACCACCATTCCAGTTTTGTGTTTTAATATGCAAGCTCAACCACCAGATGACTGAGGTTTGCAGAAAAGCCAACAGGAGTTTGCTGCATGAGACAGTGAGCACAAATGCAAGGAATGTAGTAATAAGTAACTGCCAGCACACGGCCCAATCTGCTACCGCGATTTGCGGCCGCTCGGCCTCATATATGCATGCAGAACAGCTTTGGTGTGCATGCACGTTTTCTTTTTACAAATTAATTGCTTACCCTAGTAAAAATTAAAAAAAAATGCAATAGCCTATCATATTGACATCCATAGATGTATTGAACAGGTATGTTGACCCACAACTGTGCCCTAGAAAATATTTCCAATAAAAATCCAATAGTTTATTAGATGATTGGCAACAAGAGATATATTGGTCCTATAGGTGTATGGGTCCAATTGGCCAAGTAGTCTTGTAAATGTGTCGGTTCAATAGGACCAGTATTGTGAGAGACCAATATGTCAGCTTGTTGGCAAGTGCTTGGCCTTGTCAAAACCCATGACATCATCATTACATCATTCACAGGTCATTTACTGCGTGTGGTTTTCTTTGTAACTCTTTGACTGGACATGACATGGTCTGCACATTAAGGAGGAAGAATGCTGGTCCATACAGAATGCATTATTGGCTGAACCCTTTCTGTATAGGCTCGATCTTGTCCCCAGTTGTGTGCCTATTTAAAGTCACGTATGTAGGCTTCATGTTCTCTAAAATTGCCTGGATCATTCCGAAATGATGAGTGGTATTTTCGCTACTGGACATAGAAAGGTGACTGTAACACCTGGCTTGCTGGGTGCTCCCCACCCCACCTCTTCTTAAGCAGAGTACCAGGATGTTAGCTCCAAACGTTGAGAGCATCCCAGGCACCCCATCCCAAAAACAGCAGACACGATGCACATTGTCAGGTACGGGAGTGGGGTGGGAATTTTGTTATCACTAAACTAGATGCTGTGCCTTATTACAATACATGTGTGCTATGTTGGTATACAATTTTTCAGGAGCAAGCGTGGATTTAGGGCTCTTGGCTATGTATGCTATACAGTTTTGTATGGTCAATGTGCTGCAGTTAACTGTCCTTGCATTCTTGATACTAATGTGTGCAAGTTTTGCGTTAATTTGTGCTGACTTTTTGTGAACAACTTAAGAGGAAGGTTTAGCTCGGGCCTAAATCCGATACCGCCATACATGAAAAATGCAGAAACACTTTTCTGAGATAACTACTGGGTTGATTTTAATGAAATTTGTTGCATTTGATAGAGTTAAATTCTAGTGACTCTTGGAAGAGGAATTTTTATATAGGGCCTGGAATGTTTAAGTGGAATTATTAAAAATCGGCATGTTTGCACAAATTGGAAGCAAGCAGTTTACAAATTTGTAGCTCTGCACGAAGAACAGATGTCTCTGTAAACTACATCCGTTAGAACAGCCAAAGCAGACAAATTTGATATATCAATTTATATGTTACGTGAATTCACCCGTCGAGGTTGCTTAGTGGCTTTGGCCTTGCACTGCTAAGCACAAGGTCACGGGATCAAATCCCGGCCGCAGCGGCTGCAATTCGATGGGAGTGAAATGCAAAAATGTCCATGTACTGTGCATTAGGTGCATGTTAAAGAACCCCAGATGGTCAAAATTATTCCGGAGTCCCCCCACTACGGCGTGCCTCATGATCAGATTGTGGTTTTGGCATGTAGAACCCTAGAAATTATATATCTTATGTGAATTCGTTAGATTATTTGCAAGGGCTTTGCAAAAGTCCTATTCACGTATTAGTGGTATATGTGAGAGCCATTGTCTGCTTTAGATGTACTATTAGTTGCAATTTACACAATTGTGATATTGTTTTTCATTGCTGATTTAGAGTTCTAGACTTGATCGATAGTTTTGTTTTCTAAAAATTTGCTATTTTCATCAATTTTTATCTAAAAATTTATGACTTAAAGGCAAAATTTTGCTACCAACTGCCACTAGATTTAAACTTAGTCTTTTAAATACAACTTATCAAATTTGGCGCAGTGGTTATCATGAAAAACTTTCTCCTTTCTCATGTACTTGGATAAGAGCCCCCATGCAAGCTTCCTCTTAAATTATGAATGAGTTGGATGTAGGCTATTGCATGAAAACATTGCCTACACTGTCGAGGCATTAAGCATCCATCAAGTAATTCAGACATTGGTGTCAACACTTTTGTTCCTTTGCTACACATTATGGATAACTCATTGGAACTATCTGGATTAAGCATGAAACCAAATACTATAGCTGTGCTTTTACAGAGTCTAACCTGTCTTGCTTACTTATTAAAGCTTCACCAGTGTTTGTCACCAGTATATAATAAGCCAGCAATGTCAAGGAAAGGCAGTAAATTTCTGCTGTACTGGTCGGGCCGGAAGTCAAAACTCTGACCTTTTAATACCAAGGCCAGCACATTACCAGTTTGTATCCAGAGGAGTTGCTGCTGCTTGTGAAATGTGCAGTGCATATCAGAGGAACAAGAGATGACTGCAAAGGAAATGTGTTTGAGAACAGTTTATTTGCCATTGAAGAAAGGATATGAGAAAAGCGAGGATACTAATAATGACCAAAGGACAAGCAACTGGCCTCGCTAGATATAGGAAAAAAATTTGATGCAGCCATTTAATTATTTCTTTTGCAGTGAGGACATCAAAGCCGTACGCATCAACACACATTCATGACAGTGATGTAGCCATGGAAAGGAAGGGGGAAGTGTTTAGGTGTTGAAGAGCATTGCAAGGGTGACAAAAATGAGATCCTATCCACATGAGCAAGCAAGCACCAAGAATGTGGCGGGTCCAGTCTTCCCACAAAACAGTAAATAAGATGCTCTTCAGGCACGTTAATGAAGGAAATGGGTCGAGTAAAACTGAGTGGAATCAAGATGTGTTCGGTTGGGAGTAAAATATGAATACACCTCTTGTCAAAAGCTGAGGGATAGAGAAGCAAGATTGACCACATATTAAATAAATAACAAAGCAATAAAGTTAACCCCGTAAGTGTTTTGGACGACCTCAGCTCGTCAACAGCAATAATATCCCATTTTCAAAGCGATTTGGATGAACTCGGCACATACACTTTGGCTTTCTTCCACAGTTGACTTCAGTCAACTCAAACCTGACGGGACCGAGGAAACTGTTTGAATTATCCGGCGGGTCGAAATAAACAAAAAGCTGGGGAAGAAAAAAGAAGAAGGCCGATACACGCCAGTGATTCACTTGGCAGTAGTTCCCTTAAATGTTAGCTTCGCCGCAACACATTAGTATCATGCAATGAAGCATACCAAGCTGGAAAAACGTGGCACTATTCGGGGCTTAGCATGTGTTTATTAATTTGCTCACGTCTCCGGTCACAGTACGAGCACCGAGACACCTATTTACTGGCAGCAGATTTGAACGATGGCGTCTAGCATTGACAGCTCGCACGTGAGCTGTGCGTGCAAAATAATGCTGCTGCTCAACTCTGACCTAGCCATAGAAGTGCTGGAATGCAAAAAAAAAAAAATTTTTTTCCAGTGAAGAACTTTGCTTCACAGAATAGTTGATTTTGAAACATGGTAAAATAAAGTGCATTTTTTTTCTCGTTTCAAACTGTACCGTTTGTGGCAATGAAGTACATATATGTTGCATAGCGGAGAGGTAAAATGAAGTTTTCATGCTTAAAACATGAAGAATTGAAAAAGCTTTAGAAGGGTTTTCGAAGGAGTGAAGTTTGAAAATAAGCCATACAAAAAAAAAATCAAAATAAGGTTACATTTAGTAAAACAAGTAGAACACTGAAGGGGTCAAGTTAGTAAAGCAATCGTGGGAAAAAATATTATATAATGATGTAATAAATTGGTACATGAGCTCTGGTCTAACCAGGTGCAAGGCCTTCAAAAATTAACGGCTGCTAGTTATATTCGTGCCATTGGTGTAATGGATGGCTTCAAGAGCTCCCTTTGAAACATTTGTGCCTGTTGGTTTGAATGTATTGATTTTGTGGATGAGAAATGATTCTCTATATTTTATGTCTCTGGGCAAAGAAAAGCGTGAATGTAGAATTAAAGTTTAAGTTCGTCAAATTGTGACATGGCAGTTCAAAAGCTGTGCAGCTACTTTTGAAGTTTCTTGGCTATGTCTATATCATGTCCGTTTAATCTAAAATTCTTAGGCTGTTCTGTTTTGCCGATAGTGGCAGGACGAACATTGCAACTGATAAATGACATAACTAGTGCGCAGTAAAACGATTTAATTTCGTGGTCACAATCACTTGCAGATCTTACACCTGGGACGAAAACAGGCTGTTATGTTGACAGTACACTGCAGGCTTACTTTTGCATGCACAAACATATCTTTGAGGTTTCTATTGCGATGATAGGTGACACTTCGCATCTACAGGAACGCTTTTATAAGGTGCTCGTTGCTTGATAATATTGAATAGTAATTATGCAGAATATTGTTTGTGCTGGGGTCACATACACATGTAGTGCAGTCTACTCATAAGAACGGTGTCTGATCATTGCCACATATGTTTACATGATGGCTATATTACATACCTCAAAAATACAATGTAGCAGACAACTACCGTCATTACAATTATTATAACCAGCAATTATTATAAATGATATCAGTCTGCAGTTGCAGTCATATACTAATGTGACCATGGCTTGAGGAAGGGAAGAATGAAGTAGTGGTTATTATAGCATAGATGTAAATGTGTAGCTGTAACAGAAATACTGAAAGATACCAGTGCAAACAGCACCACTAGTGGTGACATCTTGTGATGTTGAGTTTAACCATAATGTGCAAGAAACATTATTCTGTTGCACAATTCCATTCATCAAAAAAATAGACGGCCATATTAACAAATTTGCAATGATTATGCCACTGTGTACTTATTGTGCCAGCACATAGGTCAAATGGAACATAGCCACACATTTCAATAAGTTTTCTGGATGCTTTGGTGTTGAACCAAAGCCTGCAGATATGTTGAACACACTAGTATCTCAAGATGTCACTTATGCTACCATTTCCACCTACATCTTATAGCATTCCAGTATATGTCTAACTAATACTGCCAGCTGCAAATGTTTCAAAACACAGTGGAAAGGAAGACATTTTCTAGTGCACAATTTTTAAATAAATGCCTTGACTATCTTTCTGGAAGCTTTCTTATACTCTTCTAGAAATGTGTTGCCACCTTGCGATTGCGATATAGCCAGTCCACAACACCGGTCTTGTCAGAGGTGGACTGCTGCCACCAAGACAACCACTTTTCTGCTTTGCAGAAAATATGAAGTCTTGGCAGAGAGACTCCGAACTACAGGTTTGGTAGCGAAACATTTCTCATCTTAAATGCTGAATCAGGTCAGTGATCAATGTCGGCAATTTCTTTAGAGAGGAACTGCGGTCCCTTGTCCACAAAGAGTTTAGGAGCGCCATGATAAAGGATGATGTCTTGAAACAAAAAGTCTGCAACATCAGTAGCACAGCTGGTCAGGAGGGTGCACATTATCGCATAGCCTGTGCCAGAATCTGTGGCAACAACGACCCACTTCTTGGAGTGAGACATGGGGAACGGGTCAAATAAGCCGACAACGACACGAAAGAAGGGTGCATATGGGATGTTAAAAGGTTGGAAGGGACCACGAAGGAGAAGAGAGGACTTCTTCCAGTATTGACGAAGCTCATATGAAGCGATGCACTGGTGCACAAACTGGTACATGCTGGGCTAGTAGAGGTGGCATGTGTGTGGTCGTATGTACAATAAACACTGAGGTAGGTAACATTATGAAGTTGGGCAATGGCAGTTGGCCACAGGTGTTCCGGAATCGCAAGGAGGAGCTTAGGGCTGTCAGGGAACACACTGCGGCAGTCCAGAATGCTAACCTGGAGTAAAAGCATGTGAAGGGCAGCATCATGAGGTGAAGAACTCGGCCAGATGATCAGGTGGTCCAAGTCCCATTTCCAATGCAACTTAGATGCGAAATGTGCACAATACAGGCTGCAGTGTTGCTGGAATCAATCAGGTGGATCCACGGGATGACAAGATTAACAGCAGCAGACTTGTAACGACAAAATGGGAGTACTGAAGTCTCAAAGCCCAGCGTTCAAGGCTACCTATGAGATATTTCAGAAATGAAAGTCAGCATAATGCATGGTGATCAGTGACAACTTATAACTATTGGCAATAGACGTAGGGTCGAAATATTGTGACAGCCCAAACAAGAGCAAGACACTCCTTCTCGATAATAGAGTAGTTCCACTCAGAATGATAAAGATGGCTGGTGTACGCTATCATGCAGTTTTGTCTCTGCTGATGCTAAGCCAGAACAGCACCACCTATGCTATGGCTGTTGGTGTTGGTACGGACCTCTGTTGGGGAAGAGTCATCAAAATGAGCCAGACTGAGTGGGGACATAAGCAGGGTGATCAGCTTGGTGAAAGCTGAAGTTTGCGGTGAAACCTAGAAAAAAGGCATTTCCTTCTTAAAAAGGTCAGTAAGGGCAAACTGGCAAAAATATGAGCCAAGGCCAATGACACTGCAAACATCGAGGATTTATCGAAATTCACAGCAGCCCACACTTCGTCAGTGTTGGGTCTGATACCTGCAGCATCAAGAAGGTGGCCAAGGAAATTTTGCAGCTGCCAAACTTGCACTTGGTGGCATTCAGCTGAAGGGCAGCTCTTCGGTACACATCAAGAACCATTGAACGGCATTCCTAGTGGCTTGGTGAAAGTGAGAAAGCGGAAGGTCAGCTGCTATCATCTCATAGAAGTTTTTGACAGGCTTGGATGATGTTATTTGTCGCAAGCAAGCAGCAAAGGGTAACTGAATCCATAGCGAATCTAGTGTGTCCTTCTAAGGCACACACACTTGCCAGTATGACATATGCCTTGAGGCAAGACTTGTGGCGTGGTTCTGAAGTTCAGAAGAGAGAAACAAGCGCAGTTGTCAGCAACCTACAGAACTGCATGAGGAAGAGCGATGTTGCACATCAGGACTACATATACTGTAGGTGATGACCTGTAGTCACCATCAGGTACTGGGGAACGTACAACAGTATGTCATAAGTTGAGGATTTTGGCTTAACAAGCTCATCTGGTGGTGGAACTGGAGATAAAATTAATTTCCAATTGAAGGAAACTGGTGGCACAGTCAATTAGAGCCAAATGTCGGAACATCATGGCCAAGGGCACTGACAGAGGATGCCAAACAGAGCTGTATATGGTGTCCAGTGATGTTCACGTGCACAGTACACATTCCAATGATGGGACATGTACTGCTGTCGGCGACTCGTGCATGTGAAGTATCAGGCCCGAGTACTTTGTGGACACGACGCAGGTGGGCACTTATTACTGATATATGCACACCGATGGCAATTAGCACGGATGCATTCATACCATTTACCTAAAAATTCAAAAGGTTTAGTGTTCTGGGCACAGCCAGGGGAGGATTTTTGTGGTTGGGCAGGCAATACAGCAGCACGTCTGGGCACTGCATCCTTTAGTTTTCCATGGAGATTTGTTAGGAGGAATTGGGCAACAGGTACCAACAAAACAATGGTGAGTGCAAGTGATGAACCCGTGGCGACGGTGAGTGGTTGTACTCCAGGCAGGCAAGATAGCATGAGGGTTACGCAGCTGAGGGCTGTACCAAAATAGTGGAAGTCTCTAACCCTTGCAGTTCTGTATTGAAGAGAGGCTGGGTTGACAAATACATTTGGTTGTGGCAATGGTGGGAAGCATGGCCATTTCCTCTGTAGTTCAAGCGGATCAACCTGTTGACCTGTGTGCGCCACTCGACCAGGTTGCGATATCGGCAATAAGTAAAATAATGATGAACGACTACAAAAAAATAGGGCCACCATCTTAATGACAAAGCATAGAGACAGGCTTGATACCAGTATTTCCGAACTCCAAGCAAGCAAAACGGTTGGCCGGGATTCTTCACAGTTGTGGCAATGAGATGCAGAAGGGGAAGCCACTTCAGTCATCTCCCATTGGACAATGCGCACAATATTTTCTGTTGCAGATGGTTGGTGAGGCAGCGGGAGGTTACCACAAGACAAAGTAGTTGCAGCATTGGGCAGCCAGAAGAACATTTTTTGAAATCCAGCAACTTCATTTTCTTAAATCATTGGCACTCCACAAAAATGTTGGTGGCTGCAACACCATTTTGAAATATGAGCAAATTAAAAGTATAATCAGCAATTCTTAGCATGTGAGTGGCCTTGTCTGATTCTGCCATCGTGTCATCAACCTTGCAGCTAAGGATCAAGACATCTGGATATATCCTATATAGGACCCTACAGATGTCTGTACCTGAGTGGCAAATACTTTCTTCACAGAACATTCACAACCATCCGGCTTAGTGAAACAGTCTTGAAGATTTTGCCTGCACATGTCCCATGTCCCAGCTCCACTTTAATGCGTCTTGTACCACACATGTGCCATGCCTTTTAAATGGAATATAGCATCGCATTTGAAAGCATGGAAGGAAAAAGGTGCAATATATTAACATTGATTACTTATGTACAAGAATGTTACAACACACAATATGGCGAACCCAGATTCGAGACTAGGTGCTGCTTTGTCGTGATTTGGTCACATCTTTGTTGGCATTGCTGTCTAACTGTCCTCTTGCAATATAAGTCACCCCCCTCCCCCCCTTTTTTTTGCACTAGCTGGATGTACAATTATTTTTCAGTGGTTTGTCAGTTTCTAATTGCCCAGGAGGAGGGGGCATTCTACAGCAAGAATGTTTCAAATGGATTTCAGTATTAGCAGAGGCAGAAGCAAATGTTGTGTGGTGATGGTGTGAGGAGATGAACTACCCTTCCCACAGCAGAGGCTCTCCCCCATTGCCTAGACCAGCACGTGCAAGTGACATTTGTCGAGGCCCTGCCTTTTCCCACATCCAGGCCAACATGTCAGTTTTATGTCACAATTTCAGCCTCCTTCTTTTTCTCACTTCATTCTTTCTTGCTTGCTATGTGACAAATTTTTGGTGGTAGTTTTGTGCAGTCTGCATTCCATGGAAACCTTTCAGCTGTGACACAGAGGTGACTGCCTGTGATGCTGCTGGCAGGGAAAGAGGCTACTATGAGAAAGGCATGCATGCTTTTGTTCAGGGGTGTGCAAATATTTGAAACTTTCTAATAACAAATCGAATAGTGTCCTATTCAATTCAGTCTTCGAATTGAATAGTCCCTATATGTGAATGCGAGTAATTTTTACATAATTCTAGAATATTTCAAAACCTCAACTGTGCCCAATTAAACATAAAACTTGAGCAAAAGTACGATACATTTTCACCCCCGGGGGCATAGTTAGACATAAAACACGAGAACTTCCGTAGTAGAGCAGGCTACGTCGCTTAGGTAGCCATGCTTTGCACGCTATACAGCAATCATTCACACTCTCTGAACAGTCCTGTGCATGCAGAGAAACTACTTGTTTGCTCCTAATGCTCGATTTGTGCTTTTATTAAACAATGCTTCATAATGTACTATGTAATGAGAGAAACTTGCTAACTTTAAGAATACTAGGATGTGAACATTGTTTTATGTTAATTGTGATAACGGCTGTTCATTATTTGAAAACTATTCAAACACTATTTGATATTCGATTCGATTCTGACACCACTTGACTCGTATTCAGTTTGGTCTCAAAAATCACTATTTGCACACCCTACTTTTGTTTGTGTTTTCAGCCATTTCCATAGTGGACAGCATCGTCATACTTTGCAAGCATGATCATCATCACATGATATACACACTGCTCTTGTCTGTTTGCAATGCCAAAACCTGGTGAGGTGCCCGTTTAACAAGCAGCATCATCACTTTTGCTGCATCACTTACAGGAAACATATAAGGGAAACCATAGTGTACCATGGGTCAGTGGTGCAACTCCCTATACAGTGTCCATCAGTGCAACAAAAAAAGGGAAGTTTACTTCAAAGGACTCTAGTTTGCTCTTGTGTCAAGATAAGTGAATATGTGTAAATAAGGGTGCGCAGTAGCAGCAGGGGTAGTGCTACAGTGCCACCCCCACCTAAAGAAAACAAAAGGGCCCCTAAACCTCCTCAGACAATTTTTTACATATTTTAAATAAACATGCACATCACATGCAGTATAATGTGATGATGATTTATTGCGAATATGGCAGCACTATGCCCCTCAGGGAAGCCACAAATAAAAAAAAAACACTTTCATGCTCCACTCCGGGCTTTTCTTGTCCCTTCTTCGCACGTTCTGATGCCACCAGGGTGCTGCACATCATGTCACCAGGGTAAAAGCTGCCACTTGGTCAGTTGATGAGGGACAATAGGGGCAACATGATGAGAACTGGTTGCATGTTCTGAGAATGAAGAGGGATCGCTCATTGTGTGCCATTGAACCTTTTATGAAGCTTCCATTCAGTCAGTGTCGTGTGGAAAGCGATTAGGGGCAGACAATTGAGGAGCCTTTCTTCTGGTGTGTTGATGTGACCCATAGCTTTCTCTGCACTGCATGGAGTTGGCGAGAGTATGTGGTGAGGAGAGAGCACTAGTTCGGAGAGTAGTGAATGCGAGTGAGAAGCAGTGGTGGCTGCGTACTCATTCATCAAACACCTGTAATTTTACTATTAAGGCATCTCAGAAAAGTTTTTGCAGCTGTATGTTCATTGTAGACTAGTACACAGGCGCCGTGACGTAAAAATTTTTTGAGCTTGGAGTGGTTTAGGGATCCTTAAACTCTTTTGTTACCGCTGGAAATGTGGTTTTTGGTATTTTTATTTTAACATTTTATTTCAAGCCTTAGTAGTTCCAACATATACTGCAATACATAAATTTATGGACTGATCACTGGTGTTTTGAATGGATGTATAGTAGTAATAATTGCTCAGACAACTTTTGGGAGTTCTTATGTGAAACTTCAAAGAAGCAGTATGTTGATCTGGGCTGGTTGGTACATCATTAGGATGGGAACAAACAATTAACAGCGCTTGGATGGGATGAAGTGAGGACGACAGACAAGGCGCTCAAGGAACCTCAAGGAACACGAATGAAAGCAACAATTAATGATTTGCTATTTTAGTACAAGTCTTGAGAGTGCAAAAAACCTGAAATATACAAAATATGCACCTGGCTCCTAGTTCCCAACTATTGTAAGTCAGATCATGCAAAAAAATATTATGAAAATTTTTTGGTGTAAATACTAGCCATAGTATGTCCATGCTATGCGGGAAAGCAGTAGCTCTGCAAATTTGAAGAAGGGTTAAGTTCTTATTGTACAGGGAGCATTTTTTAATCATTGCAGCAGGCATCTGGTTTGTCTTTTGCTGCATTCTTTCGGCTCACGAAGCAATGGTTGTCAAGTTGGGGAACATGCAGAAGCCTTCTCATACTTGATTATGGCATTCGATTAGCTTTTCAATGTAAGCAAGCTGGTCTGGAACACATTCAACTGGCGCTGGAGCTTCTGTGTGATTTGTTCAGTTTCTACACAGTAAATTATAGTAATGTGGAGTTTTGCACAATATTCTACATAAATAAATGAGGGCACTTGCACAAGCGGTGTTCAAAATGGAACAGATTAGATAGCTAGCCAAGCTTCGGTCAAAGGTCATTCTGAAATCAACTGTGTACTCTTTTGCGAGTGAAAACCCTACACGATGGGAAGGATTGTGTATGATAATTTGTACATATGCTGGATAAAAGCAACCTACGGTGGGTAAAATAAGGTTGCATTTGATATTAGTCGAATACAATTAAAAAAAAAATATGCAGATTCCACGCACTGTGCGAATCGATGTAAGCGAAGCTTTCTCTGCTGGTTGCTTTGAATGACAATAATTAGCTGTGATGTTAATGGCAAAAGCTTAATTTCTTCGATGTTTAGTCGAACATGAGAGTGGCGAGTTGATGTTAAACATTACCTTGCGTGCACCACTGCATTTTGTCTGCATAGTACACAGAACACACAGGGAGAGGTGTTCACTTGAGGCGTTGTTGTGCACCATATTTCATAACCTCTGAGGGGGTTGAGCATTGTCATTGCCTCACATGGCACATAATATCATGGCAGGAGTATTAAACTTGAATTGGATTACGGGGCTATACGTGCCAAAACCACAATCGGATTATGAGGCACGCCGCAGTGGCGTGCTCCGGATTAATTTTGACGCTGTTATGTTCTTTAACATGTCCCAAAATCAAAGTGCACATGCATCTTCTATTTTGCCCCCGTCGAAATGCGGCTGCCACGGTTGGGGTCCAATCCGCGACCTCTAGCAATGCCATAGCCGCAAAGCTACCACAGCGGGCACAGAAGTGTTGATTTGACAGTTGACCGCTTCCATAGTGTCTCCTGGACCCTGTGGTGCGCTTTAATTAATGCGGCTCTGCTTCTGCACGCCTTACATAATTTTTCTGCTTTACATATTTGCATGGTGTTTATTTTTCAGAAAGAGCAGGAACGTACTGTACCCTACCTTGAACTTAAGCTTATCCAATTTCCTTGCAACTGCTGTCGTATGGCAGTAGAGTTTCCTTCCCTCCCCCTCTCCCCGTTGTATGGGAACTGCCTCTACTTCTCCTTCCTCTCTACAGCTGTATCTACGTCCCCTTTGGACTTGCACGTTAGTAGAAAGGAAAGTGCTGCAGTTTCTGCAATGCTTTTGAGGGGGTCACGGATAATTACAGCTGTCAAGAGGCTAATGTAGCGACGCCCAGGGAGCTCCAGAGGGTATTATGCACATTCGACAAGGTAAGGTCCAAACAAGTTTGTCACGTTGCCTTTCCTCTCCGACTCGCTCCTGTCATGTATGCAAGTTCTGAACCACCACCCAATGCTGTGTGCCAGACAGCAGCAGCAGTGCGAAAGTCGAAAGAAAAGGCAAAGAAAGCTTCACTTTAATAACATGGACTCATGAGCTCTACCATTGTTTAAGACATAGTTAAAACAGTCTATATGCCAGAATCGAAAAAGTGACAACCCAAGAGAAGCTTCAGTCTTCACTGCTCCTGTCATTTAAGAATTATGTAGCCAATTCGACCAAAGGGCAACTTTTGTGTCTTTTTATCGAAGTTTTATTTTTTCAGACTCTGCAATCTGCCAAAAAGTGTCAAATCTGACAAATAGTAAAAGTTCAGTTGTAATTTCAGATGGTACAATGATGTTTCTAGTAGAATTTCAATGGAAATGTTTAACACGTAGAAAAACTGTCAATAAGTTGATCAATTTCTACAAGCTCAGTAACAAAAGAGTTAAGGCCATAATCAGGCCTTAGGCCCTGGTTATGGCCGTAATTGAAGGGACACCTCAGCCTGGTACCAGGCACTTGTGAATGGTGCCCTGCACCCTTGTTTTCGTCTATTTTTTGTATAACTCTATGGCGTTTCTATTAAAATACTGTGGCCAAGAACCTGCTCAAGAGGGCATTTTTGGCCACATTTATATTAGGGCAATATCCCACGAGGCATCTCAAAAAACCCGATGGGTGGGGATGGCCTCATGTTGGTGCATACCTCTTCTTCAAGTGTTGAGGCCTCATAACAGCTAGGCATCCACAGATGGAAAAGGTGTGCCCACAAATCACACCACAATATTTACATAGGGCCCCCTTCTGAAACAACACCTAGCAGAAAAATGGGACACAAAATAGATTGATATTCCACGTAGTTTTGCCCCATAATATGTGAAGAACTCTTTCTGAGAAAATTTGTCAGATGAATGGTAATGCATTGAACTGCAAATTTGCTGATATCGTTAAACTGGCACTTTTTCAATATACCTGCCAAGTAGACCTTGCTTGTGCACAGACTCTCCCCGTTGTATGGGAACTGCCTCTACTTCTCCTTCCTCTCTACAGCTGTATCTACGTCCCCTTTGGACTTGCACGTTAGTAGAAAGGAAAGTGCTGCAGTTTCTGCAATGCTTTTGAGGGGGGTCACGGATAATTACGGCTGTCAAGAGGCTAATGTAGCGACGCCCAGGGAGCTCCAGAGGGTATTATGCACATTCGACACATTCGACTGGCTATAATTTTTCAATTGCAACTCAAGATTTAGTTGAGGAATTAGTCAAATGATTATTGCAGAATTTCCAATTGAGGCCACTATAGGTCTAAAAAGATAACTTCTACTGCACTGCTTTGAATAATTACTTAAGCTTCATTGAAACACCCAGTATATGTGCATATGCATGTAATTAAGAACTAAAGCTATAAACAAAGCCTCCTTAAGATTCTTCTAGCTGCTTATGCAGCAAGGAGCATTTCATACTTAACACATACTTCTGGAGACAACATAAAAAACTTGCACTGAAACACCGTTTGCAGTATTATCTTGTCCTTACAATTAGGCACTGCACAAATAAAATAATTTTTTTAAAGGTTTTTATCGTTATTCTACACTCTTAAACAAAATTATACCCTTTGTGTCATATCTTTCCAAACAACAATCGTCATCTGTCTTGTCCGCATTTCTTTTCTTTAATGCTGTAAGCCCGGTACTTCCAAGTCTCCAATGGCATGCGCGTTATCAGCACGATAGAGCATTCTCGATAGGAAAGTAGCAAGCGCAGCGTTTTCAAGAAAGGAAACAAAAGCAAGATAGATGATAATTATTTTCATGTGGCAAATATACACTCCAAAGGGTGTACATTTGTTTAAGAGTGTAAATCATTATCAACAAAAAAGCACTCTGGTTTGAACGTTCTTACAAGGAGTGAGGGATACTATTTATTTGTAGTGTCATGATGTGCTGATACTTGGCACCCATCCTCATTTTTGTCTTCACGATAACACGAAACCACACGCACACACACACACACACACACTGGGTGCACAAGGTATTTGAGAGCAAAACGTTGGCATCAGGCAGACAATATCTCCAGCAAAAATAGACATATTTTCACCAAACATTGGGAAATACTTCTCTACCGGTTTATTTCCACAATTACTCAACGAATCCGCCACCCGCAGCAATAACAGATTCAATTCAGCTTCGTAAATGGCTGCATGCACGTATCAGGTCCGTAGAGGTGTTGGCGATTTAGTCAGCAATGGCGGCCTTCAGCGAGTCTTTTGTATTATGTGGCTGTTTGTTGACCTCTCTCTCTCAACGATGCCCCAGACATAGCAGTCGAGCGGATTTAAATCTGGAGAATTAGGAGACCACAAGTTGGGAGTGATGTGGTTATAGACGTTGTCAGTCAGCGACACCTGGGTGACGCAAGCAGTGGGGGCGGGAGCCGAACCTTGCAGAAAAATATAAGGTCTTCCTTTCGTAACAGTCTCATCCAGGGCTTTACAACGGTGGCAAACGTACACAGCAGCACTAACGTGGAGTCCTTCTGCAAAAGAAGTATGGTGGCATGACGTCACCCTCACTGCCGACGACGGCTAACACCATCACAGACGACGGAAATTTTGTGTGCATCACTGTAGGCACCTCATTAGCGCTTGCACAAAGTCACCTGCCGTAACAGCGGTTAACTTTTTGGTCTTGGTCAAAGTTCTTTTCATCTGAAAAAAAAAAAAAAAAACAGACCATTCCAGGCTCCTCAGGTCTCTTCAGCTTGCTTAGCAAGCACTTGGACCGGAGCAGACAATTCTCCCGACTTTTATCGGACATGAATTGCCCCCTCCTCATGACATAGGAATGGTACCTCAAGTCCTCGTGCACAGCGAGCCTGACAGTCGACTCTGCGACTTGGAGCTCCTTTGCCCGCATTGACCTCCCTGGGTCGTCACTCATGATGACTTGCAGCCGCCGGAGAAAATCAGGGGTTCTGACGATGTCTGACTGCTGAGTGTCCTTTTTCCTTTTCGCCACTGATGCCACGTCACTGCTAGAACACATCAGTTCTGTCCCCACCTTGTAAACGAAAGACTTCGCTACGTTCAGAAAGGTGGCAAGTTCCAAGTCGCTGTGGTGTGGCCAGGGTGACGAGGACCGCATGGCATTTCATTTCCTGTGTCAACCTGTACGCTTTTCTTTGAACAAACTGCGCAGTATGAATGATTAGGAGTGAACGAATAAGAAGCTGCACGCCTAGATAGATGTGTGGTACATTTGATTTGCCTGTGCCACCTGAACCAGTTCACAAGGTGCTGCACCCTGCCATTTGTTTCAGTGGTACAGCAATGGTGCCCGCTGAACTGCGACATTCGTTCCAAAAGGTGCAGGAAAGGTGCAGGGCTGGTTCACAATTTTGCTGCACCCACTCCACTGTCGGTGCCGACTTGGTGCAGGCGTACAGGTGCGAAGCAGCGGCACAGCAGATGACGCGGCACATGGGCGCGAGCACCATTAAAACCCTGCTTACGCACGTCTGATGCGTCTACGCAAGTGTGGTGTCTATTTACGCTCCAGAAGCCGATCATACCTGCAGTTCAAGATCTCTCAAACTTGCACACTCGGTGCACACTAGTCTGACATAACGCCGGCATCATGTTTGCACCTTTGCATCCATTTCGAGTGCCTCGCTAGGCCTGCGCCTCAAGAATCAAGCAACACAATTTCTGAACCTCTTGTGAACTGCCGTGAACTGGTTCACAGTGGTACAGGCGAATCAAACAGACCCAATGAGCCTGCTACTGTCTATGGCGGTAAGGAACAGTGTTCTCAAATACCTCGTGCACTCGGTATAGAGCAGTGAACTGTGAAACGTTTGTTTGTTCATGGAGCATCCTTTACAAGTAGCACCATATAACGCTTCTTCTCCCTTTATACTTTGTTCATTATATATATGTATGCATATACACTTGCCTTGAATTATCAGTATAGCATCTTGAATTGCACGTTTTGATTATGCCATGGATACGTGTACTCTTGTTCAATGTGTACCTCTGTATGTTGATATTCTTGTTTTTGTTTCTGTTCGTCTGATATGTACATATATTTTGTATGTGCAAAATAAAAATTCCGTAGTTAGATGTACCACTGTGTGCATGTCATTTTTTTTGTCATGACTGTCCTTGTCCAGTCATACTGCACTTGTAATCATGCCTTTTCAGTTTCAGCACACATCCCTTAACATACTTGATGTTTTTAAGCAATCATTGTCTTTCATATAGAGATGTTCAATTATTCAATGGTATGTCAGACCACATGAACTGTGGTGTCACCGATGCATCCTGTGGGGAGGCAAGTAGATGCAGTCGGAGAGCAGGGAGAAGAACAATTTAATGAAAACAAGATAGTGATTGTATACATTTGGTTGATGCCGCAAGGTGTAACAGATGATGGCCAATAAAGGTGCAACACATAACCAATATCAAAACCGAAACTGATGAAAACACAATAAGATAGTGCTCCGTTTCGGTCTTTGAATCTATAATACCTTTCAAATTAGATACATTTCTTGATCTTAGGAATGCTGATGACAATAACAGATGCAATGACCTGTCATACGAATTTAGTTAAATTGAGCAGCTTGCTAGTGATGCTAATGCAGATATTGAATTGTTGTGGCAGAAACTTAAAGATGGCATTATTTCATTTTGCATTCTTAACTAGTACATACATTCCAAACGAAACGAACAAAAAGCAAAAATGAACCAATGGATTAAAAAAAAGAAAAGATCTCCAAATCTCCAAAATATAAACCGAATCCTTAAGCTAGCCTGAATCTTACCCTAGCTATCATTTGCATGAATTTAAAAATATTTCCTGTACTCTACCAAACTTTTTTAGAGATGCACCCCAGAGGTTTTCCTGTCCTAAAAGCTAGGACAGTACAATATTTCCTGAATAAAAGCAGAGATAGTGCCAATTTACTGAATATTTACCTTCAGTCAATTTTCACAAATTACGGCAAAGTCACACAGCATGTCAAAGCCCATGGAGAAATATGGTAGGCATGGCCTCTGTGATTGTCAGTGCAGTGCTGAAGTTCTTGGGCCATGTATTTGGCCACTCTCTTTACAGACCACGTTGGAATCTTTGATCTGACATTAAAATTAAATTGCAAAAAGAACCTAGCCCCGACAACATACAGCACAAATTTCTAAATCAATATTTTTTATATTTTTTATTTACATTACCCCTAAGGGCCCTCACACGAGGGTATTACATGCTGAATGGATAGCCAAATATTTACTCATAAACAACAAATCACTAACATGTTCGCCTCCCAGTGAGTGGAAGATGGCAAGGGCAATCCCAAACAAAAAATTGGTCGATGAAGCTGATGTCTCCAACTTTCACCCAATTTCACTAACATGCAGTCCATACAAATTAGTAAAACACATTACTACCCGTCTTGTGAAAGAACACATCCCATCACCATTCCAGCAAGAGTTTCGCATCACAATATAATAATGATAAATAACTACTAGTGTCATTAATACTGTAGCAGGGAAGAAAGGATGATGATCGTGAAACTGTGCTGTTGTCAGATTCAATGCGTCTGCATGCTAGCACAGAAAACACCGAGCCCCACTAAGGTGTCTTGACGCCAGCACAGCTCTTTACTGAGGGACCCCATGGAGGAATGTGGTATTAGGCACATTCTCTGTGTTCGTCAGGGCAGTGCCGAATATTTCAGATCACGTGTTCAGCCAACTATTGACAGCACTGCACTTGGCAAGGATTGCAACTGACTGATTTGTGATGGCTGCATGATGTACTGAAAATGTTCTCATTGTGCGGCTGAAATAGTAGCACAATAATCATATTGCGACTCCATGATAACGCTGTCAATTCAGTACAGCTACATTGACTAGGCTTCTATTAAATATAGCCAGGTCAATGGTGGCCTTCCTGCACAGGTCTGATTTCCAGAAGATATTTTTCTCACCCTCCTATACAGTGCGTGGCTAATACAGGAGACTTGGAAGGCACACTCTTCCTAAATAGCTTAACACTGACACTTCTAGGTATGCATATATCTAAGCAGAAACAACGCCTGATCATATACCAAACCTCGCCATACTTGACAGAAATACCATCTTAACAGTGACTGTATAAATCACTCATTTTCCACAGGCAATGAATGAAACAGCTTGCCCACATGTATAACTGGTAGCAATTAAAATTTCTATTGCTCTTTGAAAACCATTTCATAACTCCCAGAGATGAACAGTAACCACGTTTTGTCATGTGTACTCTTGCATTAACATATGTCCTGCATTACAATTTTGTACATTATTAACAATGTCCTTACCATATCCTCTCTGCTTCAGATTAAGCCTAAATAATATTGCATACAATTTATTCTTTCTATGCTGACTCATATCTTTTGTAACATGTTTGTTATGCATGTGCCCTTCCTACAATAATCCCAATTGGGACTGGTAGTACATGTGAAATAAACTAATTTTAATGTGAAATAAAATCTACATACTGCCATATTGATGTCAGCTTTATTCAGTATTTTTATCACAGAGCTGTTTAAATATTGAGCAGAAAAAACATCCAAACACTGTTACCCTCAATTTCCATATCACTACAGTAATCCATTTGACCGGAGTAGAGTTTGCAACTGGTTCTTCCCATACATTTCTTCCAAGTCACTACAACCACCCAGGCATTGCTTGTTCACGAACACCCTTGGGACCTAAAACACATGTGGCTATGTAAGTTTCATCAATGTTGAGCAATACAATACTATCTTACCGTGCTGGCACCAGTCATTTGTCGCAAAACATTCTGAATCTCACTGGCATCTGCCCTACCGTCAAGCTCGACAGCAACGTAAGATACATGTAGTTCATCAAATACCTGTAATAAGTGGGACACGGCACATACATAATTAGGAGCAACATACAAAGCGGAGCACTACATAACCAGAACACGGGCGGTAGTGCTCACAATGTGCACTGCATGGTAAGCAGTGTGTGGTTGGTCGCATGCAATTTTGACTGTCTGAAGGGCCCCTAAAACATCTCTCAGATTTTAAAACACACTTTAAATAAACACATGTACCCTGCACAGAATGCTGTGGCTATCACTTTCCACATGCTGCACACCGCAGGGAAACCACAAAGTAAAATAACAATCCTGTGCTTTGTATTTTTCCTGTCCCTTCTTCACATATCATGATGCCAGCAGGGTCATGTGCATGGCATCACCAGTGTTAAAGCTGTCAAATGGTTAATCAATGGGAGACGAGAGTGCCAACACGACGAGCTGACTGTGTGTTTAGACAAGGGAGGGGAGCTCACCCATTGCACACCACTCTTCCTTCTATTATTCCATTCAGTTGGCATTGCGCGTACGTGGATAATGGCGGAGCCCTTCTGGTTCTATATTCTGCTTGTATACTAACTCTATGCTGCTTAGCTGAAGCAACCCATACCTTTCCCTCACTGCACAGAGTTGCTGAGAGTATGCAGTAAGGACAAGTGGGTACCCGTGGGGAGGGAAGCAAAGCTGAGTAAGAAACCACAGTGACCGCATAGTCACTCATTAAACAACTGTTACTTTGCTGTTAGGGCATCAATTAAAAAAAAATATTGCGGGTGTATGTCCATTGTGGACTGGTACACAGCTGCCACAGTATAAAAATTTTTTTTAGCTCAGTGTGGTTTAGGGGCCCTTCAAATTATTGCAAACTTTCAAGGATTTTTAATGATGACAAAACTGGACATGAATACACATGGACAGGCCTGTCATAAACCTGTGCACCTACAGCTGGCATGTTACAGCAATCACAACTATAATTATGAAGCCAAGGAACGCACAGGAGAAGTTATTTGTAGTTTTTATTTGAAGTGTAGAAATAATAAGCTAAAGAGAAATGAAAGTGGATGAAAAAAACGATGTGCTGCCAGGTGGGAGCTGAAGCCACAACCTCTGGATTATGTGTGTGTTGCATTATTAATTAAGCTACAGCAGCAGCTGTTGCCTCATCCACATTCTTGGGTATTTATGCATGTGTACAAGATCTAACCCGGTAAAGGTCAGCCAGTGCCACGGTGCAGTAGCCCTGGCTAAAAACCGAGCCCCTCGGTTTCCCTTCTTGTTCTTCATGACACAGTAATGCGATTCTACAGCTACATCCCAAATTTTCATTCACGTCTCATTGTTAAGAAGTTCCGGGTTGCACTGTGAAAGCAAATGCAAGAGCTGGCTGAAGGCAGCCAACAAAACCGCGCTTGTCTATGAGAACAAACTGCTAAATAGCAGTTACTCTGAACATAAAATCTGTTTTGTATCTGAATGTAAATCTCTAAACCTGGAACTAACTGTAAATATAACAAAAAAAATAATGCTCATATGGCTCCTAATGGCACAGTGCTGCCACCAATGATGACATGGTGCAGTTGCTTGTGACAGGAAATCCACCAGCTATCGGTACTTTACATAAGTTGCTACACTCTCACCAAACACCATGAACACAGTGTATCTATAACATAGGCAAAATCAAGAAAATGACCAATTCATGGGGAGTAACCCAAAACAATGCTGTATCTATTGATATCTTCCTATTTACTGGGTTCGTATAGTCTTGGGACAGCTGAAAAGCAGATTTGATAGCAGAAAACAAATCATGTCATGTGATTAAGATGCTCTAAGTGATTCCAGAGTCTTATGGTATTGTTATCAAAATGGTGGCTCACCCTTGTCATCTACTCACTCAGACTGCTCCAGCTTCATAAAGCTAGCAACTCTATTTCAAGAAATACAATCGCCACAATGAGTGGACATGCCCCAGTTCAAATCATGCTTGCTTGGGTGAAGTAAACTTACTGTACATTGTAAAACAGCAAACCATTTCTATCGACTGCAGCATCTTTTTGTCTGGGCTCTGTCCATCAGGTTAATGAGCCAGGTCAACACCGCCTTAGGTAAACAAGAACGAAGGTTCAAACCTCATACACAACAAACAGTTATAAAAACAGAAAATGAAGCATGCAGTCAATCACGAATGAAAAGATGGAGAGGAAAAAACCTAAACATGACAGCTAGAGTTCTCATTAGGATGGCTGTAAGTGATGTGCAGTACTCTGTTGTATGCTTTCTGTTCATTGAAAAAGCCAGAGCAGGGTGGGGAGTCCTAAGCCCGAGTGCTGATGCAAAATAAATATGGTGAAGCTGACCTTGGACTACTTGACACAGCTGTTTGGCAAACTGAATATAGAGGAGCATCTTAGATAATTAAGAAGGTCACTAGGGCTAGTTGGTGTTTATTACAGACTTCACACATCATTAACTAGCATGAAAAATGCATCTGATTACAGCAAGAATCACACAGGACAGAATGCTAGCTTGGATAGTCCTGGGCAGTACAGGATAACAAATCAAGAGAGACTTCATGAGTTGGTGTGAGACATAGAAGTGGAAGGCTCTGAATTAATTTTTGCTACTTAAGGTTGTCTAATGTGTGCCCAAAGCTACACAAAGTACAGAAATGTTTTTGCATTCTGCCATTATCAGAATGTGGCTGCCTTGGCTGAGAATTGGGAACCTATGACCTTGTACTAACTCCATCACAGCCCTAAACCACGTCAGGTGAAGAAAATGAATTAAATGTCATGAGAGAGTGAAACGTGGAAGAAATGTGTATGGGTGAACGGCAGTGGGGAGTGCCAGTGAGTAAACAGTGAACGACAGTAAGCTGGTTTGATCCTCATGCAACTTTGCCAAGTGCAATATTATATGACCTTATCAGCATACTTTCAGGTGCGTAATAACTAAAAAACAAGCTCCTATTATCGGTGCAAGTTTTGTCTGAATTGAAATTGTATGCAGCAGTAATATTTGTGCTCTGATGTGCAACAACCCTAGCACAGAGAAATCATGGTCATGACCTTGGTTGTAGTTCCAACTATAGTGTCAAAGATTGAGCACGAACGTGGATTATTGTCACAAGTTCTCTTTCGTACCTCATGTATGCGCCCAACTTCCTCAAGAGAGAAGAAAACCGTAGAACAGCTAGGGTGCTGCCAGCTTTACACACTCAACTGTTGCTCTAAAGGCTCACTCACAATAGGCCGACCCGACACCGATTTCGGTCTGCCGACTGTTGGAGACAGCATTTTTTACCTTCGTGTCGGCGTCTCTGTCACACTGTACCGACGCCGGCAATCTGCTGATGGTCGGCGGAGAGCTCGGCGTCGGTACAGTGTGACAGAGGCGCCGACACGAAGGGGACGGGTTTCATTTGAACGTATATTATTCGCCTTCAAAAAGGAGACACTTGTGAACGAAAGAATTTACTTACTTGCTTTGCTTTTCTGCAAAATGGACAATAACTCTTCGAGAATATGACAACGGGACTATTTTCTAACGTTTGCTCGATGAAACTTGATGCAGCCGACATCGTGGCTGCCGTGCTTTGCTTTCCCCAAAGGCGCTGAAACATCTGAAAAACAAAAGCGCCAGTTTTCACTAGGAAGACAAAGGATGAAGCACATTCCACTGTGGATCACGCCTGTGACACGGCGCGCCCATCGGCAGTCTGCCGGCATAACCTTTTTGTCGAGAAGTCGCGATATTGGCACTTTTATTAGCCTCATATACGGGGCACTTTCGATAGCGATCAAGTCCGATCGCTTTCGAAAGTGCCCCTATGACTGGGGTATGACAGTGCAGAATTCAAGCAGCTGCACTCTTAGCGACAACTAATTTAACAACGCGGTTATTTCAACTATCGATAAAGTAACCCTACTCTTTGGAATACGCTGACCATGTTCGAAGCTTTCTAGCCTGATGCCTGTTGAATACTGTCTTTTATAATGACTAAAAATTCATAAAACATGGACACATGGCAAATTCCACTGCACAACACAATGACCAGCTTGCCGGTTACTCCATAGAAAAAAGAACCACTGACAAGCCGATTCTTCATCTATGCCACTGACCGTAAAAGCGGACACTACCATAGAACCCAGCGGACGAATAGACTGCAGCGCATCAAGCGGCTGGAATTAAAACGCACCACACTTCCGATTTCGGTTTTGGGCTCGCGCGTTTTGAACGCTAGCTGCTACGTGTACGCCGGCTGCGCTTATCGGTGGGGCATTTGTTTTTGCTTCTGCTGCTCAGCCGCGCGCTGGCTTGGTGAGGAATCGTTTCTTTTATTTAGTAAAATAAATATGAACGCGAGCGATCTTTACAAGCCTCCATCGAATCTGTAGTCTGTGCAACGCGCAATTTCAGAAAGTAGACGCCTTGTGAAATGAGGACATGTTTATTTTGCTCTGTTAAAATGCTCGTTCCGGGCTTTTGGTGCGTTCGTTCGATGTTGTGGCACTAGGTAAGCAGTAGTAGTTCCCGTACGAAGCTTCACCGGACGGCATCAGCTGAAAAAAGTAAATTACAAGCGTATACAAAAGCAATACCCTTTTACAAGCACGGTACAGAAAATACCTGACTCATCCCAAACAACATTATACATAGAATATGGCAAAAACGGTGAATGGGCGACATAACAAACAAAAATTTCACTGACGATTACGATACTTCCTAATGCGAACTTTGAGCGCATCTCTTTACGTGTTTTCATTTTACGATGTATTGGTTGACGCGGACAGTCTGTCTAGTGTGGCACTTAGCAAACGGAGTGAAGCGTGGCGCGACTGCCTCGCTAATCCGGAGATCGCGAAAGCCAGCGCGTGGGTAACGTATGGACGTGATTCACAGCAGCCGCTGCCAACAGACCTCACAGAGGACGCGCGCTACTGTGGCGCCATCTCGTAGCCGTAGTCACCGCACAACGCGTTTATTCTCACCCTATCGTGGTTTTGGTAGTAAAACCCCCAAATTCAATCCTCACTCTTTCGTCGTACCCTCCTCCTCCGCTTTCCATCTCATATGATTCCGCTGCAACCTCTTCCTCCGTGCTTTCCTCCTCGCGTCTTTCATACCCCGCTGCGCTCCGCGTTCGCTTTCATCTTTCGCTGTGCTCGTTCGCTTGGTTACGCCGACGCCGACGCTTGCCGCAGGCATGCGCTCAGAGCTGCGCTCTAAATCAATTCGCTTTTACAAACATGGCATAGAAAATACCTGACTCCTCCCAAACAATACCATACATAAAATATGACGAAAATATCTTATTGCCAAGCATTCCCCCATTTCCGGGCCTTATTTCCTGCACTTTAAGAGCACAAATACACGGGCGACTGCAAGTTTTCGACACAACTTGGCCTCAGCCAACGCGATGGTACGCCACGTATATACACAGAGGCGGCCACAACACAGGCTCCTCGCCGGACTATGCTATAGACGCTCGCAGAATGCCTTACACTCGCACTCAAGACAATTGCGTGGGTGCAAAGCCTGTTTACAATCGCTCAGAAGACGGAATTACAATTTCCTGGTTTTTGAGCTCCTCGGCGTTATCTTTTGTGCGTCCTGCCGGAGCAAGCAACACACTCGCGAGCTATCACTCTTGGCAATCACTCTTCGCGTTTTCGACAAAAGTAGATCATACATTCAACAAGAGCGGACGCTCCCATAGAACCCAGCGGCCGAATTGACAGTAGCGCACCAAGCAGATGGGATTACAACCTGAACCACACTTCCAGTTTCCGTTTTGGGCGCGGGTGTTTTGAATTCTAGCTGGCCCGCTTATGCCGGCTGGGCTGATCGGCGTCGGCGCGGCATTTTTTTTTTTTTTTTGCTTCTGCTCAACCAGGCGCGGTCTTAGTGCGGAATCGCTTATTATTTGGTAAAAATTATTTCGAACGATATTTACAAGCCTCCATCGAATCTCCACGAGCAGTTGCATATAGTAGACGCAAGATGCTTTATAAATAAGGAAATGTTTATTTTGCTCTATATAAATGCTCGTTCCGGGCTTTTATATAGACATACATATACATTCATCCAACGTTGTGGCACTAAGTGAGCAGCTGTATTTCCCGTACTAAGCTCCACCGGATGGCATCAGCTGTAAAAAAAAGTAATTTACAAGCACGTGTCCTTTTGGTATTCAGACCTTATAGGAATACTGCATGTAGAGGCAAAACGTGCGAAAGTGGTGAATGGGCAGCATTACAAACAATAGCAATTCGCTTTTACATACACGGCGTAGAAAATGCCCGACTCATCCCAAACAATACCATAAAATATCAAAAAAACCTTTGATTTCCAAGCATTCCCACATTCCTGAGCATTACTTCCTGCACTATAAGAGCACAAATAAACGGGTGACTGCGCATTTCCAAAACAACTTGGCATCAGCCGACGCGATACTACGCTATACGTCAGAGATGGGCAAAGATACTTTGTAATTGTATCATGATACGATAGAAGATACTCGGGCAGCAAATACTTGAGATACAGATACAAGATGCAACTTCAATTATTGTATCCGATACGATACTCCGATACATTCGCAATTTTAATTCTCATTATAGATCTGTATAATATAGCAGCAAACGCGTATGCACAAAAAAGTTAGCTTGGAAATTTCTTAACTCCTACCCACCTTTCTTTCATTTGAAAATGAAGTGAGTATCCCGTCTAATTACAAGATCGTCAATAAGAAGCCTCTGCACGATGGCGCAAATGCCGTTGTGGAGTTTTACCTTGTTCGTAAACGTATTGCCGTTTACACAATACCGGATCACCGGACAGGTGTACAGGAGCGACAACGCTGGTAGGGACATTTTTTTGTGATGCATCGTGTATACAGAGAGCACATAAATCTGCAATGACCTTTCATATTATCTGCTGGCATAAAGCGGCCGTTAGCGACATATTCATTAACGTGCAATACTTTTACGATTTTTCTTCTACGAGAAAACTTGTGCAGCCCAAAAACGTACGTTTCATACCTATTGTAGTGGCAGAAAGCGTCGCAGGATAAGCTGCAGGGCTCTGGGGAAAGCTAAAAGAATGCTGCTGCCTTTAGTTTTAGACAAGTGGCGTTGTGGCAGCAGTGGCAGCTTGGGGAGTGTATATATATATATATATATATATATATAGTTTTGCATGGTGATGTTCCGATAGCATGCCTCTTAACATACATGATGCATTCTTTCATGTATCGGAAATACAGATACTGCTACACGTCTTGCCAGACGTATCATGATACAGATAAAATATACCCAAGGAGTATCTAAAATAGTATCTAAGATACACGTATCTTCGATACTACCCAGCACTGCGCTACCTACACAGAGGTGGCCACAATACACACTTTCAGCCAGAACATGCTAGACACTTAATTGCCGACACACGTACACACCGAGAGCCCAAGAAACCAGGGGCGCTATAACGTAAAACTGTTCCAAACTTTTCTATTCCAATTCTGCAATGAGCCATCCGCGACTGGCCAAAAACTTTTTTGGACCACCCCCACTTCACCTGTCTGTCACGCGACGTCACGACAACCGCGATAGCTCCGCATCTGATATGACGTGTACACACTGATTATGCGTGCTTTGACCGAACAAAGAAAAATATTTATTTCTGATTCGACGTCTTTTCGCCATTAGCCCTCGGCTATTGGTCCACAATTTTCGGGCTTCACCAACTTCAACTGCCTGTCCCGCGACGTCATAAAACCGCAAAAACTCACCGGGTCAAAGTGACGTGTACGCGTTAAAGATGCATTAATATGCCGAACAAAACTGAATTTTCTTCTGTATAGCCGCAGGCTGCCCCGTTCCGAAAGGAATAAAAGATGGCTGCCACCGATCGCTCAGGCACTGGCTACTCGCACCTGCCGGAGAGAATGGGTTTACTTGCGTACAATAAAGCTTTCTGCGTGGCCCTGTAAGGTTTTCGAGCACTTTCGGCGCGTTTACGACCTCGTCCTGCCGACTCTTCTTTGCTGAGAATCCGTTTTAGCGTTATCTTTAAGCTTCCGTTGCATGCCGCCGCGATTGTCGACGAGCCACTGCAAGCTATGTAAGGGCAAGCGGACCAATCGCAGATGCCGGCACCACCCTCTTCATCTGGTTATCGATTTTCAGTGCAGTGGCTCGGCCCCATCAAATCCCTCTCCCCTTGAGAGTGCTCCTCGCCTCTTGTGAGCCAATTAGATTATAAGACAAAACGCTCTGCGTAGGCAATGTTATTCGTTTTTCAAGCAAACAAAAGTGACTTCCTATATCGAGGACAGCGTTTGATTGGTCTGTTGAGACAACCCTGCGGGTGACCGCCCGATACTTGCGTCGGCGGTTACGCAAATTTGACGTCAGGAGATTGGAATAAAAACATATTGGAATAGTTTTACGTTATAGGGCCCCAGATAACAAAGCGCAACAAAACAAGGAGACCAATGCAAACCTGTCCGCACGGCGCCTTTGCCATGGTACGAAACCTACGGAGCAACACGTGTGAGCGTACAAAACCACAACCATGGAGGAAAGAAACTGAGGAGAGGCCACGGAGGAGTGGGAGAGGCCCTACACCCTTCACGCGCTAGGAGAAAAGTGTGGAGGAAGTGACGTAGTAGGTTCTCCTCTTTTTTGCTGATTTTTTATTTCTTTGCCGTAGCGGCCACGCCTTTCGGGCCACAATGGCGGCTCTGTTTTGGTTCTGTGCGCTCACACGTGTTGCTCCGTAGGTTTCATACCGTGGCAAAGGCGCCGTCCGGGCAGGTTTGCGTTGGTCTCCGTGTTTTGTTGCGCTGCGTTATCTGGACCGTGCTCTCCCGGATGTTGCTGTGGCCAGGTGGGACTGGAGGAACTAAAGTTCGTGGAATGAACGCGCATGCAACGCTGTACGCAATGTACCGCGCCACGGCAATGGCAACGGACGAAGGAATATCCGCGGGAAATTTTGCCCTCGATCATTGGCGGAATTATGCTAACGTGCTAACGATTGTTTAGTATTGCTGCGGAGCGCGTGGGTCCGAGCAGCACGGTTGCGCGCAGCGCGGCGTGGTTTCGCGAGAAATGTAAACAAGAGAGGAGAGCTGGCCCGATAGGCAGAACAACGCTATGAGCAACGCCAACTTCCGGCTTCACTTTAGCTTCACAAAGAGTGACGTCAGGGCCTCTCCTGAGTTTCCTTCCTCCGTGACCACAACAAAGCCGCCATTGTGGCCCGAAAGGCGTGGCCGCTACAGCAAAGAAATAAAAAAACAGCAAAGAAAGGAGCACCCACTACGTCATTTCCTCCACATTTTTCTCTTAGCGCGCGGAGGGGGTAGGGCCTCTCCTCAGTTTCCTTTCTCCATGCTCTAACCAATGAGACGCATGATCGCCATCGTCACTTCCCATTACTGGGGCGACTGGTAGCGCAAAGGCACCGTCGCGAACATAAGGCTCCTGCGGCACGGTAAAGATTCAGCGTGGAGATGGGAAGAAAACGAAAGACACTGGTGTAAAGAGCATGAAGATCTCCAGATCGCAACGACAGACAGTGAAGGCAGCCGCGCGTTAGTGTGCAAATATTGCAACGTCGAGATGGTCACCGATCCAGCGAAGAAGCCCTGCGACCGAATTCGCGAGAATCTAGCGTTCTCTCGTCATAAGAAGTTCAAGATGTCGACCCAGGAAGCTGAAAAGGCGGGAACATTTCAGCAGACGCTCTTTGATATGTCCTGTAGACAACGTGCGAAAGAAACTGAAACGGACGGCGTAATCTATGGACGACCGCACGCCAAGTTTCATCCTAGACGCCAGCGCTCGTTTCTCCCCTGGCGGAACGATTTCATCTCGAACGGGTTAAGGTTTCCGCCGCCGCTTCCCTTAGCGGTCGCGCCCGCGTTCAGTTAGCGCTGCGCGCGAAACGTCTCTTGTTTGCGACGGCGCCTTTTCGGATGACCGGAAATTATTATTGTGTTGTTAACTATCACGACAGCAATGTAAACACGAAAGGGTTGACGCCACCAGTGAAATTCTGCCGATTCAAAAGAAAATGGTACGAAAAAAGCAGACAGACATGTATTACTGCGGTGCGCCGAGCGAAGTAAAAAACTGGCAAACGAAGCGAGCTCGTTCATTGATCACTCCTGAGCGTAGGGCGGTTTCTATATGTAACCCACATGAATTCAATAATTATTCGGTACATAATCCATTTACTGATATAAGAACTAAGTTGTTCGACGAGCGCTTGTCCTGTCTTCTTTCTCGTGTTTCGTTTGTGTGTGCGTTGCCCAATAATGGAAACCACTTCTGTTGCATGCGCTAGCAGTGGCCGAAGTTCCTGCGTGCCGGGAAATTGAATATGTGCACGATGCATTGAACATGACCGTATAGTTCATTCCCGCTTCACCACTGCACCTATCGATCGAGTTACTGGACGATACACGCTCGCGTCTTGGTCGCGCCGGCATTGCTGAAGCAGGAATGATTACTAATACTTTCAACTTCCGTCTCTTGAGCACTGTTAAAAAATGGCCAAGCTGTCTACATTGGTGCCTCTATTCCATATTGTAGGGGACGTACCTGTTAAAGTTGTGTGCGCATGTCGTACTTGTGCTATGCAGCGATATATTTTATTTCCGCACAGAGTCGATGGAAGTCCGTTGTCGCCGTCAGAGACAACACGGATATGTAGCAAACATATTGTGAGAAACTGCAAAAATGACTTTAGCTCGTTTGTGCCGTATGTATGTGCCGCATCGTATGTGCTGACGATGTTTCCGGCGGCACATACGATGTCGTTTCCAATTACCTGCTCAGCGTGACTTACATAATTAAGCAGACGCTGCCCTTTCGCCGCATTGTAGCCATAAAAATAATTGTCAAGCGTACCGATCTTCTTAAAGGCAAATAAAAGCGTGTACAGTCTGTTTCACACTTAGGGGAAAACTCGGAACGTATCGCATCGCGATGCGGCAAGCAATGGAGTCGTGCGGCGGCAGCAGCTCGAGTAGGGTGGCTAGAAGCCACCCTAGCTCGAGCAGGCGCAGACGCTCGAGGGGCGGAGTCGTGATCTGCGTCGACTGCTACGGTGGCGCGCGCTGGCCGCATTGTCGGGAAGCGTGCTACTGTCAGGGGGCAGTGCACCGATTTCATCGGTACTGCGGGAACTGAGCTGATATTCTTTACTAAACGTTGTGCGTCGCCAAACTCTGAGCCTTCATTGGCGATAATGGAGTTCCACAAACTTCTTTTGACAGCATGCTTCGTTTGTTCTTTCGAAAGGCCGGGGTACTGAGCGCGTGCACGTATATTTCTTCACTGTGTGTGCTACCGTAATAAGCAGCGACAAGACGCACCAAGATGTGCGCGCAACGTGCTCAGTCTTTGTTTGAATCGAAAGGAAAACGAAGCACTCAACAATAACTATGGGGGTCGAACACGATGAAACAAACGGATACGATTAAATGAATGTTTTAGGTTAAGACAATGAGCTGGAAGTGATTTTTCTCGACAATCATTCACTACACCAGACAGACCCTGCCCGCCGGCGGGGAATTGGACACGTCACGCTCGGAACTTCAGTTAGTATCTCGTCATGTCCCCAGCGGCAGCGATGACAGCGCTCATCCTGGAAGGCAGTAAAATGTAAAATGACTTGATCAGGGACGTGTTCGTTCGCAGCACGTCTCAGTCGCTGACGATGGTGGATCGAAGCCTATCCTCGGGCGACTGATAGAGGGGATGGTGCGCCAGCGATACTTTCAACGAGCCCCAGACATCTTAAATGATGTTGGCGCCCGGGGATTGAGGCGGCCACTCCAAGAGAGTGACTGCGCACTCTTCCAGCAGTTCTTGCACAACACGAGCAGTGTGCATCGGCGACCTATCGCGTTAGAATATATAGTCGCCTTCCAGAAACGGGCCGTCAAGAATGTATGGAATCAGTAGGTCGTCTATGACTGCCCCGCAGCGACGAACTTACTTACTTACGATGAACGCACAATGTTTAGTAAAGAATACCGGCTCATTTCACGCAGTAACGATGAGATCGGCTCCCTGCAACTCATAGAGTTTCATATTAGTATACCTAGAGGCAAATCTGGCGCTGCGATCGTTCAACCATAATGGAATGATGGGAAGTACAGGCTTCGGATTGGCATTCTATTGACTGGCGAACTAGTGTACAAGTATTTTTTTGGCAGTTTTGGTTTCGCTCCAAGCGCAATTGCTATAACCTGCAGTTGGACAGTGCAACGCAAAGCTCTCTGCCTTTGTTATGTTGCTCGGAGTGGTGATAGCGCGCTGGGCCAGCGACTGGGACGATGCTTGTGTCGCGGTGTGGCGTCGAAGCCGTGACGAGAAAGCGGCGGCATCGCAAACGTTGAAAGAACACGTTTTGAGCGTTTGGACCTTTGTTTGTTAAGTGTGTTAGGTTGGCACTGTAGCGTTACGTGCTTTATGAAACTTCAGAATAGGACAAAGAAGGCACTACTGATACAAGACATATACAGTTGTACTTCTAGTGGCTTGACAATCAAATTTTATTGAGGGCTTCATTATGTGCTCGTTTATGTGCTCATTGAAATGCGTGTTTTAGGACTTTGAGAACACAAACTTACTTGTGGTAGGAAAGATAGCTGCTTCCTAGCTGTAGTCTAGTGTCGCACAATGGGTACCCGCAAAGCCACGCTGTAACGCTTCGGAAGCGGTACGCCAATATAAAATATGATGCAGCATACTCGTAGGAGGCCACTAGCGTCCTAGCTAGCACTCCAGCAGATGTGCTTAAAACTACTTGAAGACGTTCAGCAATCGTGACAGCCGACGCAACCTTCCGAAAGAGCGAGAGAGTTCGCAAGTGCCTAGCTGTCGTCTGCGAGAAAAGTCTCGCGTTTGCAGCGAGCAGGCGTCGTAGCAGACGACACTTGTAGCATTCCTCTCAAGGGCGCAACGCTTTGTCACAATACAACATTTTTATTTCCAGAAATACTTGATGAGTATTTTTATATAAGTACTTGCACGGTTGTTTAGCTGTTGAAAAAATGAATAAATAATTATTCTTTGGCGTTCAATTTGGAACAGAATCGCACAAGTATGCATACCCTGGTGTGTCCTGGTGACAAACCATAGTAAACCATGCTTTCATCTCAAAGTCATACAAAGTTTATGCAGCGTGTTGTACATTATATAACATACTGCAGAAATAGAATTAGATTTTACGCGATAATATTTGAGTATAGCTTTGTTTACTGCGCCAGAAACAAACGCCACTAGTCTAAAGACCGAAGTCAATCCGAAGCCTGTACTTCCCATCATTCCCATGTAGGTTGAGGCAACGCTCATGAGAACCCCCGTAGACACTAGCGCCACATTTCCCTCTAGGGTATTTTTAGAAACTCTATGCTGCAACTGGCAGTAGAACGTTTCCCGACAATGCGGCCATCGCGCGCCGCCGTAGCAGACGACGCCGTTCAAGATCCTGCCCCTTGTTAGGATCGGCCTGCAGCTATTTCAGCCCGCTGCACGTGTTCCGATCCCACCGGGACGGTGGCGCACTTCAGAGGACTGCGGATAACCGGCAGCCACGTGGCGAGGGATCAGCTCAGGGGAGTTCTCGAGGGGAGGTAATTGGTGGAACCTCCCCATGCGCTTTTCGAGACACCAGATAATGTGCTACCCGGACGCGCCACCCGGGTCGGCTCCGAGTTCTACTAAGCCCCTCTGACGTCGGCTCCGGACCATTGCACCTATGTGTGTGTGTGTGTGCGTGTGTGTGTGAGCCCTCATCCTCCTCCAAGTCGAGAGCCCGCCTCCTCCAAAAGGGCTGGTCATCTTCAATGACGTCGAACTATGACGTCGAGCAGAGTGCTTATAAGCAGCGATTGTCGGCTGCTAGAGTGTGCTCGTTGCCGTGCTCGAAATGTACTCGTGAGCTGTGTGCTCGTAAGCTGTTTGCTGTATGCTCGTCTTGCGGGCACCTTTTGGGAGTCACGCTAGACTGTCGATGTATCTCATGTTCAACTGTAAATAACATGTAAATAAATCCTGCTCTCCTAAGTCCCGACGAAGAGTCAAGCTCCTTCCTACAGTTACGACTGCCAAATCTTACATCTGAATGGCAGCGGTGCGATCGGCCTACAGCTCGTAGGTCCTCCCGACAACTACGACCGCTCCAATCCCTACATCTGGTGGCAGCGGTGGGATCGTCCGACGAATCTTACATCTGGTTGACAGCGGTGGAATCGGCCTACGGCTCAGAGATCGGCCTACGGCTCCTAAATCGGCCTACGACTCGGAGACAGCAACGGTAGCTGACGGACGTTGGCACATGATGACCGACCGGTATCCTGATCAAGTTGGAGGCGACTTGGGATTGACCACCTCTTGCAACTGACTGAATACGGCGGAGAAGGACTGGTGATATGGTGCTGCTTCAGTGGGTAAGCGTTTGGTTTTGGCTGTAAGATTTACCAGGCTTCAATTTCTCTGTGTTTTTGGATTTGATTCGCTGGGATCTTTTACTTGTATTTTTGTGTGGGTATTGCAGCAAGTATTGTGTGACAGCAGAGCCAAAGCTTAAAGTAGCGACCATGGTCCTAATGTGTTTGACGAGAGCTGACCTGTTGTGGTTGTGTGAAGAGATCGAAGTAAACGTAAAGGAGGACTTGACGGAAACAGAAATTCGTAAGACAATTCTCGAAAGTGAGAATGATTTGAAATTCATAGAACAAATGGGCAAACGAATTCTAAGTAAGAAACGGGAACAGGAAGCAATCAGGCAAGAATAGGAAAAATTCAGGCAAGAACAGGAAGAAGCAAGGCAGAAACTGAAAAGCATTTCACAGGAAAAAGGCCTAACAGAAGCAACGAGGCAGTACACTGCTGCATTGAACGAACAGATTGAAGGTTTTGAGCAGTTAATCAAGCAAAGTCAACAGCGGCTTGAAAAATCTGTAGGCTGGACGCAGCGAAAGTGGCAGGAAGTAAATAGTAGATTTCAGTCGAAAGCCGAGAGAAGTAGTAATACCTAATACCTGCGAGACTAGCAGCACGTTCACAAGTAAACTCGAAGTGCTAGCAGCTAACGATGCCTTAGTGGCAGCAGAGGCTGTTAAAGGCCAAAGTGAGAGCAACGAGGTGCTGTGCCAACAGAAGACTGTAGAGACAGCTAGGCCAGCTGCGAACAAATTGGCACAGTTACCGAGCGTGTGCGTCGCTTGTAACGTTAGTAAGGTACAGGGTACTGTTGACCCGACAGACACGAGCACCCATGTCGAGTCGGATCTGCGTGCCGAAGCGCAGTGCGAGCTGGACGATGCAGTTGAGAGTAGTTTTCAGGATGGCGAGCTCCGTAGCTCACGGGAAGGCAACTGCATTGTTCAGGGATCGGTGCGGCTCTCCGCCAGTCTAGGTAGCCAAAAGAGGGGTGATTTAGTTAGGAATCACTCAGACTGTACGGGTAAGAGACCGATCGGGCCGACGAGATGTGTAACGGCCAGCACGAGGCGCGAGAGAGCGGCATGAAAAGGAATTCAAAGAGAAAGCGCCGTAAAAAGAAGCGCGATAAAGACCGAAAGACGGTGACTAATGTAGCGCAGCCAAAGACGGCGAAAGGCGCGAAAAGCCAAGGCGCGAGGAAAAGAAAGGTGCGGTCGTCGTTGACGATGTTGACGCACCCAACACGTTCGATGCACCGGTCAAAAGGAGACAGAGAAGCATGTTCTGCACGGACGCGGGAAACGGGCACGGGGCAGTTAAATTCCTCGTCGTTCCGTCGTTCTTTTCGAAGTTCGGCGTGTAGGGCGAGGGAGCGCAAGGTGGCAAGACGAAACGAGGAGATAGGGAGTAGCGACGCGGTCAATCGAGTTCGTGAGGAAAGAGGGGCGCCAGGACGCAAATTGGCAGGAGACTGTAACGTCTTGGAGGAGCTGATAGTGAGTAAGCCCTTTTGTTGTTCCTCGGTAGCCAGAATAGCTTTCGAACCGCGACCACCTCGAGTACGGCTCAAAAGTATAAGTCAGATGTAAACATTTGAAACGGGAGGCGAAGGCAACTTCCGTAGAAGTAAAACGTGTCATTTTGTTTTATTTGTGAGCATTTGAAAATTTCGCGATTTAAGTTCCTTTCACTGTGTAAGGTATGAACTTTGTTTTCGTTCGAGAAGCTCCGAGGTTTGAAAGAGGTGTTTTATGTAAACATGTAGTCTCGCGAGTGTTAGTTAATGAGTAAATAGGCTTTCTTTTTTTGTGTGTGCGAGTAACCTGAGTAAAGGTTATCGTTGAGAGGCCTATAGTAACGCGCGTGTGTTTGAGTTAACCTTCTTTTTTTATGTGTTTTTTATTTTCTAAGGTTAAGCGCGTAGATTTTCAGTGAGTGCGTGATTTGCGCTAAGAGTTCGTAGTTCCATTAGCGCATGTCATGTGTGGACGGGAGGAAGCAGATTTATGACTGGGTTGCTCGTGTGTGTTAAGGGCAGCCGTATTCTGACTTCTCTAGTACGCGTGCGTAGAGCTAGTTAGTAGAATTCACATTTGTTGAAAGGTTCCTCTGTGTTGCGTAAGTTACGCAAGTTTGGTTGTTCGTTTAAGGAACGTGTCCTGCGTGGACTAAAGGAACAAATGTGAGTAAGCGTAATGAAACGTTTGCGTAAGACGCAAGTATGCGTTCGGAATAGGGACCACAAAACTAGCGCGTTTGTAATTACGTACCTATGGAGTTGGCCAGACTGTTCAGTGGCAACAGTACGTGAGATAAGTACGCCACTGTGATAGGTTAAGAACAGACTGTTCGTGAAGTTGAGCTGCTTAAGTTATGGTCGGGTATTGGTATTTGAGAGCCTTCGGTTTAGTTCTGCGTAAACCTTTGCTCTTGTGCAGCACGACAGTCAGGTTTGGTCGAATTCAAGGGGAACGTGAACGCTCGCTTTGGCGGCACGAAATTTTTGGGCAAAATTTGGGATTCCCAGTTGAGTGGCTTGCATTGAAATTTTGATAGGAAGGCTGGTGGGTTAACAGCTGATTCCGGGCGTTTGCACGCTGGGTGGTATTCTGTTGCCGGGTCGACTCTTCTGTGCCAGTTGTGAGATGGTTGAAGGCATTCCAAGTGCGCAGGGGTTGCAGAGAGCAAAGCCATCGTCTTGCTCGCCAGCCATTCTCTTCCTGCCCAGCGGTTGCCAGCACTGGCCAGGCGAGATTTTCCGAGCCATGGAGGAGCTGTTAGGATCGGCCTGCAGCTATTTCAGCCCGCTGCACGTGTTCCGATCCCACCGGGACGGTGGCGCACTTCAGAGGATTGCGGATAACGGGCAGCCACGTGGCGAGGGGTCAGCGCAGGGGAGTTCTCGAGGGGAGGTAATTGGCGGAACCACCCCATGCGCTTTTCGAGACACCAGACAATGTGCTACCCGGGCGCGCCACCCGGGTCAGCTCCGAGTCCTACGAAGCCCCTCTGACGTCGGCTCCGGACCATTGCACCTATGTGTGTGTGTGTGTGTGTGTGTGAGCCCTCATCCTCCTCCAAGTCGAGAGCCCGCCTCCTCCAAAAGGGCGGGTCATCTTCAATGACGTCGAACTATGACGTCGAGCAGAGTGCTTATAAGCAGCGATTGTCGGCTGCTAGAGTGTGCTCGTTGTCGTGCTCGAAATGTACTCGTGAGCTGTGTGCTCGTAAGCTGTTTGCTGTATGCTCGTCTTGCGGGCACCTTTTGGGAGTCACGCTGGACTGTCGATGTATCTCATGTTCAACTGTAAATAACATGTAAATAAATCCTGCTCTCCTAAGTCCCGACGAAGAGTCAAGCTCCTTCCTACAGCTACGACTGCCAAATCTTACATCTAAATGGCAGCGGTGCGATCGGCCTACAGCTCGTAGGTCCTCCCGACAACTACGACCGCTCCAATCCCTACACCCTCGATCACCTGCGCGAGCTGCTGCCGCCGCCTGACTTAAGCGCTCGCCGCATCGCGACGCAATGCGCTCTGAGTTTTCCCCTAAATGTGAAACAGACTGTACATCGCCCTTCAAATGAAATGTCCACGCGCACACACGTAGGCACACACCGCACGCGGCACGAAACGTGCCCAAACACGCGCAGTGCAGAAGGCAATCAAGGCGGTGCGAACGAGAGATGGGAGAGGGGTACCACCCGCTAATAGAATTTTGCTTCGCATGCGGCGCTCTCAACGCCGGCGCAGCAGCGCAGCTCTCGGTGCCGTTCTTGTCCATGACTTCGTTCGCGCCCTATACGCGGCGTGCACGCCGATGGCCGCGCCACTGGTGGCGGCCTTGCGCAGAACGCATGGGAGAGGAGCGAGCCGCGCGCCGTAGCACGCCGTAGTTTGTTGCGTCGCTGATAGTGCTTCTCCATCTTATTTGTGTTTTCAGAGCAAAATAAGCAACACCCTTCGCATGTGTGGGATGGCCAAAGCTTCCGAAGAATGTCGAAGAAGAATTGTTGCAGGGTGGGGGGGCTCAAATACCGGCGAAAACGTGCCGGTGATACGGTTCTAATTATTCCCCGCAAAGCCTCATCAGCAGGAGCAACGGTGGCAATGGATCGTAGCTTCGGCGCGAAATTTCTTGTTCTCATCCTTTCCTTTGTCGCTTCGGTGTTTTTTCTTTTTTATTATTATTTTTTTACTCAATTGTAGTTAGACGGGTAAGCGACGAAGTTCGTCTGCAGTGCAACCTGCGGTTGAAAGGCATTTCGCTAAAGTTCGGAATGCCGTTTGCCGCTTATATTGTTTTCCGCTTCTTTACCGCGTTGGGCTAGCTAGGCAGCACGACTGCATGAGCGCATTGTTTTGCATGTTAAAGCTACAGAAGTTTGCAAGAACTGAAATTGTTAGTCTTATGTGGCCCGGTAAATCCTCGCACCAGCTGTCGCGCACTTCATGTTTTTACATTTATTTTATGCGTGGCTTCGCCCATGTTTAACTGTTGCTAGTTGCTTCATGCATAACTCCTGATTCTTTTGAGCTGCGAGGTTTTCACCCTGCCTCGTTTGTAAAGGGTATAAATCACGCTGTGTCTTATCGGAATGACACCAAGCAAGTGCTTCTTTAACAGCTTTATTCATTTCGCCCGAGGGCACCTTAGATATTGTGGTTTTTTGGGAAATGTGTTTAGAAAATAGGTAGCTCAGGGCGAGAATTGCTAATAGTTACTGCATATGGTATTTTTGTTCTATTTTTCGCTGAGTAGTTCGCGTCACATCATCATACCTTGATGCTGTCTGAGCAGACTTAACACGCCGAGTGATTTGTTTGTTTCACAACGTAGTCGCTTCTTGCAAGTGAATTTTGCACTCAGCTGAATTATTTCTTATTATGATTACGCCGCATAGGACTAAACCCGGCCTTGCCGCCAGCGCTGTATCTAATTTGACTGGCGCTGCTCTGCCTTTAAATATATCATGTGGCCATTCTCTCTAGTAACATTTAAAAAAAGTACTGCAATGTTAGTCACACTATAGCTTTGTACGTTTCCAAGCAGTTCCCTTAGGGAATTTAAAATTGCAAAAACTGCAGCGCGAACGGCAGTTCATCGGCGGTACAGCGCTAACACACGCTTTTATTAACCCGTGCGTTTGGTGGCTTCGTTGACTATAGTGTACGCGTTTCTATCAATAAATTCGCAATTATTCTACTTCAGGCGACTTTCACTACACTTATTCGGCGGCGTCACATGTATTCATCGGCAGAAAAATCACAACGGTATATGCAGACATCGCACCGCGCGGATTTGTTATCTAAGTCTGCACTAACGACGGGTGCTTATTATTGAGGTACAGAAGCAGCATTACGGCAAGGGTAGAATTAAAGAAAAAAGAACGGTCGAGACATCGCATTAGTCAACAAAATTTGTCGGCTAGTTTACATGAGCTCCACTTCATGTAAATGGTCTTCATGGCGTTTGTCTGCGGGACGCACCTGGCGCGTATGTGGACCATGTTGCCCCAAACACCGGTAACACCTTGTTCATACCCGCTCCCACAGAGGTCTGCGTCTTCCCTACAGCTGTCACCGCAGAAGAAGCAGTCTGGCGCCCGAACCAAGGACAAATCGCAGCCGCGAACTTCAGTCACCCTTGCTGCAAAGCGTTGTCGTCTGCTACTGCTCCCACGCGTATTGTTGGAAGCGCCCGCTAGGTGGCTATCAGTGGCGCCTCTATAGGCGGTGCACGCGGCCTATACAGTGTACAGTGGAATCAGGATGCACCAGGCGGACAGACCTCTCGGGGACTTTGTACGCAAATACTGCAAGGACGCGAAGGCTGCCAACACAGGACAAAGACTTCGGCTGAAGTACCTGAAAGAAGCTTTTGATAAGGACATGGTGAAAATCCGCGCTGATATGCGAGATGTGAAAGTGAGTGTCATCGTCCAGGAATCCCCTGACATCACTGGAGTGCCTACCACCTACACTCTCCTGTGCTACTATAGCCAAAAAACCGTGAAGAAGCAGTTTGTTTTGGGCGACGTCGACAGTATAAATGCTTCTAACAGCTACACGGGGGCCAGCGTAGTCAGCAAGGCTCTCCTGACTGTAGGCAAGACGTGGAAAGACGTTGTGGCCGTATCCACAGACTCAGCGGAGTACATGCGAAAAATGGCACGAGAAATCTGTCAAGCTGAAAGAATCCAAATCTTGCATGTGAGAGATTTAGCACACCTGATTCATGTGAGTGTTGACCATGCCATTTCGTTAACTGCATGTAAACAGTTCGGTCCGTAGTGATCAAGTTTGGAGCGTTATTTAAGCACGCTAACAAGCTCTACCAAAGTACACCGAAATTTGTGCTTCTAATGGCGTCTTGGGACCTGATGTTAAGAAGCCACCTTCTGTTGTCCCAAACAGATGGCAAAGCTTCTACAAAGCGCTTGTGATTGTCATAGAAATGTGGAGCTCGTTAACGGAACTTGCTGAAAGCTCGCATGATACCAGCAGAGCAGAAGCTATTCGAGTGATACTTTCTGAAAAAGAAATTGTTTATGCGAAGGTAATCCTGATGAGAGACGCACTCGGCCCCCGTTTAGACGCCCGGAAAACGCTTGAAAGCGGTAAGCTTCTGATGCCCAGCTTTGATCACCTGGTAAACGTCAAGCTGCAGCACACTGTCGGCGAGATTTCAACGATGATCGGTAAAAGCGATCAGGCCAGGGCTGTTTTGTCTATGTTACCCACGAGCAGCGCCACATTAGTGAAAACATGTTGTGAAGAGTTCTGCACGAAACTCGCCACAAAGTGGCACTGCACTGTTGAACGGAACGTCTCAGACAAAGCCCAAAACCAGCTAACTTTGTGGAAGTTGGGAGCCGTCCTGGATACATTTCAGAAGCGTCTGTTGGGGCAGTCATTTGATGACTGTAGATTTAACCCGAAAAAACCCGCATTTCGGAATGCTTTCACACACACACACACACACACACACACACACACACACACACACACACACACACACACACACACACACACACACACACACACACACACACACACACACACACACACACACACACACACACACACACACACACACACACACACACACACACACACACACACACACACACACACACACACACACACACACACACACACACACACACACACACACACACACACACACACACACACACACACACACACACACACACACACACACACACACACACACACACACACACACACACACACACACACACACACACACACACACACACACACACACACACACACACACACACACACACACACACACACACACACACACACACACACACACACACACACACACACACACACACACACACACACACACACACACACACACACACACACACACACACACACACACACACACACACACACACACACACACACACACACACACACACACACACACACACACACACACACACACACACACACACACACACACACACACACACACACACACACACACACACACACACACACACACACACACACACACACACACACACACACACACACACACACACACACACACACACACACACACACACACACACACACACACACACACACACACACACACACACACACACACACACACACACACACACACACACACACACACACACACACACACACACACACACACACACACACACACACACACACACACACACACACACACACACACACACACACACACACACACACACACACACACACACACACACACACACACACACACACACACACACACACACACACACACACACACACACACACACACACACACACACACACACACACACACACACACACACACACACACACACACACACACACACACACACACACACACACACACACACACACACACACACACACACACACACACACACACACACACACACACACACACACACACACACACACACACACACACACACACACACACACACACACACACACACACACACACACACACACACACACACACACACACACACACACACACACACACACACACACACACACACACACACACACACACACACACACACACACACACACACACACACACACACACACACACACACACACACACACACACACACACACACACACACACACACACACACACACACACACACACACACACACACACACACACACACACACACACACACACACACACACACACACACACACACACACACACACACACACACACACACACACACACACACACACACACACACACACACACACACACACACACACACACACACACACACACACACACACACACACACACACACACACACACACACACACACACACACACACACACACACACACACACACACACACACACACACACACACACACACACACACACACACACACACACACACACACACACACACACACACACACACACACACACACACACACACACACACACACACACACACACACACACACACACACACACACACACACACACACACACGAAAACCCACCGATTTCTCCCCGATTATCAGTTTGAAAATAGCACGCGATTTTTACCCCCCGATTAAAGAAAATAAAACCCGAAAACGAAAAACCCTACCTGTATAAGGTCAGGCTCCCACCAGAGGCAAGTTATCTTTTCGTCCATTTTCAATACCTTTTCGTTAATATTTTCTACATTTAAATTTCAACCACAGCTCATTTTCAAGATGCTTCTCGCTCTCCCTACCCTCCTGTAAACTTCAAGTTGACTGCCATTGCAGACACTGGGGCCAGGCAGTTCAAGGACGAGGGGGGTAACAGCTACAATACCGCTTGTGACCCTTACCCCTTCCCTTCATTTTTTTCACCTGCCAAATAATTGAGAGGCTACTGGTGTGGGCGTTCTGGGAGGCTTCGCATACCGTTTCAAGAATCGCAAGTAACTGCCGCGCGGATACCAGGGCGTAGTATCTGCACGGTGTCATGCGTTCGCCGACAACGGAAACCATGCGTACCCTCGCCACTTGAAGGTAATGACGAAATGCCGTAAGAAGCGTGCCGCGGTGTTGCAACCTCCATGTCCCATCCATGCGTGGAAACGCTTCGCTGGAGAGCTGCCGTTTTAGTCAGATAAGCCGCGAAGGCCAACACCGTGAGTGTTTTTATACTGAAAAGAAGAAAACGAAAAAGAAAATAGGGCGCCAGCCGACTACGACACTTCGTAACAATCGTTCCTTCCGTGGCTGCTAGACAGTAGATGAATAGGACGCGATAAGAGCTGTTTTGAAATCGAATTGAAATTGCTGGCGCATTCAACACAATCATTCATCGAGGGCACCGTATTTTGCTGAATGGAAATCGCTTTTCCATGAACATACGGGAGGTAATCAAACGACGAACGTGCCCCTACATTTGCAAGCTTAACGATCTTAATCACTCCCGGTCTATTTGCCTTAATTATTGTGGACCTAATCGTTTCACACAATCACGCCGTGTCTGACGAGGCGCAGCCGACGAAAATGAGCGCGTGGCGTTATGAAGGTTGCTTGCAGTGGCCTCCCGTTGCGGGTTTGCGGTCCTTCTGATTGCTATCGATATTTCGCCATACGAGAAATATTCATACTGTCCTAATGAATGCATTGCCAGCTGACGTCACAACCAGCTGAGATTCGCGAGTCGCTATGGTTCAGCACGCATGCTAGCGCTTGTCGGAGACGCGACAGTGCAGTTACGAGTAGTATCGCCGTTGTTACAACCTCGGTTCTATGTTCAATGTTGAAAGAAGTATCGCCGTTGTAAAATTTATACCAGAGAGGTGTATATGAGCGAACTGAGCCCGAAACGATTTTAACGGTATTGAATGCATTATCTTACCTTCTAAATGTAGTAACACTTCACTTTAACTTTAGAGTAACCCAAGAAAGCTCGTCTAACTGAAACTGAAGCATATATGTACAACAGTCGTTAATGAAAGGTGCGGTATAATGGAGCAATTTATTTCGTTCTATTCAATGCCTTTTAATGCGATACCAATTATATGGACACTCCAGGCGCATTTCTGCCGTCGCCATCAGTGTGGGCGTCGCCGTCGCGTTGATGTTCGGTATAAAGTGTTAGGCCCAAACAATGAAACGTTCCTTTCCTTCGACCGCTTCCTAACCTTACGTGAGGCCTCCTTATAACGAAGGACCGATAGAGGACGCAAGCGTACCCTGAAAGCTCCCTTCGCCCGTCCTCACGTAAGGAACGGTTGCCGCCTGTCTGTGTTCGAGAGAATCTCTTAAAAGCTTTACGCGAAGACCATTATTTAATAAAAAGATGGTGTATGGTCGCATAATTTTTAAATTGAAATGCTAATATAGAGACGCGTGCACGCTTTCTTCTAGTTTTGTTTACTAAACGTAAAAGAGTACCACATTATACCGCTAAACTTTATGTGCTGCAGCAACGCCTAGCAACGCCTAGCAACGCCTAGGAACGCCACTCATGCCGAACGTGCGGCTGAAACGAACATGCTTGGCTCTTGGTAGCATGCTCGCGCTTCTCCGCAGGCGGCCGACAGCGCGCATGCCCAAGCAAACGTCACGTGGCTAAGCCGTGAGGTGAAGTAGGAAGGAAGGAGGCAGTAAGGAAGCTTACAGAGTGACATTAGGTGGCCTCACCGCAATGAAGGCTTTCTTACTGAGGTAAGAAAGATTTCATTGTTTGGGGGGGGGGGCATGTTTGGCCCTAAGGGTGATAACATCGTCGCCGCGCGTTGCATGCTGTATGTGAGAGTGAAAGCGTGCGAGGGTGAGCCGGCGATGGCGTCTCAATCTTGTGCGCGCAAGGGAAGAGTGCGGAGAGGAAGCGCGCCATCTTCCGCCGTGCGCAAGACACCGGGGGAGGGAAGGGAGGGGGGGGGGGCGTTCTATTGGCGGCGAGGACTTTCGAATTCACCATCTGTCGGAAGCGTCCCGCTTGTGTAGTATGAGGGATAACGCGGCGCGCTCCTCATAGGCTTGGCTGTCGGCGCTAAATAAAAACACCACGCGGGAGCCCTCCTGGACATTTCCGTAAGTATTCTAGAAACGACAGAAGTTTTTACTGTTAAAATAATAATTTTGGGCAAACACAAAGCACAGAATGGTTTACAGACGCTATATCTTATACCGAACACGTATAGTGAACGCCCACTGCGCGCGGTTGCCGCTATGGAGTCCCCCGAACCGGTTTCTTGCGTGAAAGGTAGGCAATCGCTGAGAGCAAACTATGTGAAATGCGTTCTTGTAGTGGGCTATCTGGGTAACAAATGGAGCATAACAGAATGAAGCACCAATTTATCGCGTTTTGCTGGGCCCAATAAAGGTTTATTCACTCACTCACTCACTCCACGTGATCCCTCATATCACGTTACGTCAACGGCAGCGCCAGCTTTTCCAGCGGTGGAGCTCACCCCTAATACTACGGCGGATCTCACGGATTCGCAGCAACCGACTGCGCGTCTGCATGTATGTCCGCGCATAATGTTTCGCTTTCGCTGCAAGCACGTTTTTGCAGCGTGCCGTGAACTGTAGGCTGAAGCATATTGACGCGAAATAGGTTTGCACGTGTTGACACGGGACCCTTAAGGCGAGAACGACGAAGTTCGTGGTTACGCGCGTGCTCTCCGAGGACCAGCCATCGCTATAGGCAGACGTTTTTTCTCAATCTGTCGGTGCTAAACTGTTTTAGTTGTCATAGCTGGGTGACATTTCTGGTGGAGGTGCGGGGTACGGTCGATGTTAAGATCTCCGGAGCATACCCCAGACCTAAGCCCGGCGAGTAGTTCAACCGAGCTTACCCCTGTGCACGTACGTGCCAGCCGACGCCTCCAGGGACTCCAGCCACAGCACGGTCTGCTACCTGAACGAACTAGAATGACGACCCAACCACCTCCTGCCACTCCTGCAGCATCGCACGTTGTCGTCAATCACATCCGGACGCCGAATCTGTTCCACGGAAGTGCTTCAGAGGACCCCGATGACTGGCTTGACCATTTTGACCGGGTTGCCAACCTCAACGACTGGAACCACGAGCGTAAGCTACGTTACGTGTACTTCGCTCTTGAAGATTCCGCGAAAACATGGTTTGAGAACCACAAGGCGACACTGACGTCATGGGAAGAATTTCGTAGGCAGTTCCTCAATGCCTTCGCCGGGGCGGACAGGAAGGAGAGAGCGGAGTTAGCGTTGGAGGCAAGAATTCAAGGCCCGAATGAGCGAGTGACTGCGTACGTAGAAGACATGAATCGGCTTTTCAGACGTGCGGACCCTTTGATGACTGAAACAAAGAAGGTGCGCCATCTCATGCGCGGCGTCAAAGAGGAAATCTTTGCTGGCCTAATTCGAAATCCGCCGACGACACTTGCAGAGTTCCATGACGAAGCCAGTACTATGGAAAAGGCCCTTCAACAGCGGGCCAGGCAAAACAACCGCGACGCCGTGATTTCAAGGGAGCTCTCTGCCGTTACCCTCGGTAACGACGTTGGCGCCTTGCGAGAACTCATCAGGGCTGTCGTCAAGGAGGAACTACAGAAGATGCAGACGACCACTGCCCCTGTGGGACAACTTTCCATTGCGGAAATGGTGCGCGCCGAGGTCCGACAGGCCGTCCATGTTCCTGGACAGTACGAGGCACCACAGCAGGTACCGCACGCCGAAATGAGTTACGCTGAAGCAGTACGCCGTCCGCCACCCTCAAGTGCGTGCAGCATGGTACACCCCACTCAACAAATGGACGTAAGCTTCAGGCCGCCTCGCAGCCCACCGCACATCGCCGAAGCAAGGACTAGGAAGAGCGACGTCTGGCGCACCACAGACTACAAACCCCTTTGTTTTCATTGTGGCGAAGCCGGGCACATCTACAGAATGTGTCCTTATCGTCATCTGGGGCTTCGTGGATTCTCGCCGAATGCACCTCGTCCACGACCTGGTTAGCGGCCGCCGGAAATAGAGGGTTTCGTCACAAATCGTCGCAATGATGATCAGCGATGGCCGGAGCCCCGTTCGTCGTCTCCTGCTCGTTACAGGTCACCATCACCAAGCCAAGCTTTTACTCGCGGCGCTCTGAGACGCCGCTCGCCTAGCCCGGCGGGTCGGGAAAACTGAGTTCAGCGACCTCCGGAGGTGAGGCCGCTGACGACGACCGTACGCAATATCCTCCACTACGACGACAACGACGAAAACAGAACGACGCAGACGTACAGACGGAGTCGAACACCTTACGAGAGGTAGTAACGTCGAACATTCCCGTCACCATAGACGACGAAGAAATAACGGCGTTAATCGACACTGGAGCGGACACCTCAGTTATGAGCATGGACCTTGCCTGCAAGCTGAAGAAAGTTTCTACCGAGTGGACAGGGTCGCAGATTCGAACTGCAGGAGGCCATCTGCTAACCCCGGTAGGGAGATGCACAGCGCGAGTGAGCATTCATGGGTTTACGTACCTCGGAGATATTGTTATCCTCCCAAGCTGCTCGAGGGACCTAATTCTGGGAATGGACTTTCTGCAGGCTAATGGAGCTGTGATCAACTTACAAAAGTCGCGGGTAACGTTTTCGACGGCGCAGGCCTTAGCAGGGAGCAGCACTGACGACACGTATGTCAACGCCTTGAGGATTGTTGACGAGAACATCACGGTGCAGCGTATTGACCCTCGTCACCTGCGACGCATTCGACGGCTATGAGGGTATTGCCGAGGCAAATATCCCGCTGCTGCTTGAAAAACACATCTGCATCGCCCGGGTCCTTGTTCGAATACAGCATAAGTGCTCGCAAGTTTTGTTGACAAACTTCAGCCATGAGTATCAGCACGTCCCTCAAGGTACAGCTGTGGCATTCCTGAACGAAATTGCTGACTTCTCCGATATCGGCACGTTACAAGTGACTTCACCGGACGCAACAACTCACGCCAGCCTGAATACCCGCGTCCACATTAATGCTGACTTAGCAGATGTCCAGAAGGATCAGCTGCTGGGCCTACTGACAGAATTCTTCGGCTGTTTTTCCACGGAATCCAAAGTCCAGTGCACTTCCGTTACGCAACACCGGATAGTTACAGAGGAGTCGGCGCGGCCTGTTCGTCAGCATCCGTATCGCGTGTCACCTATGGAGCGGGAGGCGATTAAGCGTCAAGTTCAAAAAATGCTAAAGGATGACGTCATCCAGACGTCGACAAGTCCGTGGGCATCGCCTGTCGTACTAGTAAAAAAGAAAGACAACACACTCCGCTTCTGCGTTGACTACAGACGGCTTAACCGAGTCACCAAACGCGACGTTTATCCCCTGCCACGGATCGATGACGCTTTGGACCGTCTGCGTCATGCTCAGTTCTTTACTTCGTTAGACCTAAAGTCAAGCTACTGGCAAATCGAAGTGGACGAGCGTGACCGTGAAAAAACCGCCTTCGTGACTCCCGATGGGCTGTACGAATTTAAAGTGCTGCCTTTCGGTTTCCGTTCCGCTCCTGCTACGTTCCAACGAATGATGGACACTGTACTCGTTGGACTAAAGTGGCAGACGTGTCTAGTGTACCTAGACGACGTTGTTGTGTTTTCCAGCACGTTCGATGAACATCTCACCCGGCTACGAAGTGTTCTTACCGCAATACGCAAGGCCAACCTCACCATCAAGCCTGAAAAATGTTACTTTGGCTTCCAGGAACTCAAGTTTCTAGGCCACGTGGTCAGCTCCCAAGGAGTACGACCAGACCCAGAAAAACTCGCTGCCGTTGCCGAGTTTCCTCGTCCTAAAGACAAAAAGTCTGTTCAGCGGTTCCTGGGCCTCTGCGCTTACTACCGTCGTTTCGTTGAAGGCTTCTCAAGGATTGCTGAACCGCTCACGAGACTGACGCGACAAGATGTGCCCTTTGCGTGGACGAAAGAACAAGAGCAGGCCTTCACCGAATTGCGTAAACGCCTTCAATCCGCTCCAGTGCTGGCGCATTTTGATGACACCGCGGCAACTGAAATACACACCGACGCCAGCAACGTAGGACTCGGGGCCATTCTGGTTCAATGGCAAGATGGCGCAGAACGTGTAATTGCGTATGCCAGTCGTAGTCTGACAAAAGCAGAAGCCAATTATTCAACGACCGAAAAAGAATGCTTAGCAGTCGTGTGGGCCATCAGCAAGTTCCGACCCTACTTATACGGCCGGCCATTTCGAGCGATCAGTGATCACCACTCGCTCTGCTGGCTTGCCAATCTACGAGACCCGTCAGGTCGCCTCGCTCGTTGGAGCATACGCCTCCAGGAATACGACATAACTGTTGTCTACAGATCCGGCCATAAGCATAGCGACGCTGACTGCTTGTCACGTTCTCCTATTCCTTTGACATCCTCCGACTTGGAGCTAGATTTGCCGTTTCTTGGTGTCGTCGACGTGGTGCGCATGGCTGACTATCAACGTGCAGACTCTGAGCTGCTTCCAGTCATCCGATATCTCGAGGGAGCTGACGTTGTTGTCCCACTCCCACTTTCACGAGGATTGACGTCGTACTGCCTGCGAAACGATGTCCTGTACAAAAAAAATTTCGAGAACAGCCAGAAAACGTTCCTTCTCGTCGTTCCGGCGGCACTGCGCGAGGAAGTTTTACAGGCGTGTCACGACGATCCCTGTGCCGGCCACTTAGGCTTCGCGAGGACATTAGCGCGCATACGGCAAAAATACTATTGGCCACACCTATTTTCGTCGGTTCAGCGCTATGTGCGAACATGCCGTGACTGTCAGAGGCGTAAAGTTCCACCCGTGAAGCCTGCCGGCCTCCTTCAGCCTTTGGATCCGCCTCCGGCGCCGTTCCAGCAAGTGGGAATGGACCTTCTTGGGCCGTTCCCCACGTCCTCCTTGCAAAATAAGTGGATAATCGTGGCAACTGACTATTTAACTCGCTATGCGGAGACGAAAGCTGTGCCGCGGGGAACTGCTGCTGAAGTCGCCAGCTTCTTCGTCCACAACATCGTGCTTCGCCACGGTGCACCCGCTGTACTCATTACTGACCGCGGTGCGGCGTTTACAGCGGAGTTATTGCAACAAGTCGTCACACTGACGCACACCGACCACCGAAAGACCACAGCCTATCATCCCCAAACTAACGGCTTAACAGAGCGCCTAAACAGAACATTAGCCGACATGCTCTCCATGTACATTGATGTGGAACACAAAACATGGGATGAAATTTTGCCATACGTCACGTTTGCTTACAATACCGCTGTGCAGGAGAACACCGAATTTACACCATTCGAGCTTGTTTACGGACGTCGCGTTACAACCCCCTTAGGCGCCATGCTCCCGGTAGACCACGGAACCACAAGGAATGACAACACTGAAGATTTCGTCGAGAAAGCCGAGGAAGCTCGCCAGCTTGCTCGGAATCGCATCCGCACCCAGCAGAATACCGACGCCTACCGTTACAACCGGACCCGACGGAATGTCCAGTACTTACCAGGCGACCGCGTGTGGGTGTGGACACCTATCCGACACCGCGGGCTCTCAGAGAAATTGTTGCGCCGCTACTTCGGCCCCTACGAAGTTGTACGCCGCCTCAGTGATGTGAACTACGAGGTGGTGCCTCAAACCTCTGATCCTGGCTCGAACCGACGCCGTCCCCGTGCTGAAGTCGTCCACGTAGTACGGATGAAGCCGTACTACGCACGCCAGGGCTAAGCAACCCTCACAAACCGCTTCAGCATTGTGTACATTCCTGTATGTTTTTTTTTGTCTTTTCATGTTGGCACTCTTGCCCATAGTGCGCGCCCGCTGCCCTTGAAGCGACCGGGCCGGTCGCTTTTGAGAGGGGAGCAATGACGCGAAATAGGTTTGCACGTGTTGACACGGGACCCTTAAGGCGAGAACGACGAAGTTCGTGGTTGCGCGCGTGCTCTCCGAGGACCAGCCATCGCTAAAGGCAGACGTTTTTTCTCAATCTGTCGGTGCTAAACTGTTTTAGTTGTCATAGCTGGGTGACAATATGAGCATATGACAGTACACAAGCTACCATTGTTTCGTGGACGCTATCATAGTTGTTCAAAAATAATTTCGTCATAGCTATAGGGACTTCGACGCCTAAGGCGACTGGTGATATCTGCCGTCGCGACGATTCTTGGACGTTTCAATATCATTATTTCTCAAGTTGCATCGCAATGTGTGTTTATCGGTTCTCTCAGCGAGCAATTTCCCACTACTTCTTTTTCTTAATCCAGTATACATTCCTTGTGTGGTGCTAACACAAACATTAGCATATGCCATGCCTTCTTTTAATTTGCTTCTTACCATGTCCTTTCCATTCCAGTCAACTTGCCAGTATCTAGGATCAACAAGTTCATAGACCAGAGCTTCATGGCATTAGCTGGACAGCGCGCGCGGGCGAGCGTCTCAGTGTGCGCTTTCTGCTATTTACTGAACATCGCAGCCCCGAAGTCGTAGCTGAAATCTTCCTCGCAGAACTGCTTGCTGCACACCCGAACTGTAGCCGATGGCTGTTCATCGGTTCTAAGTTTCGCGATCCGAGCTTCACGCAGCTTCTTGTCCAGCGGGTAGGCTGAAACCGGGCTCCGTTGCTTACGTCTGGCACTGCGGCACCGAGCAGTAGCCTACCATGTTGGACGCCTTCAAAGGCTTCCACTACCTATTATTGTACTTTCAAGTGCTGCCAAGCAGACACCCCGAAGCGGGAAAACCTTCCCACTTAATCAGAACCACAGCGCAGGTGGGACTTTCGTCTTCAGCTTGCATCGGCGCTTCCGAAGCAGCCGACGCAGTCGCCGTTCTATCGCGTTTGCTGGGCCCAATAAAAGTTTATTCACTCATTCACTCCACGTGATCCCTCATATCACGTTACGTCAACGGCAGCGCCAGCTTTTCCAGTGGTGGAGCTCGCCCCTAATACTACGGCGGCGGCTGCGTATGAAGCGGCCGCGTGGGCCCTATCTTGAAAGCAATCGGCGGTGGGGACAGAGTGCGCTGAGTGCTGATAGCTTCGTGTGTGCTGTGCTTTCGCTGCTTAGTTAACATTGAAGTAGTAGTCAGCACGAAGTCCAATTCGCTCGCTGCTGCTGCCTTGCTTCCACACTTCGGCATTTTGACAGCGAGTGTGCGCGGTCATCGAGTGAGATGTATTCATGTTTGCTTGTGCGCGCGTGACACCATGTTTGTTAATTTAGTCAGAAAGCGAATGTTTACAAGTTTATACGTTCGATAAAACTACTATCCTTACTTCGTATAGCTGTCTACTAATTTGCTATCGCAAGCGTTGCTTCCCCTTTCGGGCAAAGCTTCGACTTTTCTTGTCGTCCACGCCACTCATGAACGGCTGATCCTTGTGATAACGAAGGTGGAGCGTCGTATTCACCCCAGACGAAGCGCGAAAAGGAAAATATTGAAATATAATTGTGACATCATCCCAGACCAGGATCTGCAGAACACTTCTATCTATCAAACCTGAAGCACTTATTAACCTTTTCGTTAAATTTCAGGAAACTTCAGACACATTCCAGTAATCTATCTATCTATCTATCTATCTATCTATCTATCTATCTATCTATCTATCTATCTATCTATCTATCTATCTATCTATCTATCTATCTATCTATCTATCTATCTATCTATCTATCTATCTATCTATCTATCTATCTATCTATCTATTGTCGATAAGTTTTCCGGGGTAATTAATGAAGCTCTCAGAGTCACACAGCTCGCAGCGAGAGGTCACACAGCTCAGGTGATCGAGGCCTACGGCTTCAACCAAACTTGTCGTCGTTGTCTTCCTCGAAGCAGTGTCTTGCTCGAACCTTTCAGTATACAATTACATCAGTACAATCAGTACAATTATCTCCCCGGGGAAGGGGAGCCGTCCCGGCGACCTACGGGCAGGATAGCACAGGTGGATCGAAGTAAGGCTTTAGCTGCTGAGCGTGCACAATTTCGCGACCTCGACGGCGCTTATCCGAAGGTGGCTAGAGGTCTCCTACCAATTAGTTCACCGGAGACGTTTGGCGGACCCTGCCACTTGGAAACGAGTTTGGGTGAAAGTCCAGGGCTGGCAGCCAGAACCGAAAGCCAGACTAGTGAGTCAGGGGTATACGGTGCAGGAAAGGCAGGGATATCCCGACAGTTCTTCTGTCGCTGCTGACTTTCTGAAGTAAATGTGCGGGCGAGCTTTCGGCACTCCTCCGCATGTGCAGCTGCTCCGGACAGGGTAGTGGCCTCCGTTGTGTCAGGACGACACGGAAGGATGGTATCCATAGTGCAGGAAGGCTCGCGCCCGTAAAGAAGAAAGAATGGGGTAAATCCCGTAGTTGTCTGTGTGGCGGTATTATAAGCATACGTCACAAAGGGTAGGACGCGGTCCCAATTCGTCTGGTCAGATGCAACGTACATGGCTAACATGTCGCCAAGAGTGCGGTTAAAGCGCTCAGTCATCCCATTAGTTTGCGCGTGAAGTAGCGGTACGGTTAATTACGTGATATTTCTTGAGTAAGGCTTCTATAACGTCAGGGAGAATGAATGAATGTTTGATGTTTAATGGCGCAAGGGCCAAGTATGGCCAAAGGGCGCCATGTCCGTGGTAATGAGTTCGCAGTGTAATTATGAGTTCTATGAAGTTGGTGTGACGTGGCTGTAAAGGGGCCTTAAAAATAGTCGCTCTAAAGTGCGTAAAATCTGTATAGTAAAATTATGGCGAGGACGGATGATGTGTACTATGAACATTAAGATGCATTTAAAAAGAATGATACGATGTGTAAAAATATATCAGGTTATAAGGTATGCTAGAGCACTACTGCCTCCTTAGAGCCCTTGAAACACAAGGTCCAGGAGGCATGTGGTATGCAAAACAATTATCGTAGCGACATCCTCTGGAGCGAGGATGCTCTACGAATTTAATGGGCTTATAACATGTAGAACGACATCATTTAAGAAGTTGAGGACTGCCTTGGTGTTAAAAAGCCTTTCCTCACCAATAAACATAGCCGGGTGTAGAGGGATGTAATAACGGTATGCAAGCGGA